>NW_027507789.1:32939589-34139589 GCF_037356315.1 Lithobates pipiens
TACTTAAGGGCCGGTTCACACTGCGGGCGATGCGAGGCGACACGACTTGCCTCGCCGCAATCTGACAAGTCGCCCCCGTTCTGTACAATGGAACCGTTCTGAGAGGAGCGACTCGAGTCGCTCCGACTCAGAAAAAAGGTTCCTGTACTACTTCTGGGCGACCTCGGGGCGACTTGCATTGACTTCTATACAGAAGTCATTTGCAAATCGCCGCTGAGGTCGCGGCGAGGCAAGTCGGTGTCGCCTTGCATCGCCCGCAGTGTGAACCGGCCCTAATGTGGTTGTAAAGGCTGGATGTTTTTTTTTTTTCCACACCATCATGCATTTTAGGCTGTCCTGAGGCTCTCTTTTGTTATTGGCGGAGACAGCTCCCACTGCTGTCAATCACAGTCAGTGAGCCAATGAGGAGAGAGCAATAGGCATGACCAAGTCACAGCTCTATATGTCTTATGGATGCATAGAGCGGGCACGGGAACGAGCACGCACCAGTGCCCCCATAGAAAGTGGCTGGCTAATGGGTACACTGGTCAAGGGGGAGGAGCTAAGAGCGCTGGTGGGGGAACCAAGATAAAAAGGATCAGGGTTGCTCTGAGCAAAACCATTGCACAAAGAGCATAAGTATAACACAGGGCTCGACAAATCCCAGACGCTAGGTCGCAACGGTGACAAATAGTTTTGTCCTGGAGCTTGGGCTGGCTTTTGACTGCTCCCCACATCTCGCATGTGCCCCCACATATCCCGGGCTCCGCTTGCCCATCTGTGGGCCCAGGACAGGCATAGCGGGTGCTGCTGGGTAGAGGGGATAATCCGGAAGGGAGGTGTGACCTCACTTCCGGGTCCCCGTTGAACATTTCCCCTGCCATTAAGGCCGGAAAAGAATGTAATGCAGCGCGATGTGCATTGCATTCTATTCAGGAGACATTCTGGAGCTGTTCTATTCTAAAAGGAGACACGCAGGATCTCTCATGCTGTGTTCACACAATCAGAATTTCAGCCAGCAAAACTCTGAGAGCATTTTCTCAATTTTTCAGACGGAAATTCAGATCATGTCTATGCAATTCCGACGCGCAAAAATTCACGCATGTCAGATTCAACTACGAGATGGAAGCTATTGGCTACTGGGTATTGAACTTCCTTTTTCTAGTCGCGTCATACGTCGTTCTTGACGGTTGGAATTTGGTGTGACCGTGTGTATGCAAGATAGCTTGAGCGAAATCCCATTGGAATTCCGTCGGGAAAACTATCAGAGCTTTTTCTGACCAAAATTACGATCGTGTGTACACAGCATTAGACTCTGCATGTCTCTGTCAGCAAAAAAATTATCACATAGGAGACTTTCTGTCCCCTATATGATGGGGAAAAAAAAGAAGTACAAAGAATTAAACCCAAGCACATAAAATCCCCCCCCCCAAAAAAAACAATATTGCATGTACAAACGTAAAAACGCACGCGGTGAGGCACCTACGCCTGAAAACGTTGATTACTTTACACGTTACACATCAGTGCACAAGCCGGCACAAAAAGCAATAATTCTAGCACCAGACCTCCTTTGTAAAACTGAGCATTGGAAAATATACGGACATGTTTAAGGTTTGACATGTTGAGTATCTGTAATTTGTTTCATTTTTAATGAGTTTTTTTTTTTTTTTTTTTTTTAACAGAAATGTTGTGTTTCCTAGACATTTACAGTAATATCATGCGACTTAAAAAAAAAAAAATGGAACTACCACTATTTTATTCTCTAGGGTGTCTGCCTTCAAAAAATATATAATGTCCTATGGACACAGACAGCTGGCTCGGGAGCGAGCTTACACTAGTGCCCCCACAGCAGATGGCTTGCTGTGGGGCCACTCAGCAAGGAAGTGCCGTCGTGGGTCCCTAGAAGAGGAGGATCGGGGCTGCTCTGTGCAAAACCACGACACAGAGCAGGTAAATATAACATATTTGTTATTTTTCTTACATACATTTTTTTCCCCCTTTACAATCACTTTAAAGGTATATCTTGCGCGAAGATTACTAGAGATAAAGTGATCGCCTTCAGTTCTCTCCAATTTGAGGACCTTGTCGCCTCCTTCTTGGACCAACTTCCTTGAGCAAAGTTTTTCTCTAGGTGGCCCCTGTACCCCACACCCGAGTATGAAAGGGGTTAAAATCATTTAGGACATTCCCTTACCGAATACCAAGGCAGCTACCAAACGCTCCAAACAGTCTAACAAGAAACCCATACAAATAATTCTCCCCCAAGACGGGACGAGGCTCTGTGTTGAGGGTCAAGCCGATGAATCTTTATTCAAGCACGTTTTACAGAACCCACTTCAAAACACCCCCCCCCCCCCCACCCTTGGAAAACAGGGCAGGTTAAACTGTCCAATGACAAGAACTATTGTGTAGACCTGAGAAAGAGTGGTCAGTACAAACTGATTTGATGTTATGCTTGACCACTGCAGAAGGACGTTTTTCAGCCTCCCGCCCATCCACAGGGTCATCGCGATTTTTTGGCTTGCGTAGGAGGATGAAAAAGGATTCTGCCTTTGCCTTTAGCTTTTTGTGCGGACCAATTCTTCCTCTTCCCCTGGGACTTGTTGGCCTGCTCCTCTTTGAGGTCGTAAAAAGCGCTTCGGGGTTGTTTCTTCTTCTTTACCGGGAAGGACTTCTTCTTATCGGCAGTCCTGTCTAGAATGGTATCTAGATCAGGGCCAAAGAGAAGGTCATCCGAAAAAGGAATCCCACAGTTTACTCTTTGACGCCGCATCACCTGGCCAAGTCTTCAGCCATAATGCTCTTCTTGCCAAATTTGTTAAGGCTGTTGATCTAGCCGACAATCTAATTCGCCTGAAGCATCCGCTATATAGGCTACCGCTGAGGACAAGGGGGAAAAGGAATCCAAAATCTCCTATTTGGATGAATGCGCTACTATATGAGCTTTAAGCTGGTTAACCCAATACTCCAGGTTCCTGGCTACACATGTCGTGGCCATAGCTGGCTTTAAATTGCTCATAACCGATTGCCAAGAACTCTTGAGCAAGAGAGCCATATGCTTATCCATTGGATCCCTTAGGACCCCCATGTCTTCAAAGGCCAGGTCAGTGGATCTGGAGACCTGGGAGAATGCAGCATCCAACCTGGGGACCTTGTTACATACCGCAGAATGGAAAGCATCTCTTGTGGGCTCTTGAGAAAAAAAAAGGTTGGGAGGATATACACTTCAATGAATAAAAAATAAATAAATAGTAAAGTTAGCCCAATGTTTGTATAATGTGAAGGATGATGTTAAGCCACGAGTGATATCTAAGCAAAAGCAATCCTGATTCTCATTTTAGCCAGAATTGTACAGCTCTAACGGGGTACCAGCTCCCACTGCCAAGTAAGATTGCTGATCGAAGATTTATGTAATTTTCGACCCCTCCTCCTTCGCCCCTCTGCCTTCTGTGGCACAGAGGTCCCAGAAGACGGTGGGACCATTCACAAAGCGCAGCACAACTTGCCAAGTAGAAAACTGTCTGTGAAGCCTGTATGTCAGCCAGCTAAAGCTGCACGATTCTGGCTAAAATGAGAATCATGATTTTTTTTTTTCTTAGAAGATGGATCACGATTCTCAGGAGCGTAACATCTTTCACATTAAAATAAAAAAAAAAAAAAAAAAATTGGGCTAACTTTACGGTTTCGTTTTTATTTTTATTTATTTTTTATTCATTGAAGTGCATTTCTTCCCCAAAAATTGCGTTTGAAAGACCACTGGGCAAATGCAGTGCGACATAAAATATTGCAGCAATTGACATTTTATTCCCTAGGGTCTATGCGAAAATATATATATATATATATATATATATATATATATATATATATATATATATATATATATATATATATATATAGTGTTTGGGGGTCCCAAGTAATTTTCTAGCAAAAAAAAACATATTGATTTTAACCTAAGAAACAAGCATTAGAAAAAGATTTAGACTTTAACTGGTTAAACTTCCTGCATTTACATCTTGTTAAAAACTTGGCAGACTGCCTGGATTTTTTCTTTACACAGACTTTTATACCTTTGATCTAAGCAGGAAGAGTTAGTTACAATGTTTCATGTTAAAAACTTGGCAGACTTCCCTGATGTTTTCTTTTGACAGCTAAGTGAGTAGAGAAGTCTCTCCACTTATATGAAAGAATTGGCAAACTCTGCAATAGAGATCGTCAGGGGGGTTGAATCGAGATCACAATTAATCATTAAAAAAAAACACGAAGCTCTACCGCCGGCCATCCGCAATCGTTCCCTGCAATGACAGAACAGGGATCTGCCTGTGTAAACAAGGCAAATCTCCGTTCTGACAGGGGAGATCACACAGATCTTGTCTCTGCTAAGCAGGAAGACAGATCTGTGCGTTTCCCCAGCAAGGAAGAGCTCAAGCGTATTCGCAACTCCACCTGTCTGCACCCGCCAGGAAGCTGACACTCCGTAGTGCTAATCACAGGTGGTGAGACATTTCCTGATCTGTGCAGCCGCGGGTGAGGAAACGTCTCACTGCTTGTGTTTAGCGCTGCGGCGTGTCAGCTTCCTGGCGGGCACGGGCATGTGGAGTTGGGAACACGCCTGAGCCCATCCTTATTCCCCAGTCACAGAGTCACTTATTCCCCAGTCATACAGTTAGAAAACACCTTCAGGGAACACATTTAACCTTTTGATCGCCCCTGATGTCAACTCCTTCCCTGCCAGTGTCATTAGTACAGTAACAGTACATATTTTTAGCACTGATTACTGTAATAATGTTACTGGTTCCAAAAAAAAGTTTCAAAAATGTCAGTTAGGTGCCCAATCTGTCCGCCGCAATATCACAGTCCTGCTAAAAATCACTGATATCCGCCATTACTAGTAAAAAAAAAAAATAATTATAAAAATGCCATAAATCTATCACCCATTTTGCAGAGGCTAAAACTTTTGCGCAAACCAATAAATACGTATTGGAATTTTTATTTTTTACCAATAATATGTAGTGGAATACATATTGGCCTAAACTGAGGAATATGTTTTTTTTTTTATGTTTTAGAAAGTAAAAATTTATTTTTCCAAAACTGTCGATCTTTTTTTGTTTATAGTGCAAAAAAAAAAAAAAAAAAAAACACAACAACGCTGGGGTGATCAAATACCACTATGTATACTTCACTATGGGCACCCAGCTGTGACAGCTTTTGACTTCACAGCCGGGTGCCCGCTGTGCATCATGAATGGTGAATGCAGTCTTCTGGGACCTGCCAGTGTCCCAGAAGACTACAAGGCAGAGGAGGGAGGGAGGAGAACTTCTGTTTCTGAGCATCGCTGAAATGGGAAGTGGGTACTTGCCAAACTCGGGTACCCGCTCCCTCTGCTCAACAGGGCCAACTGTTCAAGAGGAGAATGAGTCCTTAAAGTGGTTGTATAAGCCTTTAGCACATTTTTGCCTATAGTAAGGCTTACCTGTAGGGGAAAATTAATGTGTAATATGTGTTAAGGTTTAAAGGGATGAGGTGACAACCATAGAGTGCATGCAAGGTCAATGTCTCCTAAACTGTACAGGTTTAGAAGACATAAACCTTGCTTGCGCTCTATGGTTGCCACCTCATCCCTTTAAACCGGAACACATTAATTACATAGGTTCTGTGGCTGATTAAGGTGGTAATTAAACTCACTTGGTGCCTTAAGCTTGCCATACACCTATAGATTATCTGCAGATTTTCTATGTTTAGATGGAAAAAGTGCAACAGATTTCTCATTGTTCGCTAAACTGTGTGGATGGAGGGATCTCCCACTTTTTCCATCTAACCATAGAAAACCTGCAGATAATCTATAGGTGTATGGCCAGCTTTATCTGCATTTAATTAGCCTCAGAACCTGTGGAATTTAAAGGTGTTCTTGTTTAAAGGGGTGAGGTGGCAACCATAGAGTGCATTCAAGTGGTTGTAAACCCTTTACAACCACTTTAAACTACAGGCAAGCCAATAATTAGGCTTGCTTGTAGCTGCACTGGGTATCTCCTAAACCTGCACGGTTTAGGAGATATCACTGTATTTGCATGTGCCGAATGACATCGGAACATGCACACTTAAAGCTGAGGTCCACCCTAAAGTGGACCTTCCGCTCATTGGAATCCTCCCCCCCTCCGGCGCCACAATTGGCACCTTTCAGGGGGGAGGGGGGTGCAGGTACCTGTACAGTACAGGTATCTGCACCCACTTCCGGGATAGCTCTCTGCGGAAAGGGACGTAGATTACGCCCCTTTCCGAAAGTCCCCCGCTGCCTGCTGGGAAACACACAGATCCCAGAGGCAGCGGGTCCATCCTCATTGCGCAGCGCGACTCGCGCATGCGCAGTAGGGAACCGGGAAATGAAGCCGAAAGGCGCCACTTCCTGATTCCCATACCCAAGATGGCGGCAGCAGCACCCGAGAGACGATCGAGAGATCGGCTTCGGGTGCCGACATCGCGGCGCGCTGGACAGGTAAGTGTCACTATTTTAAAAGTCAGCAGCTGCAGTATTTGTAGCTGCTGGCTTTTAAAAAAAAAAAAAAAAAAAACGCGCGCTCCCGGCGGACTCCCGCTTTAAGCCAACTGAAGCAATGGCAGAGTGTGCCATTGCTTCAGTTGTACTGTGCCATTTGCGGCGGCTCCCGTGCGCACGAGTGACGTCATCGCGGCTCCGGCTAATAACAGCACTGGAGCCGTGATAACCGGAAGCAAGCAAGCCCTGGGTCGCCAAGGCAACATGTCAGCTCCCTCAGCGGTGCGGGAGCTTCGTTCAGCTATGTGTAAGCACTGATCGCAGTGTGAAACGTGTCCGTTTTTCCCTTAGCTGTTATTTTCTTGCTGTGGATTATTTGATTCTGATTTGATGTGACCCATGTTGTTTCAATAAAAGATGGGATTTCAAGTCTTTTTCCAGTGTGCGGCTATCCAGAGGTTTGTTCTGCTTGCTAGCTTCGTTCCAAGGTAAGTATTTCATAATATATGTACGAATGTGAGTTAGGGACCTTAGATTGTAAGCTCCTTGAGGGTAGGGACTGGTGTGAATGTACAATATATATATGTATGTAAAACGCTGCGTAAATTGACGGCGCTATATAAGTGCTTGAAATAAATAAAAATAAACTATGAGCTAGTACGTGGTGCATACTAGCTCATTATGCCTTTATCTTACAAGGTTTTTTTTCCCATAGGCCAGCGGGGGAGGGGGATCTGCTCCCCCGCTGGCCAATGGGAGCGCCCACAAACGTGATTTCCTGCGCCGACTTACAGGCAAACGCTTTAAAGCGGAACTTTCCCTTTTGGGTGGAGCTCTGCTTTGAGGCTTTAGAATCACTTTAATCTACTGACTTCAGAAACCGTATTCTTTTATCTCTACATTCTTCCTTTGACTTACCTGGAATGACTCTACAAGTGCCATGGCACTATGTGCTCCAGCATACCCTGTGATGTGAATACAAGCACACAAATATAGATATATAAAACATAAACCATCCACACACCAACATTTCCTCCACCATTATAACATACAAAAGGTGCTGCTCCTCAGCCCCCCTGGCACATGACACACTCACTCACTCACTCACCTCATCCCATGGCACAGGAGATAGGGCGCTTTCACATGCCGGAAGTGACGCCATCAAGGCGCCGCCGCCGCGCACAGCCTAATGGTCAGTCGCTAGGGCAACGCGTCCCAGTACCTCGCCGCGGGTCACGTGACGCGCGCTTTAGCAGAGTTGAGAGGTCAAGCGGCCATCTTGCGCCGGGCCCGGGGCCCCCCTCACGGAGAGCCATGTCGTCGTTCTCAGAGTCGGCCCTGGAGAAGAAGCTGTCGGAGCTGAGCAACTCGCAGCAGAGCGTGCAGACCCTGTCCCTGTGGCTGATCCATCACCGGAAGCACGCGGCCGCCATCGTCACGGTGTGGCAGCGGGAACTCCGGAGAGGTGGGTGAGGGGGGCGGGGAAATGGAGCCTCTGTCAGGGTTCTTTTGCTGTTTTTTGAGTGTTCACCCCTCTCTTAGTGGCAGGTGTGAGATAGGCCAACGTTTGAGGGTTGTCCCCAGAACAGGAAGTGAGGGGAAAGCTTTGAATGGGGACACGTGTTCCAGAGATAGCCTCCCACGCTGGCAGCTTTTCTCTCACTTCCTGTTGCATTTCTGAGACAGGAAGTGAAGGGAAGTTTCCCCAATGGTGCACAGAGGGGGAAATAACCTGACAGGGGATGTATGGTAGTATTAGGCCTCATTCACAGAAGGTGCAGTACAGCGTTTACCTGTTTACCTGCATGGCGTTCTATGCAGCGCAGTGCAGGTAGCCCCATTCATGTCTATTGGGATGCAGCAGCTGTACGGACACAACCGATGTGACGCGGCTGAGCACTCGAATGTGTATAAAATAAGGAGCAGCGACTGTTGCATCCCAATAGACATCAATAGGACTGCCGGGGTTTCTTCAGGTTAGATGATGCGTCAGATTTTGTAACTGAAGTGACGTTCTGTCGCCGCCATCTTGCTACACCCCGCGCTCATCCACAGTAAAGGATGAGCTCAGGTATGTTCGCAACTCCACGCACCCGCCAGGAAGCCGAAACTCCACAGGGGTTGTATAGGTTCGTGCTTTTTCACCTTAATATATTCTATGCATTAAAGCGGAGGTCCACCCTAAAGTGGACCTTCCGCTCATCGGAACCCTCCCCCCCCCCTCCGGCGCCACAATTGGCATCTTTCAGGGGGGAGGGGGTGCAGATACCTGTACAGTACAGGTATCTGCACCCACTTCCGGGATAGCTCTCTGCGGAAAGGGGCGTAGATTACGCCCCTTTCCGCAAGTGCCCGCCCCTTTCCGCAAGTGCCCCGCTGCCTGCTGGGAAACACAGATCCCAGAGGCAGCGGGGGCCGTCCTTATTGCGCAGCAGGGAACCGGGAAATGAAGCCGAAAGGCTCCATTTCCTGATTCCCATACCCAAGATGGCGGCGGCAGCACCCGAGAGACGATCTAGAGATCGGCTTCGGGTGCCGACATCGCGGGCGCGCTGGACAGGTAAGAGTCACTATTTTAAAAGTCAGCAGCTGCAGTATTTGTAGCTGCTGGCTTTTAAAAAAAACGCGGAGTCCCGGCGGACTCCCGCTTTAAGGTGAAGAAAAAAAAAACACATCAGTGACCGCCACCTAATTTTACTTACTTGACTCACTGTGAGCACGCTGCCTCTCTGGCCGGGGTTCTCGGCTCTTGATTGGATGGATTGATAGCAGGGCAGCCATTGGCTCCCACTGCTGTCAATCAAATCCAATGATGTGGGGGGCGGGGCCGAGTCCTGCATTTGGCCCCTATGGACGCTGAATGCTGGACTCGGGAGCGCGACTCCCAGGGGGGTTGTCTGATGTGGGGAGGAGCCGTGAGAGCCACTGAGGGACCCCAGAAGAGCAGGTTTGGGGCTACTCTGTGCAAAACTCTGTGTACATGTTTGTAAAGGTAAAAAAAAAAAATGAATTTAATCACAGGTAAGGATGAGCTCAGGCATGTTCCAACCGGTACGTGCCCGCCAGGAAGTCGGCACTGCACACTTCTAATCGCAGACAGTGAGAAATTTTCCCGATCCACGTTTGCAGAGAAATGTCTCACTGCTTGTATTTAGCGCTGTGCCGTGCTGACTTCCTGGCGGGCAGATGTGGGTTTGCGAACACACCAGAGCTCATCCTTACCTGTGGTTAACACTGTGGAGTGTCGGCTTCCTGGCGGGCATGTGGCGTTGCGAACAGGCCTGAACTCATCCTTAAAGTGGAGTTCCACCCAAAAATCGAACTTCCGCTTTTCACCTTTGTAACCTTTCAGGGGGGAGCCCATGTCTAACACAGGTATTTTGCTCCCACTTCCGGGCATAGACACCTGAGCCACCCGTGGGTATAAACACCACTTCTGGTGCCTTCTCTGTCTCCCCCCCCCCCCCCCTGCTGTCTTCTGGGAGACACACAGGAGACAGCAGGGACCGGTGGGATCGTGCATGCGCAGTACGGAACCAGGAAGTGAAGCCACAAGGCCCTGATTCCCTTACTGAAGATGGCGGCAACAGCACCACCTGAGGGCCAATGATTGGCATATAGGACACAGTGCAAATCAATTATTACAGATCATCATATAAACATAGAGACATAAAAAGGACTTACCCATACGGGATTTCGTCCATGAGAGCCATTCTGCCACAGTATATCTGCGTGAGCTGGTTGGGAACCGGTTAAAGCTGATCTTCAGTCATTTTTCCCCAATCGTCTTTCAGGACAGCCACCTTTGAGAGACACTGGCTCCTCCCCTCTTAGGAAACACCGCCTTGATTTTCATGATTTAAGCCTCCTCCTCCCTTCGTTCCTCAGTTATGGTGTTTCCTCCGGTGGGGAGACATCGCTAAGGAACCTTAGCTGAATTCGGTTGGTGAGACTGAAGCTATCCGAGCGGAGCCCCGGCCCCACTCGGTTACCCGACCGTCTATCGGTCGGCCCTTGACAGTCGGATCAGCGGGGAGCTGAAGCGTTCGTACTGTCTATACACCCTAAACTTCGCTTGGGGAAAGCAGGAAGTTTTACAGGGTCGTCCGTCCGTTCACCCGCGGGTGTTTTAACGGAACAGGCAGTCCGGTCGGCTGGGGAAGCTGAACTTTTGACTGACCTTTTTCTCTATACGCACTCCAATCTTCGCTTGGGGAAAGCAGGAAGTTTTTGGGGAGGTTCATCCCTGCGTTTCGCCCAGTGGGGCGCTGCAACGAGGACGTCCAAGGCCCCCCTGTGTATCCAGTCGGCTGGGAGCCAGAGGCCGGACCGGTTGGCGGGCGACGTCAATTCCGGTGGGGGCGGACCTCTTCGTTGGATCCGCGTCTTCCGGTTCCGGACGCGGCACGTGGAGGGGAACCTAGCGTTCGGCTGGTGCAGCCTCTCTTTCTACAGTTGCACAGGTAGCTGTTGGAGGCACGTTCGTACCACTCTTCCTCAACAGGAGAATGTCCAAAGCAGTGGCTTCGGGAGCTCCAGGAGTAACGGCACCAGCCACTCAAAGGTAAAAGCCCTGGCGAGGGGTTCCCTTACCTTACAACCAGTAGCTCCACTGGTGTTTTTTCCCCCTAGGTGGTCGGGGGGAAGGGCAGTGCGTCTGGGATCCAGATGGAGATTGATCCTAGGGGAGGGCACTCCCGGTGGTCCTCTTAAGTAGTGCTGGTGTTTGTTTTTTTAGGATTTTATGCTGCTCTTTTATCTCTAGGTCTCTGAAGGACATGAGCAAGTCTCCCTTTGGTTCTAGGAGGGAGCGTCCTTCATATAGAGCCTCTTTGGGGGAATCCCTGGTTCAAAGGCACTTGGTAAAGAGTGTATTGAGGCACCGGATAGCTCAGTCAGACCTTTAACCTAAGGTTCCAGTGGCCTCAGAGGGTTCAGGTCCCTGTTTGAGCGCCATTAGGAAACAGGCAGCAGAACACGGTGCATATCTGGCGGCTTCTGTGAAGGTTACAATGGCCTCAGCTCCAGAGCACTCTTTCACCAGCACAGCAGAGTGTTCCACCTAACCCAATGGATGTTCCTCCTGCAGGTTAAGGGAGAGTCTAGAGGGTTCCAGAGAGGAAGTTGAGGAAGAAGTTGACAGTGCCGTCTCAGACTCCCAAGGGACTCTGATAAAGGTGAGGGCTTGGGTGGGGAACCCAAAAGAACCCCTCGATATAAACTTCCCCCTGGATGAAGTGGATAAGCTCTTGAGAGCTATTCATACCACTTTAGGAAGAAGGCATTGTCACCCCACGATCAGATGTACTAGGACCTGGGGGAAGCGGGTGTTCCCGGTTCATGATGTCTTGATCGATGCCATCAGGATGGCGGGGTCCCGAAGGAAAACCTTTCTTTTCTGGTGCTTTAAAGCAAAGGTTTTTTCTTGGGCGGAAGAGGAAGCTCTTGTCTGGAATAGAATCTCCCAGGTTAGAGACTACCTTTCTTCAGACGTCCAGGCATACTGACCTGTCCTCAGGGACATGGGAATACTTTCAGACCCTATGTTTGAAATGATGGACTCACTTCTGAAGTCTATCCTCCTTTCCCATACTGCTTAAGGTGTTGGCATACGCTGCTTCGATTCAATCCAGGCGAATGTATGCAAGATCTTCGGCTCTGACCAACTCAGCCTGGAGGGCTCCAAGGCTGAAGACATGGCAGGGGGTCAAGGCGTCCAAGGCAAAAGCTCTGTGTAATCCTTTTTACAGGAAACCTGCTGTTGGATGGATTCACTTCTGAAGGATGCCTGGGATTTATAATAAGAAAATCTTTAAGCCTGACATAGAAGCCACAGTGGTGGCTCGTAATATGAAGTGTTGGCTTATCCAGATTAATGCATGAAGCAATGACAGCAGAGGAGACTTTTCTATCCCCCTCTCCCATGGTGCTTAAGGAGTCAGCATACACTGCGGGTGCTTCGACTCAATCCATGCGAATGTATGCAAGGTCCTCGGCTCTGGCCAACTCAGCCTGGAGGGCCTTAAGGCTGAAGACATGACAGGGGGACAAGGCGTCCAAAGCAAAGCTCTGGAATCCTTTTTACAGGAGACTGCTGTTACTGCTACTGTTTACTGCTGTTTGGGCCAGGTCTTGAAGCAGTGCTAGATCGCACGGCTGATAAGAAAAAGGCCTTTCCCCTTAAGAAGAAATATGGGGAGCAGTAAAAAAGGGGCCTTCCTCCCCCAGTGGGAGATGATCACCTCCAATCAGTTTGTGTTGGGGATCATCGTAAGAGGTTACCGTTTGGAGTTTTCAGAGCTCTCCTCTTTTGAGACTCCTTGTCACTGAGCTGCCAAAATGTGCCCTTCTTTCCTCTTCAGGAGTTAGAGGAACAGGAAGTGGTAATACAGGTCCCAGCAGGATATATAGAAAGGGCTCCTATTCTCACATTTTTGTGGTTCACAAGCCTTTGGGAAAATTCAGGCTCATCCTGAAACGTCTGTGTGTCTTAGTCACCTACAGATGGCTTTCGTTGGTTTTGGTCACTGGGTGAGGGCACCTCTTCCACCAAAACTTTTTCAGGGCATGGATAGTATGGATGCATACCTACATATTCCCATTGCAGAGAACCACCAGCGTTTCCTTAGGCTGGCAGTGATAACTTCTGTAGGGGTGCTACACATTCAGTTCAAAGCACTTCCCTTTTGGGCTATCCCTTTCCTCCTCCTATCTTCACCAAAGTGATGGTAGAAGTTCTGGCATTCCTGCGTCTCAGGGGAGTCTCGGTGATCGTGTGTCCTGAAGATCTTCTCCGGTTTGTACCTTCTCTGACGCAGTCGATTTGGGATCAACAGGTAACAAAAGACCTGTTTGTGAGCCTGGGTTGGCCTCTGAACCTAGAGAAACCCAACTTAAATTCCTTACCAGGGGGTCACCTTCCTGGGGTAGGTGCTGGGCTCAACAGAACAAAAGGTCTTCCCTCCTTGGAGAAGATCCAGAAGATAGACAGAGCACTGTTGTTTCTCCAGGGCAACTGTCAAAAACTCAGTTAGGCAGGTTGAGTTTACTGACAGCCACGCTCCTAGCAGTTCAGTGGACGGGGTCATGTTACCGTCCTCTGTAAACTATTCATCTTGAAGATTTGGGACCACAGTCAGGGGTCTTGGGACTCTTTGGTTCCAACTCAGGTAAAGAGGTCCCTTTGGGAAAGGGAGCACGTTTGTTACAAGACCTAGAATGGAGTTTCCCAGTATCCAGGGTGGTTACAACCGATACGAACGGCTTAGGTTGGGGTACACACCTAGACTCCTGTTTGGTACAGGGTACCTGGGAGAGGAAGGAATCTAAGAGATCCTCAAATTGGAGGGAGTTGAGAACAGTAGATCTGGTTCTCAGGACCTCTCAGAGTTCTCTGGAGACTTCATGTAAGAGTCATGGAAACAATCCCTTGGCAGTGGCTTGCGTCGACAGGATGGGGACTCCTGGAGCGGATCCTTTATGGGTCCTAGCGAAGGCCATCCTCAGATGGGCCGAATATTGAAATCCTGTCTTTTCAGTGATCTGTTTTGAAGGAGAGCAAATCCTGATTTTAGATTTCCTCAGAGCAACCAGGTTCTCAAGCAGGAGGTTCTTCGAATGGATCACCCAGAGTTGGGGGATTCCTTGGATGGACCTCTCTTTTTCTCAAGGGAAAACGCAAAGGAAGCCATCTCCTGTTCCATGAACAGGGGAGATGGGAGGTCGGGAGCAGACACACTAAAGCACAGAGTTAGGGTTTCTCTAAGTGCTATGCTTTCTCCCCTCCCGTTCTGATTCCTGCAGGGTCAGGGAAGTTTTCAGGTGGAGATTACTACCTATTTTTTAATCACACCTCTTGGGCCCAGGAGGCCGTGGTTCTCCATTCTGAAGGGCCTGTCAGGGGAACCCCCCCCCCCCCGGGTTTTCCCGGTCTAGGAGTGTCCCTTCTCCCAGGGTCCAGTCTGCGGTCCCCAGGTGGATTCTTGCAGCTTGGCTACTGAGAAGGAATTGCTGAAGGGCAAAGAGGTCTCAGACTGTTTAATAGCCACTCTTCTGAATTGCAGGTAAATAGAAACTCAGACCATTTTCTTGAAGGTATGGAGACGGTTCAACAGCTGATGCTCAGAGAACTCCTTCAATGTGCACAGCCTCGTAGCCGTTCTAGAGTTCCTGCAGTCAGGGGCAGATAAAGGTTTAGCCCCATAAACATTGAAGAGTCAGGTTTTCGCTTTTAGCGTATTCCTGGAAGGGCATCTAACATCAGACCTTGGTATAGTAAGGTTCTTAGAGCCTTAAGTAGGCAAAGACCAAGCCTTTGGTCGCCCCCTTCCCAGTCGGGGTCACTCATTAGTTTTACAGGTTCCCACAAAGGAACCTTTTTCAGCAATTGGAATCTGGCTGGTTATGGTTGATCACTCTCAAAACTGTTTTTTGTGGCGATCACTGCGGCAAGGAAAGTGAGTAAACTCGAAACCTTTTCTGTTAAGGCACTCCCTTTCCAGACCATTCAGTTTTTAAGATCATTCTGGCCTTTTTTACCTAATGGTAGTCTCTAATCCTCAGAGAGTCCGAGAGATTATGCTGCCTATTTTTCGTTCAAAACCAGTGAGCGAACAGGACACATCTTCTTGGACGTGTCCTTCATTATTTTGGTTACACAAAGCCAGTTCAGGAAGTCTGATTTACCTTTGGTGTTACTTCCAGGGGCTAGGAAGGGTTCCAAAGCCTTTAGACGTACGCTAACCAGATGATTAAGGTCAGCCATTGGGCAGACTTGCGCGGTTGGGGTATTAAAGCCTCCAGTTAGAATTAAAGCACACTCAGCCAGGACAGCGGCAACTCCGCAGACAATGTGGGCTGGTGTGTCTCCTGAACAGATCTGTAGAGCCGCAACGTGGTTCAAGTTTTCTACGTTCGTGAAGCACTATAGATTGGATCTTCTCTCAGCCAAAGACCAAGCCCTTTGGTCACAAGGTGCTGCAAGCAGTAGGTCCCACCCTAAGACAGGGTACTCGCTTATCCTCTCAAAGGTGGCTGTCCTGAAAGACGATTGGGGAAAAATGGAATTACGTACCGGTAATGTCCTTTTCCAGGAGTCTTTCAGGACAGCACCGGTTCCCACCCAAGTTTTTTGCAGATCATCGGGAACTCATTACATGAGGCCGTCAGGTAAGACTTAAAAGTTTGTTTATTTGACGTGTTCTTGTGTCTCCCCAGTTGGCCGGAGGTACTCTGGAAGAACTGAGGAACGAAGGGAGGAGGAGGCTTAAATCATGAAAATCAAGGCGGTGTTTCCTAAGAGGGGAGGAGCCAGTGTCTCTCAAAGGTGGCTGTCCTGAAAGACTCCTGGAAAAGGACATTACCGGTACGTAATTCCATTTTTTTTTTTTTCTGCATGTAAATACCTTATATAGCCCACTTCTGTTTCTTGTCTAATAAAAAGCCTAGGCTTATGATATCATGCACAGCTCTTACTCTTGTGAGCGTTTGCCAGGAAGGGAGGGGGCATGAGTCATAAGAGGTCCAATGAGAGCTGCAGAGCTGGAGGTGTGCCTCTGTGTAAATCCAGGAAGTGAACAGGCAGCAGCTTCAGCTGCCCAAGGTTAAAATGGATTCAGCCAGACTCAGCGGTGGGGGATTTCTGCAGCATATTTGGCAAGTACAGAATCACAGTATATATAAAACAATATGCAAAGTGGTTGGAGGGAAGCTTCAGAATGGCAAAGATGTTTTTATTACAAATAATGTGAGTAAACTGCAGTTCTTCTTTAAGCTACTAATTTGTGATTGATAATTATGATTACCAGTATATCATTGCTGCTCCTCTGGTGTTGGTGTATGTTGCAGGTTGCAAGAGTCATCAATGTAAGACCTCATGTACACTGTGCTTTTTGATGGCATTTTTTTTTTTCAGTCAGTAAAAGCACCTCTAAGTTAACCTGTATGTTCATGCATAAATAGACATTTTCAAGCTGATAAAATCCCCTGTAAAAAGCACGTTAAGGAGAGGAGCTGGTGCTAGATGCGTTTTGGTGCGTTTGAGCATTATTGCATTCCAAAGGTCGGAATAAATCAATATTCTGGCCAGTGGAGTCCATTAAAGAGGAAGTAAACCCTGATGAGTTTACTTCCTCTTTCATTCCCTGCAAAGGTAAAGCATAATGGTCTACTATGCATCGCATTGCATAGTAGTCCATTATGTGTCACTTACCTGACACAGGAGCCAGCGATGTCACTGCTGTCCCCTGTAGTCCGGAGCGTACATCTTCTCGGTGGATCTGGCCGCTCCGCCGCTGTCATTCGGCGAAGCCATGATGACGTCACTCCCGCGCATGCACACGGGTGCCGCCACGCGCGGGATATCGCCGTTGACGGCGGTGCGCTCAGTGTGCCTGCGCACAGCTGTCTACGCCGCATGCGCCATAGACAGCGGTGCCTGTCTTTCAGCAAATATCTCCTAAACCGTGTAGGTTTAGGAGATATTTCTTGGACCTACGGGTAAGTCTTAATCTAGGCTTACCTGTAGGTCAAAGTGTGTTGTAAGGGTTTACAACCACTTTAACGCTCAAATGCTCTCTGCACCTAGGCACATGTGCAATACACAGCTTTGGCTTATTTCTCTTGCCAGGAGAAAGGGCATTCAGAGGGGCTAAATGGATCCCTGTGTACATGAGGCTCCATATTGGAGCGTTACTCTGTGCATTGGTAACTCTAGTGTGTTTGAGTTGTCGTCATATACAGGCTGCTGTATAGCAACTGTATTAGTGCCTGTTGGTAAAGCATTGCAGTTATAAATGTATGGGCATTACCCAGCACTCAGAGCCCACTCAATTTTTCGTGCCATGGCGGTATTTAATTTTACTCTGTTTTATGCCTCCTTTAGAAAAATGTTGAAGATAAAAATTGTCTACATTACGACGGAGGGTTCAAGCTAGGGCTGAAACAATCGATTTAATCCACAACTAATCGATTACTATTTTAACATTACAGTAACATAATGGGGTTAAATAGAATTAAAGTGAGCCCTTTATAGTACAAAAAGAGCAAATAATCACTACTGATTCTGAATCACTCCTCTCTGGGCAGGCTGCCAAGAAAAGATCAAAGTGATACAATGTTTCTTCTTCAATGGGCTGAACTCCATGTGTAGAAGTTCTCAGTTTAACCATTTTAAGACTAAATCTTTTCTGACACTTGTTGCTTACAAGTAAAAATCCAGTATTTTCTGCTAGAAATCACTTAGAACCCCCAAAAATTATATTTTTTAGCAGAGACCCTAGGGAATAAAATAGCGGTTGTTACAATATTTTATGTGACGCGGTATATTTGCGCAGAGGTCTTTCAAACGCAATTTTTTGGGGAAAAATACACCAATTAAAAAAAAAAAAAAAAAATCGGCCTAACATTTCGGCCCAAAAAAAAAATAAAAAAATCGGCATCATATATCGGCCGCCGCAATTTCTAAATATCGGCATCGGCCAGAGAAAAACCCATATCGGTCGACCTCTAGTATATACTGTATAAACTATTAGAAGAGAGATATATACTATTAAAGGATATATATAATATTAAAGGGTGAAGCTGGTAAATATCAGACTCAACAAATTTTTTTTTATTTAAAAAGAAAAAACAATGTCTTAATTAAAAAAAAAAAAAATTTAATTTAAGAACGTTCGTTTTTCAAATCGTTAGTGGGGTCAAATCGATCTTCATTTTCAACCACAGTGACAGGAAAATTTGGAAATAGAAAACTTCTTGGTCAAAGGATATTACTTTCACAGTTCTACAAAAAAGAACTCCTTACAGTAGCGATTATTTGCTTTTATTTTTATTTATTTTTTGTACTATAACGGGCTAATTTTATTTTTTTAACCCCATTATGTAAAAAACGTCTTAAAACTGGTTCACATCTATGTGTGTTTTTTTTTTTTTTATTGTTTTTTTGGTGTTTTTTTTTTGCAGAAAGGTACTAACTTCAGTTGATTTCTATGGTTTCCTATGGGACACGTTCACATCTAAGTTTTTTCAGCTGCTGCATATTTGGAAAGGTTCATGGACTTGTTTTTAACGCAAAACAGTGCTATTTTGGTTAGGGCTGGGGAAAAAAATCGATTTGAATCTTGAATTGAGTTGAGGGGTCAAATTGATTCAAATTTTCAGCAAATTGATTTTTTTTTTAATTTTTTTTTTTTCTTTCAGCAGGGTCGGTGCTGAACCCGCGTCAGTTCTGAGGATCTGTGGGCAGGAGGTTTTAGACGAGGCCGGGGCTTTGGCCTAGTCTGCGAGGTCGGACGCCACGGACTAGGCCGAAGCCGCAGCCTCTCCTAAAAACTCCTGCCCACAGCTCCTCAGGACCGGCGTGGTGTTCATCAAAAAAAAAAACTCAATTTTTATTTATTTATTTTTTTTTGAGAAAATCGCCCAGCTCTAATTTTTGGTTCAATATACTTCAATGGAGAAGCTGCAGAAAAGCATGTAACACGTTTTTGCAGCAATTGGTGTTTTTTTTTTTTTAATGTGCCCAACAACAAATTGGCCAAAAAAGATGCAAAACGAAAAATTGCATGCGTAAAAATCAAAACGTACAGCAAAAAGCAATGCAGAAACAGATCATTAGCAAACTGCATAGGTGTGTACCGAGCCTTATGCTGGCCACACCGATCAATTTTCAGACAAGAATATTCAGACAAAAAAATCTTTGTTCATTCGCTGAATGAAAGAATCTTGTTTGACATTTTCACTTGTTTGTAATATTCTGTTTTTAAAATGAATGTAATTTCTGAACGAAAACCACATACATCGTCTGAAAATTCCTTTGACCAAGAAGTTTTCTATTTCCAAATTTTCCTGTCACTGTGGTTGAAAATGAAGATCGATTTGACCCCACTAACGATTTGAAAAACGAACGTTCTTAAATTAAATTTTTTTTTTTTTTTTAATTAAGACATTGTTTTTTCTTTTTAAATAAAAAAAAATTAGTTGAGTCTGATATTTACCAGCTTCACCCTTTAATATTATATATCCTTTAATAGTATATATCTCTCTTCTAATAGTTTATACAGTATATACTAGAGGTCGACTGATATGGGTTTTTCTCTGGCCGATGCCGATATTTAGAAATTGCGGCGGCCGATATATGATGCCGATTTTTTTTATTTTATTTTTTTTTTTGGGTCGAAATGTTAGGCCGATTTTTTTTTTTTTTTTTTTTAATTGGTGTATTTTTTCCCAAAAAAATTGCGTTTGAAAGACCTCTGCGCAAATATACCGCGTCACATAAAATATTGTAACAACCGCTATTTTATTCCCTAGGGTCTCTGCTAAAAAATATAATTTTTGGGGGTTCTAAGTGATTTCTAGCAGAAAATACTGGATTTTTACTTGTAAGCAACAAGTGTCAGAAAAGATTTAGTCTTAAAATGGTTAAACTGAGAACTTCTACACATGGAGTTCAGCCCATTGAAGAAGAAACATTGTATCACTTTGATCTTTTCTTGGCAGCCTGCCCAGAGAGGAGGAAAGTCCTTCACTGATAACTTCAGGCAACTTACAAAGACCTCTGTAAGGCTGCTTTCACACTGCAGCGGGAGCGGCGTCGGCGGTAAAGTGCCGCTATTTTTAGCGGCGCTTTACCGTCGTTTTAGCGGCGGTGTGCGGGCGCTAGCGGGGTGGTTTTAACCCCCGCTAGCGGCCGAAAAGGGGTTAAACCCGCCCGCAAAGCGCCGCTTTGCCGGCGGTATTGCCGCGGTGTCCCATTGATTTCAATGGGCAGGAGCGGTTTAGGAGCGGTGAATACACCGCTCCTTCACCGCTGCAAAGATGCGGCTAGCAGGACTTTTTTCACCGTCCTGCCAGCGCATCGCTCCAGTGTGAAAGCCCTCCGGCTTTCACACTGGAGTTAAAGGGGCCGGTTTTTTTCAGGCGTTACACAGGCGCTATTTTTAGCGCTGTAACGCCTGAATACCGCCCCAGTGTGAAAGCAGCCTTATAGAAGTCAATGTAAGTCTCGCTGAACATATAATCAGCCTTTTTATCAGCACAATCGGCCTATGCCGATAATTAAAAAATGCCAAATATCGGCCGATATATTGGTTGACCTCTAGTATATACGGTATATATCTCTCCTCTAATAGTTTATACAGTATATATCAAAAAACCAAGTTGTACCGCGCGCTCAACCTCCCCCCTTCTGTGCTTAAGGGTCCGCTGCAATCCCAGTCCTAGTCCTCCCCCCAGAAAAACCAGGGTAAGTAAATGATGTGTGTGTGTGTGTGATATATATATATATATATATATATATATATATATATATATATATATATATATATATATATATATATATATATATATATATATATATATATATATATATATATATATATATATATATATATATATAATCTCTTTAGGGGATTGCGCCTCCCACTCACTATTTTAACTACCACCTTCTCAATAGAGTATGCTTAATAATACTTATATTCACTAAATAATCACTGTGCCCCCATATTATCCAAAATATATACACGAGACATTAATTTATAATTGCAAAAAATATAGCGTCCTTATTGTGCGATATTTTAATTCGATTGCTCCAACTGTGCCGTCTTAATCACCGATCATCTTCTAATCAAAAGTCCACTTGTGTCAACTAAAATAACCAAATCTGTGCCACCGTCACCAAGCAGAATGGCCACTCACCAGATGTCCCCAATCGGTAAGCCTTCGGTTCATTCAACGGATAACCAATCCACAACGCATTCCTCCCATTAGCAATTCCTCAACATCCATATATTCATACAAAATTAAATGGAACCAATATAGTGTAAAACCGTTTTAACTTTAATGGAAAAATCAATAAAAAATAAAGTATTGCACTCACATTTTAATGTGTCTATCGGCCGACACCAAGCCTTTCCAGCAACGAGAAAACCGTTCTAAAATCGGCCCAGCCCCAGATGTTCTGCAGGTGGTGATCGTCTCCCTCCACTGGGCCGACCTGTTCCTGGCTTATATTCAAGGACCGTATGTCTCCCACAACCCCTACGCGTTATATCTCTCCTCTAATAGTTTATACAGTATATATCTCTCCTCTAATAGTATATATCTCTCTAATAGTTTATACAGTATATATCTCCTCTAATAGTATATATCTCTCTAATAGTATATACAGTGTATATCTCTCCTCTAATAGTATATACAGTAGAGGTCGACCGATATATCGGCCGATATTTGCCGTTTTTTTAAATAATCGGAATCGGCCGATTGTGCTGATAAAAAGCCGATTCTACAGCGGGACTTTGAAATGACTTCTGTAAGAAGTCAGTGTGAGTTGCTGAGTTGTCATAGCAACACTTTCCTCCTCTCTGGGCAGACTGCCAAGAAAAGAACTAAATGATACAATGTTTACACTTCTGAATGAATGAAGTCATCTCTGTGTAGAAGTTCTCAGTTTAACCATTTAAAGACTAAATCTTTTCTGACACTTGTTGCTTACAAGTAAACAATCCTGTATTTTCTGCCAGAAAATCACTTAGACCCCCCAAAAATTATATATATATATTTTTTAGCAGAGATCCTAGGGAATAAAATAGCGGTTGTTGCAATATTTTATGTCACACGGCATTTGCACAGAGGTCTTTCAAATGCATTTTTTTGGGAAAAAAATACACCATTTAAAAAATAAAAATAAAAACAGTAAAGTTAGCCCATTTTTTTTTTTTTTTTTTTTGTCCAAAAGTTTTGACTACCCGTTTTTATTTAATAGTTTTTTTTTTTTTTAATCTAGATCATACATACAAGTAAACTGATTGGAGGTTTGTTTTGTTTAATAAATGTTCAAAGCGGGAGTCCGCCGGGACTCCGCGTTTTTTTTTTTTTTTTTTTTTTTTAAAGCCAGCAGCTACAAATACTGCAGCTGCTGACTTTTAAAATAGTGACACTTACCTGTCCAGCGCGCCCGCGATGTCGGCAACCGAAGCCGATCTCTAGATCGACACTCGAGTGCTGCCGCCGCCATCTTGGGTATGGGAATCAGGAAATGGAGCCTTTCGGCTTAATTTCCCGGTTCCCTACTGCGCATGCGCGAGGCGCGCTGCGCAATGAGGACGGTCCCCGCTGCCTCTGGGATCTGTGTGTTTCCCAGCAGGCAGCGGGGCACTTGCGGAAGGCGGCGGGCACTTGCGGAAAGGGGCGTAATGTAAGCCCCTTTCCGCAGAGAGCTAGCCCGGAAGTGGGTGCAGTTACCTGGATTATCCAGGTAACTGCACCCCCCTCCCCCCTGAAAGGTGCCAATTGTGGCGCCGGAGGGGGGGAGGAATCCGATGAGCGGAAGGTCCATTTTAGGGTGGACCTCCGCTTTAAGTGTAAGAAATTTTCTGTATCACTTATGAAGGCTGCTTTCACACTGGAGCGGGCAGACGTTGATGGTAAAACGCAAGTTTTAGCGGCTCTTTACCATCATTTTAGCGGTGCTATTTGGCTGCTAGTGGGGCACATATAACCCAGCTAGCGGCCAAGGAAGAGGTTAAATGCGCCCATGAAGCACCGCTGCCAAATCGCATTGCATGCGCTTCGGCAGTGGTGCCCTTTCATATCAATGGGCAGGAGTGGTGGAGGAGCGGTATACACCACTCCAAACGTGCTGCTTGCAGGACTTTTTTTTTAAGATCCTGCCAGCGCATCGCCTCAGTGTGAAAGCACTCTGTCTTTCACACAGACTGCAGGGGAGCCATTTTACAGGCACTTTACAGGCGCTATTTTTAGCCCAAAAGCGCCTTAAAAAACGCCCCAGTGGGAAAGGTGTGTTAGATCAAGGGGGATTAAAAATAAATAAATAAAATAAAATCGGCCTAACATATCGGCCCAAAAAAATCGGCATCATATATCGGCTATCGGCCGCCATGATTTCTAAATATCGGCATCGGCCAGAGAAAATCCCATATCGGTCGACCTCTAATATACAGTATATATCTCTCCTCTAATAGTATATATCTCTCCTCTAATAGTATATACAGTATATATCTCTCCTCTAATAGTTTATACAGTATATATCTCTCTAATAGTATATACAGTATATATCTCTCCTCTAATAGAAATATATACAGTATATATCTCTTCTAATAGTATATATCTCGCCTCTAATAGTTTATACAGTATATATCTTGCCTCTAATAGAAGTATATATCTTGCCTCTAATAGAAGTATATACAGTATATATCTTGCCTCTAATAGAAGTATATACAGTATATATCTCTCCTCTAATAGTTTACACAGTATATATCTCTCCTCTAATATTTACAGTATATATCTCTCCTCTAATAGTTTATACAGTATATCTCTTCTGTCTTCTTCTCAGAGCGGATTCGATGTTTTGCTCCTTAACCATATAGTTGGTTATTTATATTTACCACAGTATATAGATATTTAAGAATAAATTGCCTTTTTTTTTAAACTTTACATATTAACTAGATTATACACCACGCATTTTTTTTGTGATTAAGCGAAACAATAATCGGCCAACTAATTGATCATGAAAATAATAGTTAGTTGCAGCCCTAGTTCAAGCCTTACTGGTTGCTGTTTTTGTTGCTGGTTCTTGTTTCAGATGTTAAATGGGCTCATAGCAGTCAAGTTGTTACTGTCATGGTTGCCATGAAATTGTAGACACAGGTGACTTATTGTAACGTTATCATTCATATTACAGACATTTTATAAGACTACATACAATATATATTTTTTTCTACCTGGGTGTCAGAGTTCTCCTCGATTCTTCCTTTTTGTTTATCCTCTAGGGCAGGCGTCGCTAAATGGCGAACCGCGATCCAGATACGGACGAGTAACTGTCCGGGCCTTGGCCGCACCACTTAGCAGCGAGATCTCTTCTGCTGCTGCTGTTAAAACGCACAGCCGAGGGCAGGAGACACAGCAGGATGGATTCCCTCTTCTGAATATGTATTTGCCGGCCTGCCGCAGTTGTTGCACTCACAGCAGGGGATAAGGCGAGAGATATGGCAGCTCTACACTGGCCAACCTTTCGCTTGTTAAAGCGGATCTTCACTCTGAGCACCACAAACCAAAAACACTATTTAATTCAATGATATTCAAAGCAAACTCCCCAATCCATCCATGTCTCCATGCTTTATTTTGTTGAGAAATCACTTTGAAAAACACCCCTCTGGCATTTCTGGCTGTGGCCATCTTGAGTAAGGGCAAATGATTCCTGTAGCATTTACTTCCTGGAATCCATCTGCCTTTAGCTCATGCATGCAGGAGAACATGCTTAGCTGAGAAAACAACCTCCCCTCCTGGAGACTCCTGGAATATATGACATAATTTGCCTAGGCAAAAAAAAAAGGAAATAAAACTTAAAAATAAAAGTTTAAAACAAATATTATATACTTTCCTGTCTTTTTGCTAATACTAGCAGCATGAGGATTAAAAAATATTCACTTTTCATTGGGAGAGTGAAAAAGTTCTGCTCTTAAGAAGTGCTGGTCGGCTCCCACTCTCAGTGCAGACCTTCTGTGTCTCCCGCCCTCTTCCCTGCTGTGAGTATAACAGCTGTGGCAGGCAAATACACATTCAGAGGAGGATTGGTGGCAGCAGGAGAAGAGTTCCAGCTAAGTGCCCCCTGATATGGTGAAGTTGGACTGTGAAGGGGGAAGAGCTGTAACTGCAGTGGATTTAAAGGGGTAGGGGCTGTGTTTGTAAGGGAGGACTGTCTTTGGGGGGAACTTTGATGGGGGGGGGGTGATTATATGGGCAGGCTTTGATGGGGGGGGCTGTGAAATTGAGAGGGGGGAGAAGTGATATGGGGGATTGTGATGTGGAGGGTTGTGATTTAAAGGGGGATTTTGATGGGGGGGCTGTGATTAATGGGGAGTGGGCTGCAATGTGAGGAGAGGGGGCTCTGAATTGAAGAGGGGGGGGTCTGTGATGTGAAAGAGGGGACCGAAGACACTGATATAAAAGGGAGGCGGGGCTGGGATATGAAGGACTCGTATGGAGTCGTATAACAATAATGAGATTTGTACATCTAGAAAAAGAACGAGTTACTGACCGGACTTTTGTGAATTTTAATTCCATACCCCGCTCTAGGGGTTTCTTTCCTTCACCCTCCCTTGGCGTGATCCATGGGAAAGCAGAAAGACTAGCATTGGCACCCTGGGGTTCATTTAATAGTCTGGGAATTTGTAGATGTATTTGGACGGAGCATTTTGATTCTCATGGATTTATACAATTCCCTTTGATTTGTGCCAGAATGGATCGGAGATTAAATCACCACTCCAATAATTAAAGTGGAAGTCCGTGCTAAAACTAAAATCCCTGCATCTATAGACACCCACAATCTAACACTAACCCATCTAGCCCTGTAAAGAAAAAAATGAGCATGCATACCTTTGCTGAAGCTGATCCGACCCGATCCCACGCTGAGCTGTCAGCCGTGGCTTTGCTGTGGAGGGTGCAGAGGACACGTCCGACAATGGAAGCCCCATAGTAGCTCTATATAGGTGAAGTCGCTCCCCTTTCATTTCACAGCTATTTTCAGACGTGTCCTCTGCAGAGCTTCCGCCGCTGGAGATCGGGTCGGATCCGCTTCAGAAAAGGTGTTTTATACTCATTTTTATTTCTTTAGATAGGTTAGTGTTTGTGGGTGTCTATAGATGCAGGGATTTTTGTTTTAGCATGGGCTTCCACTTTAATTGGCCGGGTATATATTTATTCTAATATAAAATAGGATGGAAGCCGTAAGTTTCGGGGTCCTCAAATGCCACCTTTTTTCTGGGCTTGATGGAGACTGCTGTGTACAGGGTGAGTGAAGAGTCCGTTGTAATTTACATTCGCTCTTTTGTTCAGTATAAATCATTCTCCATCTCCATGAAGGTGATGCTTTTCAGGTCCCTGAATTGCATTGGCTCCATATTTTATCCTCATTCCTGTTGGTATATATTTATATATCTATCTCTATATAGATTTATATATCTTTCTGCATAGTGACCGGTAATTGCTGGTATGGCGCTTTCTTTTCGGATCCATTTTGGTTCAATCCCTAATCTTGATCCATTGCTTACTGATCACAAGGGGAATCTCATACTTTGCCCTCAACGGGTTCACAAAGCTGAAAAATGAATTTAATTTGGGTACAGTGTTGCATAACTGCCAAATTGTCAGTCAAAGTGTGACAGCACTGAAAGCTGAAAATTTGGCCTGGACAGGAAGGGGGTGAAAGTGCCTGGTATTGAAGTGGTTAAAAAGGGGGTTTTGCTGCGATTCTGTCATGCGACAATTGTGGCAGAATCGCACCGCATTTGGGGTGCCATTAAGAATCGTGAGTTTGATTTGTTGAAAGGAGAAAAAATTGGTTTTTCAGTTTGTTGTGTATGGGGCTGTGTAGCTACAGACCAGTCGGGGTGCCCATGCTGACCCGTGTCCATAACAAAAAGCACCTACAATGGGCACATGTGCATCAGAACTGGACCACAGAGCAGAGGAAGAAGTTGGTTACATAGTAGGTGAGGTTGAAAAAAAAGATACAAGTCCATCAAGTCCAACATATGTGTGTGATTATATGTCAGTATTACATTGTATATCCCTGCATGTTGCAGTTTTTCAGGTGCTTATCTAATAGTTTCTTGAAACGATTGATGCTTCCCGCTGAGACCACCGCCTGTGGAAGGGGATTCCACATCCTTGCCTCTTACAGTAAAGAACCCTCTATGTAGTTTAAGGTTAAACCTCTTTTCTTCTAATTTTGATGAGTGGCCACGAGTCTTGTTAAACTCCCTTCTGCGAAAAAGTTTTCTCCCTATTGTGGGGTCACCAGTATGGTATTTGTATATTGAAATCATATCCCCTCTCAAGCGTCTCTTCTCCAGAGAGAATAAGTTCAGAGCTCACAACCTTTCCTCATAACTAATGTCCTTCAGACCCTTTATTAGGTTAGTTGCCCTTTGTACTCGCTCCATTTCCAGTGCCCCAAAGGCCCCACCCCCGGGAGTTAAGGACCCCCCTGTACTGCGCATGCGCAGCGTTGCGCAGTACGAACCACAACAGAGCCGCCAAAAATAGCCGAAGCTGAACAGTGAGTCAGCTGTATACAGCGGCTTGTAACAGGGCCCCTCGCGGGCTCACTTTGCTCACCACGCTTCAGGCACGGCCTCGCTGCACTCGGCATATTATTCTAACTCTATGTCCACTTGGATGGTGCTGCTTGAACCTGGACTCAGGGCAGAATGTGGTGCGCAGGCGCCATGTACAGCTGACTCGCTGTGTTCAGCTTCGGCTATTTTCAGCGGCTCCCTAGTCGTTCGTACTGCGCATGCGTAGTATAGGGGGGGTCCTTATCTGCCGGGGGAACTTTCTCTGCAAGACACCGGCGGAGGCAGTGTGATGCTTTGGGCAATGTTCTGCTGGAAAACCTTGGGTCCTGCCATTCGTGTGGATGTTACTTTGACACGTATCACCTACCTAAACATTGTTGCTGCCCAGGTATACCCCTTCATGGAAATGGTGTTCCCCGATGGCAGTGACCTCTTTCAGCAGATAATGTGCCCTTTCGCACAAATGGTTTAACAATGGTTTGAGGAACACCACAAAGATTTTAATGTGGTGACCTGACCTCCCAAGTTCTTCAGATCTCAATCCAATCGAGCATCTGTGGAACGAGCTGGAAGAAAATGATTAATGGAGAACCCAGCTCACAACATACAGGACTTTAATGTTTGCTTCATAGGAATTCATTAAACTCAACCTGATCTTGGAGAAGCCAGTGTAAAGTAATGTAGTTGGGTATAGCAAGCGCCACGAGGCACCGGTACATACCAGTTATAATTGGGCTCCAAGGCCTCCCTGAAGCTGATTGTATAGCCCATGCACCACATAGGTGCCTAGGCTTCACACCTACATCCCTCAATGCAATGAGGCAATGTCTCTGGTCTTTTTTTAAATTAAAGGTTGGTATTTTATTACCCTGGATATCTAAAGTTACCAAAGAGCCCTGGAGCTGCAGTATATTTTATATAACATGGGACTAGTAGATGCCATATACCTTCACTTTGCACTGCCCTTTATAACCCTTCTATGTTCTTTTTATATGGTGTGTTTTTTTTTGTTTTGTTTTTTCCCTAATGACTTTTTCCCTTTAACCACTTCAGCCCCAGAAGGATTTACCCCCTTCCTGACCAGAGCACTTTTTGCGATTCTGCACTGCGTCGCTTTAACTGACAACTGCGCAGTCGTGTGATGTTGTAGCCAAGCAAAAATGTCCTTTTTATCCCACAAATAGTGCTTTCTTTTGGTGGTATTTGATCACCTCTGCGTTTTTTATTTATTTATTTATTTTGAGCTATTAAAAAAAAAAGCGTAAATTTCGAAAAAACGCATTATTACTTTTTGCTATAATATCCTCCAAAAATATCTAAAAAAATATCTAAAAAAAAAAAAAAAAACATTGTTCCTCAGTTTAGGCCGATATGTATTTTTCGTAGGGCTGCAACTAACGATTATTTTCATAATCGATTAGTTGGCCGATTTATTGTTTCGGTTAATCGGTTAATGACCTTAAAAAAAAAAATAAAAAAAAATCGTGGTGTATAATTTAGTTAATATGTAATTTTTTTAAAAAGGCAATTTATTCTTAAAAATCTCTATATGCAGTGGTGAATATAAATAACCAACTATATGGTTAGGAAGCAAAATATCTAATCCACTCTGAGAATAACAGACAGAAGAGATATACTGTATATATTAGAGGGGATATATACTATTAGTATATATATACACTATTGAAGATATACTGTATATTCCATTAGAGGAGAGATATACTGTATATCAGTGCTCGACAAAACCCGGTCGCCAGGTCGCATTGGCGACTAGAATCAGCGACCTTGCGCCTGGGGCAGCATAGCTGGGGGTATCCCGTCTCCGTGGACCCCCCCCCCCCCCGCGCGATCGCGACAGGCCGCGCCGCAGGCGGCCGGTAATTGAGCCCCCGGCTTTGAGGCCTTCTGTGATCCTATGGTTCCTTCTGGAATCTGGCGCCCTCTTGTGGTGGCCGTTGGAATTGCAACCAACAATGCTAATTGGATTGCCTGCCAGTCTTTCTCCATCCCTTTACTTAGAACCCCTAAACAAAACAAAAAAATAAAAATATATATATATATTTTTTTTTATTATTTATTCTAACACCCTAGAGAGTAAAATGGTGGTCGTTGCAATACTGTCTGTCACACCGTATTTGCACAGCGGACTTACAAGCGCACTTTTTTGGGGGAAAAAATTTTTATTTAATAAAAAAAAAAAAAAGACAACAGTAAAGTTAGCCCATTTTTTTTTTTTTTTTTTATATATATTGTGAAAGATAATGTTACGCCGAGTAAATCGATACCCAACATGTCACGCTTCAAAATTGCGCCTGCTCATGGAATGGCGACAAACTTTTACCCTTTAAAATCTCCATAGGCGACGTTTAAAAAATTCTATAGGTTGCACTTTTTGAGTTACAGAGGAGGTCTGGGGCTAGAATTATTGCTCTTACTCTACCGATCGCAGCGATACCTCACATGTGTGGTGTGAACACCGCTTTCATATATGCGTTCGCTTCTGCACGCAAGCTTGGCGAGACAGGGCGCATTTAAAACCATTTTTTTTTCTTATTTTAACTTTTATTTTTATTTTTTTCACTGTTCTTTTAAAAAAAAAAGTGTGTCACTTTTATTCCTATTACAAGGAATGTAAAAATCCCTTGTAATAGAAAAAAGCATGACAGGTCCTCTTGTATATGAGATCTGGGGTCAGAGAGACCTCACATCTCATATTTACACTAAAATGCAATTTAAAAATGTCCCTCTAAGAGCTATGGGCAATGACTTGGAGACAGGTGAGGGGCTGGGGGCTATCTTCCCCTCACTCGTCTCCATGTCAGGCCAGGGACAGGTCCAGATCGCCGTCACGGACCTGGCTCCTAACTTTTTTAGCTGGCTCCTAGATTCCAAGCAAATTTGTCAACCCCTGCTGTATATACTATTGAAGATATACTGTATATACTATTGGAGGCTATATACACTATTAGAGGGGATATATCGTATATATACTATTAGAGGATATATACTATTAGAGGAGAGATATACTATTAAAGGGTCAATCTGGTAAATATCATCAGACTCATTAACTTTAACCCCATTTTGTTGCTGGCCGATTAATCGATTATGAAAATAGTAATCGATTAATTTCATAATCGGTTTGTTGTCGATTAATCAATAAATGTTTCAGCCCTAATTCTTCGACATATTTTTGGTAAAAAAAAATAAAATCGCAATAACCATTTGGTTTGCACAAAAGTTATAGCGTCTACAAAATAGGGGATAGATTTATGGCATTTTCATAACTTTTTTTTTTTTTTTTTTTTTTTTTATTTTTTTTTACTAGTAATGGCGGCGATCAGGGATTTTTTTATTTTTTTATCGTGACGACGTTATGGTGGACACATCGGACAATTTTGACACTTTTGGGACCATTGGCATTAATACAGCGATCAATGCTATAAAATTGCATTGATTACTGTAAAACTGTCCCTGGCAGTGAAGAGGTTAAAACCACTAGGGGGCGGTAGGGGGTTAAGTGTCCTGGGGCGTGTTTCTGACTGTCTGGGGGATGGGCTAGCAGTGACACGAAACTGGTCGCTGTTCCCGATGACAGGGAGCAGACGATCGGTGTCGTGTCAGTAGGCAGAACGGGGGGGGGGGGACATGCTGTGTTTACATCGGCATCTCCGTGTTCTTCAGCTCCGTGACACGATCGCGGGTATCTTGGCGGACATCGAGTCCGCGTGTACGGTCACGGAGCTCATGGCAGGCGTGCACGGCGGGAAATTCAACGTACGTTACTTTGCCCAGCCTTGCCATTCTGCCGACGTGTGTGTGTGTGTATATATACAGGCCACGGTTGGCAAGCGGTTAAAACGATGTTTTTGTAGTAAATGTATTATTTTACTATGAATACGCTTTTAGTTTCTTAACCACTTGCTTACTGGGCACTTAAACCCCCCTCCTGCCCAGACCAATTTTCAGCTTTCAGCACTGATGCACTTTGAATGACAGTTGCGCGGGCATACAACACTGCACCCAAATGAAATTTTTATCATTTTTTTCCCACAAATAGAGCTTTCTTTTGGTGATATTTAATTACAGCTGGAAGTTTTATTTTTTGCTAAACAAACAAAAAAAGATGCAAAAAAAAAAATAATAATAATGTTTAATAGTTTGTTATAAAATTTTGCAAACAGGTCATTTTTCTCCTTCATTGAAGTGCGCTGATGAGGCGGCACTGATAGGCTGCACTGGTGGGCACTGATAGGCTGCACTGGTGGGCAAAGATGGGCACATATAAGATGGAATGGATGGGTGGCATGGATGGGTGGCACTAAGGGGCACTGATAGGTACCCCTGATAGATGGGACTGATGGGCTTTGATAGGTGGCACTGATGGGCACGGTTATGTGGCACAGGGGTGCAGCACCGTTGAGACAGATTGTGTGTGGCACTGTGGGCACTGCTGGGTGGCACTGTGGGCACTGCTGGGTGGCACTTACGGGGGGCACTTATTTATTCCTGGGGGGGGCAGGTGGGCACTAGTAAGCTGGCCGTGATCGGGACTGATGTCCCGATCACGGCCGCCGGTGATCGGCTCTTCTTTTTTCTCCTCGCGCTGTCAGCACGAGGAGGAATAATAGCCGATTACCGGCTCCGTTGTATCACATGATCAGCTGTCATTGGCTGACAGCTGATCACGTGGTAAGGGGTCGGGATCGACCCCTTGCTCGGATCCGTGATCAGGCGAGTCTCATAGACTCGCCGATCACAGAGCGCACCGCGCGTGCCCCTAAGGGGGAGCGCAGGCCGCTCGTGCACGGGATGACGTCAATAGACGTAGTCCCGGCAAAGGAGGTCCGCGCTGTAGCCGTCATTCGGCTATAGCGCCGGTCTCAAGTGGTTAATTTACTTTCCACAGTGACATTTGATAACATCGTATTTATTTTTGTAGGTAATTATTGCTTTCTAAACTGGCTGCAATGCTTATTTTTCTACAGACAGTAGTCTTCGATCTCTGGTGATCAGGGACTCCTTATAACTATGATATATGTTAACAAAAGATAAGCTGTGGGCTGAATCATCTAGTTTGTAGGTTAATCTGATATTGTGGCAGCATGTGATTGCTCAAGCTTGACTTGTAGGTTTGGGAAAGCAGGAGAGGTCGTATTGCCCGTGGCTGATATACTTTGTCTGCATTAAAATACCCATAATGACTGGTACTGTTCACAAGTCTTACTGAACAATTCTGTTTTGACACGAGAGCCCGCGGCTATGTGAAATCTTGTCCCTGGAAGGAGAAGCTCTCCTAATTCTCATTTATTGTCCTTTAAATAGCCTCTCTGTATATAAGATTTATAGGCTGAATGTGGAGCCTCATCAAAGCTGTTACCGTCATCCACCAATACCCAAACAAGCCATAGATGATGGTCTGCCGGAGAGGAGAAGCGAGATTTCATAGTAGTATTGTGCAATATACAATACACATGTAGTTGGCCTGTTGTATCCCGTAAATACTGGTTATTATATTTTCTTCTTCTTTTGCAAACGATCACCTATTTTCTTTTTTTTTTTTCTGGTTTCATTTATTTTTTATTAACCACTTAAGCCCCGGACCGTTTTGCTGGCCAAAGACCAGAGCACTTTTTGCGATTCAGCACTGCGTCGTTTTAACTGACAATTGCGCGGTTGTGCGGCGTGGCTCCCAAACAAAATTGACGTCCTCTTTTTTTTTTTTTTTTTTTTTTTTTTACCCACAAGTAGAGCTTTCTTTTGGTGATATTTACTCACCCCTATGGTTTTGATTTTTTGCGCTATAAACAAAAATAGAGCGGCAATTTTGAAAAAAAGCATTATTTTTTAAGTTTTTGCTATAATAAATATCCCCCAAAAATATATAAAAAAAATACTTTTTCTTTTTCTCAGTCTAGGCCGATATGTATTCTTCTACATATTTTTTGTAAAAAAAAAATCACAATAAGCGAATGGTTTGTGCAAAAGTTATAGCGTCTACAAAATAGCGGTTAGTTTTATGGCATTTTTTATTTTATTTTTTACTCGTAATGGCGGCGATCTGCCTTTTTTTTTTTTTTTTATCGTGACTGTGACATTATGGCGGACACATCAGACAAATTTGACACATTTTTGGGACCATTGGCATTAATACAGAGATCAGTGCTAAAAAAACTGCATTAAATACTGTAAAAATGTCACTGGCAGTGAAGGGGTTAACCACTAGGGGGCTAGGGAGGTGTTACGTCTGTCCTGGGGAGTGATTTTTAACTCTTAGGGGGCGTGGCTACGAATGACACTTCACTGGTCATAGCTCCCGATCACAGGGAGCAGAGATCAGTGACGGTGTTTACATTAGACATCTCCCCCTTTCTTCAGCTCCGTGAAGAAAAGTGTGGATATCCCCGCAGCGATGGAGTCTGCGGGACCTACGATCCTACTCGCCGAGCTCCCGGCAGGGTCACGCGTGCCGCCAGCGGCATGCACGCAATGGCAAATTGAAAGGGACGTACCTGTACATCCGTTTGCCCAGCTGTGCCATTCTGCCGACGTCGGCAAGTAGTTAAGATATTTTTCACGTAAAAACATTCCATAGCATTTCATTTAAATAATAAAAAAAAAATTATGTGTGTGTGTATATATATACAAGGTGAAGTGTATCCCATTGCTCTTCCCGTTTATTTTAGTGACCCCCCCACCCCCTTGTTTCTTTTTCCCAATCATAATTATTATATTATTATATATTATTATGCCATACTAGTCCCTCATATATGAATGATGATATAACTTTCCCAACCCTTTTTGTGTTTATTTTTAAAGAGGCGAAAGTCAGAACTCTCAACCATCATTATGTTTCTCCTTGGTGATTTAAAAAACAAAAAAAAACAAAAAAACCCCACTACCTTACTGTGTGATGGGGGAAAAAAAAATTGATCATCTATTTTATTAAATTCTCTAAGTGATTTTGCTTTCATGTAAAAATAAATCCCACACCACTATTGTATCCCGTAATACTGGTTATTATATTTTCTGCTTCTTTTGCAATCAATCACCTTTTCTATACTGGAAAAATAGCAATAGTTTTATATAAGAAAGTTTAGGAAGCGTAGATCTTTGGGTGTAATTTTTACTTTAACCAGTTGCCGACCGCCGCACGACGATGTACGTCGACAGCATGGCACGGGCAGGCATATTGGCGTACATGTACGTCCCTTGCCTCCCGCGGGTCGGGGGCCCGATCGGGCCCCCGCCCGGTGCCTGCGGCGGTCGGTTTTCGTCCGGGAGCGATCCGGGATGAGGGGGCAACCATTCATTCATGGCCACCCCCACGCGATCGCTCCCGACGAATAGGAATCCCCCGTGACATCACTTCCTCTCCTGTAATGTAAACACAGGAGAGGAAGTGATGTATTCTCTCCTCCGTGTCGGTATTTTTCGTTCCGACACGGAGGAGAGCGGATCGGTGAGTTGCACCAACACTCTACACACACAGTAGAACATGCCAGGCACACTCACACCCCCCCTTTACCCCCCGATCACCCCCCCAATTACCCCTGCCCCCCAGTCACAGTGACACCAATGTCATTTTTTTTTTTTTTTTTTTGCATTGGTGTCATTTGTGACTGTAATAACTGTTAGGGCAGTTAGGGTTAGCCCCCTTTAGTTCTAATGTACCCCCCTAACCCCCCCAATAAAGGTTTAACCCCGTGATCACCCCCCGTCGCCAGTGTCACTAAGGCTGGGTTCACATTGCAGCGGTTTATGAGAACGAATGTGATTCGCACCGCACTGCAGTGCAAATCACATCCGATCTCTGTGCGATTCGAGTTCAGCCATTCGCCACACCCGCCGCACCCGCCGCAAATTCGCACGGGACCCTTTTTTTGGCCCGCAGCAGAATCGGATCGCATGGGTGTTCACACCATGCGATCCGAGTTTGCAGATCGCACTGCGATATGCGAACTGATCTGGGGGTGTCAGTAACATTTCACTGACACTCCCAGCAGTCCGCATAGGGCAGTGTGAACTGCCGCCGGGAGGCATGCGATGCGGGAACCCGCCGCGGATTCGCGGCGTTTCCGCATCGCTCCAGTGTGAACCCAGCCTAATAAGCGATCATTTTTCTGATCGCCGTATTAGTGTCACAGGTGACGCTAGTTAGGCAGGTAGGTATTTAGGTTCGCCGCAGCTTTTTATAGCGCCAGGGACCCCCATATACTACCGCATAAAGCCTCCTGATTGCCCCCTAGTTAACCCTTTCACCAGTGATCACCATATAACTGTTACAGGTGACGCTGGTTGGTTAGTTATTTTTTTATAGTTTCAGGGCACCCGCCATTTATTACCTAGTCTCACTAGTGTACCCCTAAATTTAGGGGTGTCTACTTTCCAAAATGGGGTCATTTGGGGGGGGTTTGTGCCATCTTGGCATTTTATGGCCTTCAAAACTGTAACGCCCTTAGAAAGCCTGAAGGCGGTGCTTGGTTTTCGGGGCCCCGTACGCGGCTAGGCTCCCAAAAAGTCCCACATATGTGGTATCCCCGTACTCAGGAGAAGCAGCAGAATTTATTTTGGGGTGTCATTTCACATATGCCCATGGCATGCGTGAGCAATATATCATTTAGTGACAACTTTGTGAAAAAAAAAAAAAAAAGTTTGTAATTTTCCCGCAACTTGTGGCAAAATATAAAATATTCCATGGACTCAACATGCCTCTCAGCAAATAGCTTGGGGTGTCTACTTTCTAAAATGGGGTCATTTGTGGGGGTTTTGTGCCATCTTGGCATTTTATGGCCTTCAAAACTGTAATAGGTAGTGAGAAGTGAACTCAAAAATTTACGCCCTTAGAAAGCCTGAAGGCGGTGCTTGGTTTTCGGGGCCCCGTACGCGGCTAGGCTCCCAAAAAGTCCCACATATGTGGTATCCCCGTACTCAGGAGAAGCAGCAGAATTTATTTTGGGGTGTCATTTCACATATGCCCATGGCATGCGTGAGCAATATATCATTTAGTGACAACTTTGTGAAAAAAAAAAAAAAAAGTTTGTAATTTTCCCGCAACTTGTGGCAAAATATAAAATATTCCATGGACTCAACATGCCTCTCAGCAAATAGCTTGGGGTGTCTACTTTCTAAAATGGGGTCATTTGTGGGGGTTTTGTGCCATCTTGGCATTTTATGGCCTTCAAAACTGTAATAGGTAGTGAGAAGTGAACTCAAAAATTTACGCCCTTAGAAAGCCTGAAGGCGGTGCTTGGTTTTCGGGGCCCCGTACGCGGCTAGGCTCCCAAAAAGTCCCACATATGTGGTATCCCCGTACTCAGGAGAAGCAGCAGAATTTATTTTGGGGTGTCATTTCACATATGCCCATAGCATGTGTGAGCAATATATCATTTAGTGACAACTTTGTGTAAAAAAAAAAAAAAAATTTTTTTTTTGTCATTATTCAATCGCTTGAGGCAAAAAAATAAAATATTCAATGGGCTCAACATGCCACTTATCAATTTCCTTAGGGGGTCTACTTTCCAAAATGGGGTCATTTGGCGGGGTTTTGTACTGCCCTGCCAATTTAGCACCTCAAGAAATGAGATAGGCAGTCATAAACTAAAAGCTGTGTAAATTCCAGAAAACGTACCTTAGTTTGTAGATGTGACAACTTTTGCGCAAACCAATAAATATACAATTATTGACTTTTTTTTTACCAAAGACATGTGGCTGAATACATTTTGGCCTAAATGTATGACTAAAATTGAGTTTATTGGATTTTTCTAATAACAAAAAGTAGAAAATATCATTTTTTTTCAAAATTTGCGGTCTTTTTACGTTTATATCGCAAAAAATAAAAATCGCAGAGGCAATCAAATACCATCAAAAGAAAGCTCTATTTGTGGGAAGAAAAGGACGCAAATTTTGTTTGGGTACAACATTGCATGACCGCGCAATTACCAGTTAAAGCAGCGCAGTGCCAAAGTGTAAAAAGACCTCTGGTCATTGACCAGCAAAATGGTCCGGTCTGAAGGTGGTTAAAGAGGGACTGCGCTTTTGAAGGTGTGCCCAAAAAAAAGGCAGGCGGGGGAGGGGACTAGCCATACATTTTGCCTGTGGTCTCCCTGGAGCTGATTGACTTGCCATGCCTTGTTATGCATGGTGAGGGCAAGGAGCAGAGTGGAAAGGAGAAAACGCAAGGCCTGCACCACTCTTCTAAACGATGAAGAAGTTGCTCCTAAATGTGCTCTGTGCACACTGCAAATTTCGAGACGTGCAAATCGTGTCAACACGAGATAAGGAGAACAAGACGAAAGCAAGATCGGGGTAATAAACTCTGTGGTAGGGGCACTGGACTAGGGTCAGTGTCACTTTTGGCCCATGTTTGGAAGTCAGAGGAGTAGTGAAGCATGGACCATGCAGTCCAGGTAAGAGAAAACTGGTCTTTCTGTCTTGCCTCCTGTGCCAACAGCCCTTCAAGGTCTATTATGGATTCCAGTTCAATGGCCCATTCTCCCGGGGAAGGTACAGTGATTGACTTCCAGTGACGGGAAATTACCATCCTGGCTGCGGTTAGAAAGTGCCACAAGATCTCTTTTGATGGATTTTAAGGGTCCAGGTATCATGGATAGTAAGGCTACTTTGGGAGAGGGTTGAATAGAAGCCGCCATTAGTTTACAGTACAACTTGAAAAGAAGTTGCCAAAATTTCTGGATTGGGGGGGAAATCCCCACCAGTCGTGAATCATATTACACTTGGAAGCATGGCAACGCCAGCAGGTGTCAGGTAGTGGTAGGTTAAATCGTTGAATAAAGGATGGGCATCTATGCACTGCAGGTTTTTAGGAAGAATTACAGACAAAGGGTAAATCTTTCAGGGTGGGGCTTAAAGCGGTAGTAAACCCGCAATTTTTTTTATTTTATTTTTTTAAACCTGCAAAACAAAAGGCATAATGAGCTAGTATGTACCGCATACTAGCTCATTATGAAATACTTACCTTCGAACGAGGCCCCGACATCTGGCCCGATCCACGCCGAGGGAGCTGACATGCTCCCTCTGCGTTTCTTCCAGGGTATCGCGGCTCCGGCGCTGTGAGTGGCCGGAGCCGCGATATCGTCAGATTTCATTCCGGCCGGTCGGCCACTGACGGATTTTCAGGCCAAGAATCCCCTTGTGCGCATGCGCCGCTGCAGTCAGCGGCGCATACCGAGGGGAATATCTCCTAAACTGTACAGGTTTAGGAGATATTTTTTTTTTACCTACAGGTAAGCCTTATTATAGGCTTTCCTGTAGGTAAAAGTTAAAAAATTGAGTTTACAACCACTTTAAAGAAGTATAGACCAAAAAAAAATCGTACTCTCCTAGGTGAGATGCAGCTTCAATCCAGTGCTGCATCTGTCCCCTGCCGGCTCTTCAGCGAGAACAGAGCGATCAAACACCACTGATTGCTCAGTTCTCTCCCTCTGCTCTAAGCAGAGACTGTCAGTCAGCAGCTCTCTGCTCTCTCCTCCAGTGCTCACTGGAGGGAAGGGTGGGCTCGGGGTCTCGTGGATTACTGAGAGGTTGAGCCAGGTGCCAGTCCAGACATCGGAGTGGATCCCATCTATATGGTCAGGATATTTCCCAAGCCTTACTGGGTGATTGACGCCAGCCGACAGCAGACTTCAGCCCACTGACGGCTGAACACAGGTCAGAGGAGTGCAGAATGAACTGCACTCCTGTGATCCATAGGAGAAATACAGCCAAAGAGCTTTGGCTATACTTTTCCTTTTAAGCACAACAAACATTCCTAGCCGTAATACATAAGAAATCTCACATTCTGAGTTCCGTTTCACTTTCATTTCAGGCAAATAAAACGGTTTTGTATTCCTTTTTAAAATGTATTTTACATGCTACCAGTAGGAGTACCTAAATCTATCATTCTATCTGTCTGTCATCTCCTTCACATCCGTGCTCAGGGAAAGAGTGAACAGCCAATCGGTTTCTCAAACAGTGCACATGTGCTGTAAGGGAACATGCTAACAGGAGGAGAGAGCGAAGTGAGCAGAGCTGCTCTGTTAGGCTGCATTTACACCTGAGCATTTCAAAGTCGTGTGTTTTTTACCACGTTTTTTTTCTGCGCTTTTGTACAGGTCACCAATGTAAAAAGCAGAAAAACACCTGTAATCTGCCCCAAAGAAGCTCATGTTCTTTATTGAGCTTCAGACGTTTTGCTTCGGGTGACAAAAAAAATGCTCAGATGTGAACAGGTGCCATTGAAATGAATGGGATGTGTGTTTTTCAAGGCATTTTATGAGCTGAAAATACACAGGTGTGAATGCAGCCTAATGCCCCGTACACACGATCGGACATTCCAACAACAATATCCATGGATTTTTTTTTTTCCGACAGATGTTCGCTCAAACTTGTCTTGTGTACACACGGTCACACAAATCTTGTTGGAAATTGCGAACGCCAAGGACGCGGTGACGTACAACACGTACGACGAGCTGAGAAAAATGAAGTTCAATAGCCAGTGCGGCTCCTCTGCTTGATTCCGAGCATGCGTGGAACTTTGTGCGTCGGAATTGTGTACACGCGATCGGAATTTACGACAACGGATATTGTTGTCGGAAAATTTGAGATCCAGATCTCAAATTTTGTGTGACGGAAATTCCGATGGAAAATGTCCAATGGAGCCGATTACACGGTTGGAATTTCCGACAAACGGCTCCCATTGAACTTTTCCTGTCGGAAAATCCGAGTGTGTGTACGCGGCATAAGTGTGATGCTGCATTCTCCTGTCGGGAAGCTTGTGTGTTCAGGGAGCGTAGAAGACTATTCTCTGAGAAAGGGGAATCGCCCTCCAGTCTGAGCATTTGGCGAACAAAAGTGGCTGGACAGAATTTTATCGGTTTAGCAGATAAGACGGTTCACAGCTGTTTTCCCTAAATTCCGCATTAAGTGAATTAATTTGGCCACTCTGAGATTTTTTATTTATTGGATTAACATAATTTACCAGCTGTGCTGTGCAGGAACCTCTCTAAACAATTCGCTGCTATTATACCCAGACTTGTTGCTTTTTGCAGTTCTTGGTAAAGTGTGCCAATCTGATGAATCAAAACCCGCCTGTGACTGACCAGCTTGAAGGTGGCTACAGACATTAGAGATCATTGGCCCCAATCTGGTGTATGGTTGGCTTCTACGGCCCTCTATGACCTTACAAAATCTTTCCTGACCAAGTCTGCTGGCGAGGAAGTTGATTGGTAATGTTAGAGTTGGCCAAACCATAGGACCTCTTCCAGCGTTGGCAGGGCTGCTGAAAGATAACTGCATGCAGACCTGAAGAGGGGGATACGCCGGCTGCTCTTGTAAACATGCCTGAAAGTTCAGGGTGGTGTGTGTGTGTGTGTGTGTGTGTGTGTGTGTGTGTGTGTGTGTGTGTGTGTGTGTGTGTGTGTGTGTGTGTGTGTGTTTTTTTTTTTTTTTTTCTCTTAACCACTTTAAGATTTTACCCCCTTCCTGACCAGAGCACTGCGCCGATTTGGCACTGCGGCGCTTTAACTGACAATTGCGCAGTCGTGCGACGTTGTGCCCAAACAAAACCGACGTCCTTTATTTCCCACAAATAGAACTTTCTTTTGGTGGTATTTGATCACCTCTGCGGTTTCTATTTTTTTGCACTATAAAAAAATTATATAAATACTATAAACAAAAAGTCAATTTTGAAAAAAAAACTATATTTTTAACTTTTTGTTATAATATATATCCCCCCCAAAAATATATATAAAAAAAAAAACATTTTTTCCTCAATTTAGGCCGATACGTATTCTACATATTTTTGGTAAAAAAAAAAAAATCATATTGACTGGTTTGCGCTAAAATGATAGCGTCTACAAAATAGGGGATCGTTTTATGCCGTTTTTATTATAATTTTTTATTTTATTTTTTATTAGTAATGGTGTCAATTTGCGATTTTTTGTTGTGACTGCGACATGGCGGACACATTGGACACTTGACTCTATTTTGGGACCATTGTCAATACAGCGATCATTGCTATAAAAATGCAATGATTACTGTGTAAATGACACTGGCAGGGAAGGGGTTAAACACTAGGGGACGATCAAGGGGTTGAGTGATTCTAACTGTGGGGGTGGGGGGGCTACCTAGGACATGACAGTGATCACTGCTCCCGATTACAGGGAGCAGTAGATCTGTCATGACACAAGGCAGGAAGGGGAAATGCCTTGTTTACATAGGCATCTGCCCGTTCTACCTCTCTAAACCGCAACCGCGGCCCACCGGCGAACATCGGGTACCCGGGGCACGCTCCCGCGGCAGGCGTGCGCACCCCCGAAAGGGGGCAAATTTTAAAGGGATGTACCTGTACACCCATTTGCCTGCCGGTGCCATTCTGCCGACGTAAGTGGTTAATATTGGAAGTGGTAGCTGTTTACAGGGAAAACATTGAACTGTTTACTGACCTGAATTTTTAATTTATTTATTTTTTTAATAGTCAAAAATTAAACGCCTGTTAAAACGTGGCTAAACGCAAGTTAACGCGTTTACACTTTGTTGCAGAGGTTCCTTGCACACCGCTGAAATGGCTGCCATTTTTCCTGGAGTTACTTCCAGCTTTGGGGGCTCAGGCGCTGTGATTGTCCGGGGCCGCAATGACGCATGCGCTCGGGAGCTGCCATTCACAGGACAGGCTCAGAAGGCATCGCATCCGTGGGCCACTTCTTCGGAGCGCGTTCGCCAGTGGTGTCACTGGCTGCATGCACTAGAAATATCTCCTAAACTGTACAGGTTTAGGAGATATTTTCACTATTTTATAGGTAAGCCTTATTATAGGCTTACCTATAGGTAAATGTCAGCAGAGGTAGTTTACTTCCTCTTTAACCACTTAAGAACTGGAAGGATTTGCCCGCTTAATGACCAGGCCATTTTTTTGCGATACGACACTCCATTGCTTTAACTGACAATTACGCGGTCGCGCGATGTTGTACCCAACAAAATGTATGTCTCCCCCGCCCCCCCCCCCAAATATAGATTTCTTTGGGTGGTATTTGATCACCTCTGCAGTTTTGTGTTTTTTTTGTTTTTTTTGCGCTATAAACAAAAAAGTGACAATTTTAAAAAAAAGCAATATTTTTTACTATTTTTGCTATAATATCCCCCCCCCCAAAAAAAAAAAAATGTCTTCCTCAGTTTAGGCTGATATATATTCAGCTACCTATTTTTGGTAAAAAAAAAAAAACCTGCATTAAGCGTATATTGATTAGTTTGCGCAAAAGTTCTAGCATCTACAAAATTGGAAACATATATTAATGGCATTTTTCTTAAATTTTATTTATTTTTTTCTGAACTGTGACATTGCGGTGGACAGATCAGACATTTTTTACACTTTTTTTGGGAACATTGACATTTATACAGCGATCGGAGCTAAAAATATCCACTGATTACTGTATATAAATAAATGTCACTGGCAGGGAAGAGGTTAGCACTAGGGGTCAATCAAGGGGTTAAATGTGTTACCTAGGGAGTGTGTCTAATGCCCTGTACACACAACTTTGTCCGACCGTGTGTATGCAACACCAGTTTCGGACAAAATCTGTCAGAAAAAATGTGACGGATTTTGTGGTCAGAATGTCCAACCGTTTGTACAAGGCATAATTGTGGGAGGATGGGACTACCTGGAGGAGGAGACCGACTGCTGTTCCTAATCCATAGGAACAGGAGCTCTGTCTTTCCTCCCCTGACAGAACGGAGATCTGTCTGTTTACATTGACAGAACTCCGTTGTGTCTCTGTTAGGAGCAATGGCGGGTGGCCGGCGGGTATCGCGCCCGCTGGCAACGTGCATACAGCTCTTAAAGCAGTCAGCATTAGTGGTGTGGTTGCAGGGCGTTAAGATTAGTCAATTTACTGTATTGGAATAGGCATATGTGGAGCGGTTTTAACAAGCCTTAAAGAGGAAGTAAACCCCGGCGGACTTTTCTTATTTTCACACTCAATAGATCATTACAAGGGATAATAGATTGAAATTGGTCGAAAAAAACGAGGTCTGTAAATACCTTAGGCTCTTTGTAATCTCTTCATTTCCGGGTATTGGCTGCGCCATTGTTTGTTCTGTTCTGGACTTCACTTCCACCCCTACTCTGTTTCCCTTTCGAAATCTCGCGCATGCGCCGTAATGCCGAATCATGAAGGAGATAATCAAAGCAGCATCGCGAGATTTCTCCTCTGTGCCATTCAGAGAGAGAGCTTGTCCATAGAAATGTCCCGACACGCAGGGAATACAGAAATGGCACACTTTAGGTGGCGTTAATGAAACCTCTTACTGCGCAATCGCGCACAACGTCATTTTCGATTACAGGACGATTTACATGGATACTACAGCAGCGAGTACACTTTTCACAGGTAGCGATCAGCTGTCTGTGTTATCTACATTATGAAGAGCCAAAGTTGTCTCGTAGGGTTTACAACCACTTTAACTTCCCATAGGGCATTTCGGGTGCATTTTTAACTCAACGCTTGTAAAACGCCAGTCTAGTGCCCAAACTGAAGCTCGTTAACACGGATTTAACACCCATACTAATGCTATAGGAGCGTTTGTTAAGCGTTAGCCCTTGTACACACACACGCTTTTTTTCCAACGGATTTTGTCCGAAACTTGTGTTGCATACATACGGTCGCACATTGTTGTCGGAAAATCCGATCGTTCGGAACGTGATGACGTTCGTTCGTTACGACGGGACTACATTCAGGCTAGTAGCCAATAGCTTTGGTCTCGTAATTTGATCTGAGCATGCGTGGCACTTTGTCCAATCGGAATTCTCTACAAACGATCGGATCATGTTGTCGGAAAATGTTATATCCAGCTCTCAAACTTTGTTGGTCGGACATTCTGAAGGAAAAAGTCCGATGGAGCCCCCACACACGGTCGGATTATCCGACAACGCGGTCCGATTGGACATTTTCCGTCGGAATGTCCGACCGTGTGTACAAGGGCTGAGACATTTAGGCAAGTGTGAACAAGCCCTAATTTTGGGATTTTTAAAGAAATGCAGATTTATCCCAGAACCCATCAGGTGTGGGATCCCGAGAAGCGGAGGTTCTGGCCCGCTTCCCGTCACAACAAATGACTTGGTTGCAGACTTCACACCCGTTGGGGAAATTATAATGTACAGATGTTGTTTTCTTGGCAGGAGATATTCACATTTACACTCTCGGGCTGTGATAATGTTTATAAATGGAATATTTACTGCTTACATAAAGAGAGCTCATAAAAGCTCATTTTAATTGGCTGATGATGCACCTCTGATGATATTGAGTGGGTTTCTTATTGGTGGGAGGACAGTGTGTTGTTTTGTGCTGACTCTACAAACAATGGAGAAAGCGCTGTCCGATTTCTGTGTAGCTCAGGAGAGAGCCAGATGATTGCCTGCTAGAACTTTATGCCCGGTACACTGACATTGCCACTGGCTGGGCTGGGAAGGTGTTAACATTCAGGGGCAATCAAAGGGTCAACTCTGTACCTAACAATGTGTGCTGCTTTTACTTTACTATTTGGCTGTTTTTTTTTCTCCTTGCTTTGTAAGGAGAAGAAACCTCCAGATCACTGTTCACACTACAGAGTTCTGTGTCATTGTGAAGATCCAGCCCACAGCGCTGCTGCAATCCGAGAGGGGAGAGAGGAACCTTCATGACGCCGGTTTTACAAGTGATCGCGTCATCATTTGACAGCGCGATCACATTGTAAACGCCGACGGGTGCACCAAGATGGCCGACGCTTCGAAACTAGGCCAAAGCCGCGGCCTTTCCTAAGGCCGAGATCGCGGCGTGTGCCGATCCGAAGGGGGTGACCTGTTCGGATCATGGATCGGTTACGATCCGTTGCACCCCTAGTGTGTGTGTGTGTGTGTGTGTGTGTGTGTGTGTGTGTGTGTGTATATATAATAAATATATAATATGTATGTATGTTTGGGGGTTCCAAGTAATTTTCTAGCAAAAAATATGGATTTTAAGTTAAAGGGGTTGTAAAGGTAAATGTTTTTTCACTTTAATGCGTTCTATGCATTAAGGTGAAAAAACATCTGACAGTGCCTGCGCCCCCAGTCCCCCCTGTTTTACTTACCTCACCCCTCGAAAGTCCCGTGCTCGTCCCCCGACGTCCTTTCCACCATTCAGCCTGACCGCTGATTGGCTGGAGTGGATGGATGGAAAGCAGCGCAGCCATTGGCTCGCGCTGCTGTCAATCACATCCACTGACGCGGAGCACCGGGGGGCGGGGCCGTGTGATACAGCGAGCAGCTATAGCCGCCGGCTGTATCACGGGAGCGCGCCCACAGATGCTTCTCACCATGCGAGGGAGCTCACATGAACGTGAGAAGCACCTGCAAGAGGAAGCCGAGACAGCCGCCGAGGGACCCCAGAAGAGCAGGTTCGGGGCCACTCTGTGCAAAACGAGCTGCACAGTGGAGGTAAGTGTAACGTGTTTGTTATTTAAAAAAAAAAAAATTCACTTTACAATCCCTTTAAGTGTCAGAAAAAGATTTAGATTTAAGTTCAACTTCCTGCATTTACACATGGATGAAAGCTTGGCAGACTGCCCAGATTATTTGTTTACACAAGAAGTTCTTTCCCTTTGATCTAAGATGTAAGCGTTAGTTACAATGTTTCAAGTTCTACACTCGGCAGATTGCGGATGCTTTCTTTGACAGCTGAGTGAGCAAATAATCTCTCCACTTGTTTATATGAAAGAATCACCTACTCTCAGCGGGAGAGATCGTAAGGGGGGGGTGAATCGAGATTGCGTTTTTTTTTTTTTTTTTTAACGATTAATCGTGCTGCTCTAGTCGTCAGACCTGGAAGAAGGCCAGTGACATAGCAGTACGTCGCCCGCCCTGCAGAACTACTATGGGCGGGTGGGCAGCCAATTCATTGTTACTGGGTTGCCAAAGCACCACAATGGGGAAAATAAATTTGCCTGACCCCTTTCTTCATAAGAGACCAGAATACATGGTATACGTTGGAATTTCTTCAAGGTACTGTCCGTCAGTGGACCCAAATCATATTGATATTGCAATTTCAAGTCGATACACTCACAATAATGTGAATAAAAGCTATTCTGATTTCTTAATCCCAAGAGGTTTTTATAGTCCGTGACTCTGGGGTAAGGCTTGGTTCACACAGGGGCGGCACAACTTGCAGCGCCGCGACCTGCACACGATCAGCGGCGACTTGCAAAACGACTTCTGTATAGAAGTCAATGCAAGTCGCCTGAAGTAGTACAGGAACCTTTTTTTCTAAGTCTCAGCGACTTGAGTCGCTCCTATTAGAACGGTTCCATAGTACAGAACGGAGCGCGACTTGTCAGGCGGCAAAGTCGCCTGAACAAGTCGCCCCTGTGTGAACTGAGCCTAACACAACAGAGGGAGGTATGGTTACACTGTTCAATAGAATGAAGAATAGAAGCAAGAAGTGGAAAAGATGGTTATTTTTTTTATGAACAACTTTCAGACCGTTTTTAAGAGATGAGAACAAAATTCCTTACCTTGTCCAATTATTTGTGACTTGTAAAACCTTTAGTAGTGATCTGCATTCCTCCGCATGGACTTTGAAGCTGTTTTAGGTGAGAATAATGTATTTCAGCTCTAGAACTTTTCTCTTTTAATATACTCAAAACATCTTTACATTCCCGTTTCTGTGAGATCTAATTCAATTAGAAAATCTTATTTTTCAATAGAAGCTGTTTAATTGGTACTCTATTTAGAAATTATCATTTCTTTTCTTCTTCAATCTGTAACCTGCAAGCTATTTAATGAAGGCACTTTCAGTACTTTTTGAGCAGACGGCTTCTGAAATGCTGTAACTTCTATTCAAAGTGGAATTGCATCCGTTTTATAGTTTATTAAAAGTCAGCAGCTACAAAAAACATAGCTGCTGACTTTTAATAAACTGACACTTACCTGCCCCATGGTCCAGCGATGCAGCCACCTGGAGGCTCCTCTGCGTCGTCATGGTAACTGAGGGCACCCAGCCGTGACCGCTTACGGCTTCACAGCCGGGCGCGCATTGCGCTCTCCTATTGGCCAGCCGATCTCCTGTGACCTGAGTTGTGTCCCAGAAGATTGCTGGCAGGGAGGGGCCCCCTAGGGCGAGAAGAGGAGCTGCCTAGGTGGCCAAAGATGGGAAACGCTGGACGGGGGTGACGAGAACCATTGACCGAATACTTGGTACCTCCACTGAGCTGGCAGCAAAACGTTGCCTGCTGGGTTTAGTGGAAGGCGGGGGGAATTTAGGAAATGGGCAGAAAGCAGTCACGAGATGTTTATTCCAAGCAAGGAACTTGACGCCCGGAGATGGCAATCGGTGCTACCCCCTGACCAGTGGGGAATGGTTAAACACTGTGAATGCGTTAATTCTTAAAGAACGCCGCTGTAAATAAAGCAAAGTGCGTTATGGAAATATGAATTGATTTGGAAACCTTGGTGGATCACAACAGGGATTGATATGTAAACCTTACTTATTAGGTAAAACTTTGTGATGGGAAGTGAATTAAAGAAATTGACGAGAGAGAGTTTGTGAGATGTATGGCTGGCTAGAATGAGTGGACCGGGTGAGTTGGGAGGGTGTACTGGATGGGTGTGAAGTAGAGCTGCACTATTAACCACTTCGTATCCAGGCCAATTCTGACATTTCTCTTCTACATGTAAAATTCATAATTTATTTGCTAGTAAATTACATAGAACCTCCAAATATTATATATGTTTTTTTTTTTTTTTTTAGCAAAGACCCTAGAGCAGTGATGGCGAACCTTGGCACCCCAGATGTTTTGGAACTACATTTCCCATGATGCTCATGCACTCTGCAGTGTAGTTGAGAATCATGGGAAATGTAGTTCCCAAACATCTGGGGTGCCAAGGTTCGCCATCACTGCCCTAAAGAATACGATGGCGTTCGTTGCAACTTTTTATCTCGCACTGTATTTGCGCAGAAATTTTTCGAACACGTTTTTTTTCAGAAAAAAAAACAGTTTCATGCTTAAAAAAAAAAAAACAGTAAAGTTAGCCCAATTTTTTTGCATAATGTGAAAGATGAAGATACGCCGAGTAAATAGATACCCAACATGTCACGCTTCAAATGCACACACTCGTGGAATGGCACCAAACTTTGGTCTTTAAAAATCCCCATAGGCGATGCATTCAATTTTTTTTACTGGTTACATGTTTTAAGTTACAGAGGAGGTCTAGGGCTAGAATTATTGCTTTCGCTCTAACGTTCGCGGCGATACCTCATGTGTGGTTTGAACACCATTTTCATATTACGTATGCGTTCAGTTCTGCGTACGAGCTCACGGGGACAGGGGCGCTTTAATTTTTATTTATTTTTTTGTTAATTTTACTTTTATTTTTTTTTTAGTTTGACACTTTTTAAAAATAAAATAAAAAATTGATTACTTTTATTCCTATTACAAGGAATGTGTAAACATCCCTTGTAATAGGAATATGGCATGATCGGACCTATTTACAGTGAGATATGAGGTCAATAAGACCCCATATCTCACCTCTAGGCTGGGAAACCTAAAATAAAAAACGATCACGGCTTCCCAGCCAAGGTGGCACCATTATTTTGAATGCAGAGGCCAGGCGTGACGTCATAACTTTGCACCCGGCCTCCGAACGATCATAGAGACTCCGGGAACATCTGGTCTGCCGGAAATCTGATACCATCCGGGGGGCGACTGATCAACTCGCTGATGGAAGCGGTGAGTCGGTAGAAGCACGGGCGGCGGTGAGGGGACGTCCCCCGTAAGAACAAGCAAGTGGCGGAACAGCCGATATGATTGTTCTTATGGTGCAGGGAATCGCCGGCTGAAAATGCCGATATCTGAATGATGTCTGTAACCTCGGGCATCATTCAGATATACCACCACAAAGCCCACGACATCATATGACGTAGCTTGGGTGCCAAGTGGTTAATGGTCAAGAATCGTTATTGCGATCTTCTCAAAGTGTCTATGCAAAGAATTCTTTCTGCTCTTCTGAAGCCGCAGTCATCAAAAGATATATACTGACATGCGTTCTTATCCCTGTTCCCTCTATCCAAAATGTAAAAAAATATATCCATTGTTTTGCCTTTGGTTATTCTTGGTTTCGCTAAACCCAGGACTCTGCATACACTATATCTGATACAGTACACAGAACATGGAAATACATTTATTTTAGTTCATGTAAACTGCTAAATACCTTTTTTCATCAGCAGTAAAGATGGGCTCCGGCGTGTTCGCACGCTCCACATGCAGAGCCCGCCAGGAAGTCGGCGCAGCGATGCGCTAATCACAGGCAGTGAGTCACTGTGATTAGCACAGCGCTGCGCGGACTTCCTGGCGGTCTCTGTACGCGGCTTTTGCGAACACACCTGAGCTCATCCCTAATCAGCAGTATATAGCAATGTTGTGACTATCCGTGTCTGGCTGTGCACTAGTTAAAGCTTGTAGGAGTTTTCATTCTCCTCTGATTGTCTTATGAGACTGCATGACTCCTCCCCCTCTGTCAGGACAGTGCTCATTGGCCCTGTGGCACCCCCCCCCCAAAAAAAAAAAAAAAAAAAAAAAAATCCATACCAAACTGAGCATGTGCAGTGTGCCTCCAAGACTCTGTACTATCAAAACATGGATTGGGGGCTGTGGAAGAAGGGGAGGATCAGAAAAGACGGGATCACACAGCTTTTTTACACAATGCAGAGCATTTCCAGTTGGCATATAAAGCATGCTTTACTGCATATACAGACTGACTTTACGGTTATGGGTTTAGTAACACGTTACGTTTAGGTTAGTGGTGTGGGTTCATGCTTTCTCTTCTTCTTTAATTTTGGGTTTTCAGCACAGGAAGTCCTACAACCAAGAACACCTTGCCAGAGTCTGCACCATTTCTGTTCCATAACTCTAAAAATGTAGATCCAAAGCTTTGCTCGCTGCATGCTTTGTTTTCCGATCAGTAACTCGAAGCACTGAAGCCAGAAAGCTAGCATTTTCAGGAGCAGCTTAACAGTGGCAGCCTGCACATTTTTGTCAGCACAGATTTCCTTTTGAAGTACAGGATTACAGTTTTTAGTGAGAAAAATCAAGGAGATGGCTTTCTAGAACTGCGGGTGCTGCTGACTCAAGCAGACCCATGTGCGGTTTGAATCCTCCCAGGAACAAGCTGTACAGCATCTGAGATGGCGCTAATGGGATTGACATTCTGCAAAATTGGAAAGACTATCATTAGTATTATGAACAATGTTGCTGAGGCCTTTTCAAGTCCTATGAAAAGTACCGGTAACATTTTTTTATTATTAGATTCTTGGCATCTATTTATTTTTATTTTTTATAGCCAAGTATACGATGTGAGAAGGTGACAAGCGTTGAGTGAACGTGCGATGGAAGGGGTGGTCCTAACTGTTTTATCTCTCCGAAGCAGCAATGACCTAACTTATTATCTGTCTGCTTTGCCCGGTTTCCTTTGCCTGTGTCCGTGTCTACATCCCACATGACAGCATGCAATACACCTAATGATCCTATTAGACTACCATGAAAACACACCCCAAGCAGTTATATTTTGTGAGGATTATCACACTTTAATGAGATTAGGTAGTCTGGCTGCTGAAAATTGCCCTAGCTGTTTGCTAGTAGAAGCAGTATCATACATTGCTCATGGCTGTGTATTAACCTATCAAATAGGAACATGAATAGTTCTTGCTTACAACATGGATAAATCCTCCCTATTGTGTCTATGAAACTGTAGAGATACGTGGTGTGTGTGTGTGTGTGTGTGTGTGTGTGTGTGTGTGTGTGTATGTGTTTTTTTCGTATGATGTGAATGTCATCGGCCTAAAGGATAAGTACATCTTTCACATACATCCCTGGATCTTCTACCCCCACCCCCGCAGCATTTAAAAAAAAAAAATAGAACCACATATCAAATGCTGCCGTCTTTTTCTTCTTCTTCTTATTATTATTATTATTATAACAGGATTTTTTTTATAATGTCAGCAGTTTGCAATAAAAAGGGAGGGAGTACTGTTATAATAAACCTGAAGAAGTAATCTGCACAGTCTACTATGTGTGATAATAATTAAATAAGTTGCCATTAATAAGTATCGAATAGGGATGAGCTCAGGCGTGTTCGCTTGGAACACGTGCAGAGCCCGCCAGGAAGTCGGCGCATCGCTGTGCTAATCACAGGCAATGAGACATTGCCCGATCTCTGCAGCTGCACATCGGGGCAATGTCTCACTGCTTGTGATTAGCGCAGCACCCCACCGACTTCCTGACAGGCTCTGCACGTGTTCCATGCGAACACGCCTGAGCTCATCCTTAGTATCGGAAAAAAAAAGCTAATGGAGTGATTTCAGTACACTCCTAAACAATCTGAAATAAATTATAGCACAACTTTAAATAAATAAATGTGCAATCAGTAATACATAGACAAATCCCCATACCAGTCTGTGTTCTGACAGCAGTGCATAAATTGGTCTTCCTTGAAACTTCAAGGCATCAGTAATCCCCCCCCAATAACACCAATACTCTCCACCATGTGACCATACAATCTGCTCACCTCCACAGTTTGACCACTTACCAAGGAATGTGGTCATACAATGCTTTTCCACTCTTTCTTAGGGCTGATGCATGACCGAAACTGATCTCTTATTCATACTCTTGTGTATCCCGAGCGTAAATAAACCATGTAAAAGAGAAGAGAACTTATAGTGCTCACTGTATTTTATTAATAAAAGTAATGGGTATTAAATTATGTCATGAGCTAAAAAAGGTTGGTCCCTTAACACGTTACGTCTCGTGGGCCAGACTTCATCAGTAGGAACAGAGCAGATGCGTCAACACGCCTAAATTACATCCCAGTGTTGTCAGTTTCTGAAAAACACAGAAACTAGAAATAATGTGTTCAGGAGGCCAAACAGTACATCATGACCATGAAAGGCATAACTCACAAGATCTGCTCACAGTATACATGAGCAGTGTAAAAAAAAAAAAACTTGATACAACATTAGAAAAAATGGGAAACCATGAAAATTGTCATAAGATCTGCAAGCCCAGTACACACAGAACACCTGCTAAGATAAAACTTCCAAAAGCAAGTAAAAAATAAATTAAACAACTTACATAAAATAAATAATGGCATTTCAGGACAAGGTTACATAATCAAACCAAATTGGGATACCAGTGGAGAGATGCAGGTTGGTGGGGGCAATTACAAGTCACTAATGAAACAATTTAAATCGAAATCCGCATTGAGACCAGAGAGGGAGAGAACCCTAGTCTCATAAATACAGAAAGATCTATTCCTGCTCAGCGGTCGTATAAAACTCTACACCCAACGCACTCCAGTATTTCCCCACTTTCATGCAACTTACTCATACTTGGAGCTGTCTTGATGTGCGGCCCACATATTGGAGTCCACATGGACACTCCAACATGTACACCAACCCATCTGTGGTACATCATAAAATAATGTAACCTATAATTTTGTTCCTGTAAAATGCTTGGAATTCCTTCTCCCTCTTAGCATTCTGTTTGAAGGTTCTTCAAGCTTTACATTTCCCATGGAAATAAAATCTTTAAAGAAATGGGAAGTAATTATTTTTATTCCGCAAAGGGTCCATCACTCCGGTGCAAGAAATTCTTTCAGTTTAGGTGCTTTTCTGTAAATAAACTGGTAAAATGGGTCCCAGAACTTTATCCCTCTGTAATACCCCCTAATAATGTCTTTTAATAATATTTTCAAGTTGTTTATATTGCACTTATTATCCAGATTAATCCAAAACTCGTTATCAGATTTCCTATTACTAGTAAATACTTTGTATTTGATTTAAAGGAGTGAAGGCATTAAATAGGAACACATTAATTAAGGACAAAGTACTGTACTTACTAGTAATAGGAAATTTTGATAATGACTTTTGGATTATTCTTGTTGTTAATGTGCAATATAAACAAGTTGAAAATAATAATAAGACATTGAGGTATATTACAGAGGGATAAAGTTCTTGGACCCGTTTTACCGTTGCGTCCCAATTTTATTTACAGAGAACCAGAAGATTTATACAGATTGACCAATTTATGGATGTTGTTTTCATTACCCCCGGAGCTTCCATTCGCTGTGATGAGGGTGGAGGAAATCAATGTGTAATTTTGTACATTTTTTTGCACAGTATTAGCTATATTTATTACATATGAAGGCTCTGCTTCCTGCTTGGTAGCACAACATATTGACTGTGCTTCATTACATTGCTGTCTCAGGTCTTCATGCAAGGTCTATCTTGACTGATAAAACTCCCTGGCATACAGATACTGCTATAGGAAGATTTTGCAAATGTGAAATGCTAAGAGCAAAATCTGGAACTGAAAGCAAGAAAAATGTGAAGCCACTTAAAAATGTGTTTTCAGATAAATGCTGCAGAAAAGTGTAATTGATACCTTGAGAATTTGATCCTTAGGCTCCTGATCTCTGGTGCCAGCTGTTTATGGATTCACCACTTCCACCAAGGAAATATAACTCTATAAAAAAGGACCCGTGCCACTGGTTCAGAGCTGGCATTTCTATTTCCGATGTCCCCTACAGCAGGACTCAAGACACTTTTTTTAATTTTTTTTTTTTTAATGTGCAGCCTAACAATCTATTTAGCGGAAATCTGCACTCATGCGGTCTCTCCTGAACATCCATTTAAAACATATTGTAACATTATATGTTTGCAAACAACTCCTACCAGCATTATATCAGAAACACTAAATACCACCCACCTGCCAGCTGTTGAAAACGTCAATATTCATCCTGCAATCGGGAAGTGGCATGTTTAAAATCAAAATAAACACTTTAGACTCTCATCCAAGAGAAATATGGGGACTGTCATGGCTGAGCTTCTTTTGAGAATGCTGGTTGTTATTGACTTCAGTACTTTGACTGACCTAGAGCAGTGGTCGCCAGCCTTTCGGACCTCACGAACCACTAGACTCACAAATTTGAATCCCATGGACCACTAACATGAATCTTACATGTCTTATACACACACAATGCTCTGGGTCTCTGTAGTCCCCCAGTACTCTGCATCACACTGCTGCCTTACACAGAGTCATCATTGGATCTTGCCTCCTTATCCAGCCATGTGCTCAAGCTCCGTGCTCCTTCCCACAGTCTGTGATCAACGCTGTCATTGGAATTCACCTTCCGCTCTCCGCGCTACTCCTGACGCCTCCCTCTGAGTTCACAGGAGCCGAAACTACAGAGCGAGCATCACATATCAATGCTTGCTGACAGTATTGACATGAAGAACAGGACTGAAAACAACGTTGAGCGGTATACATCTGCCACAATGTTGATTTGCGGCAGATGCATTAAAGTAAAAAAATGTTTAGGCTTTAGAAACAGGTTAAGCTAGCCATACACTGATGGAAATTGAGCCGGTTAAGCAGGGACTAGCCAAATTCTGATCAGTGTGTGGACACCCCCACTTGATACGTTGATCATTTGTTTGACTTCTGTTTAAGGGACATGATGGAAAGCTGTAGCCGCTAATCGGTGTATTCCGACAGCAGCGGGTCCTGCGGTCAGAATACAATATTCTGGCAGGGGGTTTCTTCCATCCAAAGTGGATAGAGGAATCTTGTTTCCCCCCCCCCCCCCCATTTACCCGAAAAAACAAATAAATGAATAGTATATGGCCAGCTTTAGAGTGCTGAATCCAAAACCACAACTGAGAAACTGAATGGGTTGTTGAAGTGTCGGTGGTTGGCATATTGGAGGTGCAAGTCCTTTTATATTTTTACATGTGGATGCGAACCTTCCTAGCAGGCTTTCCCATGTATAATAAGCTACAATGAAGGCGCTTTAAACCACAAACCTCCTTTCACAAGAGAAGTTATGAATAGAAATTTGAAATCCATCACAAGGACGTTACATATTCTCTAACAACGCCACTGGAACAATTGCATCCAAGGCCCAGGAAAGTGCTGTGCTTTGCCTTGCCTAGCAACCTTTATGTTCTGGGATTTCCCCCCCATGTTAGTCTTCCATTCCAAATCCTTCAAAGTTTCACCAACCTCTTTGGTGAAGAATAGAAGTGGATCACAGAGCTCATGTTCTCCTACATGAAAGACTACAATAATGGCTGCAAAGGGAATTGTGAGGTTTATTTAACCCTTTGTGGCCATTTTCTTTTCAGATGGGAGGACTGATCAAACCGTCTCTGTAGTACTCTTCTAATCAGCGTGTTGGCTGCAGTGTCATAACTTCTATCAGTTGATGACAGCCTACGTGCTGGGAAGAATTATGGCTTTTTGTATGACTTTCATGATATTTCATTCACGAAGGCTGTTTGTTCATAGTAAACTATTCCAATAACTGAATATATTTCTGCGGACAGTTTGTTTTCATGAAATCGGTATCACGTTTTGATAAGCATTCAGAGACTTTTTAAAGCTCAAATCGAGGAAAAAAAGATTTTCCTAATGCCGCATACACGGGACTCGACTTTTCGACGGACTAGGTGCGACAGTCTTCCCGATGGATTTTCGGTGGACTTCCGACGGACTTTCCGAATGAAAGGATTTGGCCACACACAATCACACCAAAGTCCGATGGATTCGAACGTGATAACGTACGACCGGACTAGAATAAGGAAGTTCATAGCCAGCAGTCAATAGCTGCCCTCGCGTCGGTCTTTGTCCGTCGGACTAGCATACACACGAATGGATTTCTCGGTAGGAACTGGGTCCAGCGGTGTTCCGGCCGAAAAATTTGAAACATGTTCTATTTCTAAAGTCCGTCCGATTTTTGGACAGCAAACGATCAAATTGTCCAACGGATTCGTTCCGTCTGACCTTTGCTGTCAAAGTCCGGTCGTGTGTACGCAGCATAAAACAAAAAGCAGCTCAGGTTGCAATACCCAATATATAACTGCCTCTCGCAGTAGATGTCCTCATTTTTACAAGTTAAATGACACCCAGCAAGGACTCTACTGAGGGGGCATCACCACAACTCCGTTCATTCACTGTGTAATGATGCAGAGTGGCGTTTTAGTCAGCACGTCGCTCTCTAAATCATCAAGCACCTCCCACAGCTGGGAGAAAAGGGAAGAGGAAGAGGACCCAGCATATCATGTGACAGGACTGCAGACAGGTAAGTATTAGGGATAAAAAAAACTTAACCTATAAGAGGAATGTCCCAAAAGGGGGGATGAGCCTGGAATTGGGCTTTAAAGAGGCAAAATGTAAATGTGAAGATTACTGCGCTAACTATTGGTAAAAAGGGGAAAAGCTGCTACATAAACAATGTGACAAACGTGAAGAGTGAATAATGGTAGCGCTAAAAAGTGAACACGCATATCAATATATAAGTGCGAAACTCCATTATACAGAAATGACACAAATAAAAATGTGAAAGTCCAATGGATGTGAAAGTCCTGAGGATTTGTCAAACATCAAATGATGATGAATCAAGGAGGGAATACGCTGGCACTCTCCGGCATGGGAAGCATCACTGATGGTAGATCTTCAACCAAAAAAGGGGAAGTATATCTACTCTTACCGGAACAGGTGGACTCTGGTGTCGGCGACGACGAGTCATAAAGGCAAGGATGCCGGAATCGACGGAACTCCAAGGGACCCAGGGCCTCCAAACACGACTGAAGGGGTGTTTTGGACAACCACCCAACCGATCTTCAGATGAAGGGAACACTAGGGCTGAACCTTAGGCGTGGAAAGAACGACTGGACCGCAAAAGAACTATTATCTGGACATTTATACAAAGAAAAAATGCTTCCATATGGTGTAGGTAAAAAAAATATTTTTTTTATTTTTAAAAAACGGCATAGATTGATGGGAATAAAAACTGTGATCACAGAATAAAAAATGAGGGCAATGTGAGGAGCAGAAAGCTTTCTGCTCCTCAAATTACCTTAATTTTTATTCTGAGATCAGTTTATTGGAGTTCCGTCGATCTGCCGATCTCGGCATCTTTGCTTTTATTACTCGTTGTCGCCGACACTCAAGTCCACCTGTTCCGGTAAGAGTAGATATACTTCCCCTTTTTTGGTTGAAGATGTACCATCCTTGATGCTTCCCATGCCAGACAGTGCCAGCGTAGTCAATCCTCGATTCATCATTTGGTGGCTTTAAAGAGGCCCTGTCGCCAACCAAACATTGCAGAAAAAGCCTTGCTTGCAGCATTTTTGCTTTGTATAAACATTTTTAATATTCATGTATCTTTGAACTTGGGGCCCTTTCACATAGATGATCTGATCTGGTTTGCCTATCAGTTTTTCAGGCGGATCTGATTGGAAGGTCCATACATTCCTATCGGGGTGGACTAGATTTAAATCAAGTCGCATTTAATCATGATTTCAAACACTAGTAAAAAGGCTTGGTTTAAATCGTAATTTTAAAGAGCAACTGTCATCTCTGTCCTGCAGCGGCTCCTCCTCTGACCTGCTGTTGATTCACCAACAGTCCCATTCACTTTAATGGGATGACTGGTGATCCGGCAGTGACACAACAAGGTGAGGGACGTGGCGGCAGCAGGTGAGTGGATGAAGTGGATGCCCACTAACAGGCGCTGCCATGATGGATCTGAAATGACAGGTGCTCTTTAAATGTAAGGACATATTCTTGCTGATAGAATCTTTAATATTTTCAAGCAAAATGAAGGTTTCCTATTTAGAATAATACGCTGTCAGTTTAGTAAAACGGCGATCTCAGAACAGATTGAATCATATAGATTGTAGTATATTTTTTGTTTTATCTCATGGTTACTGTGAAATTGTGTGCATCAATGCAGTGCATGTTATCTTAGCTGGCAGAGCTTAGATTCATTGAATGAGTTTACCAAAAATGTAAATATTGCAGAATACACAACCTTATGCTAAATAACTAAGCTCCATTTCATGCTCGTGCGACGTTGTGACCCAAACAAAATTGATGCCCTTTTTTTCCCCCAAATAGAGATTTCTTTTGGTGATATTTGATCATATCTGTGTTTTTATTTATTTATTTATTTTTTGCGATATAAACAAAAAAAAAAAGCAACAATTTTGAAAAAAACGCAATTCTTTTTGCTATAAATATCCCCCAAAAATATATTTAAAAAATTTGCTTACCTCAGTTTAGGCCGATTTATAAATTCGTCTACATGTTTTTGGTAAAAAAAAAATCGCAATCAGCATATATTGATTGGTTTGCTCAAAAGCGATATCATCTACAAAATAGGGGATAGTTTTATGGCATTTTTATTATTATTATTATTATTTATTTTTTTATTTTTATTTTTTTACTAGTAATGGCGGCAATCGGCGATTTTTTATTTTTTATTTTTTTTTATCAGGACTGCGACATTATGGCGGACACGTTTGACAGTTTTGACACATTTTTGGGAACATTGGCATTTACACAGCGATCGGTGCTATAAAAATGCACCGATTACTGTAAAAATTTCACTGGCAGGGAATGGGTTAACACTAGGGGGCGATCAAAGGGTTAACTGTGTTCTCTGTTTGTGTTTCTAACTGTAGTGGGAGGGGACTGACCTAGAGGAAATGACTGATCGTGGTTCCTAGCTAATAGGAAGTCACGATCTGTCGCTCCTCTCGGAACAGGAATGAGTGTGTGTTTACACACACTTACCACTGTTCTGCTTCCTGTGCCCACGATTGCTCGTGGCCCAGCGGTCATCGCGACCATTGGCCGTAAGCATCGGCACCCCCGCTGTGCAGCGGTTGCGTGCCTGCTATCCCGATCCTGCATATAGCTACAGCTGCTTGCGGGATCGTGCCGACCAGCCTCCATCATTTTGGAGCGGCAGGTCTGCAAGCGTTTAAGGCAGCCCATAGATTGGTCGACTGACTTCTGTATAACCTCCTCGCCCATACGTAGAAATTTGGTCCCTGCTGAACCGGCTGAATTCCATGTATGGTCAAAGCAAAGAGAGAAGGTTGAAGAGCAAAGATTCCAGAAGCAGATACACCGATCCCACATGTAAGGAGCTCTGTACAATATAGCTGTAGATTATCTAGAATTCATCACAAAAATCATGTAACCTTCCTGACTTTACCGCAGCGACGTTGTTTCTTGGATAGCTCTACAATTCACTGATGGATTTCCTTTTTTTTTTTTTTGCCTGAAGTGCTCTTCAGTTGCTGGCAGTTTTTTTTTTTTTTTTTTTTTTTTTTTCCCCTTAGGCTCTTCATAGAAGGGTCTTTAAATGACACAAATGATGAGAATGTAAGAAAAGAGCAAGATAAACAACTGCCACTGGCTGAGAAAGCAGGGAAGATAACTGTCAGAATTGACTAAAAATTAACGAAAGGATTATTTCCTTTTTTTTTTCCCTCGACTGTAAACTTCACTTGCTGTGCACTTCTATGTGCAATAAAAACTGCACCATTCCAAGTCGGTGCTTAGCTTAAAGTGGTATTAAAGGTTCAGCTTTTTAAAATAAAACAAATCACAAAATGTCATACTTACCTGCTCTGTGTAGAGCAGCTCAGATCCTCTTCTTCTTGAGTCCCCTGCTGATGCTCCTCCCCTTTGACCAGTGCCCCCAATAGCGAGCCACTTGCTATGGGGGCACTGGTGTGTGCTTGCTCCCGAGCTCTGCTCTATCCCTCCATAAGGCACAGACTTGGCCTCGTTCTCTGCTCACTGGCTGTAATTGACAACAGTGGGAGCCAGTGTCTCGTGTGCCCTCCCCCCATGCGACAATCTTGGGCCTGAATGGCCACTCGCCAGTCACACACACTGCTGGAAAGCTGCCTCATTGGGGTAGAGTGATTTAATCTTCCTGGGTAAGGTGCGACAGGAGTAGACTCCTGGAACAGCAAGGGAGCATCTCGCTAGAGGGGGTTGGCTGTTATAGGTACTGTCACTGTGCCCTGTCACTATAGGTACTGTCACTGTGCCCTTTAAAGTGGCTGTAAATGCACTTTCAGAAAAAAATAAAACTTAACACTCGCAAGACAGGCATAATGAGCTAGTATGCATAGCATAATTATGCATACTATGCTATTACATACTATACTATGCTATTACATACTATTATGTAATACTCACCTGAGCTCCAAGCCCTCACTGCGGTGCCCGTACACAGCACTGGCCCGGCGACATCACTCCCGGGGGTTACTTCCGGGTATCACAGCTCTGGCGCTGTGATTGGCTGGGCCCGAGAACGTGGCACTCCCGTGCATGCACTTAGGAGCCACCGGTAATGGCACGCTCACTGAAGCAAACGCCATGGACATCGGCACATGCAAATACAGGGGATATCTTGTAAACAATGCAGTTTTAGGAGAGATCCAGGGTAGTTACAGGTAAGCCTTATTATAGGCTTACCTGTAACAAAAAGTGGTCTGTAAGGGCTTACAACCACTTTATCATTAACGAAAATCTGCAACCCCCATAAACAAATAAAAGGCTGAGGGCTACCAGAAGGGATTGCCCAGTAATGTGAAAAATCACTCCATCAATCTGTCACGTTATTTTGAGATTACTCTATTGGACACCGCAGGCCTGTATTTATAGAATGTGGTACCCCAACATTTCACATTCCTGATATGTGCCTGCTGTACCATGTGTTAAAAAGTATCCTGTGTTCTCTTTGTATTTCTTCCAATGTGTTAAATCCCTGGTGTTCCTGCCAGTCTCTCTGCTTTCAAACTGACCACACTAAGCATGAGAGGACATGCATTCCGGCATGGTCAGTTTTCTGGCTGTGCTGGGAGCACAGCCTCAGACTTGTGCTGACATGCCCCCCGCACAGCCATTCACTGAGAAGATTTGTGTACTGCTGCTTCTTCACCTCTACTTCTCCAAGCCACTTATGCAGCTAAGGCCTTAAAGGGATTGTAAAGAGAATTTAAAAAAATAAATAAAATAACAAACATGTTATACTTACCTCCACTGTGCAGCTCGTTTTGCACAGAGTGGCCCCGAACCTGCTCTTCTGGGGTCCCTCGGCGGCTGTCTCGGCTTCCTCCCTCAGATGCTTCTCACGTTCATGTGAGCTCCCTCGCATGGTGAGAAGCATCTGTGGGCGCGCTCCCGTGATACAGCAGGCGGCTATAGCCGCCCCTTGTATCACACGGCCCCGCCCCCGGCGCTCCGCGTCAGTGGATGTGATTGACAGCAGCGCGAGCCAATGGCTGTGCTGCTTTCCATCCATCTACTCCAGCCAATCAGCGGCCAGGCTGAACGGTGGAAAGGACGTCGGGGGGCGAGCGTGGGACTTTCAAGGGGTGAGGTAAGTAAAACGGGGGGGCTGGGGGCGCAGGCACTGTCAGATGTTTTTTCACCTTTAATGCATAGAATGCATTAAGGTGAAAAAACATTTACCTTTACAACCCCTTTAAAGTGGAGGTATAGTCATTTTTTTTAACTTTTATCTACAGGAAAGCCTATAATAAGGCTTACCTGTAGGTAAAAAAAATATCTCCTAAACCTGTACGGTTTAGGAGATATTCCCCTCGGTATGCGCCGCTGACTGCAACGGCGCATGCGCACAAGGCGATTCTCGGCCTGAAAATCCGGCAGTGGCCGACCGGCCGGAATGAAATCTCCCGCGCGCATGCTGCGATACCCGGAAGAAACGCCGAGGGAGCATGTCGGCTCCCTCGGCGTGGATCGGGCCAGATGTCGGGGCCTCGTTCTCAGTATTTCATAATGAGCTAGTATGCGATTGTATCCATCTGTTTTGAGAAATCAAAGGAATAAACTTCAGTCTGTAAATGAGGTTAACCACTTAAAGAATATAAGTCTTTTTCTGACACTTGTTTACAAGTTAAAGTCTGTTTTTTTTGCTAGAAAATAACTTAGAACCTCCAAATAAAGATATAACGATAGATAGTAGACACCCTAAAGAGTAAAATGGCGGTCGTTGCAATATTTTATGTCGTGCTGTATTTGCGCAGCAGTCTCACAGTGGTTGATAGCATTGGCAAAATTTGCTTCCCTTTCTATGGGAAAGTCTGGGAGTTCTTCATGTGGGGATAGTCTTAAGCTGACAAGATAGCGAGACCTGTTCCTTCCAACAACCCCCTAGTGTGTCCTGATGAAGCAAAATGGCGAAATGCGTTGACGCACAGGGGCTCACTGCTGTCTATTTGGTGTCAAACTTTTGTTCACACCATACATTTATGACTACTATATGTCAACTGTATGCTTTTAATTATTTTTCTACTTGACTTTTTCTAATGATCCGTTGTCAATAAAGTATAATTTTATTATACTCTCGTCCATCTTGCCTGTTAAGTCCCATTTTAGAGCCGCTTTTTTTTTTTCTGTAAATTTTAGTTCTGAAAAGGCATTTTTGCGTTGTTGATTATTGTGCGAACTAATGACTACAACACAATTTTCTGCGTTTTTGTATTTATTTATTTTTTCTTTATATTATGACCCTTCAAGACGATTATACCATCAGCGAATGCAATTACATATTCAGTAACTGCTTAGTCTGGCAACGTTCAGATGAATAGATTTTATACGTTTTGATCTTGAAAACACATAATTCTTCATTCTAATAACCCCTAATATCCCTCAATTCAGTAATTTGATGGAGGTTGCCGTGGCAATACACAATTGCTTCAATCATGCGGCAATGTCTGATGATTCAAGTGCCATTCCCGACACTTGCACTCAGCGCTCTGCAATAGTGGATGGCCTTATCTGCCATAATCACAATACAGATGTAGGGCTAATCACAGTCCAGCCGCTGCCAGGCCTCGGAGAATTGATTTTGTTTTCTCAATAAAACACACAGCCTGTGAAGTTTTCATTTCCAATGGAGACAATAATGTGACCTTCTACTTGGGGGGATGAGGGCACACTGCAGTATTCTAGGATTGCCACATTGGGCGCATCCTCGTGAAGAATCAAAATGATGATTTAAAGCAAATTTCCAGCCATAATAGAAAATAAATGAATAGCCAATTAAAAGATAATATAGCAAAGCCAAATTTTACTGCGATATTCACCTTCAATCCTGAGCTTTTCACTACATTATGTGTTTTCTGCCACTACATGCCCTCGGTATGATGGCTAGTAGGGGTGCAACGGATCAAAAAACTCACGGATCTGAACATTTTTCTGATCAGCAAATAATTAAATTTGCAAAAATCTGTGAAAATTCAACCACCATATAGTCCCCACTGTAATATACATCTCCCCCACTGTAATATCCACGTCCCCTCCCCCACTGTAATATCCACGTCCCCTCCCCCACTGTAATATCCACGTCCCCCTCCCCCACTGTAATATCCACGTCCCCTCCCCCACTGTAATATCCACGTCTCCCCTCCCCCACTGTAATATCCACGTCTCCCCTCCCCCACTGTAATATCCACGTCTCCCCTCCCCCACTGTAATATCCACGTCTCCCCTCCCCCACTGTAATATCCACGTCTCCCCTCCCCCACTGTAATATCCACGTCTCCCCTCCCCCACTGTAATATCCACGTCTCCCCTCCCCCACTGTAATATCCACGTCTCCCCTCCCCCACTGTAATATCCACGTCTCCCCTCCCCCACTGTAATATCCACGTCTCCCCTCCCCCACTGTAATATCCACGTCTCCCCTCCCCCGCTGTAATATCCACGTCTCCCCTCCCCCGCTGTAATATCCACGTCTCCCCTCCCCCGCTGTAATATCCACGTCTCCCCTCCCCCACTGTAATATCCACGTCTCCCCTCCCCCACTGTAATATCCACGTCTCCCCTCCCCCACTGTAATATCCACGTCTCCCCTCCCCCACTGTAATATCCACGTCTCCCCCTCCCCCACTGTAATATCCACGTCTCCCCTCCCCCACTCTAATATCCACGTCTCCTCCCCCACGTCCCCTCCCCCACTCTAATATCCACGTCTCCTCCCCCACGTCCCCTCCCCCACTCTAATATCCACGTCTCCTCCCCCACGTCTCCTCCCCCACTCTAATATCCACGTCCCCTCCCCCACTGTAATATTGGCTGAGCATGTGGCAGGTTATTGGCAGGGTATTGCAGAATATTGGCTCAGCATGGATGACTGTGACTACAATTGTCACAGAGCAGCGCTGTGTGCACTACAGATCCAGCCCACATCGCTGCTGCCATCCGATCTCTCACCTCCACTGTACAGATCTGTACAGAGGGGAGAGCGGAACCGGCGTCGTCATGACGCCTGTTTGTTTACAAGTGAGCGCTCCGTCATTTGACGGATCGGTTAAATTGTAAACGGCAGACGGGTGCACCAAGATGGCTGTCGCTCCGGAGCTAGGCCGAAGCCGTGGCCTTTCCCAAGGCCACGGATCGCGGCGTGTGCCGAACAGGGTGACCCGTTCTCACAGATCGGTGACGATCCGTTGCACCCCTAATGGCTAGTATGGTTTTCTCATTTGCTGGGGGTGTCTTGGACCCACGATAGCCTGAGAATGGACAGTGAGAACTGGATCCTCCTCACTGCTTTATCACAGAGAGCATGTGTCCTTCTCATCAACATGCTGGCAGGGGACAGACTTTCCAACTTGGGCTGTTTAAAAAAAAAAAAAAAAAAAAAAAAACTGTAAGGGCAGCACAGTGGTGTAGTGGTTAGCACTCTCACCTAGCAGCATTAGGGTCGCTGGTTCAAATCCCGACCATGACACCATCTGCCTGGAGTTTGCATGTTCTCCCTGTGCCTGTGTGGGTTTCCTCCGGGCACTCCGGTTTCCTCCCACACTCCAAAGACACGCTGGAAGGTTAATCAGATCCTGTCTAGTAATTGGCCCTAATATGTGTGTTTGTGTATGTGTTTGTGTATGTGTTTGTGTATGTGTTTGTAAGCGCGTCGAGACCCTGTTGGGTAAAGGACCGCGCTATATCAAGATGCAACTCCACTCTAAACTCAAGACTGCACAACTTTTGTTCCAATGAGCCTGGAAAAGATTTTGCTAATTTAATCTGAAAGTTGAATTTGGCCTTTAATGGAGATATGCAGTGCTTCATTTTGTGCATTGAATGCTGGACTGCCTAATATGTGATCCCAGCACCGGGTCAGCTCTAGATGACTTCTTCTACAGACAGAAGATTCAGCTGAGACCATCTCTAGTGATGTGGTTGTCGCTCAGTCATTTACCTGTGTGTGATACTTGGGATCAGTGTGGATTTGATTTAAATCGCTAGTAAAAAGGCTTGATTTAAAGTGGTTGTAAACCCTTACAAACCACTTTGACCTACAGGTAAGCCTAGATTAAAGCGGAGGTCCACCCTAAAATGGACCTCCGCTCATCGGAATCCCCCCCCCCCCCCGGCGCCACAATTGGCACCTTTCAGGGGGGAGGGGGGTGCAGTTACCTGGATAATCCAGGTAACTGCACCCACTTCCGGGATAGCTGTCTGCGGAAAGGGGCGTAGATTACGCCCCTTTCCGCAACTGCCCGCCCCTTTGCGCAAGTGCCCCGCTGCCTGCTGGGAAACACACAGTTCCCAGAGGCAGCGGGGACCGTCCGGATTGCGCCGCGCGGCTCGCGCATGCGCAGTAGGGAACCGGGAAATGAAGCCGAAAGGCTCCATTTCCTGATTCCCATACCCAAGATGGCGGCGGCAGGACCCGACAGACGACCTAGCGATCGGCTTCGGGTGCCGACATCGCGGGCGCGCTGGACAGGTAAGTGTCACTATTTTAAAAGTCAGCAGCTGCAGTATTTGTAGCTACTGGCTTTTAAAAAAAAAAAAAAAAAAACGCGGAGTCCCGGTGGACTCCCGCTTTAAGGCTTACCTGTAGGTCCAAGCAATATCTCCTAAACCTATATGGTTTAGGAGATATTTGCCCGAAAACGGGCAACGCTGTCTACAGCGCAGGCGCGCACTGAGCACGGCATTCTCCGCGACGGAGCTGCCGCGCGTGTCTGCTCCCGTGCGCATGCGCGGGAGTGACGCCATCGCGGCTTCGCCAAATGACAGCGGCGGAGCTGCGAGACCCCACCAACAAGATGGGTGCGGCGGACTACAGGGGACAGCGGCGACTTCGCTGGCTCCTGTGTCAGGTAAGTGGCACATAATGGACTACTATGCGATGCATAGTAGTCCATTATGCTTTGCCTTTGCAGGGAATGAAAGAGGAAGTAAACTCATCAGGGTTTACTTCCTCTTTAAATTATTAAAGAACAACTGTCATTTCTGTCCCGCAGCGGCTCCTCCCCTGACCCGCTGTTGACTCCCCGACAGTCCCATTCACTTTGCTGGTGATGTGGCAGTGACACAACAAGGTGAGGGACGTGGTGGCAGCAGGTGAGTGGATGCTCACTAACCATTGCTGCCATGATGGATCTGAAATGACAGGTGCTCTTTAAATGTAAGGACTTCTTCTTGCTGGTTGTTGCGATCTTTAATATTACACACAAAATGAAGGTTTCCTATTTAGAATAAGCTGTCAGGTTAGTAAAACAGCGATATCAGAACTGATTTTAGGTTAACCACTTGCCAACCAGCCACCATTGTTTTACTGCGGCAGGTCGGCGCGATCCCGCGAACCATCGTAGCTATACGCGGGATCAGGATAGAAGGCGCGCGCCGCCGGCCACGAGCAATCGAGAGCACGAGACACAACAGGGAGGAGTGTGTGTAAACGCACAACTTCCCTGTTCTGAGAGGAGAGGAGTGACCGATCGTGTGTTCTATTAGCTAGGAACCACGATTTGTCACTTCCTCTAGTCAGCCCTTCAGTTAGAATCACCTCCTACGGAACACAGTTAACCCTTTCACTGCCGCCTAGTGTTATCCCCTTCACTGCCAGTGACATTTTTACAGTAATCCATACATTTTTATAGCACTGATCGCTGTATAAACCAATGGTCCCAAAAATGTGTCAAAATTGCCCGATGTATCTGCCAGTCACAATAAAAATCGCAGATCTAATAAAAATGCTATAAATCAATCCCCTATTTTGGAGATGCTATAATTTTTCCGCAAACCAACCAATATACGATTTTTGCGTTTTATTATTTTTTTTTTCTTCCCATAAATATATAGAGGAATACATATGGACCTAAACTCAGAAAAAAATAGCTTTCTTTTTTTTTTTTTTTAAAAAGGGGATATTTATTACCACAAAAAGTACAAAATATTGTGTTTTTTTTTTTTTTTTCTTATTTTTTTTTTTTTTTTTTTTTTTTTTTAGTTTATCAAAAATGTAAATATTGCAGAATATACAGCCTCATGCTACATAACTAAGCTCCATTTCATGCTGAATAAACAGAATTATTAATTTATCTTAAATGGAAAACTTTAGATAGATTTTTACTCCAAAAGATTTTTTCATCAAAATTAAATTTGATTAAAAAAAATCCCCAAAAAAATAAATTGATGATGATTATTTTTTTTTTTTTTTTTACACTGATACCAATGCTGTGGCACCGTTTCTTCCATGGGTACTAATGCTGTGGCACCGTTTCTTCCATGGGTACTAATGCTGTGGCACCGTTTCTTCTAGTGCATTACACTTCCTCTGACTGACCACTGGCCCCGAGGCCATGTTTATTCTCAATTATGCATCTAGTCCACAACTCCTGGCTCTCTCCTCTCTCCTACTGCCCCCACTTCTGTAGGGACAGAATTTATGCTGGGTGGGGGAATTTGGGGGTGTTATGCTATGAGAGGTATGGGGGGGGCTTTGCTAGGAGGGAGGATAGGGGAGGGGATTTGGGGGAGAGCTGTGGTTTTGGGGGAGGGTTATGCTAGTAGGGGGGCTTGGTGCTAGTGGTAACGCATGCAAAAATTCAATATTTCCCATACCGCACAAAAATTAGCTGCTACCATGTGTTTTTGGCGCTGTGCAATTTAAAAAGTTTTAAAAATGTGACGTGTTGGAGTGTGCAAAAAAAAAAGGGCACGTGCTCGGATGCACCTCCTGACTGGTTTGCCCCGTGATTATGCGCAAATCTAAAGTGTGAATTGACTGGGGAAAAAAAAAAGGTTAAAAAAACACTGTGGAGTAGGGAGGAGACCCACACAGGAACAGGGAGAACGTGCAGGTAGTGCAGAGGTTGGGATTTAAACAGATGACCAAGTGCTACCAAGTGGAAGTGCCAATGTGCTGCCCATTTGTTGCATATTTTTCAACGCAGGTAAAATGCATCTGTTCCTGCATTTCTTCCCCTAACTCGGGTCCATTATGTGGCCAGTAATGTCGCCGCACTTGTGCTCCATCAAAATCTACTCTCTACCATGGTGGCAGATGGGACTTGTAGTTTTTCCATCCACAGATCTCTCAATGCATGATGCAGCCGGGGGGCGGAGCCATGCTGTTCCGAATTTAAAACAAACCGGAATCCTGTGGGGAAGACGAACTCCATAATTCAGTTGGAAGGGGTTTGGGAGGGGGAGGGGGGGGGTGTATGAAGATGGGGGGGGTTAGGGAAACCCTTTCTCATGTTACGCTCCCAATATGTGTATAGCATGAAATGTGAGCATTTAATCGCGACCATAATGTCTGTATATATAATATATATGGAAGCTCTCAGACAGTCCGTTCAAAGTACAACTTCTCCTTTCCCTGGTTAGAGGGCCAGGGAATGTAAGCAGATTTTTATTTATTTTTTGATTTTTTTGTAGTTATTTTAAGTAAACTGTTTCACTTGGAAAAATAATTTGCTCCAAATTCTAGCCTGATGTCCCTGCAGAACAACGTGACTCATACTTGGCGTCTCACTTCTGTTTATGCCATGCTGTCATTGGCTGTCTCTCATGAGGTTCCGCTACTCCAGAAAGTTCTGCTCTTCTTTTTTTTTTTTTTTTTTTTTTTTATAGAGCATACGGGTTCAGAAAGTTAGCAAGTGTTTGTTTTTCTCTCCTGTTATGCTTTGTACTTAATCCCAGACCATCTGTTTTCAAGCCCAAAGCTTCTGGGGACATTAGTTTATCCTGACACAGACCTCAGCCTGAAGAGCGCAGCACCAGCCTACAGAATACCAGCATCAAATCTCCAAAAATACCAGCCATGCTAGATAATGTAGGTAGTTGGCGGATCTATAAGCAGCATTACCGTCACAAGTAGCCTGCAGGGAGAGCTGCAACTTGCTCAGAGGCATGAAAAGTCCCTGCGGTGTGATGAATTCTGTATAAGTGGTCTGTGTGTGTGTGTGTGTGTGTGTGTGTGTATATATATATATATATGTGTGTGTGTGTGTGCGGCTGCATAGGCAACAGCATCACCAAGCAGTGCACATATGGTCATCTGCACTAGATATCCCATTTAATAGTATCGTTTTTTTTTTTTGTTCTTTCAGCTAAATCAAGCCGGAAATTGACGTTCTTGTATTTGGCCAATGACGTGATCCAGAACAGCAAGCGCAAAGGCCCTGAGTTCACCCGTGAATTTGAGAAAGTGTTACTGGATGCCTTTTCTCATGTTTCCAGGTAAAGATCTTGCATATGGGCAGTTTGGCATTTAGTGTACATGCTGAGACTTTTTTTTTTTTTTTTTTGTAATCTTTATTTACCAATTCAATACCAGGCACTTCTCCCCCTTCCTGCCCAGGACCATTTAGCTGTCGGCAATGTCGCACCTTGAATGACAGTTGTGCGGTCATGTAACACTGTACCCAAATAGATGTACCCAAATGGATTTCTTTCCACGAAAAAGAGATTTCTTTTGATGGTATTTGTGGTTTTTAATATTTGGGTTATAAACGAAAATAAATCGACAATTTTGGGGGGAAAAAACTGACGGGCGCTGATAGCCGGCCCTGGCGGGCGCTGATAGCCGGCCCTGGCGGGCGCTGATAGCCGGCCCTGGCGGGCGCTGATGGCCGGCCCTGGCGGGCGCTGATGGCCGGCCCTGGCGGGCGCTGATGGCCGGCCCTGGCGGGCGCTGATAGCCGGCCCTGGCGGGCGCTGATAGCCGGCCCTGGCGGGCGCTGATAGCCGGCCCTGGCGGGCGCTGATACACGGCACTGGAAAGGCAGCACTTATGAGGAGCTACTGACAGGCATTATTGATGGGGCAGCACTGATTGGCACTGTTGTGGGCACAGACAGACGTTTATAGAGGGTGGCAGGTGATGGGCACCTTTTGATGGGCGCTGATAGCTCAGTTTGGTCGGACGGCCAGCTCTAGGAAGGGTTCTGGTCTTCCTAAATGTCTTCCATTTAAGGATTATGGAGACCACTGCGCTCTTAGGAACCTTAGGTGCAGCAGAATTTTTTTGTAACCTTGGCCAGATCTGTGCCTTCCCCCAATTCTGTCTCTGAGCGCTTCAGGCAGTTCCTTTGACCTCATGATTCTCATTTGCTCTGACATGCACTGTGAGCTGTAAGGTCTTATATAGACAGGTGTGTGGCTTTCCTAATCAAGTCCAATTAGTATAATAAAACACAGCTGGACTCAAATGAAGGTGTAGAACCATCTCAAGGATGATCAGAAGAAATGGACAGCACCTGAGTTGAGTTAAATATGAGTATCGCAGCAATGGGTCTGAATACTTAGGACCATGTGATATTTCAGTTTTTCTTTTTTAACCACTTTGCGCTCTATAGCCAAAAGACGGCTACAGAGCAGACGCTAACTGCCGGGAGGGCGTCCCTGGACATCCTCCTGTTTACTTCCCCAATGAGCGCCGTCGCGGGCGCGCATCAGGGAACTTCTGTGTTGGCCGTCTCCCTCGAACACAGCCAATCGCAGATCGTGCTAAATCGCCAATCACAGCGGCCATTTAGCACTCGATCAGCCTGTCCAATGAGCGGTGATCTCATATGTAAATAGCGTGTGACAGTGTGTGAGGAGGGAGAGCTTCCGTGCTGCAGCGCCAGTGACAGTGAGTACACACACAGTAAAACACACACACATACACAGTAACACATACACAGTAACACACACACACAGTAACACACACACACACAGTAACACACACACACACACACAGTAACACACAGTAACACACACACACACAGTAACACACACACACACAGTAACACACACACACACACAGTAACACACACACACAGTAACACACACACAGTAACACACACACACACACACAGTAACACACACACACACAGTAACACACACACAGTAACACACACACACACACACAGTAACACACAGTAACACACACACACACAGTAACACACACACACACAGTAACACACACACACACACACAGTAACACACACACACAGTAACACACACACACACACACACACAGTAACACACACACACACACAGTAACACACACACACAGTAACACACACATACACAGTAACATACACAGTAACACACACATACACAGTAACACACACACAGTAACACACACATACACAGTAACACACACATACACAGTAACATACACAGTAACACACACATACACAGTAACACACACATACACAGTAACACACACATACACAGTAACACACACACACACAGTAACACACACACAGTAAAACACACCCACATGCCCATCTGTTCCCTGTCTGCCACCTGTCTGTGCCATGTGCCACCTGTCTGTGCCAGGTGTCCCCAGTGCCAGGTGTCCCCAGTGCCAGGTGTCCCCAGTGCCACCCGTCCGTGCCACGTATCAGTGCCACGTCAGTGCCCATGCCATCTGTGCCACGTATCAGTGCCATCTGCCATCAGTGCCACGTCAGTGTCACGTGTCATTGTCCTGGGGCTCCAGGGCCTTCAAAAGTGTAATAGGTAGTCAACAACTTAGATGTGTAATTAATGCTCCTAGAACACGTGATGGCGCTCCCTGCAAGTTGGGCCTTTCTAAGTGTCCAGGCTGGGAAAAAGTCCCACACATGTGAAATCGTAATATTCAGGAGGAGTAGCAGAATGTATTTTGGGGCATTATTTGTGGTATACACATGCCACGTGAGAGAAATAACCTATTACAAGGACAATTTTGTGGGGAAAAAAAAATAAAAATCTTAATTTTACTAAGAATTGTGGGAAAAATTACAACACCAAAAACCTCACCATGCCTCTTACTAAATACCTTGGAATGTCTACTTTCCAAAAAGGGATCATTTGGGGGGTATTTGTACTTTCCTGGCTTGTTCGGGTCACAAGAAATGAGATAGTCCACCAGTACATCAGATGTGATCAATTTTTTTATGATTCGCACCACTGCTTATAGACTCTCTAACTTTCATGAAGACCAAATAATATCCACTAATTTGGGTTATTTTTACCAAAGATATGTAGCAGTATAAATTGTGGCCAAAATGTATGAAGAAAAATTAATAATTTGCATAATTTTATCACAGAAACAAAGATGCGGTTTTTTTTTCTAAATTTTCGGTCTTTTTTTATTTATACCGCAAAAAATAAAAACCCCAGAGGTGATCAAATACCACCAAAAGAAAGCTCTATTTGTGGGGGAAAAAGGACAACAAATTCATTTGGGTACAGTGTTGCATGACGGAGTAATTGTCATTCAAAGTGTGAGAGCACCGAAAGCTGAAAATTGGTCTGGGCAGGAGGGGTGTTTAAGTGCCCAGTTGTCAAGTGGTTAATAAATCTTCAAAAATGTCAACAATTCTGTGTTTTTCTGTCAATATGGGGTGCTGTGTGTACATTAACCACATCAATATTGGGCACTTAAACACCTTCCTGCCCAGACCAGTTTTGAGCTTTCAGCGCTGTCGCACTTTGAATGACAATTGCGCGGGCATACAACACTGTACCCAAATGACATTTTTATCATTTTTTTCCCACAAATAGAGCTTTCTTTTGGTGGTATTTGATCACCTCTACGGTTTTTATTTTTTGCGCTACAAATAAAAAAATACCGAAAATTTTGAAAAAAAAAATGTTTTTTTTTGTTTCAGTTTCAAAACTTTGTAAATAAGTATGTTTTCTCCTTCACTGATGGGCACTGATGGGGCTACACTGATGGGCACTGATAAGGCGGCACTGATGGGCACCAATGTGGTACCAATGAAGTGGCACTGATAGGCGGCACGGATGGGCACGGATAGGCGGCACAGGTGGGCACGGATAGGCGGCACAGGTGGGCACGGATAGGCGGCACAGGTGGGCACTGATAGGCGGCACAGGTGGGCACTGATAGGCGGCATTGGTGTTATACTATAGTAATGGGTGCCAATCAGTGCCAAACAATAATGCATGCCAATCAGTGATGCCCATTGTAGGCACTGATTGGCATCCATTATGGGCACTGATTGGCACCCATTGTGCTGACTGGCATCCCTGGTGGTCTAGGGAGGATTACCTTTTCCCTGGTGGTCTGGTAGCATCCCTGGTGGTCCAGTGTGGGCATCCTCGGGGGGGGGGGGGGGGCTGTGCTGATAATCGATCAGCACAGACCCCCCCTGTCATCAGAGGAGCAGCCGATCGGCTCTCCTCTATTCGCGTCTGACAGACGCGAGTGAGGGAAAGCCGATCACCGGCTCTTCCCATTTACACTGTGATCAGCCGTGATTGGACACGGCTGATCACGTGGTAAAGAGTCTCCGTCAGAGACTCTTTACCGAGATCATAGTTGCCGGGTGTCAGACTGACACCCCGCAACAACGATCGCCGCGATGCGCGCCCCCGGGGGCGCGCAGCGGCTCATAATCCTGATCACGTCATATGACGTCCGGTCAGGATTATGCAACCACTTTGCCACCGTCAATTGCCTATAGGGCAGGCGGCAAGTGGTTAATGGGGAAAAAAAATCAACTTAAATGATTTTAGCAAATGGCTTCAATATAACAAAGAGTGAAAAATTTAAGGAGTCTGAATACTTTCCGTCCCCACTGTAGATCTCCAATCTCTCCCTACCCCCTTCTCCTGTATATAAAACTAAAAAAATAAAAGGTGTGAAGTTTAAAGTGGTTGTAAACCCTTACAACACACTTTAACCTACAGGTAAGCCTAGATTAAGGCTTACCCGTAGGTGCTGCAAATATCTCCTAAACCTACATGGTTTAGCAGATATTTACAATTCCCCGTACGAGGATTCCTTCTGCTCATGCGCCAATGTACCCGGTGCATGCACACTTTAAAAGGGTCACAGCGTGCCGTTTTCATTAAACGACATGCCGTGACTGGCGGCTCCCGCGTGCATGCGACTCCAGACAGTCACAGCCGGAGTCTGTGACCCCGGAAGAAGATGGGCGCTCCGTGCTACAGGGGACAGCGGTGACTTCGCTGGCTCCTCTGTCAGGTAAGTGACACATAATGGACTACTATGCGACGCATAGTAGCCCAATTTTCTTTGCCTTTGCAGGGAAACAAAGAGGAGGTAAACGCATCAGGGTTTACTTCCTCTTTAACCACTTGCCGACCGCCGCATGACGATATACGTCGACAGAATGGCACGGGCAGGCATATGGGCGTATATATACGTCCCTGCCTTCCCGCGGGTGGGGGGCCCGATCGCGCTCCCCCCCCCCCCCCGGTGCCTGCGGTGGTCGGTATTCGTTCGGGAGCGATCCGGGATGAGGGGGCGGCCATTCATTCATGGCCACCCCCTCGCGATCGCTCCCAACGAATGGAAATGCTCCGTGACATCACTTCCTCTCCTGTAATGTAAACACAGGCAGAGGAAGTGATGTAATCTCTCCTCCGTGTCGGTATTTTTCGTTCCGGCACCGAGGAGAGAGGATCGGTGAGTTGCACCAACACGACACTACACAGTAGAACATGCCAGGCACACTCACACCCCCCGATCACCCCCCCAATCACCCCTGCCCCCTCAGTCACAGTGACACCAATTGCATTTTTTTTTTTTTTTTGCATTGGTGTCATTTGTGACTGTAATAACTGTTAGGGCAGTTAGGGTTAGCCCCCTTTTAGTTCTAATGTACCCCCCTAACCCCCCCAATAAAGGTTTAACCCCGTGATCACCCCCCGTCGCCAGTGTCACTAAGGCTGGGTTCACATTGCAGCGGTTTATGAGAACGGATGTGATTCGCACCGTACTGCAGTGCAAATCACATCCGATCTCTGTGCGATTCGAGTTCAGCCATACAGATAGTATGGCTGAATTCGCGCCGCACCCGCCGCAAATTCGCACGGGACCCTTTTTTTGGTCCGCAGCAGAATCGGATCGCATGGGTGTTCACGCCATGCGATCCGAGTTTGCAGATCGCACTGCGATATGCGAACTGATCTGGGGGTGTCATTAACATTTCACTGACACTCCCAGCAGTTCGCATAGGGCAGTGTGAACTGCCGCCGGGATGCATGCGATGCGGGAACCCGCCGCGGATTCGTGGCGTTCCCGCATCACTCCAGTGTGAACCCAGCCTAATAAGCGATCGTTTTTCTGATCGCTGTATTAGTGTCACAGGTGACGTTAGTTAGGCAGGTAGGTATTTAGGTTCGCCGCAGCTTTTTATAGCGCAAGGGACCCCCATATACTACCGCATAAAGCCCCCTGATTGCCCCCTAGTTAACCCTTTCACCAGTGATCACCATATAACTGTTACAGGTGACGCTGGTTGGTTAGTTATTTTTTTATAGTTTCAGGGCACCCGTCATTTATTACCTAGTCTCACTAGTGTACCCCTAAATTTAGGGGTGTCTACTTTCCAAAATGGGGTCATTTGGGGGGGGGGGGGGGTTTGTGCCATCTTGGCATTTTATGGCCTTCAAAACTGTAACGCCCTTAGAAAGCCTGAAGGCGGTGCTTGGTTTTCGGGGCCCCGTACGCGGCTAGGCTCCCAAAAAGTCCCACATATGTGGTATCCCCGTACTCGGGAGAAGCAGCAGAATTTATTTTGGGGTGTCATTTCACATATGTCCATAGCATGTGTGAGCAATATATCATTTAGTGACAACTTTTTGTCATTATTCAATCGCTTGAGGCAAAAAAATAAAATATTCAATGGGCTCAACATGCCTCTTATCAATATCCTTAGGGGGTCTACTTTCCAAAATGGGGTCATTTGGGGGGGTTTTGTACTGCCCTGCCATTTTAGCACCTCAAGAAATTAGATAGGCAGTCGTAAACTAAAAGCTGCGTAAATTCCAGAAAACGTACCTTAGTTTGTAGATGTGACAACTTTTGCGCAAACCAATAAATATACAATTATTGACTTTTTTTTTTACCAAAGACATGTGGCTGAATACATTTTGGCCTAAATGAATGACTAAAATTGAGTTTATTGGATTTTTCTAATAACAAAAAGTAGAAAATATCATTTTTTTTTCAAAATTTGCAGTCTTTTTACGTTTATATCGCAACAAATAAAAATCGCAGAGTCAGTCAAATACCTTTAAAAGAAAGCTCTATTTGTGGGAAAAAAAGGACGCAAATTTTGTTTGGGTACAACATTGCATGACCACGCAATTACCAGTTAAAGCAGCGCAGTGCCAAATTGTAAAAAGACCTCTGGTCATTGACCAGCAAAATGGTCCGGTCTGAAAGTGGTTAAATGAAAGATGTGAAACGGCTGTACTAAGGGAAGAAAAAGGGCAATGAGATCTAATGATATCATTTAGGCCCCTTTCACACTTGTGCGACTTTTCCTGCTACTTTGGACATCAAAGTCTCATGACAGGTTGTACACAATGATAACCATTCGTATCTGTGCGACTTCAAGTCGCCCCGACTTCAAAATAATCGATGTCCGACTTTGATGCGAGTTGGGGTCCATTCTGTGAAAGTGCGGCAAAATCACGCAACTTTCAAGTCATGGCAGTGTGAAAGGTGCGTTGCACATTTCTTCCACGGTCCATAAAGAGTAACAAAGGTATCTAAAAAATGATGTCCTCTTACGTGCTTACATCTTCTTGGCTTCTTCCATATGCTGGGACTTCAGGCATCCTGATTGAGTGGCAGGGATAATGGAACTCCCGTAATTACACACAGGCATTTATTTATTGCTGTACCGAGGACCAGTTTGCACATTCACAAGAAGTTGCACGCAGAATGGCTGGGGAGATTTGCACAGTTATATTTCAAGGGCATCTTTTCTTCTATGCTTTTTTTTTTTTTTTTTTTTTTTAGACAAATCATTTTTTGAAGGTCCTCCGAACAGTCTTCTGCTGTGTCTTGACAAAAACACATCTGCTATAGAGATAAATGGAAGTGCATGTAAAGCCATAAAAGATGAATAAAGTGCAGTTTAGTGCAGAAAATGCTACAATATGCATGAAAATGCATCAGAAACACAAACCACACTGCATGGGAAATGCATTTAAATGTGCGTATTAAATATTCATGTAGCACAGATGGATGTTGCAAATGAAAACAAAATGTATATATAAAAAAACGATCTGAAAGGGTGGATCGCATGAACGGAAGGTTATTGTAGGTCAATAGCACCAGCCCCTAAGGTTCCGATATGTAGACAAAAGTGCAAGGATTGCCGTCATATTTAGAAACTGGGTGGATTTGATTTAAATCAAGTCATTTTAAATCGTGATATAAAACGCTAGTAAAAAGGCCTGATTTAAATCTACTTGGTTTAAATCATAATTTTTAAAGAGCAACTGTCATCCTCTGTCCCGCTGTTGACTCCCCAACAGTCCCATTCACTTTAATGGGAAGGCTAGTGATGCGGCAGGGACACAACAAGGTGAGGGATGTGGCGGCAGCAGGTGAGTGGATGCCCGCTAACAGACGCTGCCATGATGGATCTAAAATGACAGGTGCTCTTTAAATGTAAGGACTCATTCTTGCTGGTAGTTTTTTTTTTTTTTTTTTTTTTTTTTTAACATTCTGCTTAAATTGTGAATCAGTACTGCTTGGACCTTGAAGAAGGGGACATACCCCGAAAGCTTGTCCTGAAAAATTGTATGTTAGTGCAAATAACAAAAGTTTCACAGACAGTACTCAATTTTCTCTGTCACAATTGCACTAATACGGCTACAATCACATCAAGTATTGCTGGTAGTTAGAATCTTTAATATTTGCAAACAAAATGAAAGTGGTTGTAAACCCTTAGGCTCGGTTCACACAGGACGCGGCACGACTTGCAGCGCCGCGACCTCAGCGGCGACTTGCAAAACGACTTATGTATAGAAGTCAATGCAAGTCGCCCCAAGTCGCCGCAAAAGTAGTACAGGAACCTTTTTTCTAAGTCGGAGCGACTCGAGTCGCTCCTATTAGAACGGTTCCGTAGTACAGAACGGGGGCGACTTGTCAGGCGGCGAAGTCGCCTGGACAAGTCGCCCCTGTGTGAACCGAGCCTAACAGACCACTGTGACCTACAGGTAAGCCTAGATTAAGACTGTCTATGGTGCATGTAGTCAGCGGTGCGCAGGCGCACTGAGCATGCCGCTGCTAATGGCGATATGCCGTTAGTGGCGGCTCCCGTACGCATGCGCGGGAGTGATGTCGTTGCGGCTCCGGCCAATCACAGCACCGGAGCCACGATGCCTGGAAAGAAGATGGACGCGCCATCGAAGAGGGGACAGCGGTGACATCGCTGGCTTTCCTGTGTCAGGTAAGTGACACATAATGGGCTACTATGCAATGCATAGTAGCCCATTATGCTTTACCTTTGCAGGGAAACAAAGAGAAAGTGAACCCATGAGGGTTTTCTTCCTCTTGAAGGTTTCCTATTTAGAATAATAAGCTGTTGGGTTAGTATAACAGCAATATCAGAACCGCTTCAATCATACAGTTTGTAGTGTACATAGATTTGCAAGTCATGGGAATAAGAAATATACCTGAACTTTGTTTTATCTCATGGTTACTGTGAAATTGTGTGAATGCATCAATGCAGAGCATGTTATCTCAGCTTGCAGAGCTTGGGTTAATTTAATGAGTTTACCAAAAATGTAAATATTGCAGAATATAGAGCCTCATGCTACATAACCAAGCTTCATTTCATGCTGAATAAACTAAATTATTAATGTCTCTTAAATAGAAAACTATCTTTAGATAGATTTTCACTCCAAAAGCATTTTATTAAAATACATTTGATAAAAAATCATTGATTTTATATCCACTCTGGTTAGAAATAAAACATCACATCCTCACGGGATATACAAACATATCACATCCACACAGCTGGAAGAGTGGCAGTACCAGATTTTGTCAGCAGGAGGCTCTATATTCAATGATCAAGAATTGCACCTCCTCTGTCCTGTACGCTGAGATTTGCAGCTGATGACTGCATTTAATTTAACATTTGCAGACATTTGTTATAATATGTTAAACTTGTGCTTATGTAATAAAAAAAATAAAAACAATAAAATAATGCATTTTAAGCTGTATGGCAACATTTTTGTCCAGCTTTGCATAATATAAAAAAAAAAGAAAAGAAAAAAAAATTAATGGATTTTTGAAGGTCAGTACATTTAAATGCAGTAGCAAGGCTACTTGTTCACATGTGGAATTTCGACTATTTTCCATTTAAAATATTTTTATTTATAACACTTTGCCATACACTCTTGCCTATTATAGCTGCCTTGTTGATCTTCAGAAAGTATACAAGTAATAATTGATTGTACGCTATGCAATTACTGAGCAGAAGCTTAGCTGCAATATAAAAAAGGAAAGCTGTTTTCTGAAGTGTTAATCATAACGTCTTTTTGTGCAAATCTTAAGTCTATTTGCAAACCTTTTCCACCCCTTCCCTGTGTTCCTAATACTACTTGTGTAAGGCGTGCTTTATATCCAACAGTATTGGTCAATCAATGGCTCTGTTTGGGTGTAAACAGCCAGAGGGAACAGTGAGGGGGGAACATATTAGCGTTCAAATAGACTTAAGGCTATACTCTAAGCATTAATCCCACCCCACACACATTTTGCCCCTCACTCCCCAACTAACAATTGTTACTTAAAGTGGTGTTCCACCCAAAAATAAAAATTAAAAGCCAGCAGCTACACATACTGCAGCTGTTTCACGCCGGGAACCCTACTACGCATGCTCGAGGCCCCGTTCCTCTCTCCTCCTGGCCTGGAGACAGGGAGAGGAGGAGGGAGCCCCACTGTAATGTCATGGGCCGCGGCCCGGACTCCCGGAAGTGGGAACAGGATACCTGTCAAAGATGGGTATCATGTCCCCCCCGCCCCACCAAAAGGTGCCAATTGGGGTACCGGAGGGGGAGAGGACTTTTTTTTCCACTTTTGGGTGGAATGCCGCTTTTTTGCCTAAACCCTTGGTTACCCGATGCATCGGGACCTAAGCATTCTTGCATCTTAACTGCAAAGAAGAAAGGCCTTCCTTGGGTGTCCAAGTCACTGCTTGAGGTACAGGGACAATTCTTATCAGCTGTCCAGCAATGAGGTCCTTTAAATGGTCCATAAGACTGCACAATGTGGTGACGTTACAAAGAGAACCATTCAGTACCATTCTGCTCAATGAACCTGTTACCAGGCTATGGACTTAAGTAGAAGGAGCCCAAAGGGTGGTGCTAAAGAGCTTAAAAAAACACATAGTACGTCACTACGTTCGTGTTTGTTGGCCGACCATTTCTTGCCGTATGTATGCAAGACAAGTTTGGGCCAACTCCCTTTAGACAAAAATCCACGGTTTTGTTGGCCAACAATCCGATCATGTGTACGAGGCTTAAGGCTGCATTCACACTTGAGCGTATCATTTTCAGGTGGTTTTTCAGGTGTTCTTGCAACGTTTTTGTACAGATGTTTTCAAGGTTAAAAGGTCCCCAATGTAAAAAGCAGAAAAACGCCTGTAATCTGCCAAAAAAGAAGCTCATGTACTTTTTTTGAGCTTCAGACGTTTTGCTTCAGGCGACAACGCTCAGATGTGAACAGGGGTCATTGAAATGAATGGGATTTTGTTTGTTGGGTGTTTTTGGAACTTTTGAGATGAGCGTTTTACAAGCTGAAAACGCTCAGGTGTGAATGCAGCCTAAATGACATGGCAAAAGCACTGAAGTCCTCCTCCATGTTTTCTCAGCAGCTCTGCTGGTCCTGCTCCTCCTGAGTTATTGCCTTGTTCCTTTGCAGAGATTTTATGTTACATATTTGCCTCCTTGCCTTACCTAACCACCTTCCTTCCTGATCCACAGATGCATACTGGTCTTCACCTAGTGGTGGTGGTGCAACGACATATTCGGCAACCCATCGCAGTTTGTTACGGAAGTGACGTTCTGTCGCCGCCATCTTGCTACACCCCACACTAGTCCACAGTAAGGATACACTAAGCCCTTGTATACACGGTCGGACGTTCCGACAGAAAATGTCCGATCGGACCGTGTTGTCGGATAATCCGACTGTGTGTGGGCTCCATCGGACTGTTCCCGTCGGAATATCCGACGGACAAAGTTTTAGAGCTGGGCTATAAAACTTTCCGACAACATGATCCGATCGGACTTTGTCCGATTGTGTGTAGAGAATTCCGATCGGACAAAGTGCCACACATGCTCAGATCAAATTCCTAGACCTAAGCTATTGGCTACTAGCCTGAACGTAGTCCTGTCGTAATGAAATAACGTCATCACGTTCTGAACGATCGGATTTTCCAACAACTTTGTCCGACCGTGTGTATGCAACACAAGTTTCGGACAAAATCAGTCGGATGAAATCCGACGGATTTTGTTGTCGGAATGTCCGACCGTGTGTACGGGGGCTTAGAAGGGGGAAAGCGGACACCCACCGGAGTTTTGCATTTTACACCTATTTAGAAAAGTTAATTTGGTTTATATAGTGAAATACAGTACTTACAATTCCGTTTGACTACTTAGCAAACCTGTGAGATGAGCAAGGTTGCCACTGCTTTTAAAATTCAAGATCTAAGTAGTCAGACGGAGTTGTAAGTCCTGTATTTCACTATATAAACTAACTTTACTGTTATAAATACGTGTAAAATGCAAGACTCCGGTGGGTGTAACAACATGTCCGCTTTCCCCCTTCTTAGTGTATCATTACTGTGGACCAGTGTGGGGTGTAGCAAGATGGCGGCGAAGGAACGTCACTTCTGTAGCAAACTGCGATGGGTCGCCGAATATGTCGTTACAGTGGCTGTAATGTTTGTTGAGCAATACAAGTCTTCACTGTCCTGGCCACGCTTGTGTAGTAGGACATCAGAGTTCTATAGGGCCGTGTCCCGAGGACTGAGAAGCGCAGAGATGGTCCCATAGATATTAGGCCTGTAATGCTCAGGCATTGCTAGGATAGTGAAGACCCGTTGGATGAATCTCCGTAGCTGCAAATCATCAGAATTACTACCCCCTTTCCTCCCCACTGGCCACTGCAATACTTATTCTGACTTATTTACTTTTGGAGTTAAAGTGGAAGAATAGTGTAACTATTCCTAAAAATGTTCCCTTCACCCTCCTACCTATCTCGTATGAAAAAAAGATCTGTGTACTTACCTATTTTTAATCCCCTCTTGTCAAGTCCAGCTCCTCTGTGTAAGGGAGTCTTCACTAGCTGTGAATGCCATGAGCCGTGACGTACACTCCTATGGTCCAGCCATTGTCCGTACACCCTCCTCTCCCCTGCAGCAGTCCCTTGCTGTGACCCCCATTCACACCTCAGCTTAAAGCTCCGAAACGCTGGAGAAGAAAAAAAAATCAATTATTCTCTATGGAGATGGTTCACATCTCCACTCCAAGTCGCCTGCAGGTCAAAAAAGTTCTCAAGCTATTTTTTAGCTCGAATCGGGCAGATTTGAGCATTTTTAGCATGTTTTTATAAATTAAAAATGACTATTACTATAATAATAATAATTTATTTTGTGTTGGAGTGTTTAGTTTATTAAATTTTTTTTTTTTTTTAAGGGCCAGTTCACACAATAGAAATGCAGTCCAGATGCATTCCAAATGCTTTTCTGCATGCATTTTATGCATTTTGTATGCGTTCCAGTGCATTTTTGATGCAGTTCAGTGCATTTTTTTTCCCCTCTTTTTTTTCTCTTAACCTTAAAAAAGGACGTGTGTTCCAGTGCATTTTTTTTATGGTTTCCTGTGGGTTTTTCATGCGTTTTACAGCATTCCAGTGCCGGAAAAATGCAGCATGTGCTACTTTTTTTTTTATTTTTATTTTTTTCTGGAACTAGAACTGCAAGCACTGGTGTGAACTAGAGCTGCACAATTAATCGTGAAGAATTGTTATCGTTTTTTGATGCAGAGAAAAAACACACTGGACTGCATGTGGTATGAACTCGCCCTTAGGGTTAGGGGTTAATTATTTATTATTGCCTGATATTCATTTTAGTTATTTTATTATTTATGATTTTTATTTATCTGTGTATGTATTTTCCATATAATAATAATATTATTACTATACAACTTTTATGTAGCGCCAACAGTTTACGCAGCGATTTACAATATAAATATTTAATTTATTTAATATATATAATTTATATATTTTTAATTTAAAATATAGTAGTTAACACCATAATAAAAAAAAAAAAATAATAATCCTAACCCCAACTCGCCCTTAGGGTTAGGGGTTAATTATTTATTATTACCGGATATTCATTTATTGAATTTATTATTTATGATTTTTATTTATCAGTGTATGTATCTTCCATATAATAATATTATTATTATAGAAGATTTATATAGCACCAACGGTTTACGCAGCGATCATATAATATAAATATTTATTTAATATATATAATTTATATATTTTTTCATTTAGTTAATATATATATATATATAAATATATATATATATATATATATATATATATATATATATATATATATATATATATATATATATATATAATATATATAATATATATCTATATATATATATATATATATATATCTCTATCAGTAGTAGTATTAACACCATAACAAAAAATAAAAATAAATAAAATCATCCTAACCCTAACCTTTACTCTAACGAAAAAAACTAATAATAAATAATAATATAAAATAAAAGCTAATGGAAAAGCTGAAATACCTAGCAACAAATGATGCAACAGATAATAGTTTTCTCTATTGGCTAATAAAAAAAAAAAACAGTTATAAAAAAACGCTGTATAAAAACAGCAGAAAAATGCTCAAAGACGCTAAACCCAGGTGTGAATGCAGCCTGCAGGATCACGTGACCGGAGAGGGTTGAATGCAGGTAAGTACACAGGGGTAGGCAGGATGGGTAGGAGAAAGGAGAGTATAAAGTTAGGATTTTCTTCCACTTTACGGAGGAGAGTTCAGTTTACTGCATACATTGTTTTGGATCATGAACTGGATCATGATATATTGCTGTTAGAGAATGACCATGATAGCCAGAAAATTAGCATTTTTTGAGTTGTTGGCTAATGCATGCTCTGTATTTCTCCCACGACAGGTTTCCTTGAAATAGCGGATCTTTTGAACTTTGTCGGTTGTCATCATTTTGAGCACATCGCCGCTAGTTGTTCCCTTACTAAGAAATAAGCCTCATTATACATTATGATGCAGCAATCACACACTTAGAATGGGCAGGAAGTAGAAGATAAAATATTGCCAGCAGCTTTTGGCAGTTAAGCAACATTCACATAAATCATAAGACGGAGGTTTCACAAAACGCAGGCTTATATTCAAGGCCATATATCAGCTCAGCGGGAGCTTTCATCTCCAATTTTAGTAAAGAAACAAGAAATAATTTAACCCCCTCCATTCCACTTTTTTGGCCCCTCTATACCATCTCTGGCTCCCTTTTTCCTTTTACTCCACAGTGTACTTTTATTTATCCCAAGTCTTATTTTCAGAGAACTTTGATCATCATTCTCAGACATTTATCCCCAGCATTGTACTCCCCTTTACCTTGTGTCCTCATACTGTTCCGCACTCCATGTTCCATCTACAATACACTCCTACTGTTCATATCATCGTGACCAGTGTGTGTGTGTGTACTTTAGCTGGGGGGCTGGATGAATCTCGGAGCCAGTTAAAGCAGATCTTCACTACGTATGAGCACCACAAACCAAAGACACGATTTTATTGGTTTTTAATATTTAAAGAGTCTCCCGCCCCCCCATCCATCCGTCCATGTCTCCATTGTTTATTTTGTTGAGAAATCACTTTGAAAAACATCTAGCATTTGTGGCTGTGGCCATCTTGAGTAAGGGCAGACGATTCATGTAGCATTTACTTCCTGGAATCCATCTGCCCTTAGCTCAAGCATGCATACAGGAGAATGTGCTTAGCTAAGAAAACGCCTCCTCCCCTTCTGAAGACTCCTTGAGTGTAGGACATCATTTGCCTAGGCAAAAAAACTGAAAATAACCGAAGAAATGTAAAAGGAAAAAAAAAAGTAGAATATACCCTCCTATCTATTTATTCATGCAAGCAGCATGAGGATTAAAAATAATCCATGTTGATTGGGAAAGTGAAATTCCGCTTTAAACAATGCAGCATGACTGCTGAAAATGCCATTTATGTCATCAGCGAAAGCACGGCTCTTTGCTTCTTAAAGCAGGGTTCCGCTGAAAAAAAAAATGAAGTCAGCAGCTACAAATACTGCAGCTACTGACTTTGAATAATCAGACACTTACCTGTCCCAGGGTCCAGCGATGCGGGGGATCGAACCTCCGCTCTGCGGCGCAGGAATTGTAACTGTGGGCGCCCGGCTGTGGCTAAGCGGTGCATGCGCGAGCTGCGCGCCGTGATTGGCTGCGCAGTCATCTTGAACCTGTGATGTCACAGGTCCCAGATGATTGCCTAGAGGGAGGGGGCAGAGCTGATCTCCCTTCCTGCGCCGATGGAAGTGATTTCAGGAGCCCAGGCGCTGAAGGAGACAGATTACGAGGGACCCCCTAGCAACAGGCATTGTTAATATTAATATATTTTTTTTTTTTTGGGGGGGTGGAACGCCACTTTAAAGTTTGTGTGGCAGAAAATCCTTACTCATGTTTGTGTGGACTTTGAGGCGCTTGATCAGGACCAGTACTGTGTGTTTCTAAGAGCCTGGTGGCTAGCTTAAAGGTCAACTCTACAAGTAAGAGTAAAAAATTGCGTATGGAGAACAAAATAAACAGCCAACAGGTCACTAGACATACAGTGCAGAATGAAAATGGAAAACAAAAGTGTGCCGCTAAGTGAGCAAGAGAATAGCGTGTGAACCTGGGAAGGTAAAATAGGCAATACAAAATTGAATGTGAATAAAACCAAAACATAAAAGTCCAAAGTGAATAATAAACATCTATGGAAGGTCCATTCGAGTTCTAAGTAAAATGAAAGGTCTTTCTTGGATGAATCTTGAAAATACAGTCAAAATGGTAAAGTGTTCACACTTGCCAGATTCGATGGACACCCTTGCCATATAGCAAGTGGGTCAAACAGGCACTCTCTAGGGATTTACCTCAAACAGGAATTCCCATCACTGGAAAAAACTGTAAGAACAAAAACAACAAAACATACAATGACAGTTTGGGGGTGGGACTTTGGGGATGTGTGACATCACTGTGGGAAAATGTGATATCTTAGTCTGTTTTAATGCCTCAATCAAAATTTGATACAAAACACACATCGTGATAATCTAAATGTATCCTTAACACTTTCTTTATTCTCTACATTTTGCTGCCATTTCCATTAATAAAACCTCACTTGGTTTCTCTCTGTCGTTTTAGTGAAGCAGATGACGGTTGCCGGAAACCATTGGAGAGATTGCTACACATCTGGCAAGAGCGTAGTGTCTACACCGCCGACTTCGTCCAGCAGCTCAGACTGGCAATGGATGATGATGACAGCCCCAGGGAACCTCCAGGTACTCCGCCCCCGAGGAACCCTGTGTGACAGTGGTCTTGCTCACTTTACTTGACACATGGATGTGAGCGGCACTTCTTCTTGAGGAGCACGTCTTATTAATCCCTCCTCATTCACAGGTGCCCGCTCCACATTCATTTTTACCCTTATACATTTTTGCATTGTTTTAAGTGTGTGTAAATAGTAATCCCCGGGTAGCTAATTTGTGAAGTAGGTAGGACAAGTGTGTCATTTACGCTGGCCATACATTATTCAATTTCCTTTAGCTTCACCTTCAACTATATAATGCGCTGGTTAAAATAACAAGTCCAGCTGGTAATTCTGATCAAAGGAAACCCATCTTCTGTCATTAGACGCTGCAGCTCTCTTTAATCCAATGGGTAGTTGATTTAATACTGTTTATTAAAACAAATAATAAAAGCTTTCCATAGTTGCACTCACGTTTAGAGGCATGTGGTAATCATGTTCTCTTCTCCTGGATGGCCCCTGTAAAATGTGCCATTGGACCAAACACATCCAACCTCCCAGAACCGGATGGCAGCTCAGAAAGCCACCCGACATCCCCTCTAATAATGCACTGCGGACCACGCATGCGCCCAGACCAGCCGGCATTGCTCTGCGATGATCACATCTTCTACTGGGGAGAGAGCCGATGGAGACCGGTACCTCAGCTCATAAGATTGCTATGATGACGCGTTTCAGAGGCGTGGCTTCCCTTATCAAGTCACACCCATACCTGACATATATGGCTATTTATCGGGAGTTATGTCCCCTCCCATTCATCCCATCTTAAAGGGGTCATACCAACAGGAAAAAGACATGCAAAAAGCTGCAAACAGGACTAGTGGCAGCCTTATCCCAGATACAATATTAAAAACCATTGCATGCCGAGAGAAGGCTTTGCGAATAGAAAACATTATATATTAAACATCTAATAAATTAATTTCAAAACCATGTATACCATATATATTTAATCATATAAATTTATAAAAATTCTAAATAAAGTAAATTTAATAGAAATATAAAATAAAAAAGAATAAAATAACATAAATAAGTGATAAAGGTAGAAAGGTAGGTACCTCATATTTGTCTCCTCATAACTCTTAACGATCGCCAACACTAAAGGGGATAACTTGTGTCGACTCATCTGAACATTTTATACACAAAAGGAAGGTGGGGGAAGTGTGAAAGATCAGGAAAAAGCATGAGAGGACATGATATATACCTGCCCCAACCCTTCCCTGTGCAATAGAAGTGGGATCCTATATAGAGGAGGTATTTCTTGTATATCTAGGTACGCACAAAATGCCTAGATGGCTGATAGAAATACAACCCCAGTTTTATTAACATGATTACCACATGTCTTTTCTGCTTTTAAATGTTAGTGCAACTATGGAAAGCGCCCGAAAAACGCCCAACAAGCAAAATTCAATTCATTTCAATGGCACCTGTTCACATCTGAGTGTTTTGTCACCTAAAGAAAAATGTCTGACATGCCTTAAGCTAAAAAAGAGCTTCTTTGGGGCAGATTACAAGCATTTTTCTCATTTTGTTACATTGATGACCTATACAAAATCGCGGTGCAAAAAAGTGGCAAAATCGCATAAACACGACTTTGAAGCGCTCAGGTGTGAATGCAGCCTTAATAAACAGTATTACACTAGGGCGGCCATATGCCTCTTTCCTTTCTTTATTGCCAGGGCCTGCCTGATTCCATACAAATTGAGAGACTTTAGGTTTGACCTTCATATTATATGGATTTGGTAAATTAAGAGGAAAATTGTACAAGAAAATGTGAATAATGTATGGCCAGCCTTTCAGTTGCATGTTATGAGGTAGTTTGTGGTGATAGAAAATGATGGAGTATGAGTTTTTTTTTAAATACTTCTATGTACCGTAGTTTAAAGTGGCGTTCCACCCACTTTTACTTTTATCTTTATCTTAAAAGAATGACAACCCGACCACCATTAGATTTTTGGATATTTTTTTTCCTTGCTTTTTATGAAGTACCTTGCGTACTTTCGCCACGGCCCAGTGCGTCACGTTCACTCTCCCCCCGTTGCCTTCTGGGACTTTTGTCTGTCCCAGTAGACGACAGGGCCATTCAGTAAGCGTCTTGCGACTCGCGCATGCACAGTAGGAAACTGGCAGTGAAGCCTGAAGGCTCCACTGCCGGTTTCCCTTAGTTGGAATGGGGGCGCCTGCATCCGATCCGATGGACGGATCAGCCTCGGGGGGGGGGGGGGGGGGGCGCGACATCGTGGGCTTCCTGGACAGATAAGTGTCCTTTTTTTTTTTTTTTTTTTTTAAAGTCTGCAGCTACAGTGTTTGTAGACATGGATGGCTGAGTTTGGGGTGGAGCAACTTGACTGGCCTGCACAGAGTCCTGATGTCAACCTGATTTGAACACCTTTGGGATAAATTAAAGGGGAGACTGCGAGCCAGGCCTTCTGGTCCACATCAGTGCCTGACCTCATTATGCTCTTCTGGAAGAATGGTCAAACATTCCCATAGACACTCTCCTAAACCTTGTGGACGGCCTTCCCAGAAGAGTAGAAACTGTTATAGCTGCAAAGGGTGGGCCAACTCAATATTAAACCCTAAGAACTAAGACAGGGATGACATTAAAGATCATGTGCGTGAAGGCAGGCGCCACAATACTTTTGGAAATATAGTGTACTAAGGTTCGTTTATTGTGGTTGGGTCCAAGGCATCTCTATTCCTTTATGTGGGGTTCTGGTGTAGAAAGTCCATACAAGGTTAGCCGTCATGAAGAAAACTATGCTGAACTCCATTACTTCATTGTGCATTTACTAGTGATGCAATATCATTTGAAGTTACATAGTAGGTGAGGTCCCAACGATACACAAGTCCATTAAGTCCAACCTGTGTGTGTGATTATATGTCATTGATTGATTGTGGATTCAATAATGCTTAGCAGAGGCCCTATAGATTGTCTCGGTTTAGTGTGTCGGATTGTCAGATGGAGTCCTATAATGACTTTTGCAGTACAGATCTAAGGCATTGCTCGTCTCTCAGACTCCAAGATTCAGCAGTGGTAATGGAAACATTGGTTTGTAAAAGTGCTGTAATGATCGTGATCTTCACGAGTCTCATGAAAAAGGTCCCTGGTCTCTATGTCCTTTAACAGTCTCTAGTCTCCAACCACAACATATTCACTAGGATTGCACCGATACCGGTTTTATATCAATGAGTACCAACACTTTGCGCCGATGATAGAAAATCATGGCCGCTGGAGGTGCTCACAGGGCTAGAGGAGACGTTCCTGGACCCTGTGGGTATAGGGCAAAAGTGATATCAGCTTGAGCGCGGACCGCCTTTATATCTCCTCCAGCCCTGGCAGCACCTCCAGCGGCCGTGATTTGCAATCATCGGCGGGAGTAGGACACCTATGTAGATTTTGCATTTGGCCAGATACGTACTTTGAGTTCTAACATTTTTAATAAACTGGCCACTAGATGGTGCTTTTCCCTTTTTACACACACAGGAGCGGTGGGAAAAATCACGGCACATTCCTGTTTAAATCTTATGAGATTCTTTGCAGCGTGGTTTGCGCCTGTTCATTTTGTATTAACGCAAATCACACCGCAGAGTATCTGTTTCGGTATCGGCATTCACGCAAATGCTTGGTATCGGTGCATCCCTAATATTTACAGTCTCTGACCAGCTCCTGTATTATAGCTGCCAACTCGTAGACCTTGTCCACACAAGGCCTATAAATGCGTACCCCAATGCGAGGGCCGTGTTTACGTACACAGGGATTCACAGGTGTTTTGTACATCCCCGTGCAAGCAATCCCATTGATGTCAATTGGGACGCAGCGGCTGCACAGACACGGCCGCTGCTCCCAGTATAACATCTGTGTAGATGCCATTGCACAGCCCTTGCACAGCCCTGAGCTCAGACAATGTAAGGTCAGGCACACCCACCCACATGGAATCCATATTGGGAGCAGCAGCAATTTCTATGCAACCGCTACCTCCCAGTCGAAATCAATGAAATTGCCAGCACAAGAATGCACGGAACTCCTGTGCATACCCATTACACATTGATATGTCCTCTGTGAATGAGGCTTTTCCGTCTTTTAGAGCATTTTATATACTGATCATTATACACAGTCCCTTTGTTTTTTATCAGGAGCTGCAGCAGAGAACATCTATACCGCCAAAGTTGACTGCCACTGGTCTAAAGGTATGATTTACAGAAACTCCCACCTACTAAAGCTAGTCTGTTTTGATGCCCCTGTGGATTCTATGTTTGGTTCATAACAGGAATGTTACTAGATATCCAATAACATTGTTTGCAGTATGGATAATGGATTTAAAGTGACACTAAAGCTTCGGTTTAAAAAAATAAAAAATGACAAACTTCATACTTACCTCCACTGCGCAGCTCATTTTGCACAGAGTGGCCCCGAACATCCTCTTCTGGTGTCCCTCGTTGGCTCTTCCCCAGCATTACATAATCCCTTGGTAGAAGTGCTTTCTCGGGGGGGGGGGGGGGGGGTTACCTTGCGACATCCATAGAAGCCAAATTTATGACTCGGTCCCACCTTGCGGGTCATTGGATTTGATTGACGGCAACGGGAGCCAGTGGCTGCGCCGCTATCAATCCATCCAATCAGGACCCGAGACACCGGCTTTTGCTGATGTGCTCGTCCCTGGGACGTGATAGAGGGGGTACAGGTAAGTAAAACAGGGGCTCGGGGGGCTGCAGCATTACAGGAGGGTTTTCACCTTGATGCATAGAATGCATCGAGGTGAAAAACCTTGAAGGTTTACAACCCATTTAAAAGTAAGTGCTTACATTTTACACAATTGATGTTAACCAGGTGGGTAGTGTTGCTGATAGTGATGAGAATTTAGTGGCAAAATCCTGTGCAATAACAAAAGCTACATTTTAGTAGCATCTAGTAGCAAGTTTTAAAGTGGTTGTAAGCCTTCCGTTTTTTTCACCTTAATGCATCCTATGCATTAAGGTGAAAAAACATCTGATAGTTACAGGCCCCCAGCCCCCCCAGTTTACTTACCTGAGCCCTCGAAAGTCCCGTGTCAAGAACACGCTGGCTTCTCGGCTCTTCATTGCATAGATTGATAGCAGCACAGCCATTGGCTCGCACTCCTGTCAATCAAATCCAAATGACTGGGGGGGGGGCGGGAGCGAGACATACACTCTGTCTATAGATGCAGAGTGTTTGAGACGGGAGCGTGCCTGCAAGGTAACCCCCTCAGGAGAGACCTTCTGCGGGAAGGAGTCAAGAGAGCCGCCATGGGACCCCAGAACAGGATGATCGGGGCCACTCTGTGCCAAACGAGCTGGGGGTAAGTAGAACATATTTGTTATTTTAAAAAAAAATTACCTTTACAACCCCTTTAAATGGACCATGCTATGGGAGATTGATGGATAAGCATACTTGGGTGATTTCTTGGGTAACATTAGAGTTTATCTTTAAAGTGTCTCAAAACCCACATCATAAATAACCATCAATACATGTATTACACAATGTTCATACTCTCTCTGCACTGTAAGAATCGTTTTCTGTCATCTGCAAAAAAAAAAAAAAAACCTGGTTGATCCTGCTGTTTTCAATCTGCCCTTTCTGTTCAAGTCCCCAGTTCAGCTAGGAATTTTGTAGCTCTGGTGGCAACTCCTGCACATGTTCAGTCGTCAGTGAGTTTCTATGCTGAGCATTTCCTCCTTATCACATTTGAGCAGCTCGTGTGACTATAGAGTCACATATTTGGGAGTATATGACAGTCCTCTCCCTCCCCACACCTCCATGCCCACTAACCAGCTAAACACAATGGGGGCGGGTTATTACATGTAAATTAATTTAGGCTTCACCTCCCTCTTTTTCTAAGACACAGCATGGAGGGGTGTGACACAATTTGTGATTGGCTGAAATCTGCCCACACCATGTTATTGCCAAAAAATAATAAATATTTGATTTAAAATATATATTTGTATGCCAATTTAAAAACAGTTTTTTGATATTCTTTTTTTTACTCTGTTCCAAATGCAGTTTTTTTTTTGAACATGTGACCAGCAGCAGAGGACTAGAAGCTCCTCCTGCTTATGTTTCCCTACAGACAGTCTGGGGAAGAGCTGGGTTATGTGACAGCTGTATATCCATTAGGAAAAAGGTACATAGATTTTTAGATTTTTTAATTCATTTTTTTCATTTTATTTAACCACTTGCCGCCCGCCCTATAGGCAATTGACGGCGGCAAAGTGGTTTCATAATCCTGACCGGACGTCATATGACGTGATCAGGATTATGAGCCGCTGTGCACCCCCGGGGGCGCGCATCGCGGCGATCATTGTTGTGGGGTGTCAGTCTGACACCCGGCAACTACGATCTCGGTAAAGAGTCTCCGACGGAGACTCTTTACCATGTGATCAGCCGTGTCCAATCACGGCTGATCACAGTGTAAATGGGAAGAGCTGGTGATCGGCTTTCCCTCACTCGCGTCTGTCAGACGCGAGTAGAGGAGAGCCGATCGGCTGCTCCTCTGACAGGGGGGTCTGTGCTGATCGATTATCAGCACAGCCCCCCCGAGGATGCCCACACTGGACCACCAGGGACGCCACCAGACCACCAGGGAAAAGGTAATAAAGGTCATAATCCTCCCTAGACCACCAGGGATGCCAGTCAGCACAATGGGTGCCAATCAGTGCCCATAATGGATGCCTGTGCCGCCTGAGTGCCCACCTGTGCCGCCTGAGTGCCCACCTGTGCCGCCTGAGTGCCCACCTGTGCCGCCTGAGTGCCCACCTGTGCCGCCTGAGTGCCCACCTGTGCCGCCTATCCATGCCCACCTGTGCCGCCTATCCATGCCCACCTGTGCCGCCTATCCATGCCCACCTGTGCCGCCTATCCATGCCAGCTATCAGTGCCAATTTGTGCCACCTATCGGTGTCCGTCCGTGTCGCCCATCCGTGTCGCCCATCCGTGCCACATTGGTGCCCATCAGTGCCGCCTTATCAGTGCCCATCAGTGAAGGAGAAAACGTACTTATTTACAAAGTTTTGAAACTGAAACAAAAAAAACTATTTATTTTTTCAAAATTTTCGGTATTTTTTTATTTGTAGCGCAAAAAATAAAAACCGTAGAGGTGATCAAATACCACCAAAAGAAAGCTCTATTTGTGGGGAAAAAATGATAAAAATTTCATTTGGGTACAGTGTAGCATGACCGCGCAATTGTCATTCAAAGTGCGACAGCGCTGAAAGCTCAAAATTGGTCTGGGCAGGAAGGTGTTTAAGTGCCCGGTATTGAAGTGGTTAATTACAGTGCCATCATCCACATACAGAAATAGAAGGGACAATGTACATTAAATGGTGTTTTTTAATATCACTTTAGCAAACCTCTCCCATCTTAAACAGTTCCACTTGATTTCAGATAAGTGATCACCTAAAGCCTATCAGTATTTTGCTTGGGGATACTATAGCTAAAGTCATTACAAAAATCCTGTATTGCACCAATTATACTTTGTACTGTGCCATTTTGCAGAACATGTAGCATATAATGTAGTACAAATCCCCAATAAGTATTACCATAAAATAGCGGTTCCCTTTGCTAATCCCTTCAATATGGAGCGAAAGAGAACCTGTCCACTGTTGCAGATTATTAAAGAAGTTCCCCAATTTCATTTTTGTCTTTTTTGTTTTGCTCGCTATCATCGTCTTTTAAAAGTCATCCTCCTCTCCTGAGAATGCCAGCTATTGAATAGCATTGTGTTTTAGTACATTTTATCTGACATGAAGTATTCGAGGAATTCCTTTGTGTATTTAATAAGTAATCCTAGCATTGTGTGTTTTGATTCTCTTTATGACTTGCTGATCCCAAATACATGAATTAAATAACTGTCTGAATAGGAGGTCGGATAGGCTCCAAGCATGGCGGCCTCCAGGGAGCTGGGAGCAAATCTTACACATCTGATCCTCCTTTTGTGCTTTTTTGATAAAAGCTTAAGGATATTTAACACAAATGCAATGGGTTCTACTTGCGCTAATCGCTTGACATTTTGTTAGAAACCAGAACCATATGTGGGCTTGTTTCAGTATTTTACAACATAATATACAATAAAGTGACATTTCTGAGCTCCCAGTATATTGACCAGGTTATAGATTTATTTTTTATTTTTTATTTTTTATTTTTTTATATATATATATATAAAACATCCAATGCCGGTAATTAATGTTGCAGCAATCTTTAGAAGGCTAACTTTGAAGACTAACATGAACTTATCCAACTAGATGCTGAAACTCTACAATGCTGATACCAGACAAGTGAAGGGGGACAATAGCTGTACCTTTTATTGATTTATCAAAACACATTTTCTTTTCTCAGCTTATTTTTTCATTGACATTTTCATATGTTTAAAAAAGGCTTATAAACCTTATTCCAATACCTTCACATACGGCATTCCAGGGTTAAAGTAGCTCTTAACCAGTAACTAAAATCCCATACGTGTTTAGATATTAAGATGTATAGCAGGGCGGTATCTTGCCAGGATACAGGTCTAATAAACAGCCAGTTCACTAATGAGTCAGGTGGGCTTTAAGTAATCACCAGACCAAGGCTCTAGGCTCCCAGTTGGAGACGACTCCACCCTGCAGACAGGAGGTCTGGGCATGGGAGTCGGTAGGGCTTCACCTAGGAGAGAGAGGTGGGAGCCAGTGTAGCATGTGGCTATTTGCTGTACGCACGGAGGTGCTGAGTGTCCGATCTGTGGGAGAAAGACTAAGGCCCTAAAGTGTAAGGCCTGAGCTGAGCTGCATTTACAAGCCAGGAGGGCTGAAAATCGTTTACTTTGGTAACAGGTCTGAAATACTCAATACCCGTGTGAGGGAATCTTCTGTGTTTGTTTTGAGCTTTCTTTTTTAAATAAAAAGTGGGCAAAACCAGCCCTTAAATGGATAAAAGCAACTGGTGGAGTCTTTAAAACGCTACACTTGGAGTGGACCCCTGACAGTTGGTGGAGAATGCGGGCCCTTGGAAACAACATGCCCCCCACTTCACTGCACCATAGACAGTGCACTTGGCTCCATGGGGGCTTTTTATACTGCATCCGCTTTTAGGCCTCTGCACCTCAGTAACAGGTCTCCTTGCACCAGCATTTCTAGGGGCAACAGCAGCCCTCCTAGACTTCGCAGACTCTCGGATATCCCAGCCCTCTTTGTGGAAATAGTGAGCCACCTTTTCATAGGAGCCCCACCATCCAGATGACTTTTCTTGGGCATCCCAGCCCTCTTTGTGGGAGCAGTGAGCAACCGCCCCATAGCAGCCCCACCATCCAGGCGACACTTCATCTCTGGTTGCCATGGGAGACCGCCCTCTCCCAGCTAAACAATTTTCAGCCCTCCTGGCTTGTAAATGCAGCTCTCCAGCTCAGGCCTTACACTTTGGTGCCTTGGTCTGTCTCCCACAGACCGGATGCTCAGCGCCTCCATGCTTACAGCAAGTAGCCTCGTGATGCACTGGCTCCCACCTCTCTCTCCTAGGTGAAGCCCTACTGACTCCCATGCCCAGACCTTCTGTCTGCAGGGTGGAATCGTCTCCAACTGGGAGCCTAGAGCCTTGGTCTGGTGAATACTTATGGCCCAGAACACAGCTGACTCATTAGTGAACTGACTGTTTATTAGATAGTCCTGGATCCTGGCAAGGTAACACCCTGCTACATATGTTAATCTATTTTTTTTTTCAGTCTCATGCCCCCTAAGGCAGGACTCGACAAAACCCGGGCGCCAGGTCGCATTTGCGACTAGAATTAGCGAACTGGCGCCTGGGGCAGCACAGCTGGGGGTATGCTGTCTCCGCAGACCCCCCCCCCGGCGCGATCGCGTTGGGCCGCGCCGCCGGCGGCCGGTAATTTAGCCCCCGGCTTTGAGGCCTTCTACGATCCTATGGTTCCTTCTGGAATCTGGCGCCCTCTTGTGGTGGCCGTTGGAATTACAACCAGCAATACTAATGGATGCAATGCTAATTTTCCCTGCCTGCCAGCCTATCTTCCTTCCCTTTACTCAGAACCCCTAAAAATTATATATATATTTTATTCTAACACCCTAAAGAATAAAATGGTGGTCGTTGCAATACTGTCTGTCACACCGTATTTGCACAGCGGACTTACAAGCGCACTTTTTTGGGGAAAATGTATTTAATAAAAAAAAAAAAAAAGACAACAGTAAAGTTAGCCCAATTTTTTTTTATATTGTGAAAGATAATGTTGCGTCGAGGAAATCGATACCAAACATGTCATGCTTCAAAATTGCGCCCGCTCATGGAATGACGACAAACTTTTACCCTTCAAAATCTCCATAGACGACATTTAAAAAATTCTACAGGTTGCACTTTTTAAGTTGCAGAGGAGGTCTGGGGCTAGAATTATTGCTCTCACTCTACCGATCGCAGCGATACCTCACATGTGTGATTTGAACACCGCTTTCATATATGCGTTCGCTTCTGCATGCAAGCTTGGCGGGACAGGGCGTTTTTAAAATATTTTTTTTTATTTTAACTTTTATTTTTATTTTTTTCACTGTTCTTTTAAAAAAAAAAAAAAAAATGTGTGTCACTTTTATTCCTATTACAAGGAATGTAAAAATCCCTTGTAATAGAAAAAAGCATGACAGGTCCTCTTGTATATGAGATCCGGGGGGTCAGAGAGACCTCACATCTCATATTTACACTAAAATGCAATTTAAAAAAAATTTGTCATTTGAAAAAAATAAACAAAATGTCCCTCTAAGAGCTATGGGCAATGACTTGGAGACAGGTGAGGGGCTTGGGGCTATCTTCCCCTCACTCGTCTCCATGTCAGGCCAGGGAAAGGTCCAGATCGCCGTCACGGACCTGGCTCCTAACTTTTTTAGCTGGCTCCTAGATTCCAAGCAAATTTGTCAACCCCTGCCCTAAGGCGTTTAGGAGCTGTAATTGGCATAGGTGTTTTTAAGCTCCAAATAAAAAAAAACGACTAGCTTTACAGCACATTTTTTTAAAACGCCCGTAGGCATGGAGGCCTAAAGGATACTGAAACCTCTGACTGAACCCTGTGTACCAAAAATAGTGTTTCCTAAATGTCATGCACCGCTAACCCAACCTTTGCAATGTCAAAGGCCAAATGTACATCTAAGCATTGCTTGAAGAAAAACTCATCAACGCACAGATCAATAACAACAGTGGCACAGCTGAAAAGCCAAGTTCAGGCTGTCATTTGCATACAGAGTGTTCCTTATGCCCCGTATACATGAGCAGATTTTCCATCGGGAAATACTTGGATGGTTCTGCTCAAGCTTGGCTTGCATACACATGGTGACACAAAAGTTCTCCGGACTTTCGACGGTCAAGAACGCAGTGACGTACAACACTACGACAAGCAGAGAAAATGAAGATTAATGCTTCCGAGCATGCGTTGAATTGTTTCCGAGCATGCATAGGAATTTAGCGCGTTGGAATTTGTACAGACAATCGAAATTTCCGATCAGAACTTTTTCCGACCGAAAAATTGAGAACCTGCTCTCAATCTTTTGCTGGCCGATATTCCGCCAGCAAAAGTTTGATGGAGCATACACACAATCGCATTTTCCGACCAAAAGCTCTCATAGGACTTTTCCTGTTGGAATTTCCGATCGTGTGGATGGGGGCATTAGAGTCTTAAGCTGGCCATACAATATACAATTTCCTTTAGATTTGCCTTCAACTATCTAGTGCAAGGGCCTGCCTGATTGCATACAAATTGAAAGTTTAGGGTTGACCTCCTATTATATGGTTTTGGTAAATCTGAAGGAAAGTTGTACAAGAAAATTGCCTTAGAGACAAGTGAACATGGAATGGGGTTTATGACGGAATTGCTATTGAAAGCAGAACTTCACTCACTCAATCCGCATTGACCATTCTTAATTCTTATGCTGCTTGCATTAGTAAATAGATAAGAAAGTATATCATAGTTACTTGTTTTAACTGCTTGCCGACCAGCCGCCGTCATAGGGCGGCAGGTCGGCACGATCCCGCTAATCTCCGTAGCTGTATATCGGCTCTCAGGATAGCAGGTGCCAGCCGCTTGAGGTGCGCGCCCTCTGCTCATGAGGACCGCCGACCACGAGCGATCGTGGGAACGAGAGGTAGAACAGGGACGTGTGTGTGTAAACACACAAATCCATGTTCTGTGAGGAACGACAGATCGTGAGTTCCTCAGCTAGGAACCACGTTCTGTCATCCCCTCTAGTCAGTCCCCATCCCCTACAGTTAGAAACGCACACAGGGAACACAACCCCTTGATCGCCCCCTCGTGTTAACCCCTTCCCTGCCAGTGACATTTATACAGTAAGTGCATGATCGCTGTATAAATGCCAATGGTCCCAAAAATGTGTCAAAAGTGTTTGGTGTTTCCGCCATAATGTTGCAGTCCCAATAAAAATCAGATTGCCACCATTACTAGTAAAAAAAAATAATCATAATAAAAATGCTATAAATCTATCCCCTATTTTGTAGACGCTATAACTTTTGCGCAAACCAATCAATATACACTTATTTTGAGGTGTTTTTTTTTTTTTTTTACCAGAAATATGTAGTAGGATACATATTGGCCTAAACTGAGGAAAAATTTGTTGTGTTTTTTTGATAATTATTATAGCAAAAAGTTAAAAATATTGTCTTTTTTTTTTTTTTTTTGCAAAATTGACGCTCTTTTGTTTATAGCGCAAAAAATAAAAACCACAGAGGCGATCAAATACCACCAAAAGAAGGCTCTATTTGCGGGGAAAAAAAGGACCTAAATTTTTGTTTGGTTGCTCTGTCGCACGACCACGCAATTGTCAGTTAAAGCGACGCAGTGCCGAATCGCAAAAAAATGGCCTGGTTATTGAGCAGCCAAATCTTCCAGGGCTGAAGTGGTTAAAGTATTTTATAAGGGCAGCTCCGGCTCTTCCTCTTCTGGCGAGGTCCTTCTCCCCTTCTGCCAGCGCAAGCATAATGCCAACACATGCATCAATCCCAAAATGCTGGATTTGTGGCAGTGATTCCTCATTCTCATTTAAGTGGTTGTAAACCATGCAAAAAAAAAAACAACCTGCTAGGCAGAGGCATAATGAGCTAGGTTGCATGGCATGCTGGCTCATTATGAAATGCTGTTGCAGCAGTCCCCATAGACCGCTGTGACGGACGACATGTCTCCGGAATGTTATTTCCGGGTTCGTGAGCTCCGACGCAGTGATTGGCTGGAGCCGCGATGATAGCACTCATGCACGAGCTGCCGATCACGGCACAGCAGCTGAAGAAATGGCATGAACGAGCCGTTTCTTCAGTGCGCATGTGCTGATGACGTCGGTACATGCGTATACAGTGACTATCGCCTAAACGGTGCAAGTTTAGGAGATATTGACGGTACTTACAGGTCAGCCTTATTATATAGGCTTACCTGTAGGCAAAAGTGGTTGTAAAGGGTTTACAACCACTTTAAACAGATTACGTTTCAGCTTTAGAATGATTCAAAGCAACTTTTAATAATGTTAAAGGTTATGCAAGATTTTAGCTGTTAGATCTTTAAGTGTAGACCACCTGATATCCTTGTACGCTAATGGAGTAATGGTCCGCGTGGCGACACATACAAACTCCTCACAGCTTTACTTGTGAAATCTGAATGTGGTTGTGTGGAATATTCGGATTACTCATTTTAGCATCTCCTCTACCCTCCTGCTTGCCAGGGAATAACAGCTGTTTGGACAAGTGGCTTGTCTGGCAGCCATGTGCAACCACCAGACCCTGGCTAGAGGAAGAGCAAAGTTTCGCTAATGATACTAAGGTGACGGATCAGTTTTTTTTTTCACTGATGAGCTCTAAACTTGATTTGTTTGGAATAATCTCTGCACATTTCTGTAGCGCCCCAAACAATTCTCGTTGAGGTTGGCACGAGTGCCCTGTCTCTTTCTGGGATTCCAGTGCACTGACCCTGTCTTGCCAACTTTGCAGAGGTTAATAATCTTTTCGGTCATGTTGAATTTGACTTGCATTTATTTAAAGGGTCGTTCTACCCATAGATCAAATTCACTTTTGCTTGACATTTCTCCTGTCTTGGGGATTATGCTTTCCAGGATTTGCACACTTGCTGTCATTAAATGCAACAAGAGGCTCTAGTCTAGAATGTGAAAGGGTGGACGGGGACACCCAGACTCCTAGGAGGACAGGGATAGAATTGGAAATTATGGCAGGAAAATGTCACTGTTGACTTTAGGAAAGAGTTCTCGGCACACCCATAGACTGTTAAAAATGCATGTCTTTATTTAATATTTGAAAGCAGTTCATACCAGTATCACGGTACTGTATACCAAATGGACAAGGCCTTTCAATGCGGTTGGTCTTTATCATATTCATTTACAAATGTTGTTGAAATATCTGCCTCAGTTTTATTTCTACCTAGTGATCCAGCTAGGAACACTCTTCCTTCACTATTAGACCCCTTTCACACCAGGGCGTTTTGCAGGCGCTATAGCGTTAGAAATAGCGCCTGCAAAACGCCCTAAAGAAGCTGCACCATTGTGTGTAGTGTGAAAGCCCCGAGGGCTTTCACACTACAGCGGTGCGCTGGCAGGACGTCAGAAAAAAGTCCTGCCAGCAGCTTCTTTGGAGCGGTGAAGGAGCGGTGTGTTTACCGCTCCTCCACCACTGCTGCCCATTGAAATCAATGGGGCAGAGCTGTAATGGCGCCGACTAGCGGCCGAAATGCGCCGCAAATCCGGTGGTAAAACGCCGCTAAAAATAGCGGCGTTTTACCGCCGCCGCTATCAGCGGTGTGGTGTGAAAGGGGTCTTAAAGAAGCAGTCAGAGCAAGAATTATACATTTGGCATTCAGTAACTCCGGGAAACATGACCCATTCAATTGATAGGGGCAGCATGCAATGAATGCTGTTGTGGAATGGTGGTGTGGGCTTACAGGGTTGCTGTCAGTGTTAGTCCTAGTTTACACCATGGCCAGTAACCAGTACACCGTGGTGGTAAGAATAGGCAGTTGGCTGTGGTTGTACACATGCCACGGCCACAGTGCTTTGTAGCTAAAGCAAAAATCATACATTTGACGTTCAATACTGCGGTTAGACCTCTTTCACACAGTTTCGCAGTGCCTGAAAGCTTCCTTCCATGCCGCGGTGTGCTTGCGAGATGCGCTTGCGGGATGATGGAGAAAAGTCCTGCAAGCAGCATTTTTGGGGCGGTTTGGGAGCGCTGTATACATTGCAATGAATGGGCAGCGCTTCTGGAGTGGTGCCCCACTAGCAGCCAAAAGCGCCACTTAAACAGCGGTAAATCGGCACTAAATGAGCGTTGCTTTACCACTAACGCATGAGTGGCCCCAGTGTGAAAGAGGTTTAAAACATGACACATTCATGTTTTGAAGCTGTGTAATGCACACAGTTGTGGTGTGGGGTTACAGAGTTAAAACAGACAGTGTGGACCTGACATATCGCCTCCTAGCCACCTGTCAGACACCACCTGAAAAGCGATCCACTGCAGACCTATTTTCAGAATTTTCAGATTTGTCTGCTGAAGCCCAATATAGTTATCCTATTGGTCCCTGAGATCTTCTACTCTATTGCGACTGAATCTCTCCCTGTGACTCTATTGCAGCAGTGTCCTCCATGCCCCTATTGGGGTACGTTTACACTGAACTCGGGATTGAAATCACGCGAGTTCATTTCAAACCCGCATTTCAGTGCAAGTTCAGAGGTAATTTGAAAGACATCTGTGCTGGTTCAGGCACAGGTGTCTATTGCAATCACCCCTGAAGTCGCCAAAAGTAGGGCAGAAACTACTTTTGGAAATCTGTGCGGTGCTGCAAAGCCGGCGTTGCACCGATTTTGGGAGAGTGCCATTGCCGGTAATATGCTGCGATTTGGCACGTCAAACCGCACCGATGTTAACGGAGGGGGGGGGGGGGGTTTCATCTGACTCACCGCTGCTGGGACTCCTGGAAACTATATACAGGCCTCCTTTTATTATTATTTAAAGCGGTGTTTCCCACTTAAAAAAAATAAATAAAAATTAAATCTCAGCACCTATAAATACTGCAGCTGCTGACTTTTAATAATCAGACACTTACCTGTCCCAGGGTCCAGGGAGGATCGAAGCCCTGCTCGTCTCCCCCTCCGCTCGGCGACGCCAGCATTTTAACTGTGGGCGCCCACTGTGCATGCGCAAGCCGCACCGTGATTGGCTGCGCAATCATCTGGGACCTGTGACGTGTCCCAGATTATTGACAAGAGGGGGGGGGGGTCCATCTCCCTGCGCCTAGGGAAGTGACGTCAGGGGCCCAGGCGCTGAAGGAGGCAGACTACGAGGGACCCCATAGCAACAGCCATTTAGAGTTGAGCCCAAAAAAATTTTTTTCTCCAAATGTTTTTTGTTTTTTAAGCACATTAATACATTTTTTTTTTTTTTTGGGGTGCAACTCCACATTAAGGTACTTGTATAGCGCTGTCAATTTATGCAGCGCTTTACATATACATTGTAAATTCACATCGGTTCCTACCCTCAAGGAGCTTACAATCTAAGGTCCCTAAGTCACATTCATATACTAGGGCCAATTTAGAAGCCAATTAACTTACCAGCGTGTCTTTATAAATCTAGGATGAAATAAAAGCCATGGATAGGATATTGCAGAACAAAAATCTTAGACTACATAAATGGAAATGGAAACAGAAAACTGTAAAGTTAGCAAAAATAATTGTACAAATGACTTCTTGAGGAGTCTTTTTTTTTTTTTTTTCTTTCCACGTCAAAGCTTATTTGGCATGCAGAAGGAGTTGCAGACCCCATTAATCTAGTCAGCAGTCATTCTGCACCTGTCATTAGGAGGGCAGAACAATATACAACTCTAAAAGCATCCTGGTGCTGTTTGGCCTTCTATACAAACAGCAGGACGAGGCCCGCGCGTGCTCCATCACAGAGGCCTACCTGTACGATGAGCCTGCTAATTAAAGCAGCTATAAAATAACTGCAGGGAACACAATGCATGACTAACCCGTGACTCGCTGCTTTTATACACACCATGTCAGTGAGCACATTTATATTATTTTATATATTTATTTTTTTTGTCCTGTGGGCACAACCTGACAGAACCCTGCTGGAAGAGATTAAGCCTTCGCCGGCGTAAATTGGAATACATAAATGTCTCTTTCGGAGACGTTGCTTGTAGAGCACATCTGATTTCAATAAGAATATTTGAATACGGTACAAAGGGAGCCTAGCAATTCTGTCACTTCCGTGATGTACAAGGGAGTAATTACAATACTCTCCTACTTTCGAGTTACTGGTTTTCTGATTCGGTTAGTGAACTATTTATAGGATTTGCTAAATTCAGAAATGATAACTTTTCCAAAGTGGATCCATGCTCAAAAGAAAAAAATGTAACCATGCATACGAAGCCCATTGAAATCCTTTGTACAGAGGATTTTTTATAGACTTTGTGTCAGGCAAATGCAAAATATTGCTTTTTAACGCATTGTGCTTATCTATTTTCAGACAGCAAGTGAAGTAGCTCTAGGCTCTTTTTGTAGTATACATCCGTCTGTTCTTAACTTCACAGTTTTTATAGAGCTCAATAGCTCAAGCTGAAATTTACATACACACTTGATAGGGTATGTAGAGCCTAACAATGAACTTATCTTGTTTATTTCATTATGGTTGGTTACATATACTATTGATAGGGTTTTGTTGTATCTGTTGAAGTAGTGCATCAATAGTCACTCCACTGACTCATTCAACTGCATCGAACTCAGAAAATAAAAATGTAACATATTGCAGCTTACCAGTCCTTGAATGAGGGGCTGCATTCGTTTAGGCTTCTTTCCACCTGGTGATCCTGGCTGTAGCACATTTTCAATCATATATAAGGTTATCAGTGGTGTACCCCAAGGTTCAATATTGGGACTCTCACTTTTTAATATCTTTATAAATGATATTGGGTCTGGGATTAAAAGTACCATTTCTGTCACTGCAGATGACACCTGGCTATGCAGTGGAATAACGTCCTTACAGGATGTCTCCAATGTACTAGCCAATCTCAATGTCTAATTTGGCAACTAAGGGCAAAGGAGGTTTAATGTTGATAAATGTGAAGTTAACGTATCTGTGATCTGTGCCCATCTGCAGTCTAATTAGTGCCCATCTGCAGCATTGCTCCTCACTGCAGCATAATCAGTGCCCATCTGCAGCATTGCTCCTCACTGCAGCCTGATCAGTGCCCATCTGCAGCATTGCTCCTCACTGCAGCCTGATCAGTGCCCATCTGCAGCATTGCTCCTCACTGCAGCCTGATCAGTGCCCATCTGCAGCATTGCTCCTCACTGCAGCCTGATCAGTGCCCATCTGCAGCATTGCTCCTCACTGCAGCCTGATCAGTGCCCATCTGCAGCATTGCTCCTCACTGCAGCCTGATTAATGCCCATCTGGAAGGCGGTTCTTACCCAAGATTTTGATGGTACATGACCCCGCCCATCGTCCCTTTGATGCAGTGAAGTTGTCCTGTCCCTTTAGCAGAAAAACACACCCAAAGCATAATGTTTCCACCTCCATGTTTGACGGTGAGGATGGTGTTCTTGGGGCCATAGGCAGCATTCCTCCTCCAAACACTGCGTGTTGAGTTGATTCCAAAGAGCTCCATTTTGGTCTCATCTGACCACAACACTTTCACCCAATTCACCTCTGAATCATTCAGATGTTCAATAGCTAACTTCAGACGGGCCTCTACATGTGCTTTATTGAGCAGGGGGACCTTGCTGCAAGATTTCAGTCCTTCACGGTGTAGTGTGCTACCAATTGTTTTCTTGGTGACTATGGTCCCAGCTGCCTTGAGATCATTGTTCATTGACGACCTGTGTAGTTCTGTGCTGATTCCTCACCGTTCTCATGATCATTGAAACTCCACAATGTGAAACCTTGCATAGAGCCCCAGACCGAAGGAGATTGTCTATTTGCGGATAATATGCACAAACTGTTGTCACCCTCTCACCAAGCTCCTTGGCGATGGTCTTGTAGCCCATTCAAACCTTGTGTAGGTCTTCAATCTTGTCCCCGACATCCTTCGACTCTTTGGTCTTGGCCATGGTGGAGAGATTGGAATCTGATTGCTTCTGTGGACAGGTGCCTTTTATACAGGTAACGAGCTGAGATTAGGAGCACTCCCTTTTAAAAGAGTGCTCCTAATCTCAGCTCATTACCTGTATAGAAGATACCTGAGAGACAGAAATCTTGATGATTGATAGGGGATCTAATACTTATTTCACAATGCAAATCAATTTAGAACTTTTTTGAAATGTGTTTTTCTGGCTTTTTTTGTTCTGTCTCTCACTGTTAAATGATCAATCTATAATTTAAATTTTTATATTTGTCAGTGGGCAAACGTACAAAATCAATTTTAGCAGTCTACTTCTTCAGTAGGCTCTTATTCAAAATGGATACCGCTCAGAAATGTTAGGGGGTGTTTTTCAAAGTGATTTCTCATCAAAATCGTGTTTTTGGTTTGTGCTGCTCAGATGCAGTGCAGATTTGCTTTAATATCGATTTCCCCTGCAATGGTTGTGTATTCAAAGTTAAGATAGGTTCACTTTATGAACCTTAAAATGCATTTCCACTTTTGTAACCAAATTGGGATAACGTCTACTTTATAGTTGTTAAATGTTCTCTTTCGTACAGTCTAACTTCAAATAATTTTTATAATTGCTGCTTATTAAATATTCCTTTCTGATACTCCCAGCACTGAAAAATCCTACTTGGTTCTCTTTTGTTTTTGAGGAGACTAGTTGGCTGCGCTAACACTGCGTTATCTTCACTGTGCTGGCAGATCCCATTATAAGTTGTAAACTTATATAGGATATATTCAAGCACTTTTCTGTTAAACAAAAGCACCTGAAAAGTTGAAGTAAAATGCTTCCCTTTAAAATCAATGAATGTTTTCTCACTGAGGCGGTGCATATTCGTTGCGGTGAAAAAAGCATCTTTGAAACATGTTTGGGAAGCTAAAAAAAATAAAATAGTGCACCGAAAGGTAATTTTGTTTCCGAAAATGCAGGATGTACTTAGCCGAAATCGAAAATGACAGTTTTAAAAAATATATGTATTTTTATATATAATTGTATTATATTTGACTTTTTAGTTATCAATCAATTTACATTAATATGACTTTATTGTCGACCATTATTGGCACCTTTTTAGTGAATGAAAAGTTTAAGAAAAATGCATTCTCGGACCATCTCTTGTATTGTGTCCTCAATCTGTAACCATCTCCTGCTTCATGTCTGCAATCTCTTACCTAAATTTAAACACATTGCTAACAGTATTAGCAAAATTTCCATTCGGTGCACCTCTAGCAGACATGATACAGGAGATGGTCAGAGACAGCAGGCATGATACAAGAAATCAATGCAGCCTCACCAGTGCCCATGAAACGCAGCCTCACCAGTGCCCATGAAACGCAGCCTCACCAGTGCCCATGAAATGCAGCCTCACCAGTGCCCATGAAACGCAGCCTCACCAGTGCCCTGATCACACAGGGCGGCGATCTCCCGCTGTGTCACAGAGCTGGATTTGAATTGCCGGGCAGCCTTTGTAACAAAGTCCCGCCTCCTAGACCAGCTTCTATGATATACGTTACACTGATTCAATCTCCCGGCATTGGATCAGGGTGCCATCGATCACTGGAGCCGATCTAGGAGGCGGGACTTTATTACAGGGGCTGCCGAACATTTCAGATTAAAGCTCCGTAACACAGCGGGAGACCGCCGCTCTGCCTGACGCACACAAGGAGAGGGACGGGAGGACTTTCACAGGGGTCCACCAGGATGACACACCCCGCAATATGTGGCACCCGGGGCAGGCCATCCTCTTTTCAGTGCCATTATCAACACCCTTTTTTCTTTCGGCCAGAAAGCCGAAAACATAACGTTTGACCGATATGTTTCGGCCGCCGAAATTTCGGTGCACCTCCTAAAAGGGGGGGGGGGGGGGAACGCTTCTCTCCATTGAAATTAATGGGAAGCACCTCAAACTTATAGGATCTAGAAGCTGGGATTTTTCATTGTATGTTCATGAAAGGTCATTTTAAATGAACAGCCTCAACTCCTAATAAATGAAAGTGTTACTAAACCCACAACAGTAAAATCTGTCTGTATATGCAGTAAACTTTAAAGCTTGCTTGTTATAATCACTGTGCAACCTAAGGGGTTAATCCTCTGCATTGTTTAAAATGGCCGTTTCATCCTGTCTTCTCTGATCCTCCTTTTTTTCCACAGTCCCTAATCCATCTCCTAATAGTACAGAGCCTTTGAGGGCACTCTGCACATGCTCAGTTTGTTGTGTATTGCTAGAGAGTTGTTCCCTTTCTGGGAAGAGTGGATGTGATCAGCACAGGGCCTATCAGCACTGTCCAGATAGAGCAGTGATGGCGAACCTTGGCACTCCAGATGTATTGGAACTACATTTCCCATGATGCTCATGCACTCTGCAGTATAGTTGAGCATCGTGGGAAATGTAGTTCCAAAACATCTGGAGTGCCAAGGTTCGCCATCACTGAGATAGAGGGTCAGGGGTCCTGCAGCCTCATAGGACAATTGGGGGAGAATGAAAACTCCTCCTACAAGAAGATAGAAGTCACAAGTCTGCTACATTCTGCTGACGAGAAAAGGAAATTATGGTTTATATCAGAGATATGCAATTAGCGGACCTCCAGCTGTTGCAAAACTACAAGTTCCATCATGCCTCTGCCTCTGGGTGTCATGCTTAAGGCTGTCAGTGTCTTGCTATGCCTCATGGGACTTGTAGTTCTGCAACAGCTGGAGGTCCGCTAATTTCATATCCCTGGTTTATATTTACTAAAATAATAAAATGTCCATGTTCTGTGTACTGCGGGAGACCAGATATAGTGAATGCAGGGTCCTGGGTTTAGTTACACTTTAACCCCATTACTAAATAATGGATTTGGTCATTATTCTTTAATCCAGGGGTTTTATGTTCCTGTTAGTATTTCAGATATTAATGTAAATATTTTTAATTGACTTATGTTAATAAACTTCATCTCACTTTGTAGTGGTCGAGGAGAAGGCATCATTGAAACGCAGTTTTCAGCAGGTCCAAGAAGAAGAGGATGATTATCCAGGCAGCTACTCCCCTCGGGATCCTACTTCTGGTCTTCTCCTGGTATGTTCTCACATCACTGTCAGCACCATGAAGAAGAGCCACTAGCCATGCTCCTTAACCCCGGGTATTCTCATATGTTGCTGTGTCAGGACACACAATAACATCTTTTGGGAGCATCTTTTCGCATGGCCATACAAGGACATTTTCACCCTGATAAGGAAATAAATGTTCCAAGAAAAATCTGCTCAGCATCAGCCAGTTTATTAAATTATTTTCCAGTAAAGAGTAGACGAAAGTCAGGTCAATGTGCTAGATTTCATCCAAAGCTTTAAAAGGCTACCAAAGCCAAGTTAAAGCAGAAAAGAGTTCTCTCGGGGGAGCCATACCTCTTATTTCCTTTGCATATATACAAGCTCAGATGCTTTGACTTTAAAGATCAGTCATACTGCTAACTTTAGAGGCTTTCCTCTTATAGATGAAGTTCTGTGGAGCTAGTTGCATGTACTGATATGGAATGCCTCATCGGTGCTCTACTTCTGAACGTCAGGAGTAAACCAAGTGGTATAACGTCAGACTGAGCCATGATTAAAGTATTGTTATATGCCGTTCAAACGCTAATCAACTACTTATCAGTGCAACTTCTTATCTAAATCTACATTTGCTTTTAACGCAGTTACAGCTTATGGGCTAACCTGTGCAGTAGTAAAGGGTTGCCTGTTCTGTATAATCTTTACTGTGACCTGCCATTCATAATTGGAGGCTGTATCATTTATCAGTTGGTTTATATGAGGTGAAAGCTAAGTAGTGTTGGCTGTGCTAAGGAAGAACTGAAGTCCACCATCTAGCTGAGGTTTCCTCAATAGACATGACCTTGCTTAATCACTTGAAGACCAAGCACTTTTTGTTTACATGCAAGGCCCCTTTCACGCTGCGCCGCCCATAGTGTCTGCGGTAAAACGCTGCTATTTTTAGCGGCGTTTTACCGTCTGATTTACAGCGCGTTTCGGCCTCTAGCGGGGCGCTTTTAACCCCTGCTAGCGTCCGAGAAAGGTATAGCCGCTCTGCCCCATTGATTTCAATGGGGAGCAGCGGTGGAGGATCGGTAAACACACCGCTCCAAAGAAGCTGCTGCCAGGACTTTTCCTGACGTCCTGCCAGCGCACCGTTCCAGATTCATGGCTCGGGCCTGCTGATCGGTTGTGTCCAATCACATTCCAGAGCCCTGTGTTGACAAACATAAAAGGGCTCTGTACAGAGGGAACAATCTCTGTGTTTCTTCTCCCTGCAAAGCAGACAAAACAAAGCGTTCTTTAGTAAAGAGCAGCACACATTACACAAATTACACATTGTTAGGCACACACTTAACCCCTTGATTACTCCGATGTTAACCCCTTCCCAGCAGTGTCATTAGTACAGTGACCGTGTATTAGCACTGTTCACTATATTAGTGTCACTGGTGGTTATGTCAGTTAACCAGTTCCTACAGTGTCAGTGTTAGATTGCCCGCTGCATTATTGCAGTCCCATTCTAAGTCGCTGAGAACCGCCATTATTAGTATAAAAAATAAAATTAAAAAATCAACATTCTAGTGTATACCATAGTTTGTAGACTCTATAACTTTCACATAAATCAATAAATATACACTTATTGGGATTATTATTATATTTTTTTTTTTTTTTACCAAAGACGTGGAGCAGAATACATTTTGGCCTACATTTATAAGGAAATTAGATTTTTTTTTTTTTTTTTTTCATTGGATATTTTTTATAGTAGAAAGTAAATCTTTTTTTTTTTTTTTAAAGTGTTCAGTCTTTTTCCTTTATATTGCATAAATGATATGTTATGTATACATTAGCTCTCAACAGAACGGTCAAGTAGCTGGTATCATAGCTGATCACATGCACAGAAACAATGGCAACTGCAGACCAAACAGAGGCAAGATGGCAGCTTCCTGGATTGGTGGTAAAGCATAATTTGGCTTACCGTATATACTCGAGTTTTTCAGCCCATTCAAACCCCCCCCGTGTCATGCAGTCTGTTCAGCCATCTATTGTAACAAAGCCCGCCTCCTCCTCGTCCGTGATAGAGGAACACGGATACAATGCTGGGAAACTGTATTAGCGTTTCCGTCTATCAATGGACGGCCGAGCTGAATATATGACACAGCGGGAGACGCACGCTGTTTTAGGTGCGGCTGCAGATGGGCACAGTGAGGCTGCAGATGGGCACAGTGAGGCTGCAGATGGGCACAGTGAGGCTGCAGATGGGCACAGTGATGCTGCAGATGGGCATGGTTTACCCAGTATCTGCTGCATTTTCCCACCCTAGGCTTATACTCGAGTCAATATGTTTTCCCAGTTTTTTGTGGTAAAATTAGGTGCCTCGGCTTATATTCGGGTCGGCCTATACTCCAGTATATTCGATAGTTCTACTTTAAGATGGGGGAAAAATAGCCTTTAAATGCATTGTTCATACAATGGAAAAGGACTGAAAAATTCTAGTTCATTAAGATCAGTGTTTTTATGATGGTAGCATTCTTAGATAAATGATTGCATGATTTCATATGACTAGATTGCAGCGTGTGTGGTCCCTAGGAAGGGGTATTTCTTTATCTGATCAGTAGCTTTTTTTACATAGTTGGTAAAACAGTGCTTCCTTTATTCATGTCTGCTAACCAGCAGTGTTTTTTTTTTTTTTTTCCTAATAATTTGCCTTCAAAACAGATTAAATTTCCAGTTATTTCTCAGCGTCAACCTGTTTATATACAAACTCGGTTGTATATTGTACTGATATACATCAGATGTTCAGATTCTGTCCTTAGTAGGAAATAAGATCCAACTAATTAAGTTTGCCAGCACAAAAATGGTTTACATTCTGAGCTTTGCAAAAGGTCTTATAAATGTGTGGGTTAGCGAGCCTAATTTACACCCGATATAAACAATGTGAAGTGTCTCCTTAGCGCAGAACCGCCACGGAGACAGGCTGTCATGTTAAATGTTAGTTTGCTTTCAGATAAAGATATGTTGGTGTTGGAGGACCAGAGTACTCGATCATGCCTGTCTTTCTTCATCCTGTGCTCTCAGATAAACCCGCACACTGTGTCATACTGAAATCTTGTTGAGCACGCAAAAATTGATTGACCTTCAAGGAGGGAAGAAGAAAAATAGTGTTGTATCTAGAAAATATAAATGGAGGTGGACTTCAGCCACCAAACTTGGTGTGGAGGCAAGGCTATGGTCTATACTAATATGAATTGGTTTCTTCTCTAAAGTATTTCACAATTCTGGCCGAATTAATGTGAACGTGGAAAGGGCCGAAGCAAAGAGCAAGTTTAAACTATCAATTAATCCACAAATATTGGAAGCTGAAATTATATCTAAATCTTGACTTTTCTGGAAAGGTTTGTTTGACCCCAGACCACTTTTACCTCCCAAGTCACTCTGTTGGTCTTCAATCTGATGGGCGAATCTTATTTGGTCTGATTTGACCAAAAGAAACACTAATGCCCACTACACACGATTGGACATTCCGACTGATTTTTTTCCCACGGATGTTGGCTCAAACTTGTCTTGCATACACACGGTCACACAAAGTTGGTCGGAAATTGCGAACGCCAAGAACGCGGCTCTGCTCGAGTCCGAGCATGCGTGGAACTTTGCATCGGAATAGTGTACACACGATCGGAATTTCAGACGACGGATTTTGTTGTCAGAAAATTTGAGATCCAGAGATCCAGGGAATTCCGATGGAAAATGTCCGATGGAGCCTACACGCGGTTGGAATTTCTGAAAAAAAGCTCACATCAAACATTTTCCATTGGAAAATCCGACCGTCTGTACAGGGCATAAGGCTCCGTTCTCACACGTCCTGCCGCGGGTGTGCCCGGGGTCTGGTGCGTGCCTGCTCACTGGTTCAGGTGCGAATTGGGTCTGAATTTTAGCCTGAATTCACACCTGAAACAGATCAAAAGACGCACAGGACCCGCTTTCAATCCGGACCGTGGACATATGTGATCCGTCTACCATTTAGAGCCGGTCACACTTGCCTGTCATGCGAATTGGATGCAAGGAAACCCTCATCCAATCTGCATATGTATGGATTCGCACAGGAGCGGCGAGCTGCAGGAGTACTTTACCACTCCTTCAGTTATCCGTTTCCGGCTGCGGTAAGGGGCAGTGTGGCGTGGGAGTCAGCACATCACATGGCTCCTCCTTTTTTTTATTTTATTTTTTTTATTTGGGTACAAACTTATAGGAAGTAAACAAAACGTGCACTTCATTCATGGAAATGTACAACAGCTTTATGTGCTGTACAGTGCCATGCGATTCGGCACGCTGCAATAAAATGCAGCTCCAGGCTGAGTTGCAGTGGGAATGGGGCACGCGGGTAACAATTGTGTTCTGTATGTCCTTGCGTGGACAGGCATTTTACAATGCAGTAAAATGTCTGTCACCCTACACAGGTGTGGATTTACTAAAACTGGAGAGTGCAACATCTGGTGCAGGTCTGCATAGAAACCAATCCGCTTCCAGGTTTTTCCACAGTATGAATTCAGCCTCAGAAAGGGGTAAATGGGAGCCAATTTTTTTTTTTTTTTTTTTTTTTTAGCAAAAGTCAAGATTTTGAATTTAATGTGTGCTGCTATTTTTTTTTTTTTATATGCATAGTTTGAATTGCTTCATTGTGACATATAACTCCTGATAAAGAAAAGCATTAGTCAGTCTGGTCTTCTTGTCTGCACAGAGCATGTGACCAAATGATGTTGGGGACAGAAATGAGGTTCTTGGTGGCAACATTTTGAACCCTAAAATTGTTGCAGATTTTTTTTTTGCTGGTCAATGGATTCACATTTCGTGACCTGTATACATTATTTATTGGAAAAAGAATCAGCCTGCATTATTAAAGAGGGATTCCACCTACAAAAAAAATATTAAAAGCAAGCAGCTACTACAGCTGCTGACTTTTAATAAATGAACACTCACCTGTCCCAGGATCCAGCAATGTCGGCAGCCGAGACCGATCGATCGCTCGGCTGCCGCCGCTATGCTCGTTGAGGGAATCAGGAAGTGAAGTGTTGCGGCTTCACTTCCCGGTTCCCTACTGCGCATGCGCAATAAGAATGGTCCGTGCTGTCTCTGGGACCCGAGTGTGTCCCAATAGACAGCGCGGCGGGACAGGAAACAGCATAGACTCCCGTGGGAGTCTATGCCCAGAAGTGGGTGCAAATACCGATCTTAGACAGGTATCTGCACCCCCCCTGAAAGGTGTCAACTGTGACATCGGAGGGGGGGAGGGTTCCAATGAGCAGAAGTTCCACTTTAGGGTGGAACCCCGCTTTAAGGTTTACCTATAATTAAAAGTCACATAATGGTATAGTATAGTACACATTTACATTACCCCAAACAAAAAGAAACCGACGTTTCAGGCCCAGTGATGTCATCACTGGATCTTTACACTTTTCTGTGCAATGCAGGCAGTTCATGGCTGATGAGAGGAGCAGATACACACATCTTCCTCAAGAAATAAAATAGGCCATAGGTTGTGCAATTTATTTTCCTGTGACCACAGGTTGGGCAGGGGGGGCATGGGAAGCTGTCTCAGCTGGGAGAACACAGTGATTACTGCTAGGGGCTATAATCTCATCCTAAAAATATGAGATGCCTGGTTGTACTCAAATCGATCAATGGATCAAATTGGGTAAAATCAGCCGGCCCATAAATGGATCAAACCTCGGCTGGTCCCCGCTGAACGAGCAGAGATTCGATCCACCTATGGCCAGCCTAACAGGACCCTGCCTAAGTACTCCTCTCACGAGCCCTCAACCCTGCAAGCAGTTGGCTGGCTCTTGGGCAGAGTTACGCAAATGTCTAAATTCCTTGAAAGGTTGATGCAGTCTGCAGAGTGATGATCACTCCTCCAGACACACATTCAAATGCACATCACCCTAAGTAATGACTACATTTAATGCTGAGGCCCCATCGGTTGAAAGAATGGAAGTCCAGTGAATAAAAGGGTTGGGCCAATGACAGAAGAGAAAGAGCTCCGGAAATGAGGCAAGCTCTGATCTGAGTTTCTGCAGCTTCTAATGCACATTGTGAGAAGCTCAGGGAAATCAGAGTAAGCGATTTCAGCATTAGAGAGGAGTCTGTACAACTGTGCAAGATGGATTGGAAGGCTGGAGTTCAGCTTTAAAGGGATTGCAAAGGCAGAAGGTTTTATTTTTTTATTTATCTTAATACATTCTATGCATTACAATAAAAAGCCTTCTGTGTGCAGCAGCCCCCCCCCCCCCCCCCCCCCCAATAATTACCTGAGGTCCCACTCTGGGGATGTCCATGGGTGTCTCAACCGTCTGAGATTCTCCCTCCTGATAGCCAATCAGGAGAGAGAGGGCGGAGCCGTGTTGGGGCTCCCAGTCTGAATGGACACACGGAGCTGTGGCTCCGCTCGGTGCCCCCATAGCAAGCTGCTTGCTGTGGGGGCACTGAACAGGAGGGAGGAGCCAGGATCACAGAAGAGAGAAGAGGAGGATCTGGGCTGCTCTGTGCAAAACCACTGCAACAGAGCAGATAAGTATACATTTTGCTAATGTTATAGAAAAAAAAAAAAAAAAAGACTTTCCAATGACTTTAAGTCTAGGTTCACATGTATGCGGTGCAAGAAACACAGCAACCTGTAGAATTTTTTAAACGTCTCCTGTGGAGATTTTTAAGGGTTAAAATTTGCCGCAATTCCACGAGCGGGCACAATTTTAATGCGTGACATGTTTGGTATCAATTTACTCGGTGTAACATTATCTTTCACACTATGAAAAAATTGGGCTAACTTCACTGTTGCCTTATTTTTAAATTCAAAGAAGTGGATTTTTTCCCAAAAAAAGGTGCGCTTGTAAGACCACTGCGCAAAAATGGTGTGGCAGAAAGTATTGCAACGACCACCATTTTATTCTCTAGGGTGTTAGAGAAAAAAATGTATACTGATTGGGGGTTCTAAGTAATTCTCTAGCAAAAAAACCTGTTTTTAACTTTCTAAACATATCTCAGAAAGAGGCTCGGTCCTTAAAGAGGAGCTGCACAAAAAAAAAAAATATTAAAAGCCAGCAGCTACTAATATTGCAGCTGCTGACTTTTAATAATATCACACTTACCTGTCCCAGGTTCCAGCGATGTCGGCGGCAGATGACGAGCGATCGCTCGTCTCGCTGCAGCCACCGCCGCCATCCTCTGTCAGGGAATCGGGAAGTGAAGCAAGAGGGCTTCACTGCCCGGTTCCCTACTGCGCATGCGCGAGTCGCGCTGCGCTGGTTCCCCGCTGTGTCTCTGGGAACTGTGTGTTTCCCAGAACACAACGGGGGGGCGGAGCCATGCGGCGGTGGGCGGAGCCATGCGGCGGTGGGCGGAGCCATGCGGCGGTCTGGCCGGAAGTGGGTGCAGTTACCTGGATTATCCAGGTAACTGCACCCCCCTCCCCCCCGAAAGGTGCCGATTGTGGCACCGGAGGGGGGGAGGGATAATACTAGCGGAACTTCCCCTTTAGGGTGAAGAACCGCTTTAAGTGGTTAAATCACACCGCACTGAATCGCTTGTGAATTGCACAGTAATGCGGTGCGGTTTCTGTGCCATTCACATGCGGGTTATAGTGTGAACTGGCCTTAGTAATACAAAAAAATAAAAAAATAAGGCGTATTAACGCACTAATAAAATTAGTTTTTATTACTCTGATCTATACATCTAAAAGGAAAAGCAAAATAAAAATGGTAGTTTCTGTATTTTACTATGAGAATTCCTGCAGGCTGCTAGTTTTAGTGACTTGCTCCCGAGCTATACAATCATTTAAGAAGCTCAGTCAATGTGGCATCTTTGCTTTGTATATCTTTTCTTGAAGCTTGTGTTTTCTCTTGCCACATATATTACACCTGTGACTAAAATGAAAAAAGTGTGACTTCGCTGGCAAGAGAACGTGATCAGGTAATCACACAAGGAATCCAGAGCAAAGGAAGTGATAGCTTGCAGTTTGTAATTCACAGTCCATGTAAAGAAAGAGCTTACAGCAGTGGAGATCAAGAACCGCATTTATGGAAAGCATGAAAAGAATCTCGTCGTAAAAGTCTGTTCAGTGTCAACAAGAACACATCCACTTTTTATTGTTCAGGTTCGAAATCGGATTCCAACTCCTTTCCGTGGCAGTTTTGAGTTTAATTGGTGTCTGCGGAGATGCTCGTTAGTGTTAATTGGTTGATGCATACAGTCAAGTATAGGAGCAAAAGAGCAAATGCTGAATGCAGTAACCAATTAAAATTCTCTGTACCGAAGCAACAGTTTAGATGGATAGAGAATCCATAAAATCTATAAAAATCGTATTCAAGGCTATAGAATCGGTCATGTTTAGAGGGTCAGCAAATTTTATTTCATATTATTTATTTTTTTAAGCTTAACTTCAGCTTTGCGAAAAAAATATGCCCCGCTGACATGACAGGAGCCTGTGCCCCGGCTTTCAATGGAGCCAGTTCACACATTTCCGTGGCGGCCATGGAGTGCATTGTGCAAGGGTCCTGTGAGTCTTTGAGTCAGTTTCAGGTTCTGAATTCAGACAAAAATTCGGACCTGATTCGCCCCTGAAACGGAGAACAGAGACGCACCGGACACCCTGCTGTGAACTGCTCCGCACAACAGTGTGAACCCAGCCTTAAAGTGGTTGTAAACCTTTACAACACACTTTTTGTTACAGGTAAGCCTATAATAAGGCTTACCTGTAGCTACCCAGGATATCTCCTAAACCTGTACGGTTTAGGAGCTGTCCCCTGTATTTGCATGTGCCAATGTCATTAGCACATGCGCACTGAAGCAGTGGCACGTCTTCATTACTCAATGAATGAAAATTGTTCTCTGGACTACACCAGGACTAGAACCGGAGAGGCGAGGGCCGGTGATGTCACAATCTCCACCAAGTTTTCTCTGAATGGTGCCCATGGCGAACAAGCAACTTTCTGTGTTCAGAATGCTCCAGGGTAGTGACTCGACATGGTACCCAGATTCTAGTGCAGATAACTGTAGTAGTGGAGCCTACAGCGATTTCCATTTTCTATAGGGATCCCATAGGTATGGTATACAGCATGGGTGCTCAACCTGTGGCCCTCCAGCTGTTGCAGAACTACAAGTCCCATGAGGCATTGCAAGCCACTGAAAGTTGCAAGCATGACTCCCAAAGGCAGAGGCATGCTGGAACTTGTAGTTCTCCAGCAGCTGTAGGGCCACAGGTTGAGCACCCATGGTATACAGTATGCATAGTTACATTAGTTCAAGCTAGACTAATGTTACTATGTAAAATTTGCCATTCCTAAATGTCAGCCTTAAAGTGGTTGTAATCCTTTACAAATATCCAGTGAAGCGACTGGCCTCAGGTGATACACAGAGAGGAAACACATCTTCCTATGTGTTTTGCACCTATTTATCTGCAGCCATCTCTTCTCTACAACTGTTTGGTGCAGAATTTATACAGCTTGTCTGAGCTTTCAGAAAGCAGGGGCAGAGAGCTGAAGTTACATTGCCTTGCAAAAGTATTGCCCCCCGGCTTTTTTCGTGTTTTGTTGCCTCACAACGAAGCCCACCCTGTTTTAAAGCATATTAGAGCCTCTGGCTCTAATCGCATGCTTCAAGAAAACACACTCCCGCCATTGGAATCCAGGTGTCCGGCGCCCTTTATGTAGATCAGGTGGCCGGACGCATGGATGGAGCGACCGCCACTGTATGGGACCCGTGGATTCATTATATCTGTTCTCCAATGAACTCTGACCCTCTTCTTCTCCTCTATTTCTTTCTCCCCCCCCCCCCCCCCTCTTTTTTTCTTTCTCTTTTTTTCCCCTCTCTCTGTTATCTACATTTATTGTTTATTCGGTTGTCTTCAGGGCCTTATACAATGGTGTGCCCAATGATAGTCTCAGGTAGGGATGCACCGAAATTTCGGCCGCTGAAACATATCGACCGAAAATGCCCTTTTCGGCAATTTGCCGAAAGGAAAAAAAACGGCCAATAATTGAGCCGAAAATGGGGCGGGGCCTGGGGCAGAACTCCGCCCCCGCCCCGCCCCTGGTGCCTCCCATGATGGGGGTGAATGGCGCAGGACTGATGCAGCCAGCGATGCCCCTCTGCAGTGAAGAGAGCCGTCTGGTTGAATAGAGCGCCGGGGACATCACAGCTTTAATTTCAATAGCTGTGTGTTCCCCGTCACACACAGCCCCTCCCCCTTGTCCGGGGTTACTTTGATAGACAGATCACCTGTCCAGATTGGACGGGTGATCTGTCTATCAAAGTGCCTGGACAAAGGGGAGGGGCTGTGTGTGACGGGGAACACACAGCTATTGAAATTAAAGCTGTGATGTCCCCGGCGCTCTATTCAACCAGACAGCTCTTTTCTCTGCAGAGGGGCATCGCTGGCTGCATCAGAGGAAGGAGATTTTCACAGCATTGCCACATATTGATAAGATTATTTACATTAGACTGATGTGTTTATCTAAGAAAACTATTGATAAGAGCGGACATTCCCTGTAAGTAAACACAGGATCACCTCCCAGAATTACACCTACAACTGGGGATGCACCAAGACAGTAAGTACTCGCTGATTACCTGTCTGCATCACAGGGGGCAACACTGGCGGCATCACAGGGGGCAACACTGGCGGCATCACAGGGGGCAACACTGGCTGCACTTATCTCTTTTATCGTGTCGCCAGTCTCTGACCACCTCATGTACCGTGTCGCCAGTCTCTGACCACCTCCTGTACCGTGTCGCCAGTCTCTGACCACCTCCTGTACCGTGTCGCCAGTCTCTGACCACCTCCTGTACCGTGTCGCCAGTCTCTGACCACCTCCTGTACCGTGTCGCCAGTCTCTGACCACCTCCTGTACCGTGTCGCCAGTCTCTGACCACCTCCTGTACCGTGTCGCCAGTCTCTGACCACCTCCTGTACCGTGTCGCCAGTCTCTGACCACCTCCTGTACCGTGTCGCCAGTCTCTGACCACCTCCTGTACCATGTTCTCTGTCTCTGGCCACCTCCTGTACCATGTCTCCAGCCTCTGACCACCTCCTGTACCATGTCCCCAGCCTCTGACCACCTCCTGTACCATGTCCCCAGCCTCTGACCACCTCCTGTACCATGTCCCCAGCCTCTGACCACCTCCTGTACCATGTCCCCAGTCTCTGACCATCTCCTGTATAAAAATATTTTTTTAAAACAGTCATTTTCGGTATCGGTGCTGTTTCGGTATCGGTTTCGGTTTTCGGCCTAGTGTATTTTTCATTTTCGGTATCGGTTTCGGCACCAAAAAACCCATTCGGTGCATCCCTAGTCTCAGGAATTAGTGTTGGGGGTCTCCCCGCCGCTCCTTATCCATTATTTTCCTCCCACCCGTCCCCTTTGGTCTTGCCCTCCATCATGCATAACTGTATTCCTGGTTACCAATAGATAATGTTTACTCTCGTGCTCATTATTACACAGGACTGCGTCTTTTTGTTTTATTTCTTGACGATGATGGATCGTACATTTAAGTTTTGGAGATTACCCTGAGATCATTTCTTGCCTTTTTCTTCTGATGTTGGATTTTACTTACCTTCGCTGTTCATACATTTGTTTAACAGTGTCTTGATATGACAACCTGAGAATTGGCTTTGTTCCCGTGTTATTTCTGTTATTACCAGATCTTTTCAATAAAAATATTAAAATATAAAAAGCACTTGGAAACGTGGGACACAGTACTGCATGTACTGTGTCCCATAGGGGACAGAACTGTACAATAAAAAAAATTTAGTGCCTTGAAAACGTATTCACCCCCTTGCCATTTTTCGTGATTTGTTGCCTCACAACCTGGAATTAACATGGATTGTTTGAGGATTTGCATCATTTAATTTACAGAACATGCCCACTTTTTTAAAGATTTTTTTTTTATCATTGTGAAAGAAACAACAAATAGGACAAAATAACAGAAAAAGTCAATGTGCATAACTATTCACCCCCCCCCCCCCCCCCCAGTCAATACTTTTTGTAGAGCCAACTTTTGCGGCTATCACGGCTCCAAGTCGCTTTGGCTAAGTCCCTATCGGCTTGCCATATCTTACCAATGGGATTTTTGCCCATTCATCCTTTCAAAACTGCTCCAACTTCCAGTTTGCTGCTTTGCGCTTGTGAACAGCAATCTTTAACTACTTCCCACTCGACCACTGTATATAAACGTCCGGGAGGGCGCTCTCTCCTTCTAAGAGGACGTTCAGGAATGCCCTTTAGAAGAAGGGAGATTGCGTGCGTGCGTGCGTGCCCGCACAACGGCGCAATCCCGATGTGCTCATGTCAGCTGGAGGGCTCTGTAATTGGCCCTCCTGATCATGTGACGGCTGTGTCCAATCACAGCCGTGATGTGATGTATATACAGAGCCGGTTGCTAGGCAATCGGCTCTCCTCTCCTCCCACAGAAGTTGCTGGTGAGGAGAGCGGATCGCTGCAGCCGGCTGGTGATCAGTTGAGTATGAGCTGTTTTTTTTTTTACAGCTTTTTACTCACTGATCATCAGTCTAGTGTCCCCACGATGTAAAAAACACAAAGTAAACACACATGTCCCCAAAACACATGTGCTCACGTAGTAAAAACACATGTCCCCCACATAAAATCACATGTCCCAATGATTATCTGCACACATGTCCGTGATCACCTGCACAGATCTGTACATTCTCATCTGCGTACATATGTCCGTGATCACACAAAGCAATTATACGCTTAACGGAATTTTTTTTTTTTTTAACAAAAACGTAGCAGAATACGTTTTAGCTTAAATTCATGCCAAAATTTGATTTTATTGGATTTCTTTTAAAATAGAAAGAAGAAAATATTGTTTTTTTTCCCCCCAAATTTCCGCTCCTTTTTCGCTTATATCGCAAAAAATAAAAAACGGAGTAGTGAATACATACCACCAAAAAAAGCTCCATTTGTGTGAACAAAATGATAAAAAATTAATTTGGGTACAGCATTGCATGACCGCACATTTGTCATTGAAAGTTCAAGAGCGCTGAAAGCTGAAAGTTGGTCTGGGAAGGAAGGAAGCGAAAGTGCCCGGTATTGATGTGGTTAAGTCAGACCAACATTGTCCCTTACTTGTTTGGAGAGTTCCTTGGTCTTCATGGCAGTGTTTGGTTAGTGATGCCTCTTTCTTAGGTGTTGCAGCCTCTGGGGCCTTTCATAAAAGGCCTCTTTCACATGGACTGTCCGTTCAGGTCCACCTGTCAGTTTTTTAGACCTCTATGGAGCGTCAGATTTTAGCGGTGACATGTCCGCTGACATCCGATCCGCACCGATCTGAAAAAGTGTGACGGAGGAAAAACCTACTTTTCCATCCATCTGAGGATCGGATCGGGTGACCACGGACTCTGCGGTCCATCCTCATCCGATCCCCCATAGAGGAGAGCGGCGCTCTGACAGGTCCGTCCCTGCACAGTGTGCAGAGACAGACCTGTTATCTTCCTGCTCAGCGAGGATCGACTGAGGCAATCCCCCCGCTGAGCAGAGCGGGCTCCGTACACGGACACATCCATACGAAGGAGCCCTATATGTAATGACAGATCATGTGACACTTAGATTGCACACAGGAGGATGTAATTTCACTAATTATGTGACTTTGAAGGTACCGTAAATTGCGTCAGAGCTTTTTATGGGCTTCATAACAAAGGGGGTGAATACATACGCACATGCCAATTATCAGTTTTTTAAGTTTTGAAAAATAGTTTTATGTATATACTTTTCTAATTTTACTTCACCAACTTATTATTGATGATCCATCACATATAATACAGATTAAAAAAAAAACATTGACTTAAAGGCTGTTGTATAACAAAATAGGTAAAAAAGCCCGGGGGGGGGGGGGGGGGTGAATACTTTTGCAAGGCACTGCACACTCGGTGGGAGCTTATTGGCGGGAAGGGACTCCCTTCACACAGCACATAGGAACAGAGCTAAGGCTGTCAATCACAGGCTGTGTGCTGGAGCTCCCTCCCCTGTCGCATTTTTTTCTCTTGGTTGGCAGCGAGCAGAGGAATGAGGCAGCAGACAGAAATCACACTTAGTGCTCTGAATTGAGACACTATAGAGGGATATGCTTTGTTCATATTTCATGTCTGAGGCTGACAACCACTTTAAGTTGAGATGGAATACAGATTCACTACCTTTCCAAAACGAATCATCATGTATTGAATACAGATTCATTTGTAGACCAGGAAACGGACATGGGCAACAGAAAATGCCAGCTGCCTGGCTGCCTCTCCTGTTTATACAGGGGTGGAAATGGAGATTTGTCCAAAGTTTTCCTTTATATGAAGAAGTTGGAAATCTGACCAGTATAATGCAATTCTAATGCGATCAGTAAAGGGGGAGAGGGGTTTTTCGGCTGATGGGGTATGTTCTATCTGAATATTGCATTGACTCCGATGTTTGTGGTGCTCCTGTTTGGAATCGGTATGTGAAATTCTTGAGGCCATTGGCAGAAAAGTGGAAGAATATTTCCCTTAGCCGATCGGTGTCGGGTGCAGACAGCCGCACGCTTGTACTGATGATGATTTGTGAGGCATATTGGTGCTAATAAAGGAAGATTAATTGCCTGTCAAATGATGAAATAAAAAGGAGAACATGCTGAGTTGCACACACAAAGCAGATGGGTGTTCTTCCATTCCTGTGCTGACCCCCGAGCACACCGCTGGCTGCTTTTACAAGCCGCTACACTTGCACATTGTCCGCCGTCTCTGCTGTTGTCACTCTGCTGTCTCCCCTCCTGGTCCTGAAAAGCAGACTTTTAGAAGAAAAATAGAATGGCCTGGATATGAAGCCCAAACATTTTCTTCATTTTTGAGTGGTAGAATAGGAAGGGGTTAATGTCCCATAACGAGATTTCTTTTCACGTCTTGTCTTTTAACCACTTCAGCCCCGGAGGATTTGGCTGGCCAAAGACCAGAGCACTTTTTGCGATTCGGCACTGCGACACTTTAACTGACAATTGCACGGTCGTGCGACGTGGCTCCCAAACAAAATTGACACCCTCTTTTTCCCACAAATAGAGCTTTCTTTTGGTGGTATTTGATCACCTCTGCGTTTTTTTATTTTTTTTTTTTTTTTTTTTTTTTTGTGCTATAAACAAGGAAATAGCGTCAATTTTGAAAAAAAAAACATGATTTTTTACCTTTTGCTATAGTAAATATACCCAAAAAATATTTAAAAAAATGTTTTCCTCAGTTTAGGCCGATACGTATTTTTCTACATATTTTTGGATAAAAAAAATCGCAATAAGCATTTATTGATTGGTTTATCGTGTCTGCAAAATAGGGGATAGTTTTATGGCGTTTTTATTATAAAAAATTTTTTATTAGTAATGGCGGCGATCTGCGATTTTTATTGTAACTGCGACATTATGGAGGACAGATCGGACAATTTTGACACATCTTTGAGACCATTCACATTTATACAGCGATCAGTGCAACTAAAATTGCATTGATTACTGTGTAAATGGTTGGCAGTGAAGGGGTTAACACTAGGTGGCGCTGTAGGGGTTAAATGTGTCTTAAGGAGTGATTCTAACTGTGGGGGGAGGGGCTGTTTGTGACACATCACTGATCATGCTTATTGTCAAACCTTAAAGCAGAGTTCCACTCGTTTGCAAGCTTATTAAAAGTCAGCAGCTACAAAAAATGCTGACTTTTAGTAAACACACATTCACCTGTCCGGCGATGAGACCGCCCGAAGCCTCGATTCTCTTCCTCACCTCTCCACAGCGCCGGCATTGCAAGTGTGGGCATCCTGCTATGACAGTTTAGAGCGGGGTGCGCACTGCACATGCACGAGACGTGCTGCGCTCGCTTAGTGGCCAGGCAATCTTCTGGGGCCTGTGACATGTCCCAGAAGATTGCAGAGAGGGAGAGGAGGAGTCGCCCAAGTGGCAAAGGTGAGGAGAACAGGAAGTGGGAGCGCTGGGTACCTGTCAAAATAAAATGACATGCTAAATGTGGGAGGTGAGATGTGCGTAAAATCCTTTAATACTTACCCTGAGCCCCATCTCGATCCAGTGATGTGCACGAGAGCCTCGGCTCTCCGGGGACTCTCCCTACTCATTGGCTGGGTCTATCACAGCCAGTGAACCAGGGGGGAGGGGGTCTGGGCCACGGCTCTGTGTCTGAATAAACATGCGAGGCAGTGGCTCAGGAATAAGCCTGTCTGTATGCCCCCATTGCAAGTAACTTGCAATGGGGGCACTCGGCAAGAGGGAGGGGCCAAGAGTAACTGCAAGGAACCTGAAAAGAGATGGATCGGGCCTGGTCTGTGCAAAACCACTGCACAGAGCACATGAGTGACGTGTTATTTAAATAAAAAAAAGCCTTTAAAGAGGAAGTAAACCCTTCCAAACAACTTGGACCTATAGGTAAGCCTAGATTAAGGCTTACCTGTAGGTCCAAGCAATATCTCCTAAACCTATATGGTTTAGGAGATATTTGCCTGAAAATGGGCACCGCTGTCTACGGCGCATGCGCCGTAGACAGCGGCGCGCATGCGCACTAAATGCGGCAAATCCAAGAATGGATTTGCCAAATTTGTCGACTCCCGTGCGCATGCGCGGGAGTGACGTCATCGCGGCTTCGCCGTATGACAGCGGCGGAGCTGCGAGGCGCGACTCCCGTGCGCATGCGCGGGAGTGACGTCATCGCGGTTGCGCCGCTGTGATTCGTCGGAGCTGCGAGACGCCACAAGCAACATGGATGCGGCGGACTACAGGGGACAGCGGCGACTTCGCTGGCTCCTGTGTCAGGTAAGTGACACATAATGAGCTACTATGCGATGCATAGTAGTCCATTATGCTTTACCTTTGCAGGGGAAAAAAAGAGGAAGTAAACCCATCAGGGTTTACTTCCTCTTTAATATCACTGTAAAGTTGTTGCAAACCTTAGACATTAAAAAATGAACAAAACATATCCCTCTATAATGTGTACTTGTCTCAATTAAAAGCACGAAATGTAATCTGTCTGCTGCTTCATTCCTCTGCTATCTGCTACCTCTGTTAACTGTGTGTGTGTGTGTTGGGGGGGGGTTGTTGGTTGGTGTCTCTTCCCCATCTCCCTATCTTCCAATCGGCTCTCCTCCCTGAACTCTGTAGCATGTCATTTTAGCTCTCTGCCCCATTTTCTGTTTTTTTAACTCTCAGACAAGCTTTAAATATTCAGCACTTTGAATAGACATGGAGAAGAGAAGGCTGCAGAGAGACATTGTACTACCTATGTAGGGGGGTTTATTTTATCTCTGCCCATCACCTGAGACCAGTCACTTCTCTTAGTATATGGACGAGTTTACAGCCACTCTATTTGAACAAGCTGACATTAGAAGCTGATTGGCTGCCATGCACAGCTGCACCAAATTCTTTGTGCACCAGTTTTGCTAAATCTCAACTTTGTTTTATTTGGCTTAATATGCACCTTTCTATAGTTACGTATTTAAGAGGAAGTAAACCCTTCCAAACAACTTGGACCTATAGGTAAGCCTAGATTAAGGCTTACCTGTAGGTCCAAGCAATATCTCCTAAACCTATATGGTTTAGGAGATATTTGCCCGAAAATGGGCACCGCTGTCTACGGCGCATGCGCCATAGACAGCGGCGCGCAGGCGCACTAAATGCGGCAAATCCAAGAATGGATTTGCCAAATTTGTCGACTCCCGTGCGCATGCGCGGGAGTGACGTCATCGCGGCTTCGCCGTATGACAGCAACGGAGCTGCGAGGCGCGACTCCCGTGCGCATGCGCGGGAGTGACGTCATCGCGGTTGCGCCGCTGTCATTGGTCGGAGCTGCGAGACGCCACCAGCAAGATGGACGCGGCGGACTACAGGGATCAGCGGCGACTTCGCTGGCTCCTGTGTCAGGTAAGTAACACATAATGAGCTACTATGCGATGCATAGTAGTCCATTATGCTTTACCTTTGCAGGGAAAAAAAGAGGAAGTAAACCCATCAGGGTTTACTTCCTCTTTTAGTTCGGTTGAATAAAGACACCAGTCCATCCAGTTCAACCTGAGTGAGTGTCTACAATTGTCCCTATCCCTGTACATTGCACACTCACATCGGTCCCTACCCTCAAGGAGCCCACAATCCAAGGTCCCCATTCATATACTAGGGCCAATTTTGGACAGAAGCCAATTAACCTACCTGCATGTCTTTGGCGTGTGGGAGGAAACCGGAGTACCCGGAGGAAACCTATGCAGGCACAGGGAGAACATGCAAACTCCAGGCAGGTAGTTTTGTGGTTGGGATTTGAACCAGCGACCCTTTTTACTGCTAGGCTACCCCCTACACTACTGTGCCGCCCCCAAGACACAGAGCTGGGCAGGATTTTCAGTGTTGGCAGTAAAAAGCTTACAGAGGCTCTAACCACTGTTTTGAAAACTAAAAAAGTGTGAGATTAATTACACTTTAAAGTAAGGGGAACCTTGGATTATGAGCATAATCCGTTTCAGGAGAATGCTTGTAATCCAAAGCACTCGCATATCAAAGCGAGTTTGCCAATAGAAGTCAATGGAAACAAAGATAATTCATTCCGCATTGACTTCTATTACGTGCAATACCACATGTGGCCAGAGGTGGGGGGCGCCAGAGAGTTTCAGAAACACTTGGGGACAGCTCGGCTGAACTCTGAAAGGCTCAAAGACGCTTGGGAACGGAGTGATTCCAAGTATTTCCGAACGGCTCAGAACCGTTCCGAGTTTCCCCGGTGCCCCCGCACCTCTGGCCTAATGTGGTACTGCACCGCCCATTAGTTTGAATTCTGCTCTTTTTGCGGGCCAACACTCGAAAATCGAGTCAGAATAAAATAAAAAAGTTGCTCGTCTTTCAAAACGCTCGTTAACCGCGTTACTTGTAAACCAAGGTTCCACTGTATATGTAATCCTTAACCATACTTTTCTCTTATTTGCTCTTCTGGTCTGATAAATAAACCACACGATGCAGAGTTGATTGAGTAGGCAGCTTTATATGCAACTGTTCAGTTTTGGGGTTCTTTGCTCCATTTACTGTATAACATAAACATAGGCTTTATAATCCATGATGTTCTGTGAAACTTGTTGTGTTAGCCTTGTCCTCTTCCCCGTGCTCCTTTCATCCAGAGTGTGCTTTTACTTCTCTCCCGCAGACCGAGGATCTCATTAAAGCTCTGCAGGACCTGGAGAATGCCGCCTCTGGAGATGCAGCAGTAAGGCAGAAAATTGCCTCCCTTCCACAGGAGGTTCAGGACGTGTCTTTACTGGAGAAGATTACAGGTCCGCGCTCTCTTTTTCTCCCTCTATGTGACTTTAGAAACTTAAGATCTTGTTGAAGGATGTGCTGCTGGCAATCGAGCACCATGGTGTCAATGCGGGCAGCCAAATCCTGAATCTTATAATCTGGCTTTTGTAGAAATCTCAAATGGCTAATTTATTGTAGAAAACAACTTGTTTTCTTTTTGTCTGGCACTTAAAAGTCTTGTTTATTCCTTCTTTAACCACTTCCCCGGAAGGATTTACCCCCTTCCTGACCAGAGCACTTTAACTGACAATTGCGCAGTCGTGTGACGTGGCTCCCAAACAAAATTGATGTCCTTTTTTTTTTCTCCACAAACAGAGCTTTCTTTTGGTGTTTTTTTTTTTTTTTTTGCACTATAAACAAAAAAAAGAGCGACAATTTTAAAAAAAAGCAATATTTTTTTGCTTTAATAAATATCCCCCAAAAATATATTAAAAACCTTTTTCGGTTTAGGCCGATATATAGTCTTCTACATATTTTTGGTAAAAAAAAAAAAAAAAAAAAATCACAGTAAGCGTATATTGATTGGTTTGCGCAAAAGTTAGTGTCTACAAAAATAGGTGATAGTTTTATGGCATTTTTATTATTAATTATTATTATTATTTTTTATTAGTAGTAACGGTGGCGATCTGCGATTTTTTTTTTTATTCCTTTTTTTTTTTCTTTTCTTCTTTTTTTTTTTTTTTTTTTTTTTATTGTGACTGCGACATTGTGGCAGACACATTGGACACTTTTGACACTATTTTGGGACCATTGTCATTTATACAGTGATCAGTTCTATAATAATGCATTATGCATAATGGATTACTGTGTAAATGACACTGGCAGGCAAGGGGTTAAAACCTAAGGAGCGATCAAGGGGTTAAGTAAGCCCTAGGGAGTGATTCTAACTGTGGGGAGGGGTGGGCTACCACTGACATGACAGCCATTACCGCTCCTGATGACAGGGAGCAGTGATCTCTGTCATGTCACTAGGCAGAACGGGGAAATGCCTTGTTTACAAAGGCATCCCCTAGTTCTCCCACTCCGTGACACGATCACAGGCACCCGACGGACATAGAGTCCGCGGGACTTGCGGTCACGGAGCACACAGCAGGCCCGTGCACGCCCACAGTACTTTTTGATCGTTTAATTTTGCACCCATATTTAGGGTGAAAATTTAAACTTTTTTTTTTCTTTTTGGCTCAGCCAGATCATTTATTTGCATGAATCTGTAAATGAGAAAAAAAATAATTAAAGTCCCATCTGACACCATGGGGGACATTTACTAAAACTGGTACACACAGAATCTGGTGCAGCTGTACATAGTAACCAAGTGGCTTTTAACTTCAACTTATTCAATAAAACTTGGAAGCTGATATGTTATCATGTGACGTCACCACGCTTGTAATCCATTGATTACGTCTTCCAACCCCATAACTGAAGAGCAGTACCTCGGTACTGACCCTTGGCTGGGATGAGGTTTTGAGCGTGACGTCACCGCCCTGCCTTTCCACCTCATCCAATCGGAGAACACTTTGCATTCATTCAGAAAATGTACAGCATTCTCTGACTGTTGCGGGTGCTGACTTTGTGGGTTCAGAATACAGTAGAGCAGCCACTCTGCATGGGACCTGGAAGCAAGCAGAGATCACTGGAGTGGCAGTGTTTACTTTAGTAATTTTCAGCTTCCAGGGGCATTGGCCAGGCATGGTATATATCATGCAAAAAGACAAAATTTAGGTGCCGCTCAGGTAAAGGTAAAGTCCAACTAGACTGCTGTGAGTGCAAGCAGGGACGGGGAGCTCTTCCTAGCTCCTGACTGCAGCAGTGTCAAAAGATCCATAAGTCGCACATCATGAAGCAGACCAATGCGCATGAAGTGAGATGAATAGCAGCCTCAGCCCAGACTCCAGCCAGATTCCCAAAGCATTTCGCTCTGCCCCTTGGGTTTCCACATAATTAATCTTCAAGAGGTGGAGCGAAATGCGCTGGGGTGTGGCCTGGCTGGAGTCCAGGCTGAGGCTGCCATTCATCTCACTTCATGCACATGGGTCTGCTTCATGATGTGCGGCTTATGGATCTTTTCATTTGACATGCTATATGCTACAGTTGCACGATTAATTGTTAAGAATTGAAATCGCAATCTTATTCCCTCCCCGATTGTCAAAACAGCATGACACCATACTTTTTAACAAGTGCAGAGAGTTCTCACAGCTGGAAAAAAAAATCCAGACAGCCTGCCAAGTTTTATCACAACAAGCAAATAAGTAGAAACAAAGTATCTTTTTGTTTATGCTAGAAAATTACTTGAAACACCCAATGATGATTATATATATATATATATATATATATATATATATATATATATATATATATATTATAATATAATAGCAGAGACCCTACGGCAGTGATGGCGAACCCGAACCTTGGCACTCCAGATGTTTTGGAACTACATTTCCCATGATGCTCAAGTACACTACATAGTGCATGAGCATCATCGGCGCATCATGGGAAATGTAGTACCAAAACATCTGGGGTGCCAAGGTTCGCCATCACTGCCCTAGAGAATAAAATGGTGGTTGTTGCAATATTTTATGTTTTTGCGCAGCGGTTTTTAAAACGATATTTAAAAAAAATGCACTTTAATGAATTTAAAAATAACTAAACAGTGAGGGAGAAATGTTTGATTCCACTCAGTGGGAAATTTTTAGGTACCAGCAGGAAACAAAATTTAAATAAATAAATGTCTGAAAATTAAAATCGCATAAAGAACTGCTGCCCCTACTGGTTACTACCACTTGAGTGGGGTAAATGAAAGTGAAAAAATAAAAGTAGGTGTGGCGCTGTTCGTTAAGATATCTTAAATAATTAGTGCTATAGTAATGTGGCTAATACAATTAATTAATGTATCTTATGAAATTCATATGTTCGTATATACAAAAAAAGATGAAAAAATTTAGAAAAATATGCAGAAAAAACATAAAATATAAAACTACACAAAATTCAGAAAAAAATATATCCATAAACATGTGAAAAAGTGCAAAAATAATTATATATCTCCAACGTGAATAACCCTACTTCAATATTAATATAAAAAACAAATGATACAGTTCATAGTCCCAAAAAGTTTTTTTTTAGAATAGGTGAAAGTGCTTTGTGCTGGTGAAAGAAGAGACCCCCCGCCCCGCTGCTCTATTTCCTCTTGAAGGGTGAACACAGCATACGTGGTTTATTCGTGCTCTTATTGTGACTGCACTCGCCAGAAAATTACTCTCCCTCCAGGGGTATGAGACATTCACAGTTTTTGCCCCTGTGCAGCACTCTGGAAATTGCCCACTCCTAGGTATCCTGGTAATATTTTACTTGTACACCATACAAAAGAGAGAAGGATCCCAATAGTGTAAAATTGTAAAAGACGTTTTTTATTTATAAAATAATGTGGAAATGTACTCACATTTACCATAAAACATAAAGGCATATACTGCTGACACTGTCGCCGACAACCAGAAATGACGAAGGAACGTCCGTTGTCTCCGCTCTACTAGTTTCGTCGTGCTGACGTCTTTTAGAGTGAAGTTAGCCCAATTTTATTTTTATTTTTTTGTATAATGTGAAAGATGTTACACCACGAAAATCGTGCTCTTTATTATAAGCAAAAAAATTGTGATTCTCATTTTATCCAGAATCGTGCAGCTCTAGTATATATGCAGTTACATTCGTCAAAGCTGGATCAATGTAAATTTTGTATAAAATATCCAAACCTGGAATTTGATCCCTAGGACTTATTTTTACAAAGGCAATGTAAAGATTAAAGACAAAGTGCACTCATCCTTTAACTGTACCATCTACCAAAAATCGAAATCTGGACTAATGCCCTATACACACAGTCGGACTTTGCGACAGAAAAGGTCCGATCGGATTATGTTGTCGGAAAATCCGATCGTGTGTGGGCTCTATCGGACTTTTTCCGTCGGAAATCCCACCGGAAAAAGTTTGAGAGGTGGATCTAAAATTTTCCAACAACAAAATCCGATTGGACTTTTTCCGATCGTTTGTAGAGAATTCCGACGGACACGCATGCTCAGAATAAATTAACGTGACCAAAGCTATTGGCTACTAGCCTCTGCGTAGTCCAGCCGTACGCAACGGATGTCATCTCGTTCCGAACGATCGGATTTTCCGACAACTTTGTCCAACCGTGTGTACTTTACTCTCTTTAATAATAATTATTCTTTATTGTGCATCTCTGTGCTTGCACAGTTTCCTAAATGACCCATTTCTGCCAGAGGAAAAGATTCAGATTTTGCTTTTTTGTCATGCAGGAACTTCACTTCAGCCAGATATTTAATAGCACCGTAACGGGTTTCTGAAAATGTTCTTCAATGCCAACATTCGCATTCATGTTGCATTATTTTACCGTTCTTCCCAACATTTAAGCCATTTAGATTTGGATGGCAGCCTCATTCTAAAAGGGATTCAATTGATGGCTGACAATGTAGTAGTGTTTGATAACGGAAGCCTGTCATTGCTGGACATCAGAATCGAGGCACATGCTTTTAAACTCCTGTAACCTTTTTGTATTTTTATTTTTTGCAGACAAAGAGGCAGCAGAGCGACTTTCCAAGACAGTAGATGAGGCATGTCTGCTGCTGGCAGAGTATAATGGTCGGCTAGCGGCAGAACTAGATGATCGCCGACAGCTGGCAAAGATGCTAATGGAGTACACACAGACCCAAAAGGAGACTTTGAGCAATAAGGAGAAGAAGCTGGAGGTAAAATCTCACGTCTATAGACGTCAGAGATGGTTACGTGATGGTTTCTGTCTCTAGAAAGAGTCCTTCCTGCCTGTTGCAGATGAAAACCTAGTGCTATTCGCATTCCATTTGTTTAATCTGAAATGCGGGCCAAAAAATATTGTTTACATACAAGAAGCTTATATATTCATTCTTGTATTTAGATGTGTTGTGTATTTATTCCAAATTTATTCATTTATCCAGCTTCAACCAACTCTGAGGACACTTGTCGGCTCGTAAAATAGGCTTTTTGTATTTAAATTTGTTAAGCCATCAGGTGGAAGTGATTTAGCCAAAGGTAATGCCATATTCTGCCCACCTGGTCTGTTCTCCATTAGGTGAAAGGGGAGGGCATCAGGGGGGTCGCAAAACAGACCTGACATTACAGTGTGATATAACAAAGGGGGGCTATTGATACCCCAATATGATAGCAAAAAAGTAAAATGTAAAAAAAATAAATGTGTGTGTGTGTGTGTATATATATATATATATATATATATATATATATATATATATATATATATATATATATATATATAAAAAGGTAAGGTAACAATAAAAAAAATATATATTAAATGGAGATTTTATATATATATATATACATACATATATATATATATATATATATATTCTCCTATCTATCTCTGTGTATGTGTATGTATATATGTGTATGTGTGTGTGTGTGTGTGTGTGTGTGTATATATATATATATATATATATATATATATATATATATAATTTATATATATATATATATATATATAATTTATATATATATATATATATATATATATATATATATGTGTGTGTGTGTGTAATATATATATATATATATATATATAATATTTATTATTATACAGGTTTTATATAGCGCCAACAGTTTGCTCAGCGCTTTACAACATGAGGGCAGACATTACATTTACATTACAATTTGGTACAAGAGGAATCAGAGGGCCCTGCTCGTTAGAGCTTACAATCTAAAAAAATATGATAAAGTATATAAATTTTATATATATATACACACCTCTCTATTTTATATATATATATATATATATATATATATATATATATATATATATATATATATATATATATATAATCTATATACCTATCGAATATCTCTGTGTATATGTATATATGCTCTCTCTCTCTCTTAAATAGAGAGGTATATAGATTTTTTATATATATATATAAAATCTGTATACTTCTCTATCTAATAAATATATATAAATTTATTTTATTTATTTTTCCATCCTCTGCCCCCCAAATGCGCAAACGAGCATAGATGCATGCAGCTCCTATGTACAAAAACATTGTACTGCATGTGAGGAGTGAGAGCAATAATTCTAGTACCAATAGTAACTCAATTGTTAGCCTGTAAAGGTTTTAAAGGGTAACTCCACTTTTTGGGGAAAACTAGCAAATATAAAAAAAAACTAGCATATAAAATGGCTGCAGAAGTCATATTGTAATTGTTAAATGTTTTAATGTTGTTAAAAATATCCTTTCATTTTTAATCTGCAGCGCTGTAATTTTTTGTATAATGCAACATAATATGACAATCTGGAGGCGCACTGTACGCAGAATGTGTACAAGAACGCCCCTTAGATATGTCATTTTCTGCTTGATGTGATTTGTTCACAGAAGTCTGTACTAAGAGATACAAGTCAGATTTTGGGCACCCACTGCAACAAAAATTAAATTTTTGTAAGATACTCCCAAAAGGAAATCGCGGAAATTTCTTTATTTGAACCCTGCAGTTGCAGCAGCTGATTGATGATTCTAAAATCACTCCCATACAAATTCACTCATGCACATATGCAACTCATGCACATGGACACAGAGAGACCGCTGCTTCTTTAGAATAACAGAAGGTAGGAATCTGCAACAAAGTTTCTTAAAATCCTTGTAATGTACACAGATCGCTCAGAGGGGAATGTTTCTTTTTCTCAACAGAAGAGGAGTTATTTTTTTAAAACCTTGCCTATGGACAATTTTGGGTACTAAAATGTTTTGCGGTTTCACTGACACATGCAGTTTTATGGCTTGACATGTTTGGTATCACGTTACTTGCCACAACCTTAATTTTTTTATAATTTACCCAAAAAAATTAGGTAATATATTGGGTTTGTGTGTTCTAAAATGAACTGCGCTAATATCATGTGACCTAGAAAATTTAAACTACCACCATTTTATTCTCCAGGGTCCTTGTTTTCATAAAAGGCATGTGCAGCTTGGGGGTTATGTAGCCAAGGAGGAAACCTGAATTGGTCAAACTCCTCATGATCATTTTCAGGAAAGTAAAGGGTACATTGGAAAGCATGCTTTGCCTGGATTCGTTTAACGTGATTGTAAAGTCTTGTCTTTTTTTTTTTTTTTTGTTTGTTTTTTTAAATAACAAACATGTTATACTTACCATCTCTGTGTACTGGTTTTGCACAGAGCAGCCCAGATTCTCCTTCCCAGGTCCCTCTTCGCTTCTCGTGGCCCCTCCCTCCTTTGAGTGCCCCTCAGACAGCAGCTTGCTACAGGGGGCACCCAAGCCGAGTCTGAGCTCCATGTAACCATTCAGACACGGAGCCCCGCCCCCTCGCTCCCCTGATTGGCTGACTGGTGTGGATTGACAGCCGTGGGAGCCAATCAGGAGGCGTGTCCTGGAAGGCTGAGGGGATCGCGGACATAGCTGGTGAGAGAAGGGGGCTTAGGCAGGCAATCTGCCTTTACAACTCCTTTAAGAAGCTGATGGTTTTTTAATCTGTACTTGCCCTTAGGCAGCCCATACATGATTAATTTTTTTTCTTTGTTCAACCCGTGGGTTGATCGAAAAAAAAAAAATAAAAAGACCCAATTCCCCCATCCACACATTCAAGCTATTTTGTTCTGCCTGCATGGGACGACTTTCCCACCCTCAGATTACCGCTGATTGATAATGCCGACTACAGCTGGCATCACTGATCAATTGGGGAAAACCGGACAGGCTGGTTGTTCAGGTAGGTAGCTCGACTTCTGTACAACCACTGTCCCCATTCATGGATCGAAGTTCGGTCGGTTCTTTCTGGATGAGCCAAATTTCAATCCATGTATAGCCAGCTTTAGTATACCAGATAGATGAGAGAGTTTGAGATTTACTTGACTCCTCTTGCGGAGTGACCATTATAATTTTATTTACAATATAAACACTTTGATGCCCCCAGCTTTTGGACCACGGAAGAACATAGACATGGAAAAGTGTTTTATCAGCACTTCACTAATGTTTATGATGTGGTAACTTGCTGTGTTTCCAAATCCACATGAAACGTGAGGGTCAAAGTTTCATAGTTACATAGTTAGTAAGCTTGAATAAAGACACCAGTCCATCCAGTTCAACCTGAGTGAGTGTCTACAATTGTCCGTATTCCTGTATATTGCACACTCACATTGGTCTCTACCCTCAAGGAGCCCACAATTCAAAGTCCTCATTCATATACTCGGGCCAATTTTGAACCTCCCTGCATGTCTTTGGAGTGTGGGAGGAAACCGGAGTACCCGGAGGAAACCCACACAGGCACAGGGAGAACATGCAAACTCCAGGCAGGTAGTGTCGTGGTTGGGATTCCAACCAGTGACCTTTTTTACTGCTAGGCGAGAGTGCTAACCACTTCACCACTGTGCCGCCCCGAAGTGATTAGCTGCAGATAAGTTAGACTACTAGGGACCTGTTTATCAAGCTGGAGAAAATTCTTCTTTGAGTGGTCTCTCTGCAGAGCTCCAAAACACTGTTCTGATTCAGAACTAGAGCTCTCTAAAATACAAACATCATACTTTCTGATTGAAGAGCTCTAGCTTTGACTCAGCAGGGGGTGGATCGGATCTCTGCAGAGTAGCCACTGCTTCCCCAGAGAGAGCAAGCATGCTGGCGGGGGACTTTTCGTTTTGATACACCTGGAATATTTTTTAACTGAAATAAACGGAACTTTCAGTTGGACGTTTGATTTTCTAATTAAAGCTGTTCTTGTTATCCAGCGACCTCTCATGCACTGTTATCATTTTTTACTCTGATACAGTTCCAATAAAAAATGCTGACTAAAGCATGAATCATTAAATATAACCATGTAACTGTCATCCTGTACATGGCAGATAGGTGCTGGTACCACACCTCAAGTTGTTCAAAAGAAGCTCTTGCTTTTGAAAATGGGAGCAAAAGGGATGAGAAGGTTGTAGATGACATCTGCAAATTATTGAAATCAAATTACTTAAGTTCTCATTTGCATTTTTTGCCTCGTTAATGCCTTAGCCTTCAACCTCTGAGTGTTGATTGGGTGCAAATGTGCTTAATGAGAACACGACTTTCCCAGGGTTTGCATAATTAAATAGGATATAAAAGGGAAAGCTCAAGCTAATCCTCTATACTGTTGAAACGCATAGAGTATGTGAGCTATTTTACCTACCTAGATTAAAACTCAACCCTAGGCAGATATAAAAGACACAGACAAATGAAGCTCAGTAATCATGATCACATCATTAAAGCAGAACTATATGCTCAAGCAATGTGACATCTGCACGCTTCCTTGCAACCATGCCATTTTTTCGTCACCTTCTTCCAGGTGTGGGATCTTCAGCCATCTTGAATTGCCAGGCTGGGATTATTCCTCCCAGTAGATGGCAGAATTATAAATTCAGCTGCATATGTGCAGTTCAGTGCATTGTGCAAGGAGGAGGCAAGTATAATTTATTGCCGAAGAGAAAGATTTTTGGGCGAAGTTCCGCTTGTCTGCCCACCTTTTCCTCTTTAAGTTTTGTCAGTTGGGGGGGGGTACTTTGGTTTTTGACAAGGTACCCTTTCCCACTTATGGGCAGTTTGTCACGGTAATCCGAGCAGAAGTTTGGGCCCCCCTCCTTCCCCTGCAGCCTCCTGGGACATGTCGCAGCGCAGCTCGCACATGCGCAGTGGGAAGCCGGCTTTGAAGCCGCAAGCAGTCACAGACGGCTTCCCAAAGTATGTTGGCGCCTGGACCCAAAGATGGCTATAGAGCCGGCTTGTGTGAGGACAGTGCTGGATTCTTGGACAGATCAGTGTCCTAATATTAAGAGTCAGCAGCTATAGGATTTGTAGCTGCTGACTTTAAATGTTTTGGTTTCAGGGTGAAGAACCACTTTAAAGAGGAGTTTCAGAAACCCCCCGCCAAAAAAATTAAAGGTCAGCAGCTACAAATACTGTAGCTGCTGACGTTTAATATCAGGACACTTATCTGTCCTAGAATCCAGCACTGTCCTCACACAAGCCGTTTCTTCAGCCATCTTCGGGTCCAGGCACCAACATACTTCGGGAAGCCAGCTGTGTCTGCTTGTGGCTTCAAAGCCAGCTTCCCACTGCGCATGTGCGAGCTGCGCTGTGACATGTCCCAGGAGGCTGTTTCCATTGACTCTCGGGTGCTGCCGCCGCCGCCATTGCCTGTAAGGGAAACTGGCAGTGAAGCCGGTTCACTGCTGTGCAAGCTCGCTGTGCTTTCTGAATGGCCTGGCAGCATTGGAAGGAGGAGGGGGGCCGACCTTCCGGAGGACCTCGCTGTAGCCAGGTCTCCCGTAAGTGGGGACGGGTACCTGTCAAAAACGGGGGAGGAATCGGATAAGTGGAGCTTCCCCTGTAAGTCTCTTCTGCAATAAAAAAAAATTCATGTGGGCACTGTTCCTGCCCACATGAAAGTTATGGTTATTCATGCTTACCTTTGCATTTTTCTATATTTTCGATTTCTTTCTCCATAATGTAAAATAAGTGAAAAAAAAATCCTAAATCAAGAGAGAGAGAGGGGGGGACCCTCTATAATGACCACAGCAGGAATGCAGACTCCAGAAATGGAAAGAGTAAATATCTCACTTTTTCTTACATCTCGTCTGTGATTTTAGGTGTCGGGTGGTTTAACGCTACAGTATCTACTAAAAACTGAAATGTCCGTTTTGGAAGGACTTACCCCTGAAAATAAAGGCCGAGGTTTTCTAGGCTTGATTAAACTGATCTACATTTACTGCACTCTGATGATCTATAGATGATATATACACATGGTTGAAAAATGTTTGAGGACAGGTCTGGAATTCACCCCTACGCTGTGGACAGTCTCTAGCTTAGCAGCATTTGTCCTTTTCCATTCCCCGGAGAGATTTGATGTTTGATGAGATGACATGTGGTGGGAAAGCAGACATGGAGGGGTTTGTTTATGCTTGTGTGACTAATAAAGCAAATATCACTAGGGACATTGTGGACTCTACAGCATCTGATGGTCCATTTGTGGTCACTGCACTAACTACCGTATATTTTTAGAAGCATATTCTTGAAAGAACTGCTGCACATAAAAAAAAAGTACTGTACTTGAAATGTATAATAGTATAAATAAAATATAATAATATATACAGTTGTGCTCATAAGTTTACATACCCTGGCAGAATTTATGATTTCTTGGCCATTTTTCAGAGAATATGAATGATAACACAAAAATATTTATTTCACCCATGGTTAGTGTTTGGCTGAAGCCATTTATTATCAATCACTCTTAAATTATAATGGCAACAGAAACTGCCCAAATGACCCTGATCAAAAGTTTACATTTTGGCCTGATAACATGCACACAAGTTGACACAAAGGGGTTTGAATGGCTATTAAAGGTAACCACCCTCACCTGTGATCTGTTTGCTTGTAATTAGTGTTTGTGCATAAAAGGTCAATGAGTTTCTGGACTCCTGACAGACCCTTTCATCTTTCATCCAGTGCTGCACTGACATTTCTGTATTCTGTAGTCATGGGGAAAGCAAAAGAATAGTCAAAGGATCTGCAGAAAAAGGTAATTAAACTGTATAAAACAGGAAAGTGACATAAAAAGATATCCAAGGAGTTGAGAATGCCAATCAGCAGTGTTTAAACTCTAATCAAGAAGTGGAAAATTAGGGGTTCTGTTGAAACCAAACCACGGTCAGGTAGACCAACTAAAATTTCAACCACAACTGCCAGGAAAATTGTTTGGGATGCAAAGAAAACCCCACAAATAACTTCAGGTGAAATACGGGACTCTCCGAAAACAAGTGGTGTGCCTGTTTCAAGATGCACAATAAGGAGGCACTTGAAGAAAGATGGGCTGCATGGTCGAGTTGCCAGAAGAAAGCCATTACTACGCAAATTCCACAAAGTATCCCACTTACAATAAGTCGAACAGCACAGTGACAAGCCTCAAACCTTCTGGCACAAAGTCAACAGAGAGGAGTCAACAAGGCCTATGATGAAAGGTACACCATTCCTACTGTGAAACACAGAGGTGGATCGCTTTGATGTTTTGGGGATGTGTGAGCTACAAAGGCACAGGAAATTGATGGCAAGATTAATGCAGTATGTTAACAAAAAATACCGGAGGAACATTTGCATTCATCAGCCAGGAAGCTGCGCATGGGACGTACTTGGACATTCCAACACGACAATGATCCAAAACACAAGGCCAAGTTGACCTGTCATTGGCTACAGCAGAATAAAGTGAAGGTTCTGGGGTGGCCATCTCAGTCTTCTGACCTCAATATCATTGAGCCACTCTGGGGAGATCTCACATGTGCAGTTCATGCGAGACAGCCCAAGAATTTACGGGAATGGGAGCCTCATCCACAAATGCCACAAAAGACTTCAAGCTCTCATTTATGTTAAAGGGGCAATACACGGTATTAAGAACGGGGGTATGTAAACTTTTGATCAGGGTCATTTGGGTAGTTTCTGTTGCCCTTTTGATTTATAAAGAGTAAACACAGTTGATTGATAATAAATGGTTTCGGTCAAACACTATGAGTGAAAGAAAAGTTTTTGTGTTATTCATATTTGCTGAAAAATGGCCAAGAAATCCTAAATTCTACCAGGGTATGTAAACTTTTATGAGCACAACTGTATGCACACAACAGGATTCTTAAAGTAGAACTTCACCGCAAGGGTGCCCAAGAGAAAGTGGCTTTCTGTGGGGGCATTCAATGAAGACGAGGAGGAGGGGCTTGGAGTGCCAGAAGGGGAGCATCAGACTGCTCTGTGCAAAAATATTGCACAGTAAGTATGGGCATGTTTATTTTTATTAAAAAAAAAAAAAAAAGGTTTACAGCCACTTTAAGATGCTGGGGACCAAAAACTGATTAAGAAACTGCCTCAGTTGAGGACAGCTCTAGATCCCTGGACAGGTGAGTGTCTGTAATTTAAAAGTTTCTTATCGTACATCACCGGACACAGAGCCATAGTTACTGTATGGGTTATAGGCCACCTTCAGGTGATGGACACTGGCACACCCTAAGACAAGAAGTCCACTCCATATATGACCCCTCCCACTACTGGGAGTACCTCCAGTTTTTTCGTCAGTGTCTAAGGTGTTAGTCACGAGTAAAGATGTGCTGTGCTAAACTCCACTGGAGCTATCCTTGCTGGAGCTAGCCATGCTAACCAGATCCATTCAAAGTGTATTTTAGGCCGAATTGAATGGTACCTGGGCCTCCTCCGAAGAAACAAGGTTTTTCCTGTAAACGCTTCTCTTTTTAGAGAGCTAGACCCCGGGATTCAGTACTTTTGGTATTAAGGCCATAAAGTTTTACTGACGGGGGTGCTATTACAGGCCCAGGGTCCCCGCTTCCTGAAGATTTATTAACGGAACCCACCGTGAAAGGTGAAGATTGGGTCTGTTGGTTTTACCACAGAAAACCCTGCTGCGGGAAGGGTAAGTTGAGTTTTCTAAGAAATTTTTAAATTTTCTTATGAATGTCTCCTTTACATTAGTAAATGTTGTCATGACTATGTGTCACCACTGGGGGCTGTATGGAGCACATACCTTCTCATGCTTTGCTCAAAAGATCGCACTGTGTCCGGAGCAGCAGGCTTCCTTTCTCTCCAGTCAGCAGCAGACCTCTGGTAAGTCTTGAGGGGGGTTCCTCCTCACCAAACACCCCCCACCTGTGCTGTATTCTCCCCCTCTTCTTGAGGAAGAGTGTTAGGAGAAAAACGGGGGGGGGGGGGGAAACGATCGGCACACCACCCTACTCAGCGGCTTCCAGGCTCTCTCCTCACCATAGGATCAGAAGCCCACGCTTACGCGGGAAAGCTCGTATTTAAAAAAGAGAGGGGGGCCAAAGGCGACGAGGAGGGCACGCCATTGGCATCCTCCAACATCCAGCGCGGGAATGTGTTTTAAAGCACCATTTCTACTGCTGCAAGCTGACGGAGGGACACAAGAGCAAGAGGGGCATGAAAGAGGTTTGGTGACACAGGCGTTCCTCTTGACACATTTACTATTGCATCATGCTGAGCATTAATAGCAGCGGCAGGGCTGGACTATTGCTCAAGCATTGGATGTGTTCATTCTGGTAGTACCTCTGCTTTGTGCATCGGGCTATGGTCAGAAGTGGGGGGTTGGGAGGTGAAAACACCTAAAAAAAAAAAAAAAAAAAAAAAAAAAAAAAAAAAAAAAAAGGGGGGGGGGGGGGGGGGGCTCTGGTCAGGGTGAGCCATCAGGGACGTCGGGTGTTGCAGCTGCCTTTAGCACTGCAGTCCCTTTTTACAGCTGCTGATTTTTAATTGTCACTCATATGGCTGAAGCTCCTCTTTTTAAGGTGTAAGTTCAGCTTTTCCCAAAAAACAAACAAAGGTTGAACTAACACCCTAAACCCCCCCCCCAGACCTACATTGTAAATATGCATTACAGATCATACCTGGAGTTTGGCTTTAAATTTGCAGGTTATCTTATGCAGTTTCCTGTGTCGTTCTGTAAACTCCGATATCACTGTCCCTACGGTGACTATCTGACATCCACTTTAGTCTGTGTTGTATTCTCACGGTCAGGTTGGAACAATTTATTTTTTATGTGTTCCCTGCTAGGCAATCAACATTAGTGATGCATTATGCTTCTCTGAGCAATATTTCCTCTATTAGTCACTCATTCTATCAATTCTCCTTCCTAGATTTCCATGTATTCCCACCACACTCATTGGCTAAAGCTATTTGTCCTACCCGAAGCAGTACAAAATGAGCTTTGTATGACTCAGTCCACCCCTTGTCTCTCTAGACCTGCCAAGTTTGCTACCATACTTTAGTTGTATTGGCATCGTAACAGGTATTCAGAACGGACCTTCATTCATCACTAGTCCACCTGTAAATCTATCATTAGAATTTTTCTTTATTTTTGACATTAAAAATCAGACTCTCTTCCTTCCTGTCTCCTTCGAGATCCCTAGGAGTGGTGGAAAGTTCTAAAACACGGAAATACATAAATGCCTGGAAATCTTTAATATAGGGAATTCACAAAGGTTATGTAAAGTCCAGCTGTTGCAGCACATATTTCTTTAATTTTCCCTTCCTGATTTATTGTAGACCAGTTGGGCCGAGCAGTGGGCTTCACTGTTATTATGATCAGGCCCAGCCTTTGTGTCATTGCAGTGAATAATTAAAGGGCGTAGAGAAATTTAATTGAGTTTATAAACATTTCTTGGCTTTTTCGGAGTACCTGACATGAGTGAGACCTGAACAAATACATCTGTAATAAAACATGTCTTGAATTTGTTGCAGCGATAATTTTTGTCAATTGATGTGTCATGAATTGGAAACCATTGTAATGAGACCATTAAGGATTGCAGTACCAAAACTGCAGATGATGGACAATATGTTGGAGGACTGAGTTATGTTCTCCTTACGGCCATTTTCATCTATGTTGGGAATAGATAGAAGTGATCTAGTTTGCCATTCAGAGCAAGTAGGTTCAGTTCGATACTATAGACCAGACATATTGAACGGAAAAGATCATATATAGAGGCCTCCTAGAAATTCTGGCATGCAAAAACGCAAGGTACAAAACAAATGATGTAAAAAGAAATTCAATCCAGATGGCCGTGACTCCAAAGATAATTTCTTTGTTAAAAACTATACAGCAAGAGATGGAATCATAGCTATGAGTAAGCACCAGTAGTTAAGGTGTGAAACATGTTAGCTGTTGATTCCATCTCTTGCTGTATGGCTTTTAACCAATAAAGACATTATCGTTGGAGTGCGGCGGCCATCCATATTGAGTTTCTTTTTACATGCTATTATTCATACTGAGCCAGCACCCATATCTGAGGAAGAGATTTTTGTGGCCAGACACCTGGAGCAGGTCTTTTTCTCTTGTTTGTCTATTTACAACACAAGTGATGATATAATAATAAAGTAAATGTAACTTCAAACCCTAAAATCTCATATAAGCTTTAAAGTGGTTGTAAACCCTTACAGACCACTTTGACCTACAGGTAAGCCTAGATTAAGGCTTACCTGTAGGTCCAAGAAATATCTCGTAAACCTACACAGTTATGGAGTTATTGTAAAAAAAAAAAAAAGGGCACCGCTGTCTACGGTGCATGTGCGCCGTAGGTGCACTGGGCGCACCGCAAGTAAAGGTGAACGTGCCGTCACTAAAGGCTCCCGCACGCATGCATCGGAGTGATGTCATCAAGGCTCCAGCCAATCACAGCGCCAGAGCCGCGAGACCTGGAAGTCACTCCGGGATACATGGCAGCGGCGGAGATGAAGAATAAGGACCACTTCAGGGGCTTCGATCTCAGGTAAGTTATTCATGACGAGCTTGTATGCTATGCATACTATCTCATTATGCCTTTGCCTTGCAGGGTTTATTTTTATGGGGTTTTTTTCCCGGGTTAACTTCCTTTTTAAGGGCAGGCCAAAGATGATTTTTTTTTTTTTTTTTTTTTGTTCAAGCAGTGGTTGAATGAAAACAAAAAAATTCCAGAATCCCTCCCAATTAACTATTTTATTCTGACAGCGGGGAGATTTCCCCACTGTCAGAATACAATGATCATTGTTGCCAACTATAGCCAGCAGCACTGATCAAGTGAAAAAACCCGACCAGCTGGTTGTACAAAAGTCAGGAGCTGAACTTCTATACAGCCAGCCTGCCCCCCATAGATGGACCAAAATTCGGCCGGTCTCCGCTGAACCGGCCAAATTTTGATCCATCTGTGACCAGCCTAACCTGTCATTTTTAAATGTGCAGCTTTCATGCCATGTTCCTGTTTAGGAACTTCCTGTTGTAGGGTGATGACACCTCTGTCCCTGTCCAGTTGTGCTCCTGCCTTGTCACATGGGCTTCCAATGGGAACTACACGTGGCTAATTTAGTACACATTATGCACTTTTGTCATGATCAGAGAACCTGCCCTGAACAATTACATACAGCCTTTGCTGGAGTGCATATACACAAGACGTGGCTAGAGAAATGCTTCAGAAGGTCGGCAGTACTGAGATGCACCAAAGGATGATGAAAACTCTAAAATAATAAATTACATTTTCATGGTTAGCATTTACACCTATATTAAAGGATAAGTTCACCTTTCATAACATGTTACACCCATGTTCAGGGTGTAACATGTTATGGACGGACGGGCCCCTGCACCTGGCCACATCACTCATTCACATTGTCCTGTGAATGGAAAACTACCGCTACCCTTTGCGGGTGTTGGCTTGCAGTTTTCAATGATCTATGAGCCGTGGTAGTTCATTCTCTCTTCCTGTCAGATTGTTCTGTTTGCATGTATGAGATGTAAGGATACACTGGCAGATCTGCTGGGGATCTGCATGTGCCAGCGATCTGCTCTTCACTGGTGCGATGCTTTCAGGGCTCCAAAAAAAAATTAAGTTTCCCCCCCCTGTAAAAAGTTTGGTTTTATAAAAAAAATAATTCTAAAAAGTGAACTTATCCTTTAACTAGCTGGATTGATTATGGAATGAAGCCATAAATTCTCGCCTGATGATAAATTCCTATTTGGGCCAATATTGCTGACTGTCTTCTAAAAATTGTAATTGCTTTGCTGTTCCGTGGACTATCACCCCACTTTTCTTGATCTGCAATGCATGTAAAAGTCAGCGACTAGGAAAGTACTGAAGCCCAGACGTTCAGCCTGCTGACATGCTCAGAAGGGAGTCAGCTGCGTCAGCTGCGTATTTTTCTCATGACTTGTTTGCCTAAAGCTGTTAAGGACTGAAAAGTCACAAATACACTCAAAACAACTAAATGTATCTAATTCTATCTAACATTTTGCGTCATAAACCATCCCCAGTGTGCTTGGTTTATTAGGTTTCTTCCATAACGGGTCACAGATGTTTCTAACTTAAAAAAAAGTAAAAAAAAAAAAAGAGTTCTTTGAAGTTAACTTTTTAATTTTTTTTTACATATTTGTAAAGTGAACTTGTCCCAAAACGACACAGTTTAACCCCTTCATGCCTAAGGATCAAACAAATGTTAACGTTAGGCGCTTTCAATAGAAAAATGTCTGTCAAATCGCTCCTGAAGTCGGACTGCATTGCTGGTTTGAAATTGTGTGAGTTCAGCTGAACCCGCATCAGTGTGAACCTGGGCTAAGAACCACGTTAAAGCCACGTTCGCACCTGAGCATAGCATTTTGTCACGCGTATTTGTGCGTTTCCATGCAGCATTTTCTGGCATTTTTGTGCTTTGGTGGTTTTTATTAGCCAATAGGAAAAATTATCATCTGTTTCATCATTTGTTTTTAGATTTTTTTTTTTCATCTGCTTCCTGGGTGAATATACTCCAAAAAACGCCTAGATCTGCCCGATTCGATCTAAAAAAAGGGGTGCAGATCTTGTTTGAGCCACAGGTGTTGGGCTTCAGACAACTTGGAGTGGAGATTAGGGATGAGCTCAGGTGTGTTCGCATTGTCCACGTGCTGAGCCCGCCAGGAAGTCGGCGCAGCGCTGAGCTAATCGCAGACAGTGAGACATTGCCCGATCTCTGCAGCCGCACATTGGGGCCTAATTGATCAAGCTGAAATTAGAAGCTGATGCTTACTATGCACAGCCGCACCAGATTCTGAGTGCTTCAGTTTTAGTAAATCTCACCCATACGGTCACCAAAAGATCCATTTCATCCCAGGCAATTGACAGTTGAAATGCTCATAAGCGATAAAGTATTATGCATAAAATGTATTGTATTTGAAATAAACTAAATGTATTCTGTTGTGTAGAACACACCTTAAAATTGTAATGGTAGTTTGGACTTTTTTCTAATTTCTGGTATGCCTGGTTTTGTTTTGTAGGAGTACAAACAGAAGCTTGCGCGTGTAACGCAGGTCCGGAAAGAGTTGAAGTCTCACATACAGAGCCTGCCCGACCTGTCACTACTTCCAAACGTTACAGGTGGACTGGCACCTCTTCCTTCTGCTGGGGATCTCTTCTCTACTGACTAGGAGCATCTCTTTGTTTGGTCCACTCCTTTATCCACCGACACCTAACCCTAAACACCAGCAGAGGAGGAGGAGTGGAGTCTTACCGAGCTCAGAGAGACTGGAACTTGATCCTCATTGAATTATGATCCTATTGCGCTTACCTGCGGTGACTACAAGCCAGTGCTCCATCTCTTTCCCAAGTAGTGTCTTAGTGTCAGCGGCTAATGGACAAAGCCAAGAGGGTATCTGCTGAGCTCCCACAATTTTTTGTTTTTTTGGGTTTTTATTTGTTTTTTGTTTTTTACATTTTTTTTTTTTTAGAGACTCGTTTATGATGTGTGCACCGAGTATGCTTCTTGATTAGCTTATTTGGCAGCTTCTCTTTCCTGTCCCAATCAGGAGATGGAGGAATAAATTTTGTGTTCAGGTGCAGCATGGCTAATTTCCTTGTAATGTGCTGCTGGTCAGAAGTAATACACAATATAGTGTGTCTCATTTCTGAAGTGTGTCCGAGAGTCTGTATACCGTCCATATATATTTTAATGCCGCAGTTTCTGGTGTGGAAGTTTAACCTCAGTCTAATTGGAAAGCACTACAAGTGGTAAACTGATGCTTTGCTTCTGTCACCATGGACCTATGAGGTGTGTCCAAAAAGTAATGGGAACTCGATTTTAAAAATAATTTTATTGAAAATTTTTATAGTTGAGCGCTGTCTCCTTCAAAGTTAATACCTTGTGAGTGTACACATCGCTCCTAACGATTTTTCCATTCTTCATAGCATCCCTGGAAGTCTTCAAGTGGGATGGTGTTCATGGCCTGCGTATAGTGGCTCTTTGGACTTTATCCATACTACCAAAATGTTGTCCCTTCTCATGTTCAAATCCTGAGTCTCGATTTATTTAACGGTTGATTTGGTAATTCCCGTTTCTTTTGCATTTATTCTGATAGTGAGCCGTCTTTCACGGTTGAGAACAGACCTCGCTGCATCCATATTCTGTTCCATTTTGACCAACGGTTCACTATTAGAATGATTTTTAAAATATCACACTCGTTACTTTCTGGATACACCCCATATACTCAAAAAGGTAACTAAAAACCTAACTGAGATCACAGAAAGTAGATATTCAATGGGTGTTCTACAACTGGCCTCCGTTTTCATAGGCTAGCCTCCACTTTTTTGATAGTGTCTAACTATGACTGCACAGTCCAAAAGGCTGCAGAGTTTTACCATGCTGCTTAGTGCACTGTGTATCATAACAGATGGATACCCCCTTATGCACTACACAAGGTTGCTTTGTAATGTGGTGTGTGGTTATTATTAATACCAGCATAGAGCTTTGGAATAGGAGGGCAGGAAACACATTGTTACTAAGAGAAATCTAGGTTCACATCAATGCGGATGATGCGCTTTTCAGGCACGCTTGGCATTTATAAGACCCAGCATTTTCGCATGCTGTTCTCATGCATTTTGTGTTTTGTGCTTTCCCCCCGTATATAGCTGGTTGTTAAGGAGTGGGCCGGGAAGCTCTTTCACAACAGAGTCATCAAAAAAAAAAAAAAAAAATGGACCCACCCCACCCAAAAACCATACCAGACCTTATCCGCCCATGCAGCCCAGCAGGTCAGGAAAGGGAGGGGACGAGCAAGCACCCCCGCCCCCCTTTTTGGGGACAAGGGCCTCTTCCCCACAACCCTGGGCTGTGGGAGGCTTATCAGAATCTGAAAGTCTATTACATTCCAAAAGCAATCTGCTGCCAAAAAAAAAGGTCCCCGACCCTTTCCAAAAATGCACCAGCTGAAAAACGCATAGATGTGAATGTTTACCATAGTAAACCATGTTAAATAATTCAAAATGCACCAAAAAGCGCAGTGTGAATGTACGGTTAAAGCATTTTAAAGTCAAAATAATATGCTACAGCAGGGATATGCAATTAGTGGACCTCCAACTGTTGCAGAACTACAAGTCCCATGAGGCATAGCAAGACTCTGACAGCCACAAGCATGACACCCAGAGGCATGATGGGACTTGTAGTTTTGCAACAGCTGGAGGTCCACTAATTACATATCCCTGTGCTACAGCATTGCAGGACTGCAAAGTGAACAAAAAGTTTACCTAAAGTGTTACTAAACCTACAACAGTAAAATTAGTCTGTATAAGCAGTAAAGCATGCTTGTTATACTTGCTGTGGAACCTAAGGGGTTAATCCTCTGTATTGTGTAAATACTGTCTTCCCTGATCCTCCTTCTTCCACTGTCCCCAATCCATATCCTGATAGAACAGAGCCTTGGAGGCACCCTGCACACGTTCAGTTTTGTGTGTATTGCTAGAGTTTTCTTTATTTATTTGGGAGGGGTCCTGTAACTTCATTGGGCAGTCAGAGTGCCTAAGCTCTAAGCTTTAAAATCAGACACTGCTAGATGTCACAAGACTGCTATATACTGCAGATGAGAAAAGGTATTTAGCAGTTTATATTTACTAGAATAATTGCATTTCCATGTTCTGTGTACTGTGGGAGACCAGATATAGTGAATGCAGGGTCCTGGGTTTAGTAACACTTTAATGGGGTTTGAAGCTGAACTCCAGTCTAACTGCTAAAATAATTTATTTGTGTGAGCTCTCTTACCAGCCAATGAGATTTGTTATGCCTGTATGATAAAAATGTACATCAACCCTCCACTGCGTTCAGCACCACAGCTTGGTCCCCAAACTGTCCCTGAGCTGCTCATTGGACATTGTAGATCATCACCACGATGATGAGCTTATCAATTTGCTCTCACCTCCTGTTGCCACTCTCCCGGTGTTGGGCTGACCAAGCACGGCTCAAATTTTGGACAATCGGCACCATCTAGCTCAACAAACTTTGATTGAAAAACCAACTAAAGCAGGTGGAAAATTGGTGACTGAAAAGTGACTGCATCTCATCATATGCAGTCGCTGTTCAGGTATTCAAGCAGCTGTGAGTATATCATAGCAATTAGGAGACTCCCCCATCCACCCTGTTAAGCATGGATTAAGGAACCCATTAGCCCTTGTACACACGGTTGGACATTCCTACAACAAAATCCGATGGATTTTGTCCGAAACTGGTGTTGCATACACACGGTCGGACAAAGTTGTCGGAAAATCCGATTGTTCGGAACGTGATAATATTTGTACGTTATGACGGGACTACGTTCAGGCTAGTAGCCAATAGCTTTGGTCTCGTAATTTGATCTGAGCATGCGTGGCTCTTTGTCCGATCGGAATTCTCTACAAACGATCAAAGTCCTATTGGATCGTGTTGTCGGAAAATTTTATATCCAGCTCTCAAACTTGAGCCCACACACTGTCGGATTAACATTTTCCATCAGAATTTCTGACCGTGTGTACAAGGGCTTAGACTTCTCTGGTTTAACTTTCAGGCTAAGCAAGAGAAATCTATGCAGCAATAGCTGGCTTCAGACTAACAACACTACAGTGCTGCTACTCGGTCCTGCAGGGTGCAGTATTAGAAGAAGCAATACTTTTAGATGCATTTAATCTTATCTAAGACATTTTCAAAAAAAAAAAAAAACTTGACTACTTGGTGTGTGTTTTTGTTTTGTTTTTTTGTTTTTTATACTTGCCTTGGCGTTCAGTTTTAAATTATATCTAAAGCCAAATGTTATTTTTAGTTTTGGATAAAATAAAGGGTTAAAACTTTTTGCTGTCTGTACAAAAGAACCACATCAGGAAGTCAGAGATTCCTCCAAAGTAAGGAAAATCCTATGTTAGATGTAAGCTTCAAGAGAGTTCACATTGGAAGACTTCCCTCTTTTCCTGATCGCTGAGAACTTGCACCAGGACCAATTGAGTGAATCTCCCAAGAGAGGACAGAGGTTCTAACTCTTCCCTACGTTATCCAGAACGAAAAAATTTGTCTTTCAAGAACTTGAGAGTGGAATTCCAGGCCTAAAGTTATCTTAAAGCGGGGTTCCACCCTAAAGTGGAACTTCCGCTGATCAGAACCCTCCCCCCCTCCGGTGTCACAATTGGCACCTTACAGGGGGGAGGGGGGGTGGAGATACCTGTCAAAGACAGGTATTTACACCCACTTCCGGGCATAGACTCCCGTGGGAGTCTATGTCATTTCCTGTCCTGTCGCGCTGTCTGCCGAGACACACGGGTCCCAGTGACAGCGCGGACAATTCCTATTGCGCGACTCGCGCATGCGCAGTAGGGAAGCGGGAAGTGAAGCCGATTCGCTTCACTTCCTGATTCCCTCACCTAGAATGGTGACGGCAGCAGCCGAGAGCCGAGCGATCGATCGGCCTCGGCTGCCGGCATCGCTGGAACCCGGGACAGGTGAGTGTCCATTTATTAAAAGTCAGCAGCTGTAGTATTTATAGTTGCTGGCTTTTAATATTTTTTTTTTTTAGGTGGAATCCCTCTTTAAAGAATGTTCCATTCTTCTCCTAACGCCTATTGACTTGTGTAAGAAAGATGTATATGCTTGGCTATTTTCAGGCCCCTTCGGTCCATTTACATGATCTGATCCACTGAAAATGGATGTACCATTAGAGCCTATGGGGGATGTCACCCAGGCATTACTAGCAGCTGTCGGAGCGCAATCTCCTCTTCTCTGCAGCCATCGTTGACTGACACAGGGAAGATAACACAACTGGTCCTGAAAATGGCTAAAGAGGAGCTTCAGGCTCCCCCCAAAAGAAGTCCGCTACAAATACTGTAGCTGCTGACTTTTTAATATAAGGACACTTACCTGTCCAGGGATCCAGTGATGGTGTCCCCCGAACCAATTCTTAAATTGGCTTCAGTTGCAGGCTTCAGCCTTGCAGCTCCACAGCTGGTCTCCTACTGTGCATGCGCAAGCACGCTGTGTCTTGTGAATGGTCCTGTAGTCTTCTGGGACCTGTGATGTGTCCTAGAAGACTGCAGGGGAATGAGGGGCACTGAACTTCAGGCTTAGATCGCCGCATCGATCTGTGTGCTGAAAGTGGGAGCGGGTACCTGTCAAAACCAGAAAAAAGTGCAAAATGGGGGGGGGGGGGGGTGATGGGGCAGACAAGCAGAACTTCTTCCCTTTGGGTGGAGATCCACTTAAGTTTAGACATCTTTCTTACACAGGTTGATCAGTATAGGTGTTACGGGGGGTTAGTTGGGGTTCAGAATTGAATGCCACTTTAACTCTTAATTTATGGAGTAGACATACTATAGGGAAGGATCTACTGGTCATAACTCCAGTCCTCCAGTTCAGTAAAGATCAGGTTGAATGAATGTTTACAATTTTTGGATTTAGTGCACAAAACTTGAGAAATACTGAAGTCTTTTTTTCATCTAGGAAAGGGAATACATCCCTTAAATTACTTTACCCATCCAGGAATGATTGCCAACATCACATTATGTTAAAGTAATACGGTACTCATATTGGGCAAAATCACTTTACCCTATGGAGCATATGTACATACATTCCTTCTACTTGCTCCCCCTATTGGCCTTTTGGGGTTTTTAGAACACACATACTCCTCCTGCCGCCCCACAATGCAGCGTCTGGTACCTGCCTGGCCAATCGCCATCCTCCAGCACTATCACATGGGAGCGGAGAAAGTCTGCCCAGCCCAGTTTTGACTTGCTTCTAAATCTCAGGCTGGCCAGTTGCAGATCAGAGCAATAGGGGAAAAGAAATGCAATGTAATTATTTGTTGCTTATGCTCTTCAGAGTAAAGTGAAGTGGTCAGTATGGACAAAGCACAAGATCACGTTTCAGAAGTCCCTTTATCGGTGCTAATTTGTGTAATGAGGGTCTTGATCATGCTGATTTTTACCTGTTTTTCTTTAAATCTTGTTTTTCTAGCACAAAAATGAAGCATTTTTTTTATTAACACAGTGACTTTTATTTCATTATGATAAAGTACAGTAACCAGTAGCGACCAATCAGAAATTATCCTTCACTTTTTCAGCGGACCTAAAAGTCACTTTCTGGTACACGCAGTTGCATTGCAGAAGTCTAATTGGTCTTTTTAAAGATATAAGCCTTCTGCTTTCCTTGTCAAAGTGGATGGTATTTCGTTTTACACACCCTGTGGTTTAATAATGTGAAGTTCCCATTTTTTAATAATAATAAAAAAAAATGTTTAAAATCTCCAGGTCAGCTATATTCCTTAGAAAGTTTTATAGTTATTGATATAGACCTTGCCAGTATTGTTAATGAAAAAGACTGCTAAGAGGAAGGTTTCTGCTTTCATTATAGTTGCAGGATTGTCTTAGGTGCTGTTATAAGGAACGTGTTGCAAGAGCCGCCTGAAATTTGCCCCCCAAGGTCTGTGCAGACTTCTTGTATTAAGCCAATCACGCATAGAGGAATGAGAATTCTGGAATGTCCTGTGGTGGGTACTGTTGCGTTTTTGAAAAATATAGCTGGCTGCAGACTTGGGAGGGAATTTTTTTTTTATAACAAATTACAATATGGCTGGCTTAGCAGTTATATACCTTTTTTTTTTTTTTAAAAGCATTTTTGTTTAAATATGAATTCCGGGCAAATGGCTAAATAGACAGATCAAATACATATATGGGGCTGTTTTACCTGCCAAAGGATTTTTATTTCTGTGCATCCAATCTTTAACTACTTCAATACCGGGCACTTTCACCTCCTTCCCGCCCAAGCCAATTTTCAGCTTTCAGCACCATCACACTTTGACAATTGCACGGTCATGCAACACTGTACCCAAGCAAAATCTGCATCTTTTTTGAGACAGATAAAGCTTTCTTTTGGTGGTATTTAATCACCACTGGGTTTTAAATTTTTTGCTAAGCAAATGAAAAAATACAGAAAATTTTGAAAAAAATAACATAATTTTTCTCAGTTTCTGTTATAAAATTTTGTAAAATTTTTGTAAAATTTTGTAAATAATTTTTATCCTTCACTGATGTGCGCTGAAGGGCTGCACTGATGGGTGGCACTGATGAACATCACTGGTGGGCACTGGCAGGCATCACTGATGAACATCACTAATGAGCACTGACAGGCATCACTGATGAACATCACTAAGACCCCTTTCACACCGAGGGCGTTTTGCAGGTGCTATAGCGTTAGAAATACATCTGCAATCCACCCTTAAACTGCTGCTCCATTGTTTCCAGTGTGAAAGCCCGAGGGCTTTCACACTGGAGCGATGCGCTGGCAGGATGTCAGGAAAAGTCCTGCCAGCAGCTTCTTTGGAGCGGTGAAGGAGCCTTGTGTTTACCACTCCTCCACCGTTGCTCCCCATTGAAAGCAATGGGGCAGCGCAGCAATACTGCCGGCAAAATGACGCTATGGGTGGCTTGGTGTGAAAGCCGTCTAATGGGTGCTGACCGTCATCACTGATGAACATCACTAATGGGCACTGACAGGCATCACTCATGAACATCACTAATGGGCACTGACAGCTATCACTGATGGGGCTGCATTGATAATCATTGTGCAGATTCCCCCTGTGGGGAAAGCCGCCTATCTGCTCTCCTCTACTTACGCGCTGTCAGCTTGAGTACATGAATGCTGATAACCGTCACTTGCTATTTACACTGTGATTGAAAGCAGCTGATCATTTGGTAAAGAGCCTACGTTACAGGGCTCAATGCCGGGATCAGAGATGCAGTGTGCCGCTCAGTCCACCATTTTCTAGCTATGCGAATCCCCGGGGGGCACGCACAAATAGGCTTGTTCTGAAGGACGTCATATCAGAACAATTAAACCAGACAGGAAGTGGTTAAACAGCCTATAGATTATGCAATTTCCTTTCCTTCCACCATGGGTGTAAGGAAATAAAATCATTCGAATTATCCCCAGCCACACACAATCAGTGTTGATGGGGGAATCCCTCCCGCAGCGCTATTGTATTTTGCTGATGCGGAGCCTTCTAGCTGGCAGAACACAATGATTACTGCTAGCCGATGTAGCTGCCAGCAGTGATCGCATGTAAAAAAAATCGGACAGACTGGTTGTACCCAAGTCAATCAATGGATTGACTTGGGTCCAACCAGCCTGCCCATACATGGATCGATTCTTGGCCAGTGCCTGCTGAACTGGCCAACATTCGATCCATATATGGCCAGCTTTAGTCCCTCCTATTGGCATGCTCTTTGCATAAGAGAACTGCTGGTGCCTAGTCCTGTGTGCTTCTCTTTCTTCCAGTCTGAGCTCGTCTTTACAAGGACTGGGAGCTGTGACACCAAGTCAAATTCAGATACTTGCACTAGTTGGAGTTAAGAAAAATAAATTTAATAAAACATTTGTACAAAAGAAAGTATTCTTGAAATTCTTTACTAATATTCATGACAGAAGTGTTTTTATGTTGCTTTTTTTTTTTTTTTTTTTTACTGCAAAGATGGACACTTTGAAGACCATTGCTCACCTTTCCCTCTGAACCTTCAAAGCACTAATCTTGAACAAATGGTCAATTAGGAGTTCTGACTTCACTCCAACTTTTTACTTTCCATACTTGTTATGGTTTAGTGACTCCAACCAGAGGTAATTGGTAATCTTACCAGGTCAGTATGGGTAGCCACCATATTTCTTAATACAGATTTCTTTTAAAATCCCACTAACCTTTGAGTCCCCAGCTCATATTTCTGCTGCTTCTGGGGATTTCCCCACTCACTTGAGCTGGAACTTTTTCACATTGACAACATAAACAGTGTTCATTTTATTATGCAAGCAAACATTTGATGACTGACTTAAACAGGCCATAGACTGTTCGAATCAGTCTGTTCAGCAGGGACCGGCTCGCATTGGAACCATGTATGGTAAGGCTGATTGTACCCCAAGTTGATCAACTTTGGTACAACCACCCCCCTGCTAAATTTTTCATTCAATTATTGTCAACAGCTATAGCCCCTAGTAATAATCACTAATCGCTGTGTGTTCTTGCGGCAGAGACACTCGCTGTGTTGATGAGGGAACCAAGTGATTTTGGTTGTAGGAAAGAAAATCACACTATCTATGGCTGGCTTTAAGAGTAGTCTTATCATATCAGGCTTCTTACACAAGCAATTTGTCTGTATGATTAGCCAGATATGGGGAAAGCTACTCTAACTCTGAAGCAACATCCTCTACTGTGGTCTATAAGAAGCTTCATCCCTAGATTGTTTGCTTTGTTACAAATTACATTTAAACTTGATCCATCACTACAGTTTGGTAGGAAACATCTTGGTAGCAGACCACCATAACCATAAAAATGATCTGGTAATTGCAAGGTTTTGCCAATTTTTTGTCCCATCGTAGATGTAGATGAACTTTTGTGGAAAGCTTTTTGAACATAGTTACATAGTAAGGTTGAATAAAGACACCAGTCCATCCATTTCAACCTGAGTGAGTGTCTACAATTGTCCCTATCCCTGTACATTGCACACTCACATCGGTCCCTACCCTCCAGGAGCCCACAATCCAAGGTCCCCATTCATATATTATTATATATAATTTTGGACAGATGCCAATTAACCTACCTGCATGTCTTTGGGGTGTGGGAGGAAACCAGAGTACCAAGAGGAAACCCACACAGGCACAGGGAGAACATGCAAACTCCAGGCAGGTAGTGTCGTGGTTGGGAAGTCATTAACTTTAATATGGAGTCCACACCACCACATTGCTGGTTCTAACAGCCTCATTCTTTTAGGAAAGCTTTCCCCAAGATTTTGTTGGAATTTGTGCCTATACAGCAAAAGCATTATTTGTGATGCCAGGTACTGATGATATATGAGAAGACCTGGTTCTTGATCCATCCCACGTGTGTGCTGTAAGGTTGCACAGGACATTTGAGTTCCTCCACAAGGCTATTGTGTTTTTTATGGAGCTGGCACACGGGTGCAGCCATGCTGAAGCATAAAATTGCCTTTCATCAACAGACCAAAAGATCTGCAACAGAGATGCAGATGGAAATAAAAATCTGACGGGGAAGACAGAGGACTGAAGAGTTCAAGGAACTCAGCAGCCACCAGCCCACGGGACACTCATCATTCACTTTGTGCCCTGCACCTCCTTGGGTTTAAGTGGTTACTTCAGGATCATGGCTATGGCTGCAGCCATGATCCTGAGATCCAAATTTTCAGCTGGCGATGGGCTTTCCTGTAGAAGTGACCCCAGTGGCTTCGCAGTCACCTGATCACTGCTACAGGGAACGGGAAGGCATACCCAGGAGGCGGTCAGGGAGCCTGGGACCGCTGACACCTGTCAGAGGTAAGCACATCTGTGATAGGCCATTTCCCCCACCTCTGGTGACAAAAGAAACTGAAAGCAAAAAGGATTTTTGCCACTTCCAGTTTCGTTTATTTACAATGCGTTACCCGCTTGTGAAGCATCTAATCAAAATATTACAATTTAAAAAAATATTTTTTAAAGTACCGTCTATGCATATCTCAATTTAAATGTAAACGGTGATTACGTCACACATGTAGACACCAGAGTGAGGGCAATAATTTTAGTGCCAGATCTGTTTTAAATCTAAACTGGTAAATTATTAAAGAGGTATGTGAATCTGTTTTTCTTCCCTAATCATACTTAGATGGATGCTGCATCTGTCTCTCTGCTGTCTCTGCACTGAGAACCGAGCCATTAAACATCGCAGATGGCTCGGTTCTCTCAGCTTCCCGAGCAGAGAGCTGCTGCCTGTCAATCAGCAGCTCTCTTCTCTGCTCCTCCACACTCACTGGAGCGCTGAGCTGTGGAGGGGTGGGGAGTGGCCATCTCAGCGGCTCTCTGAGAGGCTGAGACAGCCACCAGTCCAGCCACCTGGCGGATCCAGACTTTATTGTCGCAATGACGAGGTGCCTGGACTAATCTGAGAGTCGTCAGCAGAGAGCGGACTTCAGTCACTAATGTTTCCATAGACAATAGACGGTAGTTTTTTGGATGTGAAGGTGCTATGCGACTGTTTGCGGGCACCACCATCTTTGAGCTGTGACATATTGACTACAGACACCTATGTACATTCTCGTTGGTTTTGTAGGACCAACCATAGATATAAGGCTGTTGCCTAGACTTGGTCTTTGGGCTCACCTTTAAGCTGGCTACACATTATACAACGTTCTGGTACACTATGAGGTCAAACCTAAACCCTTTCAATTTGTATGCAATCAGGTAGGCCCTTGCACTACATAGTTGAAGGTAAATCTAAAGAAAATTGAACAATAAAAATTGTATAATGTGTAGCCAGCTTGAGGCTGCTCCCCTTCTCTCTACATCCACCCTTTATTTTTTGGAATGTGTTTTGTGTGCCATTGTCATTTATTTCAGTTTCCTTTTACACAAACTGACCATTCGGTGGACACGCAGATCTTTTCAGCGATTTGTACGTCCCAAAACCTTAACTTATCCCAGCTGCTGGGTCAGGACCTCCTCTACGCTCCGCTCTCCTTCCATGTCGTTAAATCAAAAGCAATCTATATAAAAAGGTGATTTCACGATCTCCATCTTGGGTATCTGAAATTATCCATGACTGCTTATTTATTCCAATGTAAAACATTGAAGACCTCTGACAATATGGTACAATTAAATCTAACAATATTGTCCAGCTATGAAAGCAGGAAAAAGCAACTACCTATTTGCGTAAATTGACTAGTTTGTGTTTTGCACTCCTGCAGCATAATAGTCATATGGAGGATCGTGACCCCCCATGGGCTACACAAAGGTCTGCCTATTCAGCCACAATCAGTAGTGAACGCTCGAGGGTCCTTTTGTCGTCTGTTTCCAATCTAGAAGGTAAGGGGACTAATGAAGTAACTAAGGACAATGCACAAAGCGCTCTGAAATGCTGGAAATGGTGTTGCTATGGTAACCCATTAAAGCAACACTTAACTTGATATGAAAACGAATCTAATGGGAAAAACATTCAGAAATATCTGCAAACCTATGTGTGCATTTACAGATCTATGCGGGCGCTAATATGCCATGAAATTGTGTATTTTCATATTTTAGTTTTTTGGAGTTGCTACCCCCATATGGCAGAAAAACAGGCGTAGTGTGAACATGGCCTTCCAATATTATCATGTACAGATTGAAAATGAAATGGTTTAAATAATTCAATGCTGGGTGGAGCCAGATATGAACTCGTTTCCATTCAGCGGTGAAAATATATCAATGTTAAGCTTAATGCTGAACTCTAAACAGTATTTCAGTAGCCTCGAAGGTTATAAATTCACTTTGTGTGTGTGTTAAATATCTTTGCAAATACAGTAAAACTTTGGATAGCGAGCATAATTCTGTAGCGGCCATAACCCTTTGTAGGGTGGCCTTAACTTACTGGGCTTACCTGTTCCCTCTGCTTGGCTTGTTCTTCTACGTCTAGGGGTTCCCAGGGTTCATACCCAACAACTTGTACGCTGACGCAAATAAAGTCCTTTTGAAAGGTTTTATTTTGCAGGGATAACATCCAATAACACAGTCTCTCATGGGAACAGAGGGCACGGGTGAAGAACTTGGGCACCTTGAACTGCAGATCTAACAAAGTCTCTAATTCCACCCAAAGAGTAGCCAATCGCAGCTGAGTACTTCAAGGCTGAACAGATCTCTAGCCAGAGATAGTATAGTATAGTTATGGTATAGTATAGTTAGGTTGAATAAAGACACCAGTCCATCCAGTTCAACCTGAGTGAGTGTCTACAATTGTCCCTATCCTTGTACATTGCACCCTCACATCAGTCCCTACCCTCAAGGAGCCCACAATCCAAGGTTCCTATTCATATACTAGGGCCAATTTTGGACAGAAGCCAATTAACCTACCTGCATGTCTTTTGAATCATGGCAGTCAGCGCGTTGACTCAAAACTTGAAACAATCCTATGAACGTCTACAAGTTGTAGCTAAGGGTGAACAGGAACCTTATTCCTCAGTACCTGGAACGTTTTCTGTCTCCTTAATAGTACTGGAAAAAGCGTGGATTCATTAATGTCCTTCCCAACTCAGTAACCAGGCACTTCTCAGGATGCCACTTGCCGGCCCTCCTCCGAAGAGTCCTCCCCCGGTCACCTTCACGAATTGTGGTGCCTCTGCAAGCCGAGAGCACACCCGGACATCTTGAATCCTCCCTCCATTAATGCGCCTCGGACCAGCCGGTTCCGAGACTCTGGAACAGACGGATGCCTATCCCAGACCAGACGGGTCCACTGGGGGCAACTAACAGGAACATGTTGCAGGATGTCGACCACCCCATGACCAGGACCCCTCACGGGGCTACCCTGGTTCTGGAACCAGACCAGACCACACGGGCCTCACAAACTCCTCTCCTCTAAACACGTAAACCCACACATCTTAAGTACCCCTTCCCAGACTCCCCAGCGGGGCCCGGAACTCCCACTGATTGGTTCCAAGAAGTTTGATACTCAAACCGTCCAACCAGGCCTGGTTCTAGCCTGTCATGTGCACCTCACTGTCCACATGACCAGGCAGAACTTCTAACACAGCCCAGCCAGACTGATGTCAAGGCCAACCTATGAAATTAACCCTCAGAACCCCTACTGTTCTGAGGCAAAAACTAAATTTGCGTGTAACACTTTGTCCAAAATGTCATCCGCTACAATTCGTTCTGGGAACATGCTTGTAATCCAAAGCACTTGTATATCAAAGCAAATCTCCCCATAAGAGATGATGAAAACTCAGATGATTTGTTCCACAACCATTTATTCATAAATTCTTCAGTTTATAGCCCACATAAAAAGATTAGAGCAATGTGATAGGTTGTGTAACCATAAAATGTCCATCCACAAATGGAAGCCTCCACAAATGGATTGGAAGCAAAATCCAGCAGGAGCTCCAGAGTATAAAAGAGATGAGAGGCGCCTCTAAGTGAAATAATATGGTTACAATTAATATAGGTCCAACATTTAGCAACTTGCATGGTTGATGATTAAGAGGCACATCTAAGTATGCAGGCATCCGGGGTAAAGCTGTCCACCTAGATCATCCACCATACTGCCGGCTCTCACCGCTGTCAGTCTGCAATTGTGATCAGGAACCCTGCAGTAGAGCGATCTGAAAGCGAGGCTTGAAGCGCTCGTGGAGTACAGCATGGAAGGGATGGCGGTGCAGAGGATGGTCTATGTGGACAGCTTTACCCCGGATGCCTGCATACTTAGATGTGCCTCTTTTAATCATCAACCATGTGAGTTGCTAAATGTTGTACCTTCATTAAATGTAACCATATTGCATATAATTAATTGGGTCTTTAAGCTGATACACTTCCCATGTATGGGGAATTCTTTTCATAGGTTTTCACAAATTTTGGAATTAATTTTGCACTAATCTGTATATTGTTCACATATAATTGGTATATATAGATTATTCACTTCATGTTGAAATATTAGGGGAAATTAGTTTTTCCTCCTTGATACATACCCCTTTGTTGGGGTTCAGATAGAAATCACTTATTTTTTGGATTAATCACTAAGAGATTGGTTTAGTCTAACCCACACCAGTTGATCTGAGGTGTATTAAAAACATTTAGATATATTCTAGGCCTAAGGGCCACTAACGGTATTTTTAATAATCTTAATATTTTGGATATATATATTGGAGGTAGCGCCAGTAGCCCACATTAATTATTCAATTTGCGGAGTATGTAACCTACAGCAGAAGCTATATTGTACAGCAGTTTTTGCCAACATTTTTACACCAGAAGAATCTTTAAAATAGATTTTAGGTCTTGGGTCACCATTGCCAAAACCAATTCATTGGTGGTCCTTACATTAGTGACTAGTGGGAGATATTCAGCCCTGACAGAGAGCTGAAACAAGTACAGGTGTCAAGCAGCTGGCTTTGCCAATCGGTGTTGACCCCCTGAACCCTATGCCAACATCCTCATCCCGGGAGGTCAGTCAGCTTAAGGAACCCCTAGCAACCTCTGGGTACCACACTCGCCTAGCAGTAAAAAGGGTCGCTGGTTCGAATCCCAACCATGACACCACCTGCCTGGAGTTTGCATGTTCTCCCTATGCCTGCGTGGGTTTTCTCCAGGTACTCCGGTTTCCTCCCACACTCCAAAGACATGCAGGTAGGTTAATTGGCTTTTCTCCAAAATTGTCCCTAGTATAAGAATGGGGACCTTGCATTGTGGGCTTCTTGAGGGTAGGGACTGATGTGAGTGTGCAATTTGCAGGTATAGGGACAATTGTAGAGACTCACTCAGGTTGAACTTAATGGACTGGTGTCTTTATTCAACCTTACTAACTATGTAACCCTAGCTTTCCAAGGAACCCTGGTTTAAAATGGTTGATGTGGATTATGTAATGTACAGCACCGTACAAAATGGAGAAGTGTGTACAGCATAGTGTATTGCTACAGAGAAGAACATAGTCTCACATTTACAATTATAAAGACGCATGCAGGTCTTACAACAAAGATAAGTCAAAACAACAGAATTTTGTTAACATTTCAAAAAGCTCAGTTTATCCTTCTCTCTTGCTATTCTCACATTCACGTTGACGTTGTAGCTCCATGTTCTCCACTTCTAAGCCCCATATGGTTCTGTAATTTACCAACTAATATATCATGAATTACTCTGGAGGGATACAATATTACATCAGTGCCGCTCTCTGCATCATTAACGACTGCCCACCCTGGATAAGAGCTAGAGTGGAGGCCTCTGGTGGTATTAACGGAGGGCCTGGAGTTGGCCTTTAATCTACAATCTCCATAAATCTAAGAATAGAAGAACAAGCAAGAAAATAGCTTTAACCACTTCAGCCCCGGAAGAGTTGGCTGCTTAATGACCAGGCCTTTTTTTTTATTTTATTTTTTGATACAGCACTGCGTCGCTTTAACTGACAATTGCACGGTCGCGCAATGCTGTACCCAAACAAAAAGGGCATCTCTTTTTTTTTCCCCAGAAATAGAGCTTTCTTTTGGTGGTATTTCAATATCTCTACTTTTTTTATTTTTTGTGATATAAACAGAAAAACATTGACAATTTTGACATGTCTAATTGCATGCCAAATCGGGAATTGCCAGGGATGGGACCGTCGGAATCAGTGTGATGCCGCATAGATTCCATTTGTGGCGCCACGCCGATTCCCAAAAGTAGTTTCTGTACGACTTTTGGTGAATTCAGGGTGCAATTTCCAATAACATCTGTACAGTAACACTGCACAGATGTCTCTGACATCGCCCCCCAAAAGTCGGGACTGACATGCGGGGGTATGAAATTGGGTTCAGCTAAACACACAATGTCATTCCCGCTATCAGTGTGAATCTGGGCTTTGAATGACAATTACGCGGTCATGCAACACTGTATCCATATTACATTTTTGTCCTTTTTTTTTTTTTTTCACACAAAGGGAGTTTTCCTTTTGGTGGTATTTAATCACCTCCGGGGTTTTATTTTTTGATAAAAAATGAAAAAAACTAAACATTTTGAAAATAAAAACATTTTTCTTTAGCAGATAAGTATTTTTTCTCCTTCACTGAAGGGCACTGATAGGTGGCACTGATAAGCACTTATAGGCGGCATTGATAGGTGGTGGCACTGATAGGTGGCAATGATGGGCATTAGTGGGTGGCACTGATGGTTGGCAATGATGGGCACTGAAAGGCAGCACTGATGTCACTGATGAGCACAGACTGGCATCACTTGCTGGGCACTGCTATTGCTGCATTGTAACTAGTGCCTAATTATCTGTACCCTCTCCCCTGTGAGGAGATGCCGCTGATTGGCTCTCCTCACACAGTGTCATTTACATGTGATTGGCTGTTTTTGGATACAGCCGATCACATGGGTAAAGAGCTATGTCATCTGCTCTTTACCAAGATAGGGGCCATGCTGTGTCATATTTGTCTTGTTTCATAACTTCAATATCCGTAATAAAACCAAGTGGGCATGGATGGTGAGCTGATTTGGTGGCCATTTAACTGGACTTTCCCCCCAGGCTTAAAGCTGTCAGCCCCCCCCCCCCCCCCCAGCCTATAGAAAGGACATTATCCATCTTTGGTCAAAGCTCCACATTTGTTTTTATCTACAGACGTCCCTTATCTGCATAGGCAGTTTTTGCAAAAAGGTGAACTATCTCTTTTAAAGGACTTTTGTCATGAGAGAAATACATGGGATGCCATTGCTGGCCTCTTTAAAAATTGTAGTTCCCTGACTGTCCTAAACTTGAGTATTTTTTGAGTTACCTCCTAGAGGAAGCATGCAGCAAGTGAAGTCAGTTTTCCTGTTTAAAGAAGATCTATCATAATCATATGGGGCAAAGAACAAGTAGTACTATGTCCCATGTTTGTTCCAGAGACCAGCAACGGGAATGCAGAGCCTGACCCCGACTTGGAACTTTTTTGTGATCCTGCACTGGTGCCCTGACCGCAGAAGCCTTACGAGCCCTCTGGCCATTCTAAAGGGGATACGAAGCTTTGTTTTCCCCCAGGAGTGTTTCGCTAGTGCCAGCCTGGAACCTTGGGAAATGGGCAGGCCAGAGACCAGCTCTAACATTTTGTCTCAGATAGATCCTGTGGAAGAGACTGCTCCTTTGGGGATTCCAGAGGTTATGGTGGCTATTAATACATGCCAGGCTGCCCTCACTAACAAAATTGAGGTGGTTCAGTTGGATATTGGCCTGATACATCAAGACCTGGATAAGATCGGTCCAGACTTACTACAGCTGAGTAGAGGCTTGGCCATATGGAAGACACCAAGGCAGAACACACTTTGGTTCTCCGCACACTACAGACCAAGCTGAAGGCACTGGATTATCATGCTGAAGATGCAGAAAACCACAGTAGGAGAAATAATCTCCACATCATTGGGCTGGCAGAAGGGGCAGAGGGTAAGAAACCTATTGTGTTTGTGGAGGAGCTTTTGCCTGCTCCCTGCTTCCCAGCTCTCTCCCGACTTCACCGTGGAGAGAGCGCATTGAATTCTGTCACAGCTGGGCCCAATAGGGTCCCCCCCGCACTCTTATTCTGTGCCTCCTGAACTTCAGGGATCGGGACAAGATCATAAGGACTGCCTGGGCTACTAGGGAACACTTCTACCAAAATGGTTGACTGTTGTTGTTCCTGAACTATTCGGTTTAGACCCAGACAGAGGCTTTGCGGGTCGTTTGATTCAATTAATGCTTGACTGAGAGCCAAGGGCATCAAGTACAGCGTTTTGTTCCCAGCCAAGCTGCAGGTGGTAGACGGAGAGTCAGTGTGTTTTTTCACTACTAAAAATGCTGTGACCTGGCTGGAGTCTCTGCCTCCACAGGGATGAATATGCTTACTCATCCTTAAAGCTGGGTTCACACAATTATGAATTGGATGTGGGTTTCCCCACAATCCCTGTTCAAGCCTCTTTCCTACCTGGCTTTACATAGTGTGGAGCCCTCTAAGGTGGGAAGCATGGAGGGCTGACATTCCTACCCTGGACAGGGAAGATTGGGAGGACTGTTTTTAGGATAGCTCTAAATGAATGGTTACCTCTAGAGATAAGTTAATACAAACAAAATTCTTGCAAAGAGGGTGTACTATACTCCTAAGATTGAACAGAATCTACCCTCAAAGATCTCCGGACTGCTCTTGGCAGCTATTGGTACATACTTTCATATGTTTTGAAGTTGCCCCAGGGGTGGCGCAGTTTTGGGCGGATGTTTTTGAGCTTATCAATCTCCGTCTTCAATTGTCCCTTCTGGTTTTTCCTGAACTAGCACCGCTGGGTATTCAGGATGCACAAATACCTTGCTATAGCAAACTGCTGATTTTCTGCTTATTATATTATGCAAAAAAAAAATTGTATGAATGTGAGTTAGGGACCTCAGATTATAAGCTCCTTGAGGACAGGGACAGATGTGAATGTACAATATATGTGTAAAGAGCTACATAAATTGCTAGTGCTATACAAGTACCTGTAATAAATTAAATTATAACACATACTCTTCCTCTCTCTCTATGGCTTCATGGGAGAATTCTATTAATGCTGCCCTACCTATGTATAAATTGACTTATATTAAGAACTGTCCTAAGAAGTACAATAGCAGCTTGGCAGCCATGAACAGCCCATTGATGGGATTGCTTCCCTTTTTATTCTTCCCTGCAGATAGTGCAGTTATATGGCTGCTGACTGTTATCGCTTATCCTGTGTTCTGGCTGTATACTGTACCTGCTACTTTTGGACTACCTATGTACCCTGCTTGCTCACTTTGGGCATTACCATGTTTACACTGTTTGTGTGATACTGTCATTCCATGTACCCTGTTTTTTCTGGTGTATTTGTACCATGCCAATTTTTTTAAATAAAAAAAGATTCTGATTGAGCTTTTAAAGAAAATCTATCATTTTCAAGTATTGAATCCACTGAATAGGTGTGACAACCCAGCAACTAACATTTCCAAAGGAGGTCAGTGGTGGCAGCAAATTTTGATTCTCCTTCTTTAAGCACGATATACACTCACCGGCCATGTTATCAGGTACACATGTTCAATTGCTTGTAGACAAAATTGCTAATCAGCCAATTGCATGGCAGCAACTCAATGCATTTAGGCATCTAGTCGTTGTGAAGGCATCTTGCTGAAGTTCAAACTGAGCATCAGAAAGGGGATTTAAGTGGCTTTAAACTTGGCAAGGTTGCTGATGCCAGATAGGCTGGTCTAAATATTTCAATAACTGCTGATCTACTGGGATTTTTACACACACAACCATCTCTAGGGTTTACAGAGAATGGTCCGAAAAAAAGAAAATATTAGCAGCAGTTGTGTGAATAAAAATGCCTTGTTGATATCAGAGGAGAATGGGCAGACTGGATTGAGATGATAGAAAGGCAACAGTAACTCCTATAAGCCCCTATGATGTAGAAATAGTTCTGGTGCTAACTGTCCTCAACTTGGCTACTGATCCCAGTAAACCCTTTTCAGGCCCTGCTAGCCCTCTTGGCTGCAGCTACCTCTTCCCACAGTCCACTCTTCTGGTTCTGCACCCATCTCAAACTGCAAACTCCCAGTTCTCTCAGGCGTGCCTCCCCAGTCCTCCTGACTGTGCTAACTCACCAGAACTCCTGACTGTGGCAACTGCTCCCCAGCTGACCCTGGGTATTTAAGGAGGCCTGCCCCCTGCCAATCCAAGTTGGGGATTGGTCAAGGCTCCTCGGAATACCCCAGGCAGCTCCACCTCTCCTCCTCTCTTTCTAGCACCTTCTAGAAAGAAGAGGGAGGTGACATTGATACTACATGTGAGTCACCCAGCCCTACCCTGAGCCATTCCCTACCCAGAATGACAATAAATAGGCCTAGCAACCAGCTAGGCCTGCCTAAATAAATATTCCTACTCAAAGGAAAAATCTGAACTCTAGCACCTACCTAACTAAAGGGTGCTACATCAATATGGACCAACATCTCTAAAGGAATGTTTCCAAAACCTTGTTCAATCTATGCCATGAAGAATTAGGCAGTTTTGAGGGCAAAAGGGGGTCCAACCTGGTACTAGTAAGGTTTACCTAATAAAGTGTCTGGTGAGTGTAGAACTGCCATGCTTTAGTGTGCTATTCCTGTCCCTGAATCACATGAGTTAAAGCATTCTGCTGCCTGGATAAGGGAAGAGACAGCTGGCACTTTACATCCTACAACCATGATCTCTACTGGTACTAAGCCGCCTTATTATAAAACTTAAAGTGAAATATACACCTTAGATGAATCGTCAGTGGTTAGTTTTAGCAAATATTTTCAGTAACAAAACTCTTATGAAAAAAAAGCCCTTTAATGCAGTATTAAACCAAAAACTTAATATATTGCAGCTCACCAATCATTAGATGTAGTGGCTGTATTAGTTTTTATTTTTTTTAAAGTCTTTTTCTGTCTGTCTGTTTTTACCTGATGATCTGGCCAGCAACACATCTCCCATACCTACAGTCTAGTTGAAGGAGCACAGAGACACCTTTGGACAGCAGCATTGTCAGTTTGGGGGCGGGGGAGGGGAGTGTTAGGTGTACTAGCAGATTTAGATACGCTAACAAATGGAAGCCAAATCCCAGCCAACATTTTTTTAACTATTACAGTAACAGTTTTTGTTCTTTTAGGGTTTTACTTGAATTAAAAAAAAATGATTATTATTGTAAGCACCTCTAGCAGTGGTACATTGTTTGTCCCAACCCTTTATCTGCTGAACAGCTTATTCATGTGAGCAAAAGATCACATGGTTTCTGGATACTAATGACTTCAGAGGGTCTGCGTTTTCAATAAACAAACCCTACCTTATCAACTGGCACTACAATAACGAGTAATGTAAGATGACTTGTTTCCACTGACCATGTAAAGGGCCACCTCTTTGCTAACACCCAATGTAAAGAGGACATTTTCTGCCAATCATCTATGTGACGGGGAACTTCCCAACTGACCACCGATCTAAAGAGAAAAGTCTCTGATCACCAATGTAAGGGTGGTCTTCTCTACTATCCACCATTTTTAAGGAGAAACCTTTACCCTGGCCACCAACGTAGTGGGGAGCTACACTGACCATCAATATAAACGGGCATTTCTCCAATGACCACTGATGTAAGGAGGCACATTTCTTCTAACCACCAGTCTTAAGTGTCACTTCTCAACGGATTACCAAGGTAAGGACGCACTGGCCACTATCATAAGAAGACTTCACTGGCCAGCAGTGAAATGGGGTACTTCACTGACCACTCTCCATGTTGCAAAGCCCAGACATACTCTTGACCGTCGCACTCTGCAAGTTGTGCCACACCTTACATACTCCTGACCATTGCGCACATCATTTTGTCATATAGAGGAGAGAGAGGTATTAAGTATGCTAGGTGCACCACAGGATTGATCAAATCAAAACTGGAAGGAGGAAACTTTTTTATTTATATATATATATATATATATATTTTTTTTTTTTTTTAATCTCTGGACAAGTGTTTTACTACATTTACTAATACAGAAAATATTTCTCTAATTTATGACTTTTCCTGTTCTATAAATATTTCTACCTTGTATTCTGCTGGTGTCACGGAAGTAACCTATCCTCAGATACCCTTACTGGGATGAGAATAAATACAATAATTAAGGTTGTATATACAGAGCAGACCTGTTCCACAACAAAAAAAAACCCTGCCAGCTGTATATCTTAACTGCCAACTACCCTGTAGGCAGTTTCAGTTCATGGCCCAAGGAAATTCCTCTGCAGACACTGACCTTCATATACCTTATTACCCCTTCCTAATTCCATCACGTCTGTCACTGCTCTGCATTGTGCCCAGACACAGGTCTTCCGCGCCAGCACAAAAATAAGACCTAGGCCAATGCCTGGAAAATAAAACCGTGCTTTTCATTGCCTTTAACACACTGAGAGATGAGGAAAAGAATAAAGCGGTGGGCTGCCCACACAAACCTAGAGACCAGAATGGACTTTTCATCCACTTCTATTGATATGAGACAGATCTGAACTGTGAGACTGATTGGAGGGGATGTAAAGATCAAAAAAAAAAAAAAATCTATACCAGCAGTAAGATTAGTACATACTGTATGCAAGAGGTCAGATGTATGAAAAGAGAAAGGAGAGTTTCAACAGAAAAAAAAATTCTGATGAACATAGGTATGTAGTCCCTGAGCTAGCACCTGCGGCAGTCAACAACATATAGAGGTGTCCATTTTTTCAGTCTGCTATAGATAGGGTTCTCCTTTTGTCCTGAAGGGTGTCATAATAGGTTGATTTAAAGCATATCTAAACCCAAGATTAAGGCTGGGTTCACACATATGCGAATTTGATGTTTGTTTCTCTGCATTCAGCTTGCATGACAGGCAAATGTGACCTGCTCTCAATTGAGTCAGTTCACACATGGCCGTGGAGGCCACATTCCGGATTGAAAAAGGGTTTGCTGCATCTTTGGGTCCAGTTTGGGTGCGAATTCAGGTTAAAATTCGGACCAGGAAAGCACGAACCCGCGGCTGCACATGTGTGAACCCAGCCTAAAATTGATATCCGCTTACTGAGCCTCAGTGGGGATGAGCCAAAGTGCCTTGGTTCAAGTGTTTGGCGAACTTCGGAAGAATTTTGGATGCTGAACCTGAATCCCATTGAAACCAATAGAAGCTGAATCTGTCAAATTACAAATGCCATTTATTGGTTAATAGGCAAGGGGGTGTGAGAAAAAAAAAATGGGTGAGGATATGTACCAATGCAAATAAAAAAACATTTTAAAGAAATTTCATTAGGCCAGAAGCTGCAATTTAAAAAAAAAAAAAATACTTAAAGTAAAATATTAAAAACATGTGAATCCGTTAAATTCCATGCCTGCGAGTGCCCTAATCCTGCCGGTGAAGGGACGCATCTCTGTAATTGGCAGCACTGACATTTACAAAGGATAAAAAAGAGTTTACAATTGCCAGCTTCTAAAAAAATAACAGCGTATATACCCCTTCAAAGGTCTGTTTTGTATTTTTTAGGGCCTCTGGAAGGGTATGTGTGATTTATTTATTTTTTTCTCTAAAGAATCTCTAATGAAATATAATCTGCCAGCAATTGAAAACTATCATTTTTTTCTTGATAATTAGCTTGCTGTAGCGCATCCTACAGCAAGAGTGAAATACATACCAGCCCTTTTGAGTCTGGTATGGATTTAAAAAACAAAATGCATGAGGCCCTTTCAGGTTTGGAATGGATTTTAATTGTGATCGCCACACACACAACAAAAAAAAAAAAAAAAAAGCCTGAATTCCCCCTAAAAATATCAGAACCTTATTGTGAACATGCGGCCTGGCTGGCTGGGAAAACTATACCAGGCCACATGTCATCAACATATGGGGAGTGTCAGGGCCTGGTTTTAAACCTGAGACCTCTGCTGTGTCTGGCAATGACTCTTCTCGCTGAGCTACTGGAGATGCTGGACAGAACCCTGTCTGATCCTTTGGACAACCCTGCCTTGTGCCTTGACTTCTGCTGAACCTTGAACTCTTTGCTCCTCCCATGAACTTCCTGAATAAACCATGTCTTGTTGTGCTCTCTTCAGCCAGTGTTTCACTCTTGTTTACTCTGCTGCCGTACATATTTTGCTACCACTCGTTATTGACCCTCGGCTTGTTCCTGGACTATACTTCTGCCGGATCCCAACCTGCAACTACTCGTTACTGACCTTGGGCTTTTGTACTGACTACGCTTCTGTTTTAATCTTTTTTTGCTTATCCGCGACTGGACCCTGGCGGACCATGACCTGGTACTAACAGGCAGCAAAATCCATCTCCACCATGAGGAGCTCTGCTGAACGTTGGTTAGTACTCCACACCCCAGGTGAGACCGCGTCATCCGCCATGCTGACTGCCTGTGTACCTATCCTGCTGGTCGGTGGTAGTCCTGCTACTGTTATAGCAACTGGTCTTCGAGCTTGACCCCTGACCATGACAGGGAGGTACCTTGCCCCCATGTTAATAAGGACAAGGGCCTCTTCCTCGCAACCCTGGCTGGTGGTTGTGAGGGTGTATGAACAGGGGATTATCACCAAAAGCCACCTTTAATAATAGAGAGGCCAGATGGGCAAAAGTTTGGCCATATTTTGTTTTTTGTACTTATCGAACAAATATAATATAACAGTTTTAGTGGTATATTTAACAAGCCAAAAGGGAGCACATAAGAGAAACATATTGTTACCCTTTACATACACATTGTTTTGGCAGCGGAACTGCTCTCCTGAGATGGGGTACAATATAAACAATAAGCTGTTGCGGTCTGAATGCAGAGTATCCTGTTCATGAGCCATCCCACCACTTGTTCATGCGTAATCAACCATTTAGCTCGGTAGATTTAGTTAGGAGATAACAACAATGCCTGAAAGGAGTTGGATAGATTTGAGAAGGGTTAAAACCTTTTTCCATTACTATGACCATTTGGGGAGATTTTTTACTTCCTGTCTGTTATTTGTGTCTTGTTGCAGGCTTTCCTTCATTTCCTGTCCCCGTTTTATAAATGTTCTCTCAACCAGGACTCTTTACTGTAGATTGTGGGAGGGTTTAAAATTTTGTCAGGTTTTTATTAAGGTCTGTGTCCACTTTGAGGAGAGTCTCCAAGCTCCCTATCCTGGTGACTTATTACTGAGACAGGAAGTGAACTGAAACACCTGCAACAGAGACATAGACAAAATCTACCTAAAAAGAAGAATGGAGTGCCACGCCGATTGTTGACAGTCCAGGCTGAGTAGGTATTTCTTCTTAAAATCAAAGTCCATGTGTTTCACTGGCTTTCAGATACCTCCTTCATCAGGGCTAAGTAAACTGTAGACTTTGAAGTATAACGCAATCAACCTTCATAAAACGGGCTGCACACCAAGGACGTTTCAAACATCCAGGTAGTTTTATTCAGCAAGCAGATAAGTGGTAGTTCACTTGTCTCCATGATTAAGTACTGTCAAGTGTGAAACATGTTGGAGGTGTGGTATGGTGGTGGAAGACTTTGTGTGAGCTATTTTTTTTATCTCCATGGTGAATAAATCTACCTGGATGTATGAAATGTGTGTGTGTGTGTGTGTGTGTGTGACCCGTTTTCTATAGTATGTGTGCTAATCAATGCAGGAATGGGCTCCTTGGGCTTTGGCACCCAGCTTGTCTATGAGAGCAAGGGGGAAAGGAGGTGGCTTTGTTAGGAGTAAGATGGGATTGTCATCATATAGCTAAAGGCTTTTTTTTTTTTTTTTGAGAGTAGTGATGGTTTAGAACAAATGTTGGGTTTCCTACTGATGCTGGTCTCCTCAATAGGGTGGTTCCCCCATTCTCATTGTCCTAATTAGGAATGTCATTGGGTATGAAAGTGAGGGTAAATTCAACATTTTGAGTTGCCACCAGAACAGGAATAGAAGATATATCTTCCAGCCTTCATATGTTTTCCCGGGACAACCATCTTTATAAATTATATAGGGCAGTGATGGCAAACCTTGGCACTCCAGATGTTTTGGAACTACATTTCCCATGATGCTCAACTACACTGCAGAGTGCATGAGCATCATGGGAAATGTAGTTCCAAAACATCTGGGGTGCCAAGGTTCGCCATCACTGATATAGGGTCTGGGATTAAAAGTACCATTTCAGTCTTTGCAGATGACACCAAACTATGCAGTGAAATAACGTCCTTACAGGATGTCTCCAATTTACAAGCTTACCTTAACGCACTGTCTAATTGGGCGAGTGGCAGGTGAGGTTTAATGTAGATAAATGTAAAGTTAGGCAATTGGGGGCTAAGAAAATGCATGCATCATACATACTAGGGAGAGTACAACTGGGGGGGGTATCCATAGTGGAGAAGGATCTGGGGGTTTTGGTAGATTATAAGCTCAATAATAGCATGCAATTCCAAAGTGAGCAAAATCCTTTCTTGTATTAAGAGAGTTATGGCCTCCAACCAGAGGTATCATTTTGCCCCTGTACAAATCATTAGTAAGACCTTATCCAGAATATGCAGTTCAGTTTTTGGCAACAGTTCACAAAAGGATATCGGGGAACTGGAGAAAGTGCAGAGAAGGGCAACCAAACTGATAAGAGGAATGGAGGAACTCCTCTATGAGAATAGATAAGAGGAACTGAATGTATTCTCTCTTGAGAAGAGGAGATTAAGGGGGGGATGTGATCAACATGTAAAAATATATAAGGGGGCCATATAGTGAACTTGGTGTTCAGTTATTCACTTTACTTTTAAATGTTATTTTGAGCATTGTTGGTCGACCAAAACTACAAGGAAGAGCGGCACTGTCAGAAGTCCCAGTCACAGCCCATCTGATCCCCTTGGAATTTTCCCTGCAAATTCACTTTCTTGCTGTAACCTTACAGCTGTGAGGTAATTATTTAGGATTATCCACATTAACACGGGATACCGCTTGAAGGAGAACTACTTTGGCACATTGCACTTTATCTTTGGTTGTGTAATCACACTTTAGATCTGCACGATTGGACTGTGTATGGGACACTATCGAGATTCACTATTTGTCGCTGCTATTTTGCTGCTATTTTTTTCCTTTTTACTAAGGATTATATTGTTGTTTTTTGTTCTTTTGCACTGTAGTTTTATTTTAGATGTTTGAATTTTTCTTTTTGTGTTTTATCTTAGACGTTTCACTCCTTTTTATATAGTTATTGCAATTCACTATTTTGCACTTTATAGCTGGAGACCCCTTTTTTCTTATTGTATAGACACTGGTATGATGCACTATTTATATCAGATGTTCATTTCTATGCAATTTTATAGTACCACATACTAAGCACTATTGCACCTGTGTTTTTTGTGAAGTATTGACAGTCACTTTTTTTCACATAAGTTTATTGTTTATTTTTCTTTTGGTATCTAAGGAAGCGCAACACCCCCCCCCTCTGTTCTGTCTATTTTTATTGAGAGTTCACTCATAAAAGTGTCTGCTGCTCCGATTAGAACTATATTTTTTTTCACTCCACTTCCAAAATTGTTCTTTTTGCCATAGAGCGCAGGAGCCTCTCTACATATATACAGTTATTCACTTTACCGTCAACACGGAGGACAATGGGGGCACTCCTTATGCCTAAAGGAAAAGAGATTTCATCTCCAAATACAGAAGGGATTCTTCACAGTAAGAGCTGTGAAAATGTGGCATAGACTCCCTTCAGAGGTGGTTCTGGCCAGCTAAGTAGATTGCTTTAAGAAAGGCCTGGATTCTTTCCTAAATGTACAATATAATTGGGTACTGACATTTATAGGTAAAGTTGAGCCAGTGAAAATCTGATTGCCTTGGGGGGGGGGGGGGGGCGCGATCAGGAAGGAATTTTTCCCCCTGCTCTAGAAAACTGGATCATGCTTTGCTGTTTTTTTTTTTTTTTTTTTTTTTTTTGCCTTCCTCTGAATCAACTGTGGGTATAGGATTGTATGTTTTCTTTCTTTCTAGATTTTATAACCTGACAAACTATGTAACTGCCTAAGAGAGGACGTCCCTCCCATTGGAAAAATATCTACTCACTCCCTCCTGAGTCTACAGCAATGGTCTTCAAACTGCGACCCGTTGCTTGCTTTTATCCAGACTTTGGGGCATTATTTTTCCAATGATAACAATGAGGCATAATTCCCCCCCATGACACCAACGATGGAGCACAATTCTTCCCAATGACACCAAAAGGTGGGGCACAATTTCTTCCATTAGCCCCAGTGATGGGGCACAATTCCTCCCAATGACACCATCAACGGGGCACAATTCCTCCCAATGACCTCAACGATGGGGCACAATTCCTCTTACTGACCCCAACAAGGGGGGCACAATTCCTCCCAATGACAACTTTGGAGACCCCTGGTCTACAGTAGAGGAAATTAACCACTTGCCGACCGCCGCACGACGATGTACGTCGACAGAATGGCACGGGCAGGCATAAGGGCTTACATGTACGTCCTTGCCTGCCCGCCGGTCGGGGGCCCGATCGGGCCCCCGCCCGGTGCCTGCGGCGGTCGGTATTCGGGAGCAATCCCGGACGAGGGGACGGCCATTCATTCATGGCCACCCCCTCGCGATCGCTCCCGATGAATGAAAATGTCCCGTGACATCACTTCCTCTCCTGTAATGTAAACACAGGAGAGGAAGTGATGTATTTTCTCCTCCGTGTCGGTATTTTTCGTTCCGGCACCGAGGAGAGAGGTTCGGTGAGTTGCACCAACACACCACACATACAGTAGAACATGCCAGGCACACTCACACCCCCCCTTTACCCCCCGATCACCCCCCAATTACCCCTGCCCCCCCAGTCACAGTGACACCAATTGCTTTTTTTTTTTTGCATTGGTGTCATTTGTGACTGTAATAACTGTTAGGGCAGTTAGGGTTAGCCCCCTTTAGTTCTAATGTGCCCCCCTAACCCCCCCAATAAAGGTTTAACCCCGTGATCACCCCCCGTCGCCAGTGTCACTAAGGCTGGGTTCACATTGCAGCGGTTTATGAGAACGAATGTGATTCGCACCGCACTGCAGTGCAAATCACATCCGATCTCTGTGCGATTCGAGTTCAGCCATACAGATAGTATGGCTGAATTCGTGTCGCACCCGCCGCAAATTCGCACGGGACCCTTTTTTTGGCCCGCAGCAGAATCGGATCGCATGGGTGTTCACACCATGCGATCCGAGTTTGCAGATCGCACTGCGATATGCGAACTGATCTGGGGGTGTCATTAACATTTCACTGACACTCCCAGCAGTTCGCATAGGGCAGTGTGAACTGCCGCCGGGAGGCATGCGATGCGGGAACCCGCCGCGGATTCATGGCGTTCCCGCATCGCTCCAGTGTGAACCCAGCCTAATAAGCGATAGTTTTTCTGATCGCTGTATTAGTGTCACAGGTGACGCTAGTTAGGCAGGTAGGTATTTAGGTTCGCCGCAGCTTTTTATAGCGCCAGGGACCCCCATATACTACCGCATAAAGCCCCCTGATTGCCCCCTAGTTAACCCTTTCACCAGTGATCACCATATAACTGTTACAGGTGACGCTGGTTGGTTAGTTATTTTTTTATAGTTTCAGGGCACCCGCCATTTATTACCTAATAAAGGTTTAACCCCCTGATCACCCGGCGGGTGTCATTTGTGACTGTAATAACTGTTAGGGCAGTTAGGGTTAGCCCCCTTTAGTTCTAAGGTACCCCCCTAACCCCCCCAATAAAGGTTTAACCCCGTGATCACCCCCCGTCGCCAGTGTCACTAAGGCTGGGTTCACATTGCAGCGGTTTATGAGAACGGATGCGATTCGCACCGCACTGCAGTGCAAATCACATCCGATCTCTGTGCGATTCGAGTTCAGCCATACAGATAGTATGGCTGAATTCGTGTCGCACCCGCCGCAAACTCGTACGGGACCCTTTTTTTGGTCCGCAGCAGAATCGGATCGCATGGGTGTTCACACCATGCGATCCGAGTTTGCAGATCGCACTGCGATATGCGAACTGATCTGGGGGTGTCATTAACATTTCACTGACACTCCCAGCAGTTCGCATAGGGCAGTGTGAACTGCCGCCGGGAGGCATGTGATGCGGGAACCCGCCGCGGATTCGTGGCGTTCCCGCATCGCTCCAACTAGTGTACTCCTAAATTTAGGGGTGTCTACTTTCAAAAATGGGGTCATTTGGGGGGGGTTTGTGCCATCTTGGCATTTTATGGCCTTCAAAACTGTAACGCTCTTAGAAAGCCTGAAGGCGGTGCTTGGTTTTCGGGGCCCCGTACGCGGCTAGGCTCCCAAAAAGTCCCACATACAGTGGTGTGAAAAAGTGTTTGCACCCTTCCTCATTTCCTGTTCCTTTGCATGTTTGTCACACTTAAGTGTTTCGGAACATCAAACCAATTTAAACAATAGTCAAGGACAACACAAGTAAACACAAAATGCAATTTGTAAATGAAGGTGTTTATTATTAAAGGTGAAAAAAATCCAAACCATCATGGCCCTGTGTGAAAAAGTGATTGCCCCCTAAACCTAATAACTGGTTGGGCCACCCTTAGCAGCAACAACTGCAACCAAGCGTTTGCGATAACGTGCAATGAGGCTTTTACAGCGTCCTGGAGGAATTTTGGCCTACTCATCTTTGCAGAATTGTCCTAATTCAGTTACATTAGAGGGTTTTCGAGCATGAACGGCCTTTTTAAGGTCATACCACAACATCTCAATAGGATTCAGGTCAGGACTTTGGCTAGGCCACTCCAAAGTCTTCATTTTGTTTTTCTTCAGCCATTCGGTGGTGGACTTGCTGGTGTGTTTAGGATCATTGTCCTGCTGCAGAACCCAAGTTCGTTTCAGCTTGAGTACACGAACAGATGGTCGGACATTCTCCTTCAGGATCTCTTGGTAGACAGCAGAATTCATAGTTCCTTTTATCACGGCAAGTCTTCCAGGTCCTGAAGCAGCAAAACAGCCCCAGACCATCACACTACCACCACCATATTTTACTGTTGGTATAATGTTCTTTTTATGAAATGCAGTGTTCCTTCTACGCCAGATATACTTGGACACACACCTTCCAAAGAGTTCCACTTTTGTCTCATCGGTCCACAGAATGTTGTTCCAAAAGTCTTGGGGATCATCAAGATGTGTTGTGGAGAAATTGAGACGAGCTTTGATGTTCTTTTTGCTCAGCAGTGGTTTTCTCCTTGGAACTCTGCCATGCAGGCCATTTTTGCCCAGTCTTTTCCTGATGGTGGAGGCATGAACGCTGACCTTAACTGAGGCAAGTGAGGCCTGCAGTTCCTTGGACGTTGTTGTGGGGTCTTTTGTGACCTCTTGGATGAGTCGTCGCTGCGCTCTTAGGGTAATTTTGGGCGGCCGGCCACTCCTGGGAAGGTTCACCACTGTTCCATGTCTTCGCCATTTGTGGATAATGGCTCTCACTGTGGTTCGCTGGATTCCCAAAGCTTTGGAAATGGCTTTATAACCCTTTCCAGACTGATAGATCTCAATTACTTTCTTTCTTAATTGTTCCTGAATTTTTTTGGGTCTCGGCATGATGTGTAGCTTTTAAGGATCTTCTGGTGGACCTTACTGTGTCAAGCAGCTCCTATTTAAGTGATGCCTTGATTGTGAACAGGTGTGGCAATAATCAGGCCTGGGTGTGGCTAGAGAAATTGAACTCAGGTGTGGACAACCACAGTTATAGTATGTTTTAACAAGGGGGGGCAATCACTTTTTCACACAGGGCCATGATGGTTTGGATTTTTTTTCACCTTTAATAATAAACATCTTCATTTACAAATTGCATTTTGTGTTTACTTGTGTTGTCCTTGACTATTGTTTAAATTGGTTTGATGTTCCGAAACACTTAAGTGTGACAAACATGCAAAGGAACAGGAAATGAGGAAGGGGGCAAACACTTTTTCACACCACTGTATGTGGTATCCCCGTACTCAGGAGAAGCAGCAGAATTTATTTTGGGGTGTCATTTCACATATGCCCATGGCATGCGTGAGCAATATATCATTTAGTGACAACTTTGTGAAAAAAAAAAAAAAAAAGTTTGTAATTTTCCCGCAACTTGTGGCAAAATATAAAATATTCCATGGACTCAAAATGCCTCTCAGCAAATAGCTTGGGGTGTCTACTTTCTAAAATGGGGTCATTTGTGGGGGTTTTGTGCCATCTTGGCATTTTATGGCCTTCAAAACTGTAATAGGTAGTGAGAAGTGAAATCAAAAATTTACGCCCTTAGAAAGCCTGAAGGCGGTGCTTGGTTTTCGGGGCCCCGTACGCGGCTAGGCTCCCAAAAAGTCCCACATATGTGGTATCCCCGTACTCAGGAGAAGCAGCAGAATTTATTTTGGGGTGTCATTTCACATATGCCTATAGCATGTGTGAGCAATATATCATTTAGTGACAACTTTGTGTAAAAAAAAAAAAAAAAAAAAAATTTTTTTGTCATTATTCAATCGCTTGAGGCAAAAAAATAAAATATTCAATGGGCTCAACATGCCACTTATCAATTTCCTTAGGGTGTCTACTTTCCAAAATGGGGTCATTTGGGGAGGTTTTGTACTGCCCTGCCATTTTAGCACCTCAAGAAATGAGATAGGCAGTCGTAAACTAAAAGCTGCGTAAATTCCAGAAAACGTACCTTAGTTTGTAGATGTGACAACTTTTGCGCAAACCAATAAATATACAATTATTGACTTTTTTTTTTACCAAAGACATGTGGCTGAATACATTTTGGCCTAAATGTATGACTAAAATTGAGTTTATTGGATTTTTCTAATAACAAAAAGTAGAAAATATCATTTTTTTTCAAAATTTGCGGTCTTTTTACGTTTATATCGCAAAAAATAAAATTCGCAGAGGCAATCAAATACCATCAAAAGAAAGCTCTATTTGTGGGAAGAAAAGGACGCAAATTTTGTTTGGGTACAACATTGCATGACCGCGCAATTACCAGTTAAAGCAGCGCAGTGCCAAATTGTAAAAAGACCTCTGGTCATTTACCAGCAAAATGGTCCGGTCTGAAAGTGGTTAAGGGAAATCTCCCTAATGAAACACAAACAAAAACCTGATGTTGGACCGTGCACCATTTTCATATCAGACATTTCTACTGTGCAACACCTGGCCAGAAGTCTGACCCTCCCCTACTTATTAAAAAAAAAAAATGGCTTTAGATATACTTATATATATATATATATATATATATATATATATATATATATATATATATATATATATATATATATACACACATTCATGAGTTCACATACAAGTAATCTTGATGCAGGGGTGATCTTTGGTCCATTATGGTGCATTAGGCAGCCCAATTAAGTGAATAGGAATGGGCCTATAAATACATCTGTCTTGAAAGATGGCCTCCTGCTAAAAATGCTAATTGCTTGGCTGTGTCTGGTTAAAATTACCTTTAAGTCACTGACTCCAAACAAGCTGAAAGTCAGAGAAAAATCCAGTATCTTTATCTGTTTACTTGGTCTATGTCAAGGTATCGGAAAGAACTAAAGCCAACGATTATTATAATATATAGAGTGGTGCCAAAAGAAATCCAAGTGTAGAAAAGAAAGACTGTCAGATTTGATGCATTGCAGGGTGGAGGAGAGGGAAATATCTGTAGGAGGTTTAGACTGAAGGTGAATTAATGCTGGACAGACATCAAGGTAGAGATACATGGAAAGCCTTGCAGAGCACAGGCTGCATCTCTTCTAGTCCAAATGGGCAAGATCCCAGCCCAGCTCCTGTTACCAGGATTCTTCCAGTAAGAGGCTTTACGAGTGAAATAATAAGCACGGCTTGGGGTGAAAGATGAGGTCAAGGCTCCAAAAAGAAAAAAAGATAACCACCAGACACTTGTCATTTTTGTATAAATGTTCTTTTAATGCTTGGATACAAAGAGTGGTATTTACAGCATTATAATAACAAACGTGATCCCCGAAATATGAACCTGCTGGATTCTGTCTTTGCTGGCAGGCGGAATGTGCACAGACTTAATGGCTACATACAGCTGGATGTTAAAGTGGAGCAACTGACACCAGTTTCCAGAGCGTGCCAACTACTTCCTAGCACTGTTTCAGCCATATGGAACAATTCACACAGGAGCTCAGTATAGTTTGCTTGGCACCACAAAAAACTGAAGCAGAAAACAGTGTCAGTTTTTGATTATTTAAAGGGACTGTATGTTTGTTTTTAAATGATCTTTTAATATTAAGGAAATGCAGAATAATGCCTATAGGTGAGCAGGTGGCAATGTCCAAACTTTCTACACTCTAAATAAAAAAATGAAACTTTTGGTAAATGGAACTTCCAGTTGAAATTGAAGCATATATAAAAGCTATATATTAATGCAGTTCTGTAATCAATAACATGTCATTAACCCCTTCCCCGACACCACCTCCTGGCCCTTTAAGAGGTTCTAAATGCTGGGAGGCAGAGGCGGGCATTCTGATCACGTGATTGGCTGTCACAGCAGTCACGTGATCAGAGAGTTCCTGATTGCAAGTATGCATCGGGAGCTTTCCAGTACCCGCCAGTCTCTGTGCTGGGAGTGCGCAGGGCAGAAAGATGTTTACATAGGGCTGCATATATGCGGCCTCTCTGCGTTAATGTGTACGGCCAGTGGGAACAGGTTAAATCCTTTTTTTTTTTTTCCTTTTATAAATGCAACCAGTGTAAGTGCCTGTATGTGACCTAATATCAGCCTATTGCAGTCCCTGTACAGCAGAACTGAAATGTGAGAAGCAGTACATGGAGCATGCTAATAGGCGGAAAAAGGAATGACGAGAGGAGCTCACCCTTGTGCTGCTTCCTCTTTCAATGTCCATGCACAGGCTGTCCCTGGTCCAGGATGACCTGGGCTCAGAGGAAGTTTATTAAATTATGCTGGCCATTAGACTGAAACCATTAAATGGCAGAAAACTTACTGCAGTGCAATCTCTTGATTGAGGGTGGTTATTGCTGCAAAAGCTACTTTTGTGGGGGGGGGGTTTATCTTTAAATCACTCTATTCATATTTATCAAATTTTTGGTAGGGGTTTTGCTTTAATGGCAGGAGAGGGATCACATTACATAGGATGTGTCCTCATTCAGCAGTCTATCTCCTAAAAGAGACAGGACCCATGTGGTTTACGCATACTATTAAAATCATGCCGACCACGCTGTACTTATTGATTAGAAAGCCATAAAAGCGTCCTGTATTAAATATTTATTTTAAAATTAAGATTTGATATAAATATGTAAAAAATATATAGCATCAGTTTACTGTGTATATGTGTTGACGTTCAACAAAATTTGACCGACTTTTTTTTTTCCTTTCAACATTCCACACGCCAAATTACCAAGCAGTGATTGTGCGTCCCCATCCAGCTATTTGTACATACAAGCCAATAAAGAAATAGAGATTTAACTGCCGCACTACCACAATACTGTTTTGCAGTCTGTTCCGTCACTATAATCTCAGCACAAAGTAACAAGAATATATATATATGTAGATAAGGCTGCACAGACACTGAATAATTCTCACATTATAGGATAGCTATAGGACATTTAGGCTGGTGACAGAACCTCCTTCATTTTGAGGTGTCTGCATCACTTTGGAGGAGGGGCAATGATGATATTCTTAAATCCCTTCACCCCTTTTAGACGATCACTCTCGAAATTCACCACCAGCTTTCGCAGTCCAGATAACTGAGGCATGAGGTCCACTCGTACTTTGGCGTCCTGCCCAGACTCTACGGGACCGTCTCTGGAGTAGGAGGAAAAGAAGTTCATTAGGTTCTGTACTGCAGTTTCCAGCTGCTCCATGCAAGAAGATACAAATATTGATGATTTTAAAATATGTCCAACCATATAGAGGGCCAATGAAGTATTAAAGGGTCAATTTTTTTTCATTGTTTTGGTACATGCTGAAAAATTAAACCACTATGCATTTTTATTAATATCGCTCAAGGACACTGTTGTGCTTGAATTCTTGGGCCTGCACACCTGCGGTGGCCATTGTATTTATTTTTATTTCTTATACATTAGGAAGAATGCAATAGAAGGTGATATTTCTGGATTTTCTGCATCTCCCCGCGTGCCCGACTATTTCTGGATTTTCTGCATCTCCCCCCGTGCCCGAGTATTTCTGGATTTTCTGCATCTCCCCCGTGCCCGAGTATTTTTGGATTTTCTGCATCTCCCCGCGTGCCCGACTATTTCTGGATTTTCAGCATCTCCCCGCGTGCCCGACTATTTCTGGATTTTCTGCATCTCCCCCGTGCCCGACTATTTCTGGATTTTCTGCATCTCCCCGCGTGCCCGACTATTTCTGGATTTTCTGCATCTCCCCCGTGCCCGAGTATTTCTGGATTTTCTGCATCTCCCCGCGTGCCCGAGTATTTTTGAATTTTCTGCATCTCCCCGCGTGCCCGAGTATTTTTGAATTTTCTGCATCTCCCCGCGTGCTCGAGTATTTCTGGATTTTCTGCATCTCCCCCCCCCCCCCGTGCCCGAGTATTTCTGGATTTTCTGCATCTCCCCTCCGTGCCCCCCGGGCAAAATGGAAGAGCACAATAGACATTAGTACAGATTGATGGTCATGAAAAGGGAGGTCCATGCTGTTTCTGAGGCCACTTCATCATTAAGCATCAACCCAATGCTGACAGGCACCAGTCTGTGCGTAATAACGTGGTTTTCATGCTTTGAATTGTGTTGTAGCAAAGCAACTCATTCAATTTCAATAAGCAATTAACAAGCCTCAATGCATGAAAAAAAAAAGACCCAACTTAATCTGGCTACCTCCGCACGAATGACCTCTAATAGCAAACCCTACTATGCAACATTCTCTAAGGCAATGCGACTTTGTGAATTTTTCCAGCTATTTAATTTCACCTCCCCTCCCACTTTGAGGGATTTTACACAACCCTGTCAATATTAACCTGAAAGGACATCTCATCTACCACATCTGTTCTCTCTAAACAAATTCCAATCAAGGAACATTACTGTTACTCTTCAAACTCAGACTTTAAGAGTACACCATGAGATCAATCCACTTTTCTTAAAATCACATAATTTATTTACAAATGTTTAAAACAGTGGTCTCCAAACTGCAGCCCAAGGGCAAGATGTGACCCTTAGCTTGCCTCGATATGGCCCTTGGGCACCAACAATGGGGTACCATTTCTTTCATTAACACCAATGATGGGGCACTATTCATTCCCCTGGTATCAACGATTGACACTATTCTCCCTCCTAATACAAGGGACTATTCCTCAGACCAGTGTTTCTCAACTCCAGTCCTCAAGGCGCCCCAACAGGTCATATTTTCAGGATTTCCCTCAAATGAAACAGCTGTGGTAATTACTGAGGCAGTGAAACTGATCAAATCACCCATGCAAAATAATGGAGAGCCTGAAAACATGACCTGTTAGGGTGCCTTGAGGACTGGAGTTGAGAAACACTGCCTCAGACTGACATCCACAATGGAGCACCATTCCTCCCACTGGCACCAATGATAAGGCACTAATCCTTCCCCTAATACCAACAACTGGCACTATTTCGTCCACTATTACCAATAATGAAGCATTGTATACGCCCATTGATGCCAAAGCATTTTCTACGCACACTGGCCAAATTCTGGCCCCCAGATAGTCTGAAGGACAGTAAACTGGCCATTTGTTTAGAAAGTTTGAAGACCTCTGGTTTTAAACATGCGTAAAAACGTTCACAGGTTCAGAGAAATGTGTACAAAATGTTTAAACCATATATAAAACAAATATACAGCACTGTACATAAATTCAGACTAGGACTCCCCCCAAAGATATCACCGATGTACAATTTACATGGTGTTCAAGTTGCCTCTTATGTGGGGCATAAGAGGCAACTTGAACACCATGTAAATTGTACATCGGTAAACACACACGGTCGGACATTCCGACTACAAAATCCGTCGGATTTTTTCAGACGGATTTTGGTCCAAACTTGTCTTGCATACAGTCGCACAAAGTTGTCGGAAAATCCGATCGTTCAGAACGCAGTGATGTAGAACACGTACGACGGGACTATAAACAGGCCAGTAGCCAACAGCTTTCGTCTCGTAATTTATTCTGAGCATGCGTGGCACTTTGTCCGTCGGAATTGTCTACACACGATCGGAATTTAAACAATCGGATTTTGTTGTCGGAAAATTTTAGATCCTGCTTTCAAACTTTGTATGTCAGAAATTCAGACGGAAAAAGTCAGATGGAGCCCTCACACGATCGGATTTTCCGCCAACAAGATCCGATCGCACATTTTCCGTCGGAAAGTCCGTCCGTGTGTACAGGGCATTAGAGGGCTTGACAGAGCACTCCATTCTGTCTTCAATGTGTTTCCCAGTTAGCAGTTTTTACTCTGGAAGGAAGAAATGTTGTGAAATACATTTTCCAGACCATATATCACCAGGGTACCCATCTCTCAAGCGGACATAGGGGCATAAGGGGGTCAAGTTCTCCGTCACCCGAGAAGGATAAGAACAGCCATTAGGACCAAAAAGAACAGAAAATACGATGGGAGGAACAATAATCCTATGGACTAACACCCAAATCCACACTTTCGAGCTTAATTGTAATTGTAGATAATTCCCCAGCTTCTTATTTTTATTCCAAAGGTGTCTGGGTAAATGAATCCAGCATAGGAGGGGAAAACAATTTGGGAGAGGGGGCAGAACCAGTCCCCTACCAAAAGGGATAGACCAAATCCTGTCACATTTGCTTTTATCGTGTGGAAGCAAGGTCCCTGGTCAACCACCGGCAGTGATGCCACCTTCACCCTTCGTTCTTAAGCATGTTTTAAACATTTTTAAATGAAGTATGTGATTTTAAGAAAATTGAATTGACCTTAAAAGTCTGAGATTGCAGAGTAACAGTAATGTTCCTCTATTAGAGTTTTAAGCAAACCCCTACCCACATATGACAGGCTTTGCGCTAGTGGCTTTTGAAAAGTATTAAAAATGTCTATGACCTGTTATCGAATCTTTCCAATGCTGGAAATTACCCCACACAGAAACATTCCAATACATGCAGAACGGACATTGCATTAGCGCCAATTGTTGGCTGAAGGACCCTCATTCTACAGGACTTATTTTGCTCTATACATTGCCCTTACCAACTCAACGAGCTTGTCAAAGCTCCTATGTGTGGAGAAACTGGAGCGGGACCAGGAAGAATCCTTAGACATAGCTGACTGGAAAAAAATCTGGACCGCAGTGGCAAAGTGCTCGCCTAACATTAACTAAAGAAAATTTGTACAAAGTGCTTTCCTGCTGTTATCTGACCGCATCACTAAATTCCTCCTGATGCCTCTTCTGCCTGCTTTGGAGGTTTTGGAGACCATGGTACTCTAATACACATATGTTGGCACTTTCCTAAATCCTGTCAGTTTTGGAACCAGATTGGTTAAGATCCATAACTTTATTCAGAATCCTTGAAGTTTTGTTACATAGGCCAGTCTCTGACTTCTCCAGATGTCCAAGGAGACTAGTGGATTCCTGGCCAAAGCTTGGAAGCGGCTAACCTTGTAAAGATGAAACAATGCAGGATAGGCACTATGGTACATGAGAAACTCACTGCAATTCTTAATGGCACCCACTCCAAATTCTTTACAACATGGTCGGTCCCTTATGGCTAGAATATAATAACCATATGAACCTAGATCATCCCCCCACAAAACCAAGGCAGCCAAACCCCCTACCTTATCCTATTCTTTCTTCTTTCATTCCTACGCTGTTCTGTTCAACTACTCCTTTCTTTTCACCATTCCTCAGCTGGAATCTTCTCAATCTACACTTTCTCCTTTTCTCCTTCAAGCTGCTACTGGCAACAGGGACAAACACCATATGCTGTACAATCCTGCAACATGATAACCCTAATCTCTGTGACTTTCAGTGCACGTGATGTCGAGTCCCGGCCTGCCCGCTTAGTAAACAAACAGGTCGGTACTCAACATGTTATAATCAGGGAATGTTTGATTGTGTGGCTCCCGTCCAGGTCCCACAGCTGAAATGCTCCACTAGCCTAGCTGGGGTGCCACTAACATATGCTCTGGGGGGGGGGATTAAACCCCCCTGACTCCCACCTTATCTACACCTCTGTCCCAGCATACTGTACCACTCTTTTCTAAACCACACTTGTCAGTTGTCCTCTTAACCCACCAACCAATGCTTACCCTTTCACACACCAATGTTTTCTGTGACATTTGCTATCCCCTTCCCTTTTTTTATTCCTAATATATACTGCTCGTTGCTTTGTAACCACATTATTGCCTTTTTTTGCACCATTACAGTATTCCTTTATTAGTTATTGATTTTTTTTGTATGCCTTTTTGAAACTTAGGAATCAAATAAAACTATTTGTGAAAATAAAGACCTGCAATGGTTTTGTCAAAGCAGCGCACCACCCAGACAGGATTCATGCCTGCGCATTGTGGTGCATGATTTTTTTTTTACTGTATATGTGCACTGGGGTACCATTACAAATGAAAGGCAACACACATACTGTACATTAATACACTTTAAAATTCAAGTTTTAACACTTATTAAAGCAATATAAAGGTGTGAAAGGGCTCTTAACCTTTTTTTTTCCCTGCCATTATTGATTACACATGGCTGTCACTCCCACCCCTACAAAGCACTGCCAGCAGAGCACCTTTACAGCCATACTTACAGCTCCTTTGGCACAAGGCCATCTATAAGGCCTGCTCCCTCCACAGTAAAGCAGCAGTTCGTCAGAGGTTCTGACAAAGGGTTCTTCAGCGAAATCTCCGCCACCAGCTTCCTCTGTTGTTTAGGCTCCCCCAACACCTACCAAGACAAAAGACAATACAGGTTAGTACTAGACTGATCAGTGGTTACTAATGGGCCAGTTCTAACGATATGCAAAGTGTGCTATCTTATAGGAACCTGATTTCAGTTTACTGTAACCAACCCATGAGAAATTCTTTCTGGGGCTTAGTAAGGGTAAACAACGATTTCTGACTGCCATACATTCCTGCGCATCATGACTACTTACAAGTCTAGTAAGACCTTGTTGCATTGCCATTTTCAGTATGATACCCAAATTATGTTCTGTATGTGGGCAAATAATGGGGATGCCACCTTTGCATAAATGTGTACAAAAAGTTATAAGCCTAATTCCCCGTACACATGCCAGACTTTCCGACAACAAAACCGTGGAATTTTGTTCGAAGGTTGTTGGCTCCAACTTGTCTTGCATACACACTGTCACACAAATGTTGGCCAACAATTACGAGCATAGTGACGTACAAGATGTACGGCGGGCCGATAAAATGGAAGTTCAATAGTCATGTGATACCTCCATTATGAACGCTAGTTTTACAAGACCGATCGCTTCCGGCTCGTACTTGATTCCGAGCATGCATGGACTTTTGTGCGACTGACTTGTATACACATGAACGGAAAGTCCAGCAAAAATGTGTTGGCGGAAAATTTGAGAACCTGCTAGCCAACATTTGTTGGCGGAAAGTCCGCCAACAAATGTTCAATGGAGCATACACGCGGTCGGACTTTCCGCCAACGAGCTCACATCCAACATCTGTTGTCGGAAAATCGGATCGTGTGTACAGGGCATTATGCTTACCAAGTGGAGAAAAGATAACACTTGCACCTCTAAGGCTGGTCATACAGTATACAATTTTCATGTACAATTTTTCCCAAACCATATAATATGAGGCCAGATCTAAACACTTTCAATTTGTATGCAACCAGGCAGGCTCTTGCACTACATAGTTGGAGGTCAATTTAAAGGAAATGTCCAGCTTTAGGCCCTTTCAAGACAGCTGCCTAACCAAAGTGAGTGGACTCTAGAATATGGACTTATCTACACACTGACTCATGACCAGTGGTTATTTTGTTGACGAAAATATTTTCATCAATGAAATCAACCAATCAACCAATCAATAAAATATGACTAAAACTAAAACAATTGAGATGATTAAAGTAAGACTAAAATGGCATTTTAGTCAAAAACTATCACTAAAACAAAATCGAAAATAACACGGCTCTGCTGGACTTTTCTAAATCGGCAACACAATTCCATCCCCAGCCTCTAATAGCACATTAAGGTTTAAACATGTATTGCGCTACCACATAAGAATAAGTAGGGGCATGTACTAAGCTGCTGAAAGAAGAAAAAAAAAAAGAAGAAAAATGGCTTTCCTTTCCTGCATCTGGAAAGTACTCACAGCGCTTCACTTTTTCCATATTGTGTTATGTTACAGCCTTATTCCAAAATGGATTAAATTAATTATTTAACTCAAAATTCTACAAACAATTCCCCATAATTACGTAAAAGAAGTTTGTTCAAATCTTTGCAAATCTATTAAATATAAAAAATGAAAAAAAAACCCATGTACATAAGTATTCACAGCCTTTGTGCAATACTTTGTTGAAGCACCTTTGGCACCAATTACAGCCTCAAGTCTTTTTTGAGTCTGATGCTACAAGCTTGGCACACCTATTTTGGGGCATTTTTTTCCATTCTTCTTTGCAGGACCTCTCAAGCTCCATCAGGTTGGATGGGGAGTATCGGTACACAGCCATTTTCAGATCTCTCCAGAGATGTTCAAACGGGTTCAAGTCTGGCCTCTGGCAGGGCCACTTAAAGGCATTCACAGAGTTGTCCCGTAGCCACTCCTTTAATATCTTGGCTGTGTGCTTAAGGTCGTTGTCCTGTTGGAAGATGAACCTTCGCCCCAGTCTGAGGTCCAGAGCGCTCTGGAGCAGGTTCTCATCAAGGATCTCTGTACATTGCTGCATTCATATTTCCCTCGATCCTGACTAGTCTCCCAGTTTCTGCTGCTAAAAAAACATCCTCACAGCATGATGCTGCCACCACCATGCTTCACTGTAGGGATGGTATTGGCCAGGTGATGAGCAGTGCCTAGTTTCCTCCAGACATGACGCTTACCATTCAGGCCAAGCAGTTCAATCTTTGTTTCATCAGACCAGAGAATTTTGTTTCTCATGGTCTGAGAGTCCTTCAGGTGCCTTCTGGCAAACTCCTGGTGGGCTGTCATGTGTCAACTGTCGTGAGCTTGAAGCTGAGGGAGCCGTCTTGGTCCAATCAGAGGCAGCGGAATTACATGCATGATACCCCTGTAGGGGTGCAAGGAGTTGGTGAGTAGGGACCTTTGAGGGGGCGCACTGAAGTCACTTGGAGACTCTACGAGCAGAAAAGTCACCGAATTTATTTGGACACTTGCACATCAATGTATAAATATTTTGTATGGACTACACTTATATATTTTTTCCATATTTTAAGTGTTCACTTACACTTTATTAGCATTTTGGACATATTAGGCCACAGTATAGTTTTGGTTATATTATAACAGCTTTTCGTCATACAGAGCTGGTTTTGTTTTATGGTGGGATTTTTTTCCCTTTTTGCTTTCCCTTTTTTGTCTTTTTTTTTTTTTAAGGTTTTTTTAGTTTTTTTTGCTTGAGGTGTTTTTCTTTGAGGTACTTTTTGGAATGACACTTATTATACTATGTACCGTATATATTGCTGCACTTATAGGATACTGGATATAGTACCATTATTAAGCCTATATATTGAGCATATATTACTTTAGTCATTTCCAATGGGTAAGAGTTGGGTGGCACTGAGTGTCTAGGTGGGATCATCACACATATATACACAATTATAATCTTTTATTACCCCTATCTGAATTAACATATAGGTGTCTTTTGCATGTAAAAACCCAGGTATGACTGGAGAAAACTAACTCACATTAATGGTAGCGCCACTGACCCCATTCTTCACGTTTTTTATTTATATCTGGAGCTCTAGGGGAGCTTCTGTTTTTGGGGAGGCAGCCACCGGGATTGTTAACCTAAGAACGGCTTTGTATATTGGTAAATTTGTCATGTGCCTTTTACTGAAGAGTGGCTTCTGTCTGACCACTCTACCATACAGTCCTGATTGGTGAAGTGGTACATAGATGGTTGTCCTTCTGGAAGGTTCTCCTTTCTCCACAAAGAAATGCTGGACCTTTGTCAGAGTGACCGTCGGGTTCTTGGTCAACTCCCTGACAGGGCTGGACTGGGACAGAAATTCGGCCCTGGACTTCATCCAGACCGGCCCACTTACGTTTTGAGTGTCCCATCAGCAACCCCTTTACATCAGATTCTCATCACCAGCTCTTTACATCAGAGTCCCACCACCAGTTCCTTACATCAGAGTCCCACCACCAGTTCCTTACATCAGAGTCCCACCACCAGTTCCTTACATCAGAGTCCCACCACCAGTTCCTTACATCAGAGTCCCACCACCAGTTCCTTACATCAGAGTCCCACCACCAGTTCCTTACATCAGAGTCCCACCACCAGCTCCTTACATCAGAGTCCCACCACCAGCTCCTTACATCAGAGTCCCACCACCAGCTCCTTACATCAGAGTCCCACCACCAGCTCCTTACATCAGAGTCCCACCACCAGCTCCTTACATCAGAGTGTCCCCCTCCCACATGTACTCACGGTTCTAAAGGCAGCCTCTCTTCTTCCTCTCTCCAGTCATGTGATAACAAGCGATAGGGGAGAGAGGAAGGAAAGTCTGCTGACCGTGTCTATCTCCCCCTGCAGGCTGGAGGGAGCAGAAAGCCTAATGCTCTCTCCAGCATATCTCGGAGACTGCTCCTCCTGACAGGAGTGAAATCGCGATCACTCGCTGTCAGTGAGGAGCGGCTCCAGGACTGCACCAGACCGGCCCACTGAGCCATCGGCCCACCGGGAATCTCCCGGTAGTCCCGATGGCCAGTACATGCCTGCTCCCTGACTAAGGCCCTTCTCCTCCGATTGCTCAGTTTGGCTGGTCGGCCCACTCTAGGAAGAGTCCTGGTGGTTCCAAACTTCTTCTATTTACAGATGATGGAGGCCACAGTGCTCATTGGGACCTTCAATGCTGCAGAATTTTTTCAGTACCCTTCCCCAGATCTGTGCTTTGACACAATCCTATCTCAGAGGTCTACAGACAATTCCCTTGACTTCATGGCTTGGTTTGTGCTCTGACATGCACTGTTAAATATGGGACCTTATATAGACAGGTGTGTGCCTTTCCAAATCACGTCCAATCAACTGAATTTATCACTGGTGAAACATCTCAAGGATGACCTGTGGAAACAGGATGCACCTAAGCTCAATTTTGAGTGTCATGGCAAAGACTGAATACTTATAAACATGCGATTTTGTAATTTTTGAAAAATTTTTGGGAAGATTTCAAACAAACTTCCTTAACGTTGAATTTTGAGAAAAATTATTAATTGTTAAATTAATCCATTTTGGAATACGGGCTGTAAGGCTGGATTCACACCTATGCATTTTTAACGCATTTTGCAGATTTGCACTACAGTCCATGTACCATGGTTTCCTATGGAACAGGTTCTGTAGTACAAATCTGCAAAATGCAAAAAGCACTAAAAATGCATAGGTGTGAATCCAGCCTAACATCACAAAATGTGGAAAAAGTGAAGCGATGTGAATACTTTCCAGAAGCACTGTATATTCAGGTAATGTGTGTAATGACATTACAGCCAATAGAGTTTACACTTTTGGGGCTTTTATTTTAAAGTTGCACTTCTGTTTGTCAAAAAACAATGTTTGTTTGTTTATGTAACTTTTATTTATAAAGATGTTCTATATCACAACGGCTAAATGTTCAAACCTTACCATAAAAAATATGTATAACGAGTTTGAAAATCCTAGAGAAATGCTTAATTAATGTGTTAATAATAATAACTTAATTAAGCCCATTAAATTTTAGTCAACTAAAATACAACTAAAACTAAAATGGCATTTTAGTCAAAAAAAACTATGACTAAAACAAAATTTACATTTGATGTCAAATCTATCACTGCTCATGACACCAACTTTGAATCTATCCCCTCTTACCCAAAACTCTTAGGCCGCGTACACACGGGCGGACTGTTTGCCCAACTAAGTTCGTCAGACAATCCGACAAACAGTCCGTTCAAAATTAGCATGAACGGACTTGACCACACACGATGAGCAGACAGTCCGCTGAAAGCGTGCGTGATGACGTGTACAGCATGTACGACGGGACTAGAAAAACGACGTCCTATACACTGCAATGCAACCTTCGGCCGTGTAAATCCTTTCTGAGCATGCGCCATACTTAGTCCGTCCAACTTGCCTACACACGAGCGGACTGTCCGCTGAAACCAAGTTTGGACGGACAAAACCAAGTTTGAACGGACTGTCTTACAGAAATTCCGTAAGACTTTGTTAGTCAGACTGTCCGCTGAAAAAGTCAGCTGAAGCCCACACACGAGCGGATTGTCCGCTGAAACACTGTTCAGCGGACTAAGTTGGGCAAACAGTCCGCCCGTGTGTACGCGGCCTTAGAAATAACCAGGCTGAGGTTCCAACCTTTCCCTTGTTTACTGAAGAAAGTGTGTTGTGTCTGTGTCCCCATTGTAGAGATCCCCTCACTTCCTGTCCCGACAGGAAATTAGGGCAAATCTCTCCATAAACAGAATACGAAATAAAGTCTAATGGAGGTTCTAATCCGCTCTAGAGTTGAACTTTATGCAGGGATTACTGATATTTTTCAGAAAATGCCAGTTGACTAAGTCTGGATTCAATATTTTTTTGAATCGTTGCCTCAGAAAAAGAATGCAGCTAGATAAGTCAAACTCCTATACCTACTGTATATACGTATTTTAGGTAAGTGACACAAAATGCACTAAGTTGCAGGATCAGTATGAAAGCCAGATAACTAGCACTTTTACAGACAGAAGTCAGTGAAAGTAATCTCCATGTTTTGATCAAAACACGTTTCCTTAACTCATACTGAGTTGATGCATTATGGAAGCAATTCACTGTGGAACGAAATGTACAATTTTTTACAAGCCAGGATCTCTGAGTAAGAACTGTTAATCTAGGATCATTTCCAGGGAATAACGCAGGTGCATTGCAGACAGAACATTTGACTTGAACAATATCTACCTCTGTTTGACATTTAGAATACATACAGTATATAAATAAAAACTTCACTGCGCTTGGGTTTTTGTAACAGAGGAAAGCAGCTAGAATAAATTGCGGGTAACAATCAAAATAAGAGAATGTCGTGCTAATATTAATATTAATATATTCAGAAATAAAATCCACAATTGCCAGGGAGCACCTAAGGTGTGCAATAGAGATAGATCTGCAGGTGAAATGACAATCCTCCTCCAACAACACAGCAAAATGGACCTCTTACTCCTAGGAGTGTACCACTAATTATAGGTGGTCTAGTTGGGCTCAAACACTCATTAGCCTTGCTCCTGTTCACCCTAAACTCCACAAAATGGTTCAAACCATGTTGACCCCTCCGAGAGCGTCTCCCCACAGGTGCCCCTGATGACGTCTGGTATGACGAAACACTTATGGTGGAGCCTGGATACATGACAATCGCTGCACTCGTGGGCTTGTATATTACTGCTAATGTGTGAGTATAACTGAAATGTTTTAATACCCAAGTGCTTTTACATACTTCACTATGTATGAGATAGTCTTTGTTCTCATTCTGGCACATCTAACCTGTGAAAAGATGCTCTCAGAAGAACAACAGGATTTGAACCGTTTTGTGCAGTGTACGGTGAACAGGAGCAAGGCTGATGAGCCTTTGAGGCCTTTATAGACCACCTATAATTTAGTGGTCCACTCCTAAGGGTAAGAGGCCCAGTTTTCTGTGGTGTTGGATTGTCATTTCACCTGCAGATCTATTTCCGTTGCACACCTTCGGTGCTCCCTGGGAATTGTGGATTTTACTTTTGAATTAACTTTTATTGGCGCTGCATTCTCTTCTGAATACATACAGTATAGCACAATACATTCTATCCACACAAATTAATGCTGGCTAAAAAACACCAATACAGGTATGTATTTTATAAATATTTATTAAAGCATTGTATTGCTGTTCTTTGTGGTACCCCCTTTCCAACATCTCCATAAAGCCTTGCCTAGCATCCCCCTAAAGTCTTTCCCAGCATCCTCTTGGGTCTCTTCTACACTGGCAGCTGGATGGTGGGAGCCACCTAAGGTTGCCACCTATATTAATTACACAGGTTCTGTGGTTGATTAAAGAGGAAGTAAACCCTGATGAGTTTATTTCCTCTTTCACTCCCTGCAAAGGTAAAGCATAATGGACTACTATGCATCGCATAGTAGTCCATTATGTGTCACTTACCTGACACAGGAGCCAGCAATGTCACCGCTGTCCCCTGTAGACCGGCGCATCCATCTTCTCGGTGGGTCTCGCTGCTCCGCCGCTGTCATCACTCCCACGCATGCGCACGGGAGCCGCCACGCGCGGCATATCGGCGTTGACGGCGGCGCGCTCAGTGCGCCTGCGCGTCTGTCTTTCGGCAAATATCTCCTAAACCGTGTAGGTTTAGGAGATATTTCTTGGACCTACAGGTAAGCCTTAATCTAGGCTTACCTGTAGGTCAAAGTGTGTTGTAAGGGTTTACAACCACTTTAAGTTGGTAATGAAACTCGCTTGGTGCCTTATCCGCATTAAATTAGCCTCAGAACCTGTGTAACTCATATGTGTCCGGGTTTAAAGGGATGAGGCGGCAACCCTAGGCGGCTCCCACCATCCAGCTGTCACTGTTGAAGAGACCTAAGAGGACGCTGGGGAAGACTTTAGAGCAGTGATGGCGAACCTTGGCACCCCAGATGTTTTGGAACTACATATCCCATAATGCTCTTGAACTCTGCAGTGTAGTTGAGCATCATGGGAGATGTAGTTCCAAAACATCTGGGGTGCCAAGGTTCGCCATCACTGCTTTAGAGCAGGGGTCTCCAAACTATGGCCCTCCAGTTGTTCAGGAACTACACTTCCCATCATGCCTACTCGTGTCTGTGAATGTCAAGAGTTTTTCAATGCCTCATGGGACGTGTAGTTCCGCAACAGCTGGAGGGCCGTAGTTTGGAGATCCCTACTTTAGAGCGATGCTAGGGAAGACTTTATGGACATGCTGGGGAAAGGGGGGTACCTCAAAGGACAACAATGCAATGCTTTAATTAATATTTAGTAAATACATACCTGTATTGGTGTTTTTTCTTTTAACGTGGATAGAATGTATTGTGCTATACTGTATGTATTCAGAAGAGACTGCAGCGCTAATAAAAGTCAATTCAAAAGTAAAATCCACAATTTCCAGGGAGCACCAAAGGTGTGCAATGGAGATAGATCTGCAGGTGAAATGACAATCCTTCACCAACACCACAGCAAACTTGGCCTCTTACCCTTAGGAGTGGACCACTAAATTATAGGTGATCTAGTAGTGCTCAAAGACTCATCTGCCACCATAGACGGCACTAATAAAAAAAAGGTTCAAATCATGTTGTTCCTCTGAAAAAGCCCTTAAAGTTCTATACTAAAGTATCCATACTCCCAGCGATCCTGGAGGTGCTGGGGCAAGGAGGTCACACGCTATTTTGCTGAATTGCAGAAGAGAAATGTCACCAGCCTGGCTTTGCTGTCTGGTAGGGCTGTGTAAATCTTAGGACTGGTTGGAAACACATTACAAGTTCTTTGACAGATAAAAAAAACTCATATGTCTGTGTTTCAGCTTTATTTTAGCTATTTGCCAGCTTGAAGCTTCACACATGCTGAATCATTATTTAAATAACCTTCTGCCTCCGTATTACACATGTCATTAGATCTCAGGGAACTAGTGTGAGAAATTAGGCAATACCACAGTTACATGGATCTGTCAAATTTACTCAACAAAACTTTGGAACCTGCTCAATTGGCTCCCTGCTGACAATCTACTCAGCTTGATTTGGGTCAGTTACACTGGCAGGTGATGTAATGAGTGAGCAGGATGCCTCTGAACACATTTGAACACATGTATTATTCATGCCTCCTCTGAAAAGGAAACTAGACTGCCCAGTAAGGCCAACAAGAGGTTCTGACATTTCATCAACCAGAAACTACACACTGAAGTACATCACTGGACTTTGTGTTTCATAAAACCCTACTCCCTGGCCACCAAGAAGGTCTGATTAGATGCAGATGTTACTTAGTAGAGCTTTCTTAAAGGGTAAGTACACTTTCAAAGTGCACCCACAGCTATAATGATGTTTGTTCCCAAAGCAGGAGATGCGCTATACAAACCTAAGGGATTCAACTGTGCAAGCCTGGACTATGGAAAGGATATCCATGCCGAAGAATGTAGAGATTGCAGTGGGCTGCCACTTCAAAAGCCCAGTCGGTATGGAGTTATTGGGTATCTAAGGCTAGGGGAGCCAAGAAAGCAAGGCATACCGCTTACTGCTCTTTTAGGCTACTTTTCTACTAGTGCAACTTGTCATGCGACTCGGGACTGCAAAGTCGCATGACAAGTTGTATCCCCATGATTTCCAATGAGTACCGTTCATATCTGTGCAACTTCAAAGTAGTCCCTGCACTACTTTGATGCAACTTGAGGTCCATAGACCTCAAGAATAAACAGGCATTGCTTCAGGTTGCATCAAAATGGTGGCAAAATTGTGTGACTTAGGTCGCAATAGTGGAAACCTAGGCTAAAGCAAACCTTTTTAACATATACCTTATATAAGCAACCTGGAAATGAATATGTTAATGAAAAAGGAGAGTCCCCTGGGTCTATATCAGTGTGTGCCTTTGTTCAAATAAACAGTTCATGCTCCAGCTTTGCAGGAAAGCGAGTCCTGCCTAGTTCTTGGTTGTAATATGCGGCTATGATATCTAATATCTATATTCTGACTGGGGGAAGCAGTATATGACGGAAGCATTCAAGCGGAGTGTGGGACGTTCCGTTACAGACCTCAAAAATACACAAGCATTGCTTCAAGTTTCATCAAAATTGCGGCCAAATCATGTGACTTTCAGGTCGCAATAGTGGAAACCTAGGCTAAAGCAAACTTTAACATATACCTTATATAAGCAACCTGGAAATGAATATGTTAATAAAAAAGGAGAGTCCCCTGTGTGTATCTGTGTCTACCTTTGTTCAAATAAACAATTCTTGTTCCAGCTTTTCAGCCAAACGAGTCCTGCCTAGTTCTTGGTTGTAATATGCGGCTATGATATCTAATATCTATATTCTGACTGGGGGAAGCAGTATATGACGGAAGCATTCAAGCGGAGTGTGGGACGTTCCGTTACAGACCTCAAGAATACACAAGCATTGCTTCAAGTTGCATCAAAATCGTGTGACTTTCAGGTCGCAATAGTGGAAACCTAGGCTAAAGCAAACCTTTTTAACATATACCTTATATAAGCAACCTGGAAATGAATATGTTGAAAAGGGAGAGCATAAACCCCTTCTGATAAATCTTAAATAGCTACAATATCATTGATAAGTTGTTCAGTTATGACCACAGAATTGCAAATCTTCAATTCATAAACATACAACTAACAGACAATGTAGCGGTTTTTTTCCACACTGTTTTTACAAGTTATTGTTATTTGCTTTACACTGCCACAAATTAGCCTCCTTCTAAAGAACAGGTATTTAAAGTTTAAGAGAACCAGTCCGGAATGGGCATTTGTAAGAATCAGAATTTCCACGCTTAAACTGTTACTAAACCCAGGACCCTGCATTCACTATATCTGGCCAAATAACTGCCAAATAACTTCTCATCAGCAGTATATAGCAGTCTAGTTACTTCTATCAGTGTCTGGTTAAAGCTTGTAGGAGGAGTTTTCATTCTCCTATGATTGTCCTATGGGGCTGCAGGACACCTGACCCTCTGTCTGGACAGTGCCGATTACATGCACTCTACCAAGAAATAAAAAAAAACTTGTTAGCAATACACACCAAACTGAGCATGTGCAGAGTGCCCCCAAGGCTCTGTTCTATCATGAGATAGATTGGAGACTGTGGAAGAAGGGTAGGATCAAATAAGACAGGATCAAACAGCCTTTTTACACAATGCAGAGGCTTAACCCCTTAGGTTCCACAGTGAGTATAACAGGCATGCTTTACTGCATATACAGACGGATTTTACTGTTGTGGGTTTAGTAACACTTTAAAGCCCATTTGAACTTTGTTTAAAGGATAAGTTTACCTTTAAAATAAATAAAATGCACATTTTTTGCAAGTAAAAAAAAAAAGTGCATTTATTATTATTTTTTTATTAGGAGCCTGTAAAGCAGATTACAGGTGCAATCTCAGGCTCCAGGAGACTGTCAGTTTAGCTATCTGCCGAAGAGTGCTCATCAGCACCCTGGTAGTACATTGTAAACTACAAGCAGTCAGCCACAATGGATGATGATAGTTGTAGTTCTCCCATTAACAGAATTTTTAAAATCCTGACAGCGGGTGCAGGAAGAAGGTCCGCTGCCCCCTGCCACAATCGTTACACTCTAAATATGGGTGTAAAATGTTACTAAGGCTAGGTTCACATTGCAGCGATGCGGGAACGCCGCAAATCTGCGGCGGGTTCCCGCATCGCATACCTCCCGCCGGCAGTTCACACTGCCCTATGCGAACTGCTGGGAGTGTCAGTGAAACGTTAATGACACCCCCCGATCAGTTCACATATCGTGGTGCGATCTGCAAACTCGGACAGGAATCGGATCGCATGGTGTGAACACCCATGCGATCCGATTCTGCTGCGGACCAAAAAAAGGGTCCTGTGCGAGTTTGGGCCGGGTGCGATGCAAATTCAGCCATACTATCTGTATGGCTGAACTCGCATCGCACAGAGATCGGATGTGATTTGCACTGCAGTGTGGTGCGAATCACATCCGGTTCTCGTCACCGCTGCAATGTGAACCCAGCCTCAAGGTGAATTTATCCTTTAAATCAGCTAAATACATTCTAGATGCATAAAAAAAGGAGTGTAAAGCCGGTGTTTTTTTTTATTTTTTTTATTAAAGTAGCCACAACCCAAGTAGAAAGTCTGTTCCCCACCAGCATGCTGTAGAGAAGAATCTTTGCTCTGTGCATGGAAGCAGTGATCTCTCTGCAGGTCTAATGCACCCCCTGCTGAGTCAAAACCAAAGCTCTTCAATCAGTAGGGAACATACAATTTGCCAATTGCACAGTTATAGTTTACGGATATATGTTGGACCTCTGTAGAGAGAGACCACTGCTTCCACACAGAGAGCAAGGGTCTCCCACCCTGTAGCACGCTGGCAGGTGACAGGCTACTCTACTCAGGTTGTGGCTGCTTTCTTGGAATATATTCAGCTAAATTGAAAGTTTGAGTTTAAAGTTATCATACTGCAGCCTCACCTCTCAGGGTGTATGCTGTTATTCACTGGTGTTCTCTCCCCGTCAGAGCAATCTCCCAGTGTCAGGCTGTAAGGCCCCCATAGAGGCTGTCCTATACCCTGCCTAGGTCTGTCTTCACATAACGTCCCATAATTTAAAGACTGAGATTGCCGATTGGCAAACTGCAGATAACCCTAATCCACATTGTCATGAAAAACTGTTTCATGCAGTCATTACAATACGTACACCAAACCGTATACAATTTTTTTTATTTTTATTTTTTTATCACATATTCAGGATCCGTTATGTCTTATAACTTCCCTATAAATTTACTGTATAATGTAGAGTTACTGGGCACAGCAGTTTATTTTGTGCAATGTGGCAAGTATCCCACAATGCCAGCATGCCTCTGGCTAGAATTACAAATGCAACAGTAAAAATAAATATAATAAAACTAAAAGCTCTAGAATAAAGAATATAACAAATGTATAAAGCTAAGTGTAAATGTTTGCTCTTGTGGCATGCCATTATACAAATAAAAAGCAGCACAAAAATAATACAAATAATACAAACAATAAAGCATGCAACACCATGCAACATTAAAAATAAATATAATAAAACTAAAAGCTCTATAATAAAAAAAATAAAAACAAACATATAAAGCTAAGTGCAAATGTTTGCTTTTGCGGAATGCCATTATACAAATAAAAAGCAACACAAAAATAATACAAACAATAAAGCATATGTGTACTTTTACAGCAGTATTAGTTGTGAAGATATATATATCTATATCTTTATATATATATATATATATATATATATATAAATAAATTAATGAATTAATCATCAAGAATAATTTTCGCAATCTTGACAAAAGTGTTTCACAATTCTTTCTATGCAAAGAATTCTCTCTGCTCTTCTGAAGCCACAGCAGTCAAAAGAAAAGAAGAAAAAAAACTGGGCAGTCTGCCAAGAATCAAAACATTCTTTATCAGTTGAACTCAAGTATAAACATTGTAACAATATGTCAATGGAATAGACTGTGTGTAAGTGAAAAAAGTTTAACCATTTAAACGCTAAACCTTTTTCTAACATTTGTTGGTTTCAAGTAAAAAAAAAAAAATAATATAATAATTTTGGGGAAAAAAATTACTTTCATGAATTAAAAAAAAAAAAAAAAAAAACACTAACCAGTAAAGTTAGCCCCTTTTTTTTGTTTTATATAATGTGAAAGATTTTACATCATGAGAATCGTGAGAAAATCGTGATACTTTTATTCTAAGCAAAAAAATTGTGATTCTCATTTTGGCCAGAATCGTGCAGCTCTAATATATATATATATATATATAGATAGATAGATAGATAGATATATAGAGAGAGAGAGAGAGAGATACTATTGGTACTAGAATTATTTCTCTCACTCCTCACATGCAGTACAATGTTTTTGTACATAGGAGCTGCATGCATCTATGCTCGTTTGCGCATTTGGGGGCAGAGGATGGTAAAAAAAAAAAAAAATTATATATATACACACACAAAGATAGAGATATTTATATATATTAGATAGAGAAGTATATAGATTTTATATATATATATATATATAAAAGAGAGAGAGAGATATCTAATATATAGTTCAATAAAAAGAGTCAAGCTGGGGTGGTGGCACAGGAAGCTCCATAGCCACAGGATCAGCAAGGAGTTGTCACCCTACTAGAAGCATGCAGGGGTCTATGAATGACAAGAGTGGCTGAACGAAAATTCAAATATGTGTATTGAACCATTGAAGTCAAAATTTTGCATTGGAGCCCCATTACAGAATTCAGCCACCATGATGGGTCATAAATATTATTGTGGCAGACCGGGTCACACATAAATATGGGTCAATGTGCCTCACAAACCATGCCGGGATCCTACACCTGTTTGGCTCTTATGAAGAGGGTAGGTAGGTATTAAGGTAGATCTCACTCACCCGCACTTTGATGTCTGGGTTCTTGATATGAATGTCCCTCATAGCAAGGATCATATCATTATTGGAAAGATCCTGAAGAAGAGCCATCAATTTGATCAGATTGCCGTCTGTCATGCCGCTGCTGTATTTCTCATAGAGGATCTGCAGAGGTATGGCCTGCTCTGTAGGAATAGAAATGACACTTAAATGTGCTGGTTTTTGACAAAAGAAATTAAAGATTAATTCCTCGATTCATTTTTTTGAGCGATAAAAATTCTTTTGATCGGTACTCACCTCTCCGCCAGCTTCCGGGTCTTCAGGGAGTTCCGCCAGGGATCCGGTGACATCACGGACATCAACGTCACCGGACTCCTCCCCCTTCCCCAAGTGCCTCCGTCTGCTAACGAAGGGAAGGGGGGAGGAGTCCGGTGATGTTCAAGTTCTGATTGAATGAAATGCATACGGGGAGGCGCTACGCATGACGTCACCCGCTGCTGCCCTACAGAACTAACACGATTGTCGGCTTTACATGCTGTGTTTTTATCATCTTTATGTGAGTAGTTTGAACACAAAAATGAAATCTTATACTTAAGCGGTGAGCACTTAGATCTTTTCTTTCTACCCATGGCCTGGCGTCCTTGCTGAGATCTAAGGAGACGTGAGAGAAGTTTATGGTCCGTGTTAACCCTTTTGATAACCGCTTGCATGACCACCTGTTTGCACAGGGGTCCATGCCATAAGGTGAGAGGGATTAGTTAGACCAGAGGTGGAGGGATTGTCACGCTACTGTGGGAAAAAAATTACTTACGTCAGTGCTACAGTTTGAATTTAAAACGTATTTGTGTGAACTGTGAAGTTAAGTCATGGATTGTGGAAACTAACGTGTTATTGTATATATTGTATACCACATTTACCACCGACTAATGCAGAGTTGCAATGCAAGGAGATCAGCTAAAAGTAGTTGGATCTGTATGTGCGTTATAATTAATCGAAATTAGTTGATTAAAAAAAATCGATTAATCGAACACGAAAATTGTAATCAGTAACAGCGCTAAAAAAAAAAAAATATATATATATATATATATATATATATATATATATATATATATATATATATATATATATATATATATAAATCCACAAATAATTCCTGATTCTTTGAGACAGAATAATCGGACTGATTTCTACGACACCAAATATCTGATGATCACTAAAGAAGCATTCGGTTTGGGGGGTTCAAATCAAGTGCATTTCAGAGGGCAAAAATATCCAAAACTTAGAATTATTCCTGTAAATGAGAAACATTTAGCAAGCATGATAATAAAGGGAGGCTTTCACTGCTGCAGATGGACACGCATCACTAGTAGCACATAATGGGTAATAAAGACACTGGGGGTAACAATGCAAAGCATGATTTATAATAGTAGCACAACTTATCTGAGCAATACTGGGATCAATGAAGTAATCACACATGACAAAACTCTGCGGGGTCACAGGCTAAGGTCTAAAGCTCTGCAAATGATTAAACAGTAAAATAATATAAACAGTGCGCTTGAATCCAACTATAAATATTGCACAACAATATAGTTACATAATTAATTAGGTTGAATAAAGACACCAGTCCATCCTGAGTGAGTGTCTACAACTGTCCCTATTCCTGTACATTGCACCCTCACATCGGTCCCTACCCTCAAAGAGCCCACAATCCAAGGTCTCCATTCATATACCAGGGCCAATTTTGAACAGAAGCCAATTAACCTACCTGCGTGCCTTTTGGAGTGTGGGAGGAAACTGGAGTCCCTGGAGGAAACCCACGCAGGCACAGGGAGAACATGCAAACTCCAGGTAGGTGGTGTCCTGGTTGAGATTCGAACCAGCGACCCTTTTTACTGCTAGGTGAGAGTGTTAACCACTACACCACTGTGCCGCCCAATATGATATCCAATAATCCAAAAATGTGCTACACAACCAATTGCTAATGCTCCTTCCTCTATGAGAAGAGGTATACTCCAAATATACACACAGTCACGATAAAAATATAATAAAGAATATGAATAAAAAAGTCCCAACAAAGATGAACCACCACCTGGAGGTAAAGTTCCTATTCACCTTCATAGAATAAATGAATCAAAAACCTGAGTCAAATAACACTTTCCAGAGCATGGATCCTCACTGCGATGGTTCAGACGCTCTGTTTTTCTCACAAATTGATGACTTCTAAAAGATTGCTCTCAAAGATAAAAAGACGTCATTGCACAAGATTGCTGTGTATTCATAAACTCCCAAATATTATAAGCTATTCACTCACATTTGGTTTGGTTCAAAAAACGCTAAGTGAACGATCAGTGGTGCACTCAGCTTTCCTCCTCACTGCACGTCCGGTATAGCAAAACACTGGTGGTGACGTCACTGGCTCCTCCCGACATGTTGCAATCAGTTCCCTTGAGAAAGTCACGTGACCTGTGACGCAACGCGTCGGGAGGAGCCAGTGATGTTGTTTTGCTATACCGGACGTGCAGTGAGGAGGAAAGCTGTGTGCACCACCGATCGTTCAATTAGCGTTTTTTGAACCAAACCAAATGTGAGTGAATAGCTTATATCAGTGGTCATCAACCCTGTCCTCAGGGCCTACTAACAGGCCAGATTTTATGTATTACCTTGGGGAGATGCAGACTAGAATACCGCAATCACTGAGCAGCAAATGATATCACCTGTGATTGAAAAAGTTCAGTTATCTTGCAAACCTGGCCTGTTAGTGGGCCCTGAGGACAGGGTTGATGACCACTGGCTTATATTATTCAGGAGTTTATGAACACACTAAACTTGCGCAATATCTTTTTATCTTTGAGAGCAATCTTTTAGAAATCATCAATTTGGGAGAAAAACAGACCATCTGAACCACGGAAAAACTATAAGCTCATCGGAGTGAGGATCCATGCTCTGGAAAGTGTTATTTGACTATTTTTACCAGCCCCTTCCTTTCCCAAATGAACACGCTCACTCAATCATAACTGAAACATAGTGAATGTGTTTACTATGTTTCAGTTTGTGAACAGGAAGCCGCTCAGCACAGAGAACTTCCCATTCATTCACTGACCAGTGCAGCTGAGGCTGCAGAGAAAGGCAAAAACCTTAGCATAGGCAAATACAAATGCTAACACATATTTGACTACTCCAGAAAGTGTCAATATTTCTGGTTCAAGCACCTTCGTCAGGGGTAATTAATAAGAGTATATGCAGTCATAGTTTTGTCTTACTACAAAAGATAGTTTTGTCTTACTAAGACAAAACTATGACTGCATATACTCTTAGCATATACTCTTATTAAATACCCCTGATGAAGGTGCTTGAACCAGAAACGCGTTGGGCACCGGAGATCACTATATACCAGAGAGTAACAACAATCTGTCATTCAAATGATGCAACCTGGCGTTTTTTTGTCTTGTCTATGCTGGTTTTCATACTTGTGTAGTATTTCTTCTATGTCCTTTTAACCACCGGTCATCATATGATCAAATGGTTTTATGTATATTCAATAAATGATATTTTCTAAATTTATGTGTGGTTGCTGCCTACAAAGTCCCAACGAAGGGGGATTCCTTGTTCTTAATAGACAATCAGGGATGTGGCAACAACACACTGGTCTGACATGGTGAAACCCTCCTTTTTTGCCACCTATAGCAATAGGCCAATAGAATGATGTGGTGGTGGTGGGGGGTGAACAGGCATCAGACACCTATCTGTCGCTGCACTTTATTAAAATAACCAATTTAAAAGGGTTTGTAAAGTTATAGGTTTTAACCCTAGTGCCACGTACACACGGTTGGAATTCCGGGCAGAAGAAGACCGATGAGAGCTTTTCATCGGAAAATGCGACCATGTGTATACTCCATCGGAATTTAGCTGTGTGAATTTCCACCAGCCAAAAATTGATAGCATGTTCTCAATTTTCCCGACGGAAAAACTTTCTATCTGTAATTTCCGATCGTGTGTATGCAATTCCGACACGCCAAAAATCACGCATGCTCAGATTCAACTACGAGACAGAAGCTATTGGCTACTGGCTATTGAACTTCCTTTTTCTAGTTCCGTCGTACGTGTTGTACGTCACCACGTTCTAAACTATCGGACTTTGGTGTGACCGTGTGTAAGCAAGACAGCTTGAGCCGAATTCTGTCGGAATTCCGTCTGGAAAACCATCAGAGCTTTTTCTGACGAGAATTCCGATCGTGTGTACGCGGCATAGGACCTTGGTCTGCATTGACCCCTGTGCTGTTTCTCATAACGCAACTACCCTATAAAGGCAGGATTCATCCTTACATAGTTGCATAGTAAGGTTGAATAAAGACACCAGTCCATCCAGTTCAACCTGAGGGAGAGTACACACTCACGTCGGTCCCTACACTCAAGGAGCCCACAATCCAAGGTCCCCAACTCACAGTCATATACTAGGGCCAATTTTGGGACAGATGCCAATTAACCTACCAGCATGTCTTTATAGATACCTAGTAAGGTTGATCCTTATGTGGCCCTCTTACAATTTTTAGGTCTATCTCAGCTATTTCAAGGAATTTTCCTATTTCCGATTTCAAGGAATTTGTTTCTGAAAAGATTTCTTACGACACACCAAAAAAACCGAGTGCTCTTCAGAGATTTTTCTATTTCCTCCCATATATGTGCATCCAGTTTTTCCATGACTTGCTCTGGGCACGGTAACCATGCTCAACATATTTCTTATCGGTTGATCTTCATATTCTTGATGAAAAGTAAGCACGGTTGTTTTGCGGGATCTGTTTCTCATAAAATCATTGTTGCATGCTTATTAAAAAAGGATGCACGGTATATCGCAAATCTGCAAGAATACAACAACGTGCCTGTTCTGCTCCCAGACAAAGAGTCTCTGCTGAAGCGTCTGCTCCTTCGTTCTCCCGGAGGCGATATTGGATTGCCAAGGTCTGCACTCCGACATGAAGTCATGAACACAGTCATGCCCCTTCCCCTCTGAATTTTAGCTTTTCTTCTATCTATAGACTTTTGAAATTCAGTGTTAGGATGCCAGTGTATTTTCTTAAGCCACCTTTTGAGGACACTACCTTAACGGGACCGTAACTGCACTTCACTGCTCTACTCTACCGAAGCATGTGGTCAATGTTCGTGGTCACCCTGCACAGTTTACTGTCCTTCAAACTTGGAGGGGGGGGGGGGGGGGAATGTGTTCAGAGGGGGTTGAAAGTGTTGTGGCATCAGTGGGAGTAAAACAAAATTACATAGCACCTGTAGTCAGGATGAGCAATAGTGCCCCATCACTAGCATCAGTAGGTGGAGCGCCCAATTATTGATATAAGTGGGAGGAATAGTGCCCCATTACTGGTATGAGTGGGAGGGTCAGTGCCCCATCAGTGGGAGGAATAGTGCCCCATCATTGGTATCAGCAGGAGGAATAGTGCCGCACCATTGGTGTCAGTGGGCGGACTAGTGCCCCATCATTGGTGTCAGTGGAAGAAATAGTGCCCCATCACTGATATTAGTGGGAGGAACCATACCATATCATTGGTATCAGTAGGAGGAATAGTGCCCAATCATAGAAATCTGTGGGAATAACATCATCAATGGTGTCAGTTGAAGGAATAGTGCCCCATCGTTGTTATCAGTGGGAGGAACAGTGCCCCTTCATTGGTGTCAGTGGTAAGAATAGTGACCCATCATTGTTATCAGTTTGGAGGAATAGTGCCCAATCACTGCTATCAGTGTGAGGAATAGTGCTCCATCACTAGTGTCAGTGGGTGGAATAGTTCCCCATCATTGGTGTCAGCGGGAGAAATAGTGCCCCATCATACATCATAGGTATCAGCCGGAGGAATAGTGCTCCATCATTAGTATCTGTGGGAAGAACAGTGCCTCATCATTGATGTCAGTTGAAGGAATAGTGCCCCATCATTGTTGTCAATGGGAGGAATAGTGCCCCATCATTGGTGTCAGTGGGAGGAATAGTGCCCCATCATTGGTGTCAGTGGGAGGAATAGTGCCCCATCATTGGTGTCAGTGGGAGGAATAGTGCTCCATCATTAGTATCTGTGGGAAGAACAGTGCCTCATCATTGATGTCAGTTGAAGGAATAGTGCCCCATCATTGGTGTCAGTGGGAGGAATAGTGCCCCATCATTGGTGTTAGTGGAAGGAATAGTGCCCCATCATTGGTGTTAGTGGGAGGAATAGTGCCCCATCATTGGTGTTAGTGGGAGGAATAGTGTCCCATCATTGGTATCAGTGGGAGGAATAGTGCTCCATCATTAGTATCTGTGGGAAGAACAGTGCCTCATCATTGATGTCAGTTGAAGGAATAGTGCCCCATCATTGGTGTTAGTGGAAGGAATAGTGCCCCATCATTGGTGTTAGTGGGAGGAATAGTGCCCCATCATTGGTATCAGTGGGAGGTATAGTGCTCCATCTTTGGTGTCAGCGGGAGGAATGGTACCCCATCACTGTTATCAGTGGGAGGAATAGTGCCCCATCATTGGTATCAGTGGGCTGTATAGTGCTCCATCATTGTTGTCAGTGGGAGGAATTGTACCCCATCATTAGTGTCAGTGGTAGGGGCTATACCCCTGGCTGGTGTCAGTGGAGGAATAGTGCCTCAAGGGCCAAAGGCTAGCAAAGCTCTGCCTTTTGGCCTGTAGGATGCAGTTTGGAGACCACTTGCCTAGAATCTGAGAAAGCAACAATGTTCAAATGTCAGAAATGTTCACCTAGCAGAACTATTCGAATTTTAAAATATGCATGTTCCTCGGCTAGAGACTGGCAGACCAGCATACCCACGTATCATACACATCTAAAAAGATGTAGATGCTCCTCATATAATACATAAGGTTTTCTGCTCGTCTTTCCTTCCCCATGCTGACATTTTGTTCTGCACATGCTTCCAGACACTCCACAGATGGCATGTGCTGTACAGAAATGATGAGCAGGGCGACTAGCACTGAAACAACCAGGAAAAGCTAAATAACAGCTAATTGCTATTTTTATCCTGCAAGTGTATTCATTCTCTAAAAAAAGGGGAGAAAAAAGGAAAACAATACAAGAATAGGGAAAACAAAAAAGAACTGGGAAAAATGCCATGAGCATGCAGACGTCATACAATTGGCGGAAAAAAGATAGCAAAAGAAAAACAAAATGCTGAAAAACCTCAAAACATCCTGTAATTGGCATTGCTCTATTAGAGGTATTCTCAATATGCTGCATTACTATAAATGAAAGATAAAAGACATACACTATCACAATAATGCAGCAAGACTGCCGTAAAAGCTTATTATTGATTTATTGATAATGTAATGCAGGAGACATACAATGTCCCTTCACAGCGGACACGAAAACAATTAGCGCTCCGATCGAATGACTTCTAATGCTGCTCTCCGCAAAGACCTCATTATAGTGAACACCTACTCCACTTTAAGTCTTGCCTAAGATACCCCAATTATCATCATTACTGTTATTAGCCAGAAAAGCCAAGCTTAGGCCTCCTGATTTCGTTTCACTTTGTTATTGGAGCTTGACATTCATTGACTAAATGGCTAAATTATTTCAATTGCCATCACCCTTCCAATGACAGCGCCCTCAATAAGGCAAGCCTATTGGACATTGGGATAGCAGCCATTAAACAATACAGAATTTCTCTTATCATACTCTCCAAGCCTATTTAAACTGTTTAAACACTTTAGGTTTAAACCAGAGACGTTTTTGGATTACCCTGTTTCCCCGAAAATAAGACCTAGCATGATTGTCGGTGATGGCTGCAATATAAGCCCCCCCCCCCCCAAATAAGCCCTAGTTAAAGTCCTTGTAGGTCTTATTTTCAGGGAAACAGGGGTAGGGCTTATTTGGGGGGTAGGGCTTATATTGCAGCCATCACTGACAATCACTCTAGGTCTTATTTTTGGGGAAAGAGTAGTAGAGATGGGCCAAAAACTGCCCAGTTCAGTTCTCCCAAATAGGGAAAAAGTTTGGCCCCCGAACCACGAACTCCATTGAAGTCTATGGGACCCGAACATGAAAAATCAAAAGTCCTCATTTTGAAGGCATATATACAAGTTATTGGGCATAAAAAGGGTATAGGACCTGGGTACTGCCATAGTGGACATGTTTTAAAAAAAAAATTGCATTGATACAATAGTTTTTAAAGGAGTAGTGATTTTTATGATGCTTAAAGTGAAAGAAAAAAAAAAAAGAAAAATTTCTTTAACCAATTAAGGACCGAACCTCTTTTTGCCATAACAACAATATTACTCTTAAAAATGAGGACGTATGTCGGTGTGCGGCGGTCCGTAAGTGGTTAAATATAGTGCCTGGGGGATCCCCCTTAGTCTGCCTGTAAAGTGGCTCATCTGTAGCATGTATAGAACATGCTACAGCAAAAATTGCATTTCTAAAGAGTCAAATCACATTTAAATACACTCGCAGTTGCAATTGCCAGTCCATGACATTTCTTTTTTTTTAGGTTTTGTATTGCCAGCAATTTTTTTATTCTCTTTGAGCTGTCAGAGGTGAAGCCCGCTGATAGCTGATCACCCATTCGTTAAGGTTGCGGTGGCCCGCTTCCTGACCTGCTCCTTAACATATTGACTGTGCACTCGGTGGGTGAACATATCGCCGAATGCACAGAAAATTTGGGTGTTTGGCGAATACCCAAACAGGTGACACCCAAACAGGAGGAACTGTTTGCCCAACATTATTAGAAATTTACAATGGGGTTTTCAGCTGCCTAGGGTAAAATCTGGGCTTCTGCTATGGGCTTTTAGGCTTTTTTGCTGACTAGCTGGAGAGTATGCTAGGGATTGTCCCTTGCCCATGTGCATCTTTTGTTTTTGCCTAAAGAGGTAGTATGGAGAAAGCTATTTTGGCCAACAGCGGACTAAAGTCCACTGTTGGCTGACATCACTTAGCTGGTCCAGGCTTGAGAAAGATCTCAACTTTACAGTCCAAATTAACCCAGATGTCTGGAATGGCAGCTGGCTCAGCCTCTCAGCGATTCACTAGGAGACTGAGCCAGCCGCTCTCGCCCCCTGCACAGCCCAGTGCTCCAGTGAGCACTGGAGGGGCAGAGCATAGAGATTGACAGTCACTGCTCTTTATGCAGAGAGGAGAACTAAGTGACCAGCAGTGTTTGATCGCTCAGTTCTCACTACAGAGCCAGCGGGGGGTATAAATATATATATATTTTTTAAAGTCTATACTTCTCTTTTAATTATAACTGAAGTGGTTGCCATTATTGTCTGGATGGCTTAGCCATGAAGCTGGGCCCCAGTAACAAAGTGAAACGAATTCAGAGGGGCACAGAAAAAGCTTTTCTGGCTAATAAACGTAATTGTATGCATGCATCTTTTAGGAACCTTTACAATGTTAGAATGTTGTTTCGAGCCACCAGAACTTCCTAAAATTTGGACCCCTTGGTTTAATTGCTCCCAAATACAGAAGAGCTCCTCCAGCTTGCTAACTATTAAAACACATTTTTCTGAACTGAATAAAAGTATAACTTCCCTTCCCTGCTGCTTTTTTTCTTCTACTTCTCCTTCTGCTCCCACCCCTCCTTCCCTTCCTCCCCTACCTAAGATTTTCCTCACCCCAAATATTTTTCCATAGTATAAAATGATGAAGTATTTATATATCTTGATCTGCCTATTATAGACACCTAGTTATTAATAGTTGTTTGATGCTCTGCCCTAGGGTTGCACCGACACCGGTATAGATACTAAACTTTTGGACAAGCACTTGTACTCATCCAAATGCTCCGATACCTAAAACGATACCTTTTCAGTGCGATTTGAGTCCATAGAAAAAGGAATGGACTCAAATCGCACTACAAAGAATGGTATGTGATTCGAACTGTAATGGGATGTGATTGTCCAAATCACATGCATTTTCCCGCACAGCTCCTGTGTGAACCTAGGCTATGTCACTATGACAAGCCTGGGTTCACACAGGAGTGGTGCGGGAATAACGCATGTGTTTCGAGCAGGAATCGCACCATATTCCTGTTCAAATCACAAGCGATTCTTTGCAGTGCAATTTGAGACCATTCATTTAGTATAGGGTCAAATCACACCGCACCGCATGGTATTGGTAATTGGTTTCGGCGAGTACTTGAGCACAAGTATTGGTACTCGCAAAAAACACACAGGTATTGGTGCATCTCTACTCTGCACTCCAACACATGATGCATATATCTGTTATATGCCTTAATTCCAGTACATCACAGCAAACCACTGATTATAGCTACACCCACAGTGTTCTAAACATAACTTTCTTTATAATTACAGTGATTGTGTACCTGCATTTATTCTTCACATGTTCACTTTAGCACGCCCCAGTAATTGTTCTCATGTATACCGTATGTCACTTTTTGGTAGAGCAGATAGTAAGTCAGCGGTGCCCAACCTTTTGAAGAATGAGTGCCACTTAATTGACTTGGTAACCAATCACAGGCCACAATGAGCAGAGCGGGTAGGTGACAGGTCAGTGTTCCCTCTGCATAAGCATAGTAGACATGGACACAGCCCGCTCTATTCTATGAGCCCTCCAATCTGATCAGATTCAGAATTTTTTTTAGTGGATTGCATTTCCGCTCTATAGAGGTGAATAGAGGGTCTGATTGGGTCCACCTGAAAAACGGAGAAGGCGGCCCCGATCGGAACGATCGTGTGAAAGAGACCTATGGCTGCTTACACCCAGCGCAGTGCACCTGTGGCTTTCCTGTGGGTTAGCTGCACTTTGCCATAGACTTCTATTATACCCTGCAGGTGTGGTACACTTTCTGAAAGCACACCAAAACATCTTTTCACACTGGGGCGGCATGTTCATTAGCGGTAAAGCACTGCTAGTTTTAGCGGCACTAGTGGGGTGCTTTTAACCCCCGCTAGCATCCAAAGAAAGGGTTAAAATCGCCCATGTTGCGGCGCTTCCGAAGAGCTGCCCATTCATTGCAATGAGCAGGGGCGTTGTATTAGCGCTGTATATAGCGCTCCTATACCCTGGGAATTACAGACCAGTTAGCCTAACATCAATAGTATGCAAGCTCTTGGAGGGGATGCTAAGGGATTATATACAATATTTTAGTAATGGAAACTGTATCATTAGCAGTAATCAGCATGGATTCATGAAGAATCGCTCTTGGCAAATCTATTAACCTTCTATGAGGAGGCGAGTTGCCATCTAGATAAAGGAAGGCCCGTAGACATGGTGTATCTGGATTTTGCAAAAGCATTTGATACAGTTCCCTATAAATGTTTACTGTTCAAAGTAAGGTCAGTTGGTATGGACCATAGGATGAGTACATGGATTGAAAACTGGCTACAAGGACAAGTTCAGAGGGTGGTGATAAATGGGGAGTACTCAGAATGGTCAGGGGTGGGTAGTGGGGTCCCCAAGGGTTCTGTGCTGGGACCAATCCTATTTAATTTATTCATAAACGACCTGGAGGATGTGATAAACAGTTCAATCTCTGTATTTGCAGACAATACTAAGCTAAGCAGGGCAATAACTTGCCCACAGGATGTGGAAACCTTGTAAGAAGATCTGAACAAATTAATGGAGTGGGCAACTACATGGCAAATGAGGTTCAATGTAGAAAAAGAATGCATTTGGGTGGCAAAAATATGAATGCAATCTATACATTGGGGGGAGAACCTCTGGAGAATCTAGGATGGAAAAGGACCTGGGGATCCTAGTAGATGACAGGCTCAGCAATGGCATTCAATGCCAAGCTGCTGCAATCAAAGCTTACAGAATATTGCCGCCCTACCCTCTAGCTAGTGTGCTAGGGTTTAGCTGTTAATGTAGGTAAATTGGCTTGGCTGAGACTTAGACCTGGGTTGTGAATCTGGGTCAGGGATTAGTGACTCAGGGAGGCTAGATGACTCATCCCAACATCTCTTCTGGTGCCTCCCCCTGTTCTCTGTAACATTGGAGAATGTTCTAGACATAGTGGGTAGAAGCTAGGAGGGGCTGTTAATATTTATGAGGACCTTAGCCAATCCCCAGTAAAGGGCTGGCAGGGGGCAGGCCTCCTCATAAATAGGCAGTCGGGTGGAAGATGGAGATGGTGTGCTGAGGAGGCTGTCGGTGGCCCTTGAGGGTGACCCGTAGTCTGGGGTGGGGGGTGACCTCAGGCATGGGGCTCGGGTGCTGGAAGATTCCCCCTACAACACATGTAGGAAACCCTTCCTGGAGGCACGGGAGCAAGGAGAGAGGACAGCGGGAGCAGGTCAGCATGTCAGGGAGATCTCTTGAGAGTCAGCCGGGTGGGCTGGTAAGTGTCAGTATGGAGGACTGTGAAGTTAGCCTGGAGGGCTAGTGAAAGGGGTAGCTGCAGCCAGGTGGCTTGGCAATGCCTGAAGAGGTGGTGCTGGGATCAGTGACCCCATCTGTTCTTCAAGTATAGGGGCTGCAAGTCTCTGCCTGTTATGGGCCTTTGCTACCAAATTACAACAGGGTGATATAGCTGGGTTCTGCAAGAGAGTGCTGGAGGAAGAAGAGGAGCTGTATATAGGAAGAGTTGCCCCTGAAGTCTGTTTTGATGTCAACTGGGTATCCCATAATCTCCAATCCCTATCCAAGTTATATCCCTCAATAAACAACCAAAAAAAAAAAAAAAAAAAACACAGGCTGTTCTTTAACTCAAGTGTAAATTCAGTGTGTCTGGGTGGGGGATCCCATTCTACTTGTGGCTCCTTAGGGGGTGCGCTACAAAAGCATTTAAAACTACTTCTAATAATTTTGCAATAAATACAAAACTGCATGAATTTGGCATTTTTTTTTTAGGTTTGTCTGGAGTTCACCTTTTTACAGATCAATGCTGGTCGTGAGGTTTCTGGAGAAGTTATTACAATCGTAGAATTTCAGTATAAAGAGTGTTGCATGAGGACATTCCTTCCTCTCCAAGTGTGACCATATTAGGCAGAAGGAGCCAGTCACTGAGCAGTGTGGGAACAAGAGAACCTCATCGTGCTGACAACGCGCCTGCGAGGACAGATGGATATGATGAATAGGCACGCACACATTACTGAGCCTTCCGAAGGTTGATGGGAAGCAAAATGTACAAAACAAATGGAGCCAAAAATGGAAAACATTTCAATCTTGTATTTTATGCAGTGCAAAGATCAGTATAAAAAGTAGCACTGGCATCTAAAGTGCGCCGGCCTCATTGCATAGCTCCCAACTGTCCCCGATTTCGAGGGACTGTCCCTGATTTGGAGCAATGTCCCTCTGTCCCTCCTTCCACTTAATTTGTCCCTCATTTTGCTCTGATCTATATAGTTGTATATAAAATGCACTTTTTATCTTTCAAAAAGTGTTTCCCAGTGCTAAACCTTTCATCCGATTTCTAAATGTCTCCGTTTGTAAATTTTAAAAGCCAATATAAAGTAATAGTAGTAATAGTAGTGGTAAAAAAAAGTTTTTGTGGATTTTATTAACCTTTTTCTTGGTTAATTCTCCTTTAAGGGGGTGTGGCAGGGGGTGTGTCCTATGCCTACATACATTTGTTAGCAGGTGTCCCTCATTCCCATCTCAAAATGTTGGTATATGGGACTAACCTCTCCTGAGCCCAATGTGATCGGCACCAGTGCCGGGACAAGGTCATCCAGAGCCCAGGGCAAACATGCCAAACTGCGTGCCCCTCCCCCAAGGTGTATGAGCATTATAGGTCATCAAAATCCCCCCCCCCCCCCAAAAAAAAAAACTGAGCACTAATCTTTTTCACCCCCCTAAGCATAAATTCCCCCTCTTCCCAGTGCAAATCTGTTCCCCTGCTGAAATCCCCCTTCCCAGGAAAAAAATCTTACCCCCCCCCCATCCCCCAAATTCAAGTGCCCCCCTAAAAAAAAAATCATTCCTCCTAGCACATATTATCTACCCCTAAAATTGCCCCTCCCAATAACCCCACTGCAAATCCCCCCTTCCAGCACAAAGCGCCCCAATCATCCCTCCTAGCACAAATCATCTTCCCCCATTCCTTCTTCCCCTAAATTTTAGCATACCCCCCAAATTTCCCCTCCTAGAACAATACTTACTCCCTACTGCTTCCCAAATCCTCCTTTCTAACACAAATCCCCTCCCCCAATTTCCTTGTGGTGCCCCCCCCCCACCTCACATGATTCCACAGTGCCCTGGGCAGCCGCCCCCTCCTGCCCACCCCTTGTCCCGGCCCTGATCGGCACTGTCACTCAGTAGCATAAGCAGTCTCTATGAAAGGTGAGAGCCAAGGCATCAGTGAGTCACTGAACTACCTGCTTAACATACTCTCCTCTATTCCCCTGGATGAAAAAGAATATTTTTTTCAGAAGAAACTCTCTACTGCTCCTTCTAATGTACACACGACCGGACTCTCTGGCAGAATAGGTCCGACGGAATAATTTCATCAGATAGTCCGATCATGTGTGGGATAGTCGGATAGTTTTCTTTAAAAAAAATCAGACGGACCTAGAAATAGAACATGTTTCAAATCTGTCCGACGGACTCAATTCCTATCGGGAAAACTGTTCGTCTGTATGCTGGTCCGACGGACCAAATATGATGCAAGGGCAGCTATTGGCTACTGGCTATTGAACTTTCTTTTCTAGTCCCGTCGTACGTCATCACTTTCAAACCAAACTGACTTTAGTCCATTCGTGTGTGGGCAAGTTCATTCGGAAGTCCGTCGTAACTCTGTCGAAAGTCCATCGGGAAGACTGTCGGACCTTTTCTGCCAGAAAGTCCGGTCGTGTGTACGCGGCATAAGGCTGGTCATAGACAGACTAAAATCTGCCCAATTCCTACCATAGGCATGCAACACAGGGTGTGCCGGATGTGCCTGGGCACACCCTAATCATCCTATGTGGTGCTAATTGCCCCTGCTGTCTCTTCTCCCTGCAGTGCTGCCATCCTCCCTCCTCTCCTGTCAGGAGCAGGGAAGGGACTGGTAAATATTTAATTAGCCAGCCCCTTCCTTTTTGGAAAGAAACAATGAGTGATCTATACTGATTGCTCCTGTCTTCATTTTTAACTGAAGCATAGTAAACAATAATCACTGCAGAGAAATTGACTGGGGAATCTCTGTTTTTCTTTCTCTGTCTCAAAAGTGAGGCATCAGGGGTCTGTTTAGACCCTTAACATTTCACTAAAGCCCCATAATGGGGCTCCTAAAAAAATTGTAAAAAATATTGTAAAAAAAACAAAAACATGTAAATAAACTACTGACACTATCCATTGTCCTACTGACACCAATGTTTGTTCTACTGACACTGTCCACTGCTCTGCTGATATATGCGCACGCATATGTGTTTGTGCTCTGGAGTGCACACCCTAATGCAATAGGCTGCACACACTAATGGTTTCTACTGAATTTTAATCTGTCTATGGACAGGCTTGTTGTACTGAAATCGATCAATCAATCAACTTCAGTACAACCAGCCCATTGGGTTATTTTCGTGTGATCACTGCTGCTGGCTATAGCTGCTGGTAGCAATCATTAGTCTGATGGCGGGGGAAACCTCCCGCTTACAGAATACAATAGCGCAGCGGGAGGGATTCCCCCAATCCACACTGAATGTGCTCATGGGGAAATGGAGCAGTTCTCTTTCCTTCAACCTGTGGTTGCAAAGAAAGAGAATTGTATAATGTATAGCTTGCTTAAAGTGGCTGTAAACCCTGAAATATATCCAGAGTAGTCTGAGCTGATATACAGAGATGAAACAAATCATCCTACATAAGTTGTACCTGCTTATCTGCGGTCTTTTCTCCTCTACATCTGTTCAAAGTGCAGAATTTATAAAGCTTGCCTGAGCTGTCAGAAAACAAGGGGTGGGGAGCTGAAATTAAACTCTATAAAGCTCAGTGAGGAGAGCTCTGAGAACTGGTTGGAGGGAAGGGACACCCACTCCCCCCCCCCCCCTTCAAATAGCACATAGGAACAGACCTGAGGCTGTCAATCATAGGCTGTGTGCAGGAGCTCCCTCCCCTCTCACTTTTTTCAATTCCCAACCATAGCACTCCCTTCCTGGAGTTTGCATAGTCTCCCTGTGCCTGTGTGGGTTTCCTCCGGGTACTCTGGCTTCCTCCCACACTCCAAAGATATTGTGGTAGGAAAATTGGCCCGTGAATGTGAGTTAGGAACCTTAGATTGTAAGCTCCTCCAGGGCAGGGACTGACGTGAATGTATAATATATATGTAAAGTGCTGCATAAATTGACGGCGCTATACAAAGTACCTGTAATGAATATAAAAAAAGTCTGAGTGCAGACACAAACCAGCATCTAAGTTGGAAGGTTTATCACTATACTTTCGGAAAAAGAGACTACCCGTGCTAGATAAGCAACTTGAGTTGCAAAAAGTCCCAAGACTTATGCCGCGTACACACGATCGAATTGTCTGGCGTACCTAGTCCGACATACAATCCGACATACAATCCGGTGGACTTTCTACCGAACGGACTTGGCCACACACGGACACACAGAAAGTCAGACGTTCGCTTGCCCGATGACGTACAGCACGTACGACGGGACTAGAAAAAGGAAGTTCAATAGCCAGTAGCCAATAGCTTCCTTTTTCGTACTTGCTTCTGAGCATGCGTCATTCTTAGTCCGCCGTACTAGCATACTGACGAACGTATTGTCCGCTGAAACCCAAGTCCGACTGGAAGATTGGAGTGCAAAAATACTCTTAGTCCGCCGGACTTCACGCTGGAAAAGTCCGCTGAAGCCCACACACGGTCAAATTGTCTGCTGAAATGCGTTTCGGCGGACTAAGTACGCCGGACAATCTGATCGTGTGTACGCGGCATTAGAAATACAACATGCTGTAAAAAAAATTAGGATACCTTGCACAGCGCAGAGAGAGAGATGGGGGGGAGGGGGGGTTATTTTTTAAATTAAGAAGTGCCCAATCTGTTGTGCAGGTCTGCAAAGAAACCAATCAGCTTCCATGTTCCATGTTTTATTGTCAAAGCTGAGTCTAGGTTCGCACTGACAGTGGGAATGAAATTGTGCTGAACTCACACGATTTCATTCCCGCATGTCAGTCCCATTCAGAGACATCAGAGACATCTATGCGGGTTTCTGCACAGTCTATGGAAATTGTACCCCAAAGTCACCAAAGGTAGTACAGAAACCACTTTTGGGAATCGGTGTGCGCCACAATGTCGGAGTGGCACAGATTCGGACGGTGCCATTGCCGGCAATTTCATGTGAACATGTCAAATCGCATGCCAAATTGCTGCAATATGAACCAGGGCTAAGTGGTAGAAAATGCTATTTTACCACTTACCCCGTTTCCCCCGAAAATAAGACCTAACGTGATTGTCGGTGATGGCTGCAATATAAGCCCTACCTCTCCCCCCAATAAGCCCTAGTTAAAGTCCTTTAGGTCTTATTTTGAGAGTAGGGCTTATTGGGGGGGGGGGTAGGGCTTATATTGCAGCCATCACCGACAATCACACTAGGTCTTATTTTCGGGGAAACAGGGTATGCCTACAGGTAAGCCCATAATAAGGCTGTGGTGATGAATATCTCCTTCAACTTGCACAGTTTAAGCGATACTAGATTGCATGCAGCCAGTGACATCCCTGGTGCAATAGTTCTGAAGGTCTGGCTTACCGTGCCGGACCTTCAGAGACCATGCCGTAAACGGCAGCTCCCTTGTGGGAACGACATCATCACCACTCGTGTAGCTGAAGGACACGAACCTGCAAAGAAGACCAGGTGAAGATGGAAGCCCTCTCAGCAGTGACACACCGTGGTGCTTGAGGGCTTTGTTTTAAAGGTAAGTCTCTCATAATGTGCTAGTATCTTCTGCAACTGTGGTTTACTACATAGGGCGGACTGACCATTCGCCCGAGGCCCCCCGGGCCACTAGGGGGCCCCATCAGGGTTGCCAGCCTCAGTAACACCAGGGACAGTATGTAAAAATCTGTGTGTCTTTTTTATATCTGTCTCTGAAATATTCCTTCTATCCTTTTGGTCTAAAAATCCCAAGATTATAGCTGCCCCACCTCTCCAGTACCTTCTCAGCCAATAGAAACGTGTCTGTGTATACTTTGTGATTGTATACTGTGTGTGTGCCCTATAATCTCCTATTGCCCGGGGGCCCCATGAGTTGTCAGTTCGCCCCTGTTTACTACCACTTTAAAGAGGAAGTAAAGGCAGTTGAAAAAAAATAAAAAATAAAAAAAAAGCAACCTGCAAGGCAAAGGCATAATGAGCTAGTATGCATAGCATACTAGCTCATTATGAATAACTTACTTGAGAACGAAGCCCTCGAAGCGGTCCTCCGTCTTCATGTTCGCTGCTGCCATGTATCCCGGAGTGACTTCCAGGTCTCGCTGCTCTGGTGCTGTGATTCACCGGAGCCACGATGACGTCACTCCCGCGCATGCGCACAGGAGCCGACGCGAGTGGCATATCGCCGCGATCTGCGGCCTGCTCAGTGCACCTGCGCACCGCTGTCTACGGCGCATGTGCCGTAGACAGCGGTGGCTGTCTTTTTGTAAATATATACGGTTTAGGAGATATTTCTTGGACCTACAGGTAAGCCTTAATCTAGGCTTACCTGTAGGTCAAAGTGGTTTGTAAGGGTTTACACCAAGTTAGAAGCTGATTGGCTACCATGCATAGCTGCACCAGATTCTGAGTTCTTCGGTTTGAATAAATCTCCCTCATTGTGTATATCCAGCACGAGTAATGGAAAAAAAATAAAACATGACCACAAGTTTCCCGGGAAAGCCTGCAAAGGTTTTACTACTACTAGCCCCAGCATGACCTGGTTCAATGGCAACTTTCATGCCGCGCACACACGATCGGAATTCCGGGCAGAAAAAGACAGATGAGAGCTTTTCATCTGAAAATGCGACCGTGTGTATGCTCCATCGGAATTTAGCTGTCCGAATTTCCGCCAGCCAAAAATTTATAGCATGTTCTCAATTTTCCCGACGGAAAAACTTTCTATCAGTAATTCCGATCGTGTGTATGCAATTCCGACACGCCAAAAATCACGCATGCTCAGATTCAACTACGAGACGGAAGCCATTCGCTACTGGCTATTGGACTTCCTTTTTCTAGTCCCGTCGTACGTGTTGTACGTCACCACGTTCTAAACGATCGGAATTTGATGTGACCGTGTGTAGGCAAGACAGCTTGAGCCGAATTCCGTCGGAATTCCGTCGGGAAAACCATCAGAGCTTTTTCCAACGAGAATTCCAATCGGGTGTACGCGGCATAAGACTTATTTCTGTATTTGATTCATTTTCGATGACATTTAATATGCAACTTTAAAAGAATAACACAGCCAAGAACATCAAAGTTACCTGCATGTGCCTCTAACTTGAGGTCGGGAAGGTCCATCAATCCACACTCCGGTCCCACCGCGCCGGTGTAGTTGACTGTACGGGCACAGAACCTGAATCGGCATTCCTTCTCCTCATCAGTATTATTGTTGATAATGGCAAACACATCAAAATCATTGCCTACGTTCATGCCCTCAGATACTTTAATCTTTATAGTGACATCAGATGGAGCACCAAGTGATTCTCCTTTTGGGACAGCGACAAACTGATTGGCTTTTTCATACACCCGCCTTTCATCTTCAGAGCCTGTTGGTTGAGAAATGTAAAAAAAAAAAAAAGGTGATCAGTTTGCATTGTGTTTGCTTATCGCATTCATACGCAATATGGACGTTGTCATGCAAAATGAAAATTCCCTTGTAAATTGCGCATTGTTACACATCTACATTCGTTGGCCACTTTATTAGGTACACCTGTTCAATTGCTTGGTAACACAAATTGCTAATCAGCCAATCACATGGCAGCAATTCAATGCATTTAGGCAACTAGACGTGGTGAAGACGAACTGCTGAAGTTTAAACCGAGCATCAGTATGGGGAAGGAAGTGACTTTGAAAGTGGCATGGTTGTTGGTGCCAAGTGGACTGGTCTGAGTATTTCAAAAACTGCTGATCTACTGGGATTTTCACATACAACCATCTTTTGGGTTTACAGAGAATGGTCTGAAAAAGAGAAAATATCCAGTGAGCGGTAGTTGTGTGGATAAAAATGCCTTGTTGATGTCTGAGGAGAATGGGTAGACTGGTTCCAGATGATAGAAAGGCAACAGTAAGTCAAATAACCATTTGCTACAACCAACGTATATAGAATACCATCTCTAAATGCACAACACATGGAACCTTGAAACAGATGGGCTACAGCAGCAGGAGACCACACCGGGTGCCACTTCTGTCAGCCAAGAACAGGAAACTGAGGCTACAATTTGCACAGGATGACCAAAATTGGACAATAGAAGATTGGAAAAACGTTGCCTGGTCTGATGAGTCTCCATTTCAGCTGCGACATTCAGATGGTGGGGTCAGAAATTGGCATAGACATGAAAGCATGGATCCATAGCATGCACCGCTCAATTTACATGCCACAAAAGATTGCAGGCAGGTAGGTGCATTTTATTGCAGAAGACACATTGCATGGCAGGCTATTTATTGCATGTCTCTTCTGGGATAAACAGCATGCCTTCTTTTTTTTAATGCCTGCAGTTCTGCTTTAATATATACAAAACAGAGGACCTCAAATGTTTGTGGTCATCTTCCAACATCCTAACAGTTATCCCTCCCTTTCATGTTCTAAACTGCCATAGTAATGTAGCAAGGTCCTGGGCCCCAGAGGCCTAATGGTGACCTCAAGCGTTAGGGAGAGCTGACATCCTTCCTTGTAGAGTGGGTTACCAGTCATGGTGGGTCTGATGCAAGAAGAAATGATGGGCGCCAGTCACTTTTGGATGCAAACAAGATTTTATTGTCTCTTAACAGAACTGTGGGAGAGAGGGTTAGGGCCAGGACACCCTAAAGTAGATACAATGGTAATTGGCAGACTCCGGGACTTCTATAGGTAGACAGCTATACAGTGGAAGGCCTCCCGCTAACACTTCTGTACAGGTAGGACTGCTGTCTCCTATGACAACTAATCTTGCAACAGTCGCTAACGGTGGTTGTACATAACTCTTGGTAACACATACAGTCCTTTTACTCATCTCACAGTATCCCAATGTAGATCTTCACTCACTGAGCTCCCACTCTCACTAGACTTCCAGATCCCAGTTGTCATTTGATCCCCTGAGCTCTTCCACAGCTTTCCCGCTGTACACTCCTCAAGTGTCACCCCCGTTATCCTGCTGGGTCCCTGGCTTGGCACTTGCTGATGCTTTCCTACTTCTTCATTGTCCCCGGCTGGTATGAAGACTGCTCAGGTTGCTTCAGCTTAGTCTCCGGTAGTAAGTTGGTGGTCCCTTAGTGGTGACTGGTTCCCGTCTGGCTGAACCTTCACAAATCGGTTGGACTCCAATCCCGCAGTGCCAATCCTACGCTGCTTCTCCTGCTCCTGGATAGGCCTCTGGCAGATAGGTGTCCCCAGGATAGACCTCAGGCTTCCGGCCTAGCAGCACGGGGCGACTTAACACACATCCACCCAGACAGTCATCCAGGTGGCACAAAACCCCAATCACCTGACTCAAATAAATAGACTCTCCCAGCAGGCCAAGGGACTTAAAGAAACCCTTGCCTATTGGCTGAGACACCCAATCCATTCATATTCTGTCCTTGCTATGCCCTTGTCTATCTCATGTCACCAGCTACAATGCCACCTAGTGACAGAAGAGAGAAGTGCAGCAATTCCAGAATTAGGGGGAAATCAGTGGATCTCCTAACAATTAGCCAGGACAAATACTACCTGGCAAACTAAATTTGTTAGCAAACCTGCCTAAACACCAGGGTGCTTACAGTAGTAAAGGGAAGAATCTAAAGTTTAGTATACACAAGGCCTACAGTCAGCAATTGCAACCAAAACAAAGTCTTCAGGCACGGCAAGAGTGCTTATTTCCCTCAGCCAACAGATCTGCATGAATCAAATATTATTTAATAATTTTATATTTGGAGCCCGACGTTAAAACTGAGCTAAATTGTTTCTCCAATCTACACTGCACAGGATATTAAAAAAAGAAAAATGGAAGAGCAGAGGCCTTCATCATAAAGACTGGAATGACAGTACTCATAAAAACGCAGCTTTTACAGCAGCTGGCACTTCACTGCAAAGTCATCCGAGAATGTAACAAATTCCTTGACTATGAGAATGGCACCCGTAGTTAAAGCACTACACCCCCCCAATGCCAAACGAAGTAGCTGCAAATTGACTATGAATATATGTCTGCATGAGGAGGAGCTCTAATGGTCTAAAGAGGCATTATTGTTACAATGGAAAATCTCACAATGACATTCATATTAGGGACCAGGCTCAGCAAGGCAATAAAACATGCAGGCCAAAGGCTAGGATGAATTGTAAAATATAATAGTGTATGAAGAGAGTGAGAAGAAAGAGAGAGGAAAAAAAAGAGAAAGAGAAAGAAAAAAAGCGAGAGAGAAAGAAAGAAAAAAGCAGAGAGAGAGAGAGAGAGAGAGAGAGAGAGAGAGAGAGAGAGAGAGAGAGAGAGAGAGAAGAGAAGAAAATAGCGAGAGAGAAAAAAGAGAAAGAAAGAAAAAAGCGCGAGAGAGAAAAGAGAAAGAAAGAAAGAAAAAAAGAAAGAAAGAAAGAAAGAAAGAAAGAAAGAAAGAGAGAGAGAGAGAGAGAGAGAGAGAGAGAAAAGTGATAGAGAGAAAGAGAGAAAGAGAAAAGCGAGAGAGAAAAAGAATAAGAGAAAAAGAAGGAGAGAGAGAGAGAGAGAAAGAAACAAAGAACAAAGAGAGAAATAAAGAAAAGAAAGAGAGAGCAAGAGATAGAAGAGAAGAGAAGGAAAAAAGCGTGCGCGCGCGAGAGAGAGAGAGAGAGAGAGAGAGAGAGATAGAAGATAAAGAAAAAAGTGAGAGAGGGAAAGAATAAGAGAAAAATAGTGGAGAGGAGAGGGAGAAAGAAAGAAAAAAGAGAGAAAGAAAAGAGAGAGAGAGCAAAGAGAAGAGAAAGAAAAAAGTGTGAGAGAGTGATAGAGAGAAAAAGAGAGAGAGAAAAGAGAGAAAGAAAGAGAAAAGGAGTAAGAGAAAGAAAGACAGAGAGAGAGAGAGAGAGAGAGGGGAAAGAATGAAATAAAAAGAGAGAGAGAAAAGAGAAAGAAAGAAAAAAAAAAGAGTGAAAGGGAAGAGAAAGAGAGAGAAAGAAAGAAGAGAGAGAGAGAGAGAGAGAGAGAGAGAGAGAAAAGAAAGAAAAAGAAACAGAGAGAAAAAGAAAAGGAGAGTGAGAGAGAAAAGAAATAAAATGAGAAAGAAAAATAGAGAGAAAGAAAGAAAAAGACAGCGAAAGGAAGAGAAAAGAGAGAGAAAGAAGGAAAAGAGAAAGAGAAAGAAAAAGAAAGAGAAAGAAAAAAGCGAGCGAAAGGAAGAGAGAAAGAGAAAAAGAGAAACAGAGAGAGAGAGAGAGAGAGAGAGAAAGGAGAACGAAAGAAAAAAGAGAGAGGGAGAGAAAAAGAGAAAGGGAGAGTGAGAGAAGGAAGGAAGGAAAGAAAATGAGAAAGAGAGAAAGAAAGAAAAAATGAACCAGAGGTTTAAAGTCATGACGTCATCAAGACCAATGCAGGGCTTTGGACACGATTGGATAATCCAATGCCGGAGTGCCATCTGCCGAGGGAGCGGAAGGTCAGGGAACTTAAAGTGCTTCTCTTCTCCCCTAGACTAAACAAGCAGTCAGCCCTGGCAGCATGGCTGCAGCCCCACTGCAAAGGATTATGTTTCCCAGAGCTGGACTTTAAATGTATTTTGGATAGGGAGAAACAGCACAAGGAGCCAATCAGTTGAACTGCAGTGCCTATATGCCAACAAGGGACATGTTGATAGGAGGAGAGCAGAGAGTGGCAGGGAGATGCGCTCATCAGTCTGCTTCTCCTTTCAATGTCCAGTCACAGGCTGGAGGAGGGACAAGTCCAGGTAGTGTAACCTTACAGTAGATGCATACTAGCCCATTATGCTTTTACTTTGTAGGGGAAAAAGAGGAAGTAAAAACCATCAGGGTTTACTTCCTCTTTAAGTAATAAGAGGGGGGGAAATGCACTGGACTGCATCAAAAACACAAAAAAAAATTCAAAACATGCATGCAGAAAATGATCTGGAACACACCTGGACTGCATTTCTATGGTGTGAACTGGCCCTTATGCAGCCAATGTGAGGACCTACATTTGACCTTTTGCAATCCCCTATACAGCAGCTCTCAGACTGGGAGAGGGGGCAGCATTAGAGTTAATCAGAAGTGTTGCATGTTTTTTTGCTGACAAGGAATAGAAAGAAAGAACAGAGGGATGACTCTCTCCATATACTGTCTGCTGCTCCTTTACTGTTCAGTAACAGGCTCAGGGCAGTGAAGTGGCTAGGCCATTTTTCTTAAAAGAACTATAGGCAAAACTTATTTTCATTTTGGATAGATTAAAGGAGGGTTATAACTTCTGCCAGGATGTCATTACGCAGGCTCTGCGCGCTGTACACAGTGTTGCCAACCAGCCTGTACGGCCCCTGGGTGGTCTTGTGCCTGAAGCCTAAATGTAGCACTATTGGCAAATGAAATCGTTATACCCTGTAAGGTTTGACACCTTTGTCCCATTGGGGAGATTTATCTTCACGTCCTGTCCCATAGCCAAAACAGGAAGTGAGAAGAAATCCCTGTAAGGTCATCACATGGCTCTGCTATCTGGCAGCAGGTCTGTGTAAATATTGGGGCTGCCTGGGCAAATCAAAAATCATTTGGTATTAGCATCTCCCTAAGTGAAAATGTCCATATTGGGCCCAATTAGCCATTTTCCCTCCTCGGTGTCATGTGACTAGTTAGTGTTACAAGGTCTCAAGTGTGAATGGGGAGCAGGTGTGTTAAATTTGGTGTTATCGCTCTCACTCTCTCATACTGGTCACTGGAAGTTCAACATGGCACCTCATGGCAAAGAACTCTCTGAGGATCTGAAAAAAAAGAATTGTTGCCCTACATAAAGATGGCCTAGGCTATAAGAAGATTGCCAAGACCCTGAAACTGAGCTACAGCACAGTGGCCAAGACCATACATCGGTTTAACAGGACAGGTTCCATGCAGAACAGGCCTCACCATGGTTGACCAAAGAAGTTGAGTGCACGTGCTCAGCGTCATATCCAGAGGTTGTCTTTGGGAAATAGACGTATGAGTGCTGCCAGCATTGCTTCAGAGGTTGAAGGGGTGGGGGGTCAGCCTGTCAGTGCTCAGATTATACTCTGCACGCTGCATTAAATTGGCCTGCATGGCTGATATCCCAGAAGGAAGAATCTTCAGAAGATGATGCACAAGATAAACTTATTTGGTTCAGATGTATCAAGCATGTGTGGCGGCAACCAGGTGAGGAGTACAAAGACAAGTGTGTCTTGCCTACAGTCAAGCATGGTGGTGGGAGTGTCATGGTCTGGGGCTGCATGAGTGCTGCCGACACTGGGGAGCTACAGTTTATTGAGGGAACCATGAATGCCAACATGTTCTGCAACATACTGAAGCAGAGCATGATCCTTTCCCTTTGGAGACTGGGCCGCGGGGCAGTATTCCAACATGATAACGACCCCAAACACACCTCCAAGATGACCACTGCCTTGCTAAAGAAGCTGAGGGTAAAGGTGAAGGACTGGCCAAGCATGTCTCCAGACCTAAACCCTATTGAGCATCTGTGCGGCATCCTCAAACCGAAGGTGGAGCAGCGCAAAATCTCTAACATCCACCAGCTCCATGATGTCGTCATGGAGGAGGGGAAGAGGACTCCAGTGGCAACCTGTGAAGCTCTGGTGAACTCCATGCCCAAGAGGGTTAAGGCAGTTCTGGAAAATAATGGTGGCCACACAAAATATTGACACTTTGGGCCCAATTTGGACATTTTCATTTAGGGGTGTACTAACTTTTGTTGACAGCGGTTTAGACATTAATGGCTGTGTGTTGAGTTATTTTGAGGGGACAGAAAATGTACACTGTTATACAAGCTGTACACTCACTACTTTACATTGTAGCAAAGTGTCTTTTATGTTGTCACATGAAAAGATAGAATAAAATATTTACAAAAATGTGAGGGGTGTACTCACTTTTGTGAGATACTGTATATATATATATATATATATATATATATATATATATACACATACATACATACATACACACACACACATATAATAATTCAACAATGTATGTAGCGGTTTGCCTAGAATTAAGCTTTGATGTCTCCCCATGGCTCTCTATGTTGGCCTTATAAATGAGAACATTTGCAGCAAGTCAAATGAGTTTAATACGTCTGCTTCTGCTGCTGGTTTATAAATCTGGCAGAAACATGTACAAAAGTCCTATAATTAACCATAGGGATCTGAGAATGCAGGAGGTGTAAAGTCTGAGAGTGAACTTCATTGCCAATCCCAGTACAGCATGTGTTCACATTACGTCAGTCCAATTATATACCTGGAACTGTATTCTAAGTCTGCTTTTTCAATTTATCAATACCCAGACATATTCTCCTAGGTACAATGAAAATTACATTCACATATCAAGTCTTATTTGTGGACGTCTCTTAAAGTAGGTAGAACTAAAAAAAATATTTTTCATTTTGGATAGAGAAAGTGATGGTAGGGTTATAAACTCTGTCAGGTCTTTTTTGCCCTCCTTTGTCCCTTAAATGTAATCACTGCTATTCATACAGAGTATACTCTGAAGTGGATATAACCGTTTACAGAGGAGTTATCGCAGTATTGATGATCGTTGCTGTTTTCTATGGTCGTTGCTTGTTGCTGATTTTGTGGATTACCAGGTTTGCTCTAATCTAGCTGCCTAAAACTCAATTCTATATTGCTATACCCTAGCCACTTAAAGACCAGGTGTCAGGGAACCAACAGCAGAAGAAGGGCTCTAGGACCCAGCATCCCTACCAGCACTTATGGCAGGAGAAGGATTTTAGGATCCAACATCTCTTCCAGCAGGTCACATGGGCCTAAATAAGGAAGTCTGCTAGTAGCTTTAGTTGCTGGTTGATCTTTGGTTTCTCCAGTGCATTCCCTGTGATATTCCTGAGCCTGTGTTCAACCTTAGTTATCCACCTGACCATGTCTACTCTGCTACCCACCCGGCTCATGACCTAGGCTTCCTTCTGACCATGCTCCAGTCTCAGCATTGTCCAAATCCTGCAACACCTCATGGGCACCACCTGTCTGCTGATTTTACGCCAGCTCACCGGCTGCACTCTGGAACCTCCTGTATACAGTCCAGCAGGTGACTGTGGGCCTGACCTCTCCTGTTACCACCCTCAGGGGGGTCTGGAACTTAGCCGCAAGTGAAACCCTCTCTCTCTCCATTGGCCTCTAGCACCCTGTACATGATACCAGGCCTTTTCTGGCACTTTTTGTTTACAAGTTTAAATCTGTATTTTTTGTTAGAAAATTACTTATAACCCCCAAACATTATATATTCTTTTTAGCAGAGACCCTAGGGAATAAAATGGCGATCGTTTCAATTTCCTATGCCACACGGTATTTGTGCAGCCATTATTCCATTGCAATTTATTTTGGAAAAAATACACTTCAATGAATTAAACAAATATATACGACAATTTTTTTGTAAAAATATGAAAGATGATGTTACGCCAAGTAAATAGAAACCCAAGATGTCACGCTTTAAAATTGTGCACACTCATGGAATGGCGACAAACTATGGTACTCCATAGGCGACGCTTTAAACATTTTTACAGGTTACATGTTTAGAGTTACAGAGGAGGTCTAGCACTAGAATTGTTGCTCTTGTTCTAATGTTCACGGTGATACCTCCTATGTGTGGTGTGTACACTGTTTACATATGCGTGCGCAACTTAAATATGCATTTGCACGCAAGCACAGAGGGATGGGGGAGTTTTACAATTATTTTTTATTTTTACACTGTCCCTTTTTAGGTGTGTGGGTTTTTTATATTTTTTTATCCCTTGTAATATAAATAAGAATGACAATTCCTCTTTATGGAGAGACCTGGGGTCAAAAAGAGCTCAAATCTCTCCTTTACCTTTAACCACTTGCTTACTGGGCACCTAAATGTTTATATTTTTTCCCCACAAATAGAGCTTTCTTTTGGTGGTATATAATCACCTCCTGGGTTTTTTATATTTTGTTCAAAAAATGTAAAAAACCGAATTAAAATAAAAATAAAATACAAAACCGTTTTTTATATTTTGTTAATACATTTTGCAAGCAGGTCGTTTTTCTCCTTCACTGATGTACGTTGATGAGGCTACACGGATGGGCACTGAAAAGGTGGCACTGGTGGGCACTAATAGGCGGCATGGGTGGGCACTGGTGGGTGGCACTGATGGGCGGCACTGATTGGTGGGCACTGTGTGCACTGATTGGTGGCACTGGCAGGTGGTACTAGTGGGCACATGAGGCTCTTCCTCTTCGGGACCGATGTCCCTGCAAACAGAAGCCTCTGATTGGCTTTTTTTCTCCTCACACTGTCAGCGTGAGAAGTAAAAAACAAACGATTAGCGATCCTCTGTTTACATCACGTGATCTGCTGTCACCTGATCACGAGACCGGCCCGTTACTCGGATCTGTGATCACCCGAGTCTCAATGACTTCAGGGGGGCGTGGCGAGGCTGCAAAGGAGAGGACGTCAATAGCCGTACTCCCGGCAAAGCATATCCGCGTTGTAGCCGCCATTCAGCTATAGCGCGAATCTGAAGCAGTTAAAAGCAAAAGATGAAAAATAAAAAAAATGTTTTATTCCGTTCTAGACTGGAAATTACATCATGGCATCACTCCAGTGTTCTGCCGAAAACTCCAACTCACCAAAATCTCCAAACCACGCCACTTCCAGTGACACCGCAGTACCAATAATTGGAGAATTGGATGAGTTTTTCAGCATTACAGTCCATGATGAATTTTAGGTTCAGAATGACCCCAACTATCCCTTGCTGGCTGCCCAGGCATACCTCTACAAGGCAGTAGTTCATTGCTAGCGTCCTTCAAGTGTTGGCTGATCTCTGGATTCCCAGTGCCTCCTACAGACTGCAGGGCACAGCTGTCCTACTCCCCAGAAGTCACGGCATTTCCTGTTAGTGCAGCTGGACCAAAAGCCCCCAAACCCAGCTTTCCCCCAGATTTATACCACTGGTGGGTAGGTTAGATTAAAAAAGCCCTTGAACTGCACACATTAACTCTCCCCCCTGGGCCAGCTACTTACTAAAACCAGCATACCTGTAGGCAACCTGCCTACAGATATTTGTGTTCCCAATCACAGTCCAGTATCCATTCATGTAACCTGGTGTGCCAGAGGGGCTGAGGTTGTTCGAGGAGTCAAGGAAAAATAACAGAGAACTCAATCTACCAAGTGGCTTCTGCGGGGGTAGCGCTACACAGACTACAGGATTTTAAGTCACTTACCCTCAGGGTACTTGTAGGTGTGTGTAATGTCCACCCGGGTATCTTTTCCCAACTCCTTTGTGCTGATCTTCTGTCCCACTTGCGTTATGTTCAGTGTTTGTCTGACGGTGCCATCTTTTTGCGTAACGTAATAAATAACGTCTGCGTTTACTTCAGCAAACACAAATGGGACATCAAACTTAAGCCCAAGGTCACCCTCTTTAACAGCGAAGACAGGAGCAGGACCACAGCAATAGATTTCTACAAGAGATCACAATAACACATCTATAAAAACAGTGAACTTACAAAGACACACAATATACTGCTAGTCCTTCTGCTTTCTGTGTGGTATGCCATTTAAAGCGGGAGTCCACCGGGACTCCGCGTTTTTTTTTTTTTTTTTAAAAGCCAGCAGCTACAAATACTGCAGCTGCTGACTTTTAAATAGTGACACTTACCTGTCCAGCGCGCCCGCGATGTCGGCACCCGAAGCCGATCGCTCGCTCGTGCCGCCGCCATCTTGGGTATGGGAATCAGGAAATGGAGCCTTTCGGCTTCATTTCCCGGTTCCCTACTGCGCATGCGCGAGCCGCGCGGCGCAATCCGGACGGTCCCCGCTGCCTCTGGGAGCTGTGTGTTTCCCAGCAGGCAGCGGGGCACTTGCTGAAGGGGGCGGGCGCTTGCGGAAAGGGGCGTAACGTACGCCCCTTTCCGCAGAGAGCTAGCCCGGAAGTGGGTGCAGTTACCTGGATTATCCAGGTAACTGCACCCCCCTCCCCCCTGAAAGGTGCCGATTGTGGCGCCGGAGGGGGGGGGGGGATTCCGATGAGCGGAGGTCCATTTTAGGGTGGACCTCCGCTTTAAAATATAAAAGCGTAAATTGCAGCCCATGTAGGACTTTCGTGGTCAACATTAACCTGACGACATCTGGCCTACAAAATGTTATAAATCTTGGCCATGTATGTTCATTATGTATTTGAAATGGGCCAATGCTCCCACCTGGCAATATGTCTCGGAATACTTCAGGAAGAGTAGGAGTTCTTGGCCAGATCTAGGCTGGACTTATTGGCATACTGCTGCCTTAAAAACAGTAGGACAGGAAGAATAACACTTGTCCAAAGTAAAAATGAAGGTGCTCGATACAGCTTATTAATGGGCCAATCAGGTTATCAATGGGCGCACTAGATCTGATTCAGCAGCACTCAGAACGCAGACTTGAAAATTAGGGGAAAATTCAGAGTTGTGAATCCATATATACAGTCGAATGCCAAACAAATGTCCAAGAGTCCAAAATTGTTAGTAAAAAAAATACTGGTTCATCGTCCATTGATACCAAGAATTTGGCACTATTCTTCCATTGATACCAACAATGGGGCACTATTTCTTCCATTAAAACCCGATGATGGGACACTGATGTTGGGGCATTTTCTACTCCCACTGGCCACAGCCTGGCCTCCCTAAAGCCTGAAGGACAGTAAACTGGCTCTTTTCTTAGAAAGTTGGGAGACCCCTGCTCTATGGTTTCCTAGGTCACTGCAGAAGCTATCTGGTTTGATGCTGCCACTCCATGTGACCCTGTTGGCCATATTGAATCAGGCAGAGCCTATTTAAGACCCTGGCTTGGCACGTATTTTGCCTATGAGTAGTGTAGCGTCAGGTCACCTGTCTGTCAGGGACAGTATTAGTGGAAGGGAGAGGATCCAGACAAGTAGGGAGAGCACAAGGAGAAGCTAACCTCCCTGGAAACCTCGCTGTTTGGGCACAGACTGGCCAGGCCCAGTTCCATACCTTCAGACAGATGCTGTCCGTGCATACGCGACCTACTGCTACACTGCTTGCTGAAACATACTGTAAGTGCACCCGGTCGGGTTGACTTCCCGCTGGGTAGTTGTACTGGTTTGAACTACACGCCCAATACAGTTCTGTTACTGCATCTGGACTCTGGGTGTTTACTGCCGCCGTACCACATTGCACCTCCTCACAAGCATATTTGGGCCCTAAAACACATTAGATTATGAACCAGTCATTAAAACTTTGGACTCATGGGCATTTGTTTGGCACTCTTATTGGACAGATTTAATAGGCTATAACTTGTGACATATAATCACAGGGAAGGAACCAGATGAGAAGACCAAACCTCACCTGCGCTCTTCTCTTGTGGAGTTGGATCTACCACCTGCCATCCATTGTATGCTTCACCAAGATCTGGACGGGTCATCCATGCTTCAACCCAACAGTGGTAGTTCCTGAAACGTGAGGGAGATGAAAGGGAATCAAAGGTGTTTTTTCAATTCTTAAAAAGCACTGACTTTTTTCCAAGAAACTAAACAGCACACAAAGTCAGGAAGTAAGCTACACCACTAGTATACTGTAACATCATGTGGCGATCAATCACATGCGACCGGTGGATTGTGTGGTCATGCGATATTGATCGCTACGACTTGCAGCATTCTATTTGTGTACCTTACTCCACAGGGAGCAATTTGTTCCATCTGATTAGAAGTTCCAGTCTGATTACATGCTACTCCTGGTAAGTGATCATTAGTGACTTTCGTAGCACGTTTGAGCTATTAAAATTTTCTATGCAGCCGCAGCCTAATGAGGTGACTCCCAGCAAGGGGTTATGTCCTTTAGTAGTAACAGATTAAAATTGCCTGTGTAAATTAGCCCTAACACTAAAATGTTCTTACCAGATCATATCTTTTTGGTTCTTCTGTTTATTCCCTTGGTAGTCTAGATACTGTTCAATCACCAAATTGCTGTTTGTATCATGGGCAGAGTAATAGTTGGTGATAACGCGACATGGGATGCCCAGGCACCTAAGGACTGAGAGAAGAAAATGCAACATAAACCATCAAGAAAACTCAAAATGGGATCTCTAAGGCCCCTTGCACACGGGCGTCATAATTTACTGATGTTTACTTAGGAACTTGTGACAGCCGTGTACAAGGGGCCAAGTACTGTGTCTCAAGACCTCAGTAATGTTGAGTATAGGCGAGTAAAAGAATGTAAGCTTATAGAGTAAAATATTCTTCTTCATTGCCATTATTGTAATATACTCACTTTTACGCATAAATACACGCATAAGCATTAAACAAGTGGATAAATTGCTGCACTCAAGGGTAAAATTTTCTATTTTTTGTTTTACTGCTCTGTACTGAACGCTGTATTACTGAACTTTACTCAGCTGTGCGCAATGTCCCATAAACAACAATCTTGTTTCAGATCAGTAAAAAAAATAACCTTTTTTTACTCCCATGTGCAACAGGCCTTAAGCTCCACAACAGATGTAATTTTTTTAATTTTATTTTTAGTTTCAATATATAGAGGGGTGAGTTTTTTTTATAGTGTTACCCCCAACATTTCATAATCCTGATATGTGCCTACTGTACCATGTACTTGTATAAGAAAGTATCCTGTTCTCTATGTATTGCTTCCTTTGTGTGAAATCCTTGGTGTTCCTGCCAGTCCCTCTGCTTTCCTATTAAAAACTGACCACACTAAGCAGGAAAGCACACTGTGGTCAACTCTCTAGCTATGTTGGGAACTCAGGCTGCTCCCCTCCAATAATCAAACTTGTCATGATGCACCCGGAGGGGCGCAGACTTTCAATGGGAAGATCAGTTTACTGCTGTTTCTCCTCCCCCAGCTCTTATGCAGCTGAGAACAGAGGGAACAGCCGGGATGTGATCACTTCTAAAAAAAAAAATGGTACCTATGTTTTTTTTTTTTATCTATACCAAAATGTTTGGATTTTCAATTCTATTTTAAACAGAATGAGTTGTTTGTTTTACAAGGTGATCATTTTACAATCATATATTAAGTATAGTAGGGAACATTTCAAATCTTTAATAGAGTGTTTATGTCCTTTTTGTGGAGGTTTTCGCTCACATCTTGTCCCAGTGAAACCATTTGTATCAGAAAACAGGATGAATCTCCCCAACAGGGACACAGATGGTAATACAAAGAAGGTGCAAACCCTTTAGCAACTCATAAAAGAAAAAAAAATATGGTCAGAGTTGGAGTTTCAGTCTTGAGTAAATGCCACTGAGGCCGCGTACACACGCGGGGACTGTTCGCCCAACTTTGTCCGCTGAACAGTGTTTCGGCAAACAGTCCGCTCGTGTGTGGGCTTTCAGCGGACAGTTTCAGCGAACAGTCCGCTGAACAAGGTTTTTCGGAAATTCCGAAAAACTGTCCGCTGAAACCTTGTTTCAGCGAACAGTCCCCTCGTGTGTAGGCTTGTTCGACAAACTAAGTTCCGCGCATGCTCAGAAAGGCTTTACACGCCAAAAGTTATAATGCAGTGTATAGGACGTCGTATTTTTCGTCCCGTCGTACGTGCCGTTCACGTCATCGCGCACGGTTTCAGCAAACTGTTCGTCCGTCGTGTGTGGCCATGTCCGTCCATGCTAATTTTGAGCGGACTGTTTGCCGAAACTGTTTGACGGACAAAGTTGGGCGAACAGTCCCTGCGTGTGTACGCGGCCTTAGTGGGATCACAAGCCAGATTTTTAAATATCATGGGGACTTCAGCTATGAGACCTCTGAACTTGGGTTGCCATGTCTATCTTCTGCAGCCATGATCAGAGTCTCTGTCTTGCTGCTGGAGTTTTTATTAATTTTCCATTTTGAGCATGGGTGTGCGCAGCCTATTGCATTAGGGTTTGCACCCCAAAGCTCAAACACGAGCAACAGAGGCAGTGGCTAGGGGTGTACACATGTCAGGGTTGTACCGATATGCTCTGCATATACTGTGCAGGCCAGTCAAGTTCCTGCACCTTAAAATCGCTCATCCATGTCTTTATAGACCTTGCTTTGTGCACTGGTCCAGATCATTTTGTGGAGGGGGGAATATGGTGCGGGGTTGTTTTTCAGGGGTCGGGCTTAGCCCTTTAGTTCCAGTGAAGGGAGCTCTTAAGGCATCAGCATACCAAGACATTTTGGACAATTTCATGCTCCCAACTTTGTGGGAACAGTTTGGGGATCGCCTTTTCCTGTTCCAACATGACTGCACACCAGTGCGCAAAGCAAAGTCCATAAAGACATGGATGAATGAGTTTGGGGTAGAGGAACTTGACTAGCCTGCACAGAGATCTGACCTCAACCTGAACACCTTTGGATGAATTACAGCGGAGACTGTAAACCAGGCCTTCTCCTCCAACATCAGTGTCTGACCTCACAAATGCGCTTCTGGAAGAATGGTCAAACATTCCGAGACACACTCCTAAACCTTGTGGACAGCCTTCCTAGAAGAGTTGAAGCTGTTATAGCTGCAAAGGGTGGGCCAACTCAATATTGAACCCTACGGACTAAGACTGGGATGCGTGTAAAGGCAGGCGCCCCAATACTTTTGACAATATAGTGTCAATAAATACAGAACACATTTTAATAAAGTGTGAAAGGGTAAGAACACCTAACAATGTTTTTATTAGACGTGTACACTTCACTATTCCATCTAACAGAAAAAAAAAAATGTCTGGAGCTGGGCTTTAACCTATATGGGGCAGTCCACTTGTATCTGAAATATCAATGCACCAAGTTTTATTGACTCTCAACATACCTGAACAGGCCACTGCAGCAAAAACCCAGCACTGCCCGTATCGGACTGGCTGGCATCCGTACTTCTTCCAGCGCCGCATGACATCCACACTGCCAATCCAGGTGTTGGGATTGATACCATCATCGTAACGGTTGTCCCAGCGGCCATACAGGACTCCACCGTCATCATTACAATTCACCTGTAGGATCATGAGAAAATCTTAGAAGGTGTCAACATGCTAGGTGTTTGTCCTACAAGAGCTACAACCTAATGAGATCCTATTGTGAGAGCCAGTGGATCATATTTTGAAGAGGTTCTCCAAGAATTTTATGTTGACTATAACAGCTAAAAATTGAAGCTCAACCTACAGTATACTGTCCTGGAGAAAATTCTGCATTTCAGCCCTTCTATTACTCATTTATCATTCCAAGCAGTGGCGGCCGGTGGTCACCCTCACCTGAGCGCAACACTTACCCCGGGCTTCCCTCCGGGTGTCCAGCTTCCCCTGCATCTCCTCTCCTCACCTCTCCTCCCGGTGGCCAGTGTAGCTTCCCCTTTTGGCCAATCGGGAAATGGGTCTCAGACCTGCTTCCTGATTGGCTGGGAGGAGAATTAGTGTGACAATAGCGAATAATAATTTGCTTGTGTCACACTGGATTTTGTGCCTCGACTTGGACTCTGTGCCTCGACTTGGACTCTGTGCCTCGACTTGGACTCTGTGCCTCGACTTGGACTCTGTGCCTCGACTTGGACTCTGTGCCTCGACTTGGACACTGGACCTTTGACCACTGGACTCTGTGCCTCTCCATTCTTCCTCATACTCTGGGATTTTGATTTCCAAATAAAATGCAACATTTTCCCCAGTCCTTGATGATTTTAATATATCTATCTATCTCTATCATCCCTATCACTATCATCTCTATCTCTATCATCTCTATCTCTATCATCTCCATCTCTATCATCTCCATCTCTATCATCTCCATCTCTATCATCTCCATCTCTATCATCTCTATCTCTATCATCTCTATCTCTATCATCTCTATCTCTATCTCTAATTTATTTTTATTTAAATGGTCTATAATAAATTATATATATATATATATATATATATATATATATATATATATATTTTTTTTTTTTTTTAATGGTCTATATGCGTTGATATGTATGAAATGTGTGTAAAATGTCAGTTATAGCATGTAAAAGTAACAAACTTAAAATATACCACATCTTCTCTTTACAAAATATCTGATACTCACCATTGCACTGACGACACGACTAATGTACACTGGATTATTCCTCCGCGAACAGTCCTTGATGGGGTCTTTCTGGTACCTGGGGTTGGAGTCTAACAACATGAAACAGATTTCCAGGATTCCATCTTCAAACTGGACAAAAGAAAAGAAAATACATTCCTACCATTAACAATAAAAGTTTATAGTACTCTGAAAGCATTGTGTGTCTAAGGATATCACTATTATTATCTATGGCAAGATCAGCGCAGACACAGCAGAACCTATAGAAGTTTGTCTTTATTCTGAAACTGCAGTTACCATTTAAAGAGAACCAGTCACAATTGGGTTTATACCATTATTTGTTCTCATAGCTGTACAAGCTTACATGAGGCCCTCCTTCACCCACCCCCCCCCCCACTCTCAGAAGACGGGAGACAGTGTGCGAGGTTCAGAATCTTTAGGTGACCTCTGACCCCCTGATCATCTCACCAATGGCGGCTTCCATTTCAGTCTGGACAGATTCCTTTTAAACTGCACTTTGTAGCCATTATCTTAAAGGGACAGTAAACTTTCTGCAGTAGCCCACTGTAGCAAAATAAAATTTTGCTTAATTGAATGCATAACCATATTTTATAACATTTCGCCAGTCCTTTCTATACTACATCCTCCTCTATTACAGCCTTCAGATTAGCCAGCGACCTTCTACTTTGTTTGCCATTATGATGACTCTGGCTGTTTTGCAGTGACCTTCTCAAGCCAATGGATCCCATCACATAGAACCCTTGACTTTTCTCATAAGCCCCAATGGAGAAGCCGTCTCCCTTCAGCCTAATCCAAAGTCTGTAGAAAAGGATATAGAAGGGTTCAAATAAACTATTCTTTATTTACAAGATAAAGTTCTGTGTACTATTAAATAAATGCTAAATTTTCCTTTTTTATTTCATAGCATACATAAGGGTAGGAAACTCTGTCAGGTTTTTTATTACAGTGGGTGGCCCTGTTGGAAGATTTCCTTTGACTTCCTGTCCCAAGACACCCAGTGCATTACCGAGAGCCGAACTTCCTGTTTTCTTTCTCTGAAATACTTTCATGTATTGTTCTGGGGAATCCACTAGGGGCTAGTTACTGTGACAGTATAATTTGCCCCCTAGTAGTTTAACATCAGGAGTTCCTTGTTCTAAAGCAATATCTTGCTTTTTAATTAGACTGAAACTCTACCCTGCATGACTTTATGGATGAGATTATAATGTTTAAAGTGAATCTGTGCGAACCTATATTGGAACCGCCGCTGCTGACTTGCTATTAAAAGATATATGTTTGCAGGCCTCAGTAACTACTGGATTCCTGACCTGAACAAGTATGCAGGATGGAAGTTCAAACTTTTTGGATCAGTCCCCAAACTGCGGCCCTTGGCATGCCTTTTAACTGGCCCATGGGGAACTATTCCTCCCACTAACACCAACAATGAGGCATTATCCCTCCCCACTGGCACTAATGATAGAGCACTATTCCTCCCACTGACACCAACAATGAGGCATTATCCCCCCACTGGTACTAATGATAGAGCACTATTCCTTCCACTGACACCAACAATGAGGCATTATTCCCCCCCACTGGCACTAATGATAGAGCACTATTCCTCCCACTGACTCCAACAATGGGGCATTATTTCCCCTACTGGCACTAATGATAGAGCACAATTCCTCCCACTGACACCAACCATAAGGCATTATTCCCCCCACTGGCACTAATGATAGAGCACTATTCCTCCCACTGACACCAACAATGAGGCATTATTCCTCCCCCCCACTGGCCCTAACGATAGAGCACTATTCCTCCCACTGACTCCAACAATGGGGCACTATTTCATCCAGTGAAAACTATGGGGCACTATTCCTCCCATTTATTCAAATTATGGCGCACTGTTCCTCCCTGGTACCAACAAGTGATGGGGTACAATGCCTCCCATTGATACCAATGATGGGGTGCTATTCCCTCTACTGATACTAACCATGGGGCACTATTCTTTCTACCGACATCAATAGTGGGGCATCGTGCTGACATCAATGATGTGCACTATTCCTTCTACTGACACCAAGGCTGGAGCATTTTTCTTTCTTCCGCCACCAGCGATGGGAATTATTCCTCCTGCTGACACCAACGATGGGCACTATGCCTTCTACTGACACCAGTGGTGGCACTATTCCTTCTACTGACACCAAGGATGGGGCAACATTTCTCCTACAAACACCAATGGTGGCGCTATTCCTTCTACTGACACCAACGATGGGCACTATGCCTTCTACTGACACCAACGATGGGCACCATGCCTTCTACTGACACCAACGATGGGCACCATGCCTTCTACTGACACCAATGGTGGCGCTATTCCTTATACTGACACCAAGGATGGGGCACCATTTCTCCTACTGACACCTATGATGTGGCATTATTATTCATTAAGCTCACTGCTAACTAACCCTGGGACTGAGCACTGAGCATTTTCTACCAACACTGGCCACAGTCCAGCGCTCTGAGGGCTAAAGGAGAGTGAAATTGCCCTTTGTAGCTGCCAGAGGAGGAATAAAGGGGATCACTATATGGTCTCACTATACTTTATACCGGCACCAATGGTGGGGCATTATTCCTCCTGCTGACACCAACAATGGGGCTCTATTCCCCCCACTGGCACCAACAATTATGCATTATTCATTAACCTCATTGCTTACTAACTATGGGGCTGAGCACTGTCAGGGCATTTTCTACTAACACTGGCCACAGTCCAGCACCCTGAGGGCTAAAGGAGAGTGAAATGGCCCTTTGTAGCTGCCAGAGGAGGAACAAAGGGGAACACTATAGGAGTCTCACTAGAGCGATAGATCTGAGGCTGCTGACATCGCATCAAACAACGCCCAGCAGCAAACTTAGGTCTTTTGGCGGTATAAACCGAGGAGGATTTAAAAAAAAAAAATATGCCTAAAACAAGGAAATTTGATATTAAATCCTCAACTTTCACCAGCTGATTTAAACCTTTCTGAGAATGCAGCTTCTTTATCTTTTAATCCTTGCCTATGTTCCTGTTTGAGCTGATGCCATGACCATTGTCCCTGGTTTCCTTTTTAAGGGTTCCTCCTCTTTCTTGCAGCATCCTATGGAGCCACCCTTGTGTCTCCATACACTGCGTACAACAAGAGAAACACACAGCCCCTTAAGCAGTGTATATATGGACAGTTTTTTGTCACTCAACAAGCAGGTTAAAAGAACAAACCTGACATATCCCCACATTCACATAAGCAATGTGAATGAAATGATCTCCCCTGCTGCATTATTGTATTCTGAGAGTGGGGACTCTACCCCCCTTCCATCCCACCAGAATACACAGATCAGCGCTGCAGCCATTGTGAGAATGCTGATTTCCCAGCAAGACTGTTTGACTAGAGCTGGCTTCTGTTGAACAAACATGGGTACACATGTACTGAAATTTGGTTGGTTCCTGCTGAACCAGCCACATTTTGATATGTGTGTACCCGGCTTTAGGCTAGGGTGGCAATCTGCTGCTCCCTCCTTAACCTCTTCCCGTCCATGCTATAGCCGAAAGATTGCTACAGTGTGTGCTCCCATTGCTTGAGGGCATCTAAGGTTGTCCTCCCACAATCGTGCTGCATGCGCACCCCCTGCAGTGCACATCGGCAGGGGTAAATAGCCAATCACAGTGGCTCTTTACCATGTGACCAGCTGTGTTCAATCACAGCTGATCACAGTGTAAACAGTATTTGCCGGTTATCGACATTCCTGTCCTCACGTGCTGTCAGTGTGAGGAGAGGAGAGAAAACAGCTGGAAAATCCACATAGGGGACATCGACACTGATAATCATTGTCTTGATGATCAGTGCAGCCCCAACAGTGCTCACAAGTCCAGTCAATCTGTACCCATGAGTGCTGCGTGTCAGTGCCCATGAGTGCTGCATGTCAGCGGCCATCAGTGATGCCTGTCAGTGCAGCCTCATCAGTGCCGCGTCCTTAGTGCCCACCGGTGCTGCCTGATTAATACCCATCAGTGCACATCAGTAAAGGAGAAAAATTACTTATTTAGAACATTTTATAACAGAAAGTAAGAAAACATTTTTTTTTCAAAATTTTGGACTTTAATTGTGTGTTTACCAAAAAATAAAAAACAGTGGTGAATAAATACCACCAAAAGAAAGCTCTATCTGTCCTCAAAAAAAGATAAAAATGTTGTTTGGGTATAGGGTTGCATGACTGCGCAATTGTCATTCACAGCGCAACAGTGCTGAAATCTGAAAATTGGCTTGGGCGGGAAGGGGGTGAAAGTGCCCGGTAAGCAAAAAACAAGTCTGCTATGGCTGCTCCCCTTTGTGTGTACTCACAGGTTCTCTTTAAATCAACTTACTGAGCTGCCTGTATCTCTAATGCCGCGTAGACACGGCCAGAATTTCCGATGGAAACAGTCCGATGGGAGCTTTTCATCGGATTTTCTGACCGTCTGTATGCCCATCGTCTTTTTCTGTCGGCATTTCCGACGGTCTTTAGATTGAGAGCCTGTTCTTAATTTTTCAGACGAAAAACCTTTCTATCGGATTTTCCGATCGTGTGTATGCAATTCCGACGCTCAAAATTCCGACGCATGCTCGGAAACAATTCGACGCATGCTCGGAAACATTAAACTTCCCTTTTTATAGTGCCGTCGAACGTGTTGTATTTCGCGGTGCTATTGACCGTCGGAATTTGGTGTGACCGTGTGTAGGCAAGACAGTTTGAGCGAAATTCTGTCGGAATTCCGACTGGGAAACCATCAGAGCTTTTTCCAGTTGATGAGAATTCCGATCGCGTGTACGCAGCATAACGGGTTGTCAAACTTTTGCAATATTCTCACACTTCATAAAGTAGCGAGATGCTGTGCATTGTAACCGACAATCACTACATAAAGTAGCTGTAAGTTTTCACTAATTAACAGTAAAGCAAACATTCTGGAATTCTGTACACAAGTTAGTACATGTGCTTTTTCTTCATTGAGATGTGAACCATGTCCTTGTTTACACAGCTTGAACACTCAGCAGCTTAAGAGGTCCAAGTCTGACAGCTTCTCTTATGCAATCCCATAATGTAGAAAAAATGTGTACAGTTAAAAGACAGTTTAAAGGTGTAAAGGAGGTGTTGGAAAATGATTGTAGACACCTGGTGACCTGTGCGGACTTCTTGTCACTTTAGAAGGATTTCCTCTTACTTCCTACTCTGTCTCTGGGACAGGAAATTAAAAGAAATCTCTCCAATGGGATACAAGCACACAAAAAAAAAAAAAAAAAAAAAAAAAAAAAATGACTGGACTTTAATCATTCTCTATCCAAAACAAAAAAAAAGGCTTTAGATACTTTAAAAAAGACTGCCATTGTTGACTTTTAAAAATGCTGACCCTTGTGTTCTGTTCTTGTACTTTATGGGTGACAGACCCAGAACAAGTGCAGAGATGATGAATTCTGACTTCTCTATTCATTGGCTGCATGCCTGCTCTGGGTCTGATGCCGCGCACACACGGCCGGAATTTCCAATGGAAACAGTCCAATGGGAGCTTTTCATTGGATTCTCCGTCCGTGTGTATGCCCAGCGGTCTTTTTTTGTCGGCATTTCCGACGGTCTTCAGATTGCGAGTCTGTTCTTAATTTTTTCAGACGGAAAACCTTTCTATTGGATTTTCCGATCGTGTGTATGCAATTCCGACACGCAAAACTCTGACGCATGCTCGGAAGCATTAAACTTCCCTTTTTATAGTGCCATCGAACGTGTTGTATGTCGCGGTGTTATTGACCGTTGGAATTTGGTGTGACCGTGTTTAAGCGAAATTCCGTTGGAATTCTGACGGGAAAACCATCAGAGCTTTTTCCGACGAGAATTCCAATTGTGTGTACGCGGCATGAGACTCAAAACTAAAAAAAAAAAAAAAAAGAAACATTAACAGCCAGGAAGATAGCATTTTCAGAAAGTGGCAAGAGATGGTCTTTCCCAACAGGAATACATTAAAGTGGTTGTATAGTCATTTTTTTTACTTTTACCTACAGGTAAACCTATAATAAGGCTTACAGGTAGTTAAAAAATATATCTCCTAAACCTGTACGGTTTAGGAGATATTCCCCTCGCAACGCGCCGCTGACTGCAGCGGCGCACGCGCACAGTGGATTCTCGGCTGAAAGTCCGGCAGACGCCAGACCCTGCCGGAGAGAAATCTCCCGCGCACATGCACAGGAGTGACGATAACGCGGCTCTGGCTACTCACAGCGCCAGAGCTGCGATACACGGAAGACACGCCAAGGGAACATGTCAGCTCCCTCGGCGTGTATCGGGCGAGATGTCGGGGCCTCGTTCTAAGGTAAGTATTTCAAAATGAGCTAGTATGCGGTGCATACTAGCTCATTATGCCTTTTCCTTTTGCAGGTCAAAAAAAAAACTTCAGCGAGTTTACTCCCGCTTTAACATCTCACACTTAATGTATTGTTAATGTAATAATAAAAAAAAATTGCAAGACAGTAGCAGACCATCATCAATATAAAGTACATGTAAAGACATTAATTTTTATTTTTTAGAGTAGGGAAGAGTTAAAAGTCTTAGAAGGTTTTCTTTTGCGTTTGGAGATGTAAAAGGAAGTAAAAGAACATACTTTGACCACAAAGTCATGTTGGAACAGGAAGGGGCCATCCCCAAACTGTTCCTACAAAGTTGGGAGCATGAAATTGTCCAAAATGTCTTAGTATGCTGACGCCTTAAGAGTTCCCTTCGCTGGAACTAAGAGGCCAAACCCAACCCCTGAAAAACAACCCCCCCACCATAATCCCCCCTCCACCAAATGATTTGGACTAGTGCACAAAGCAAAGTCCATAAAGACCTGGGTGAGCGAGTTTGGGATGGAGGAACTTGACTGGCGTGCACAAAGTCCTGACCTCAACCCCCATAGAACACCTTTGGGATGAAAGTGGAGACTGTGAGCCAGGCCTTCTCGTCCACATCAGTGCCTGACCTCACAAATGTGCTTCTGGAAGACTGGTCAAACATTCCCACTAGGGATGAGCTCTGGCGCGTTCGCACACTCCACGTGCAGAGCCCACCAGGAAGTCGGCGCAGCACTGCGCTAATCACAGGCAGTTAGACATTTCCCGATCTCTGCAGCCGCACATTGGGGCAATGTCTCACTGCCTGTGATTAGCGCAGCGCTGCGCCGACTTCCTGGTGGGCTCTGCACGTGGAGTGTGCGAACGCGCCAGAGCTCATCCTTAATTCCTATAGACACACTCCTAAACCTTGTGGACGGCCTTCCCAGAAGAGTTGAAGCTGTTATAGCTGCAAAGGGTGGGCCAACTCAATATGAACCCTACGGACTAATACTGGGATGCCATTAAAGTTTATGTACGTATAAAGGCAGGTGTCCCAATACTTTTGGTAATATAGTGTAACTCCAAAGGGCACATATTCCCGGAGAGTTGTCACAGGAACAGCTGTCCCCATCGGAAGATATTCCCACACTTCTTGCTCTGCTGGCAACTCAAATTGGTATTTTCCCCACTTTCTGTCTCAGTGAATATAATCACCATGACAAATGGAAAGGTAATTCTCTGAAGCAGGGGGGGACACAGATAGCAATAAAAACTAGGCAGAGGGTCTGTAACCCTTGCACAGCCTATTCAATAATGCTAGCCATACTTGAATTTCGTCAACCAGAATTTTGGCCCTGACAGCACTGCCCAGCTTGATAAAGGTCAATCTGAAAACTGAAAGAGTCAGGCAATTAACAGCTGAGCAGTGACTACTGGTAATCGGATGCAGCCACTGTCCGGGTATCCCGACAGCAGTAGGTGTTGTGGCTGCCCGAATACAATAGCCAGCAGCGGAGATTCCTCCACCAACACTACTTGGCATAGATGGGGGAATCAACTGACTTTTTCTTGTTGAGCCCCATGTGTATGACTAGCCAGAGGCAGTGCAAGAAGCAGTAATAATATGCTGTATCCCTAAACAAATTTCTTTTGAAGTATAACTAATAACAAATCTTTTTTTTTTTTCAGTTTTGGATAGAGGAGGAGAGAGATTAGAACCCCTGTCAGTTTATTGCTGTTTATCTCCTCGTTAATCATAGCTTCCAACTGTCTCTGATCTCGAGGGACTGTCCCTAATTTAGAACAAAGTCCCTCTGTCCCTCCTCATTTGTCCCTCATTTTGGTCTGATTTATCTAGTTTTTTTTATAAAATGCACTTTTTATCTTTCAAAAAGTGTTTCCCAGCGCTAAACCTTTCATCCAATTCTTAAGTTACTGCATTTGTAAATTTCAGAACCTAGTATAAAGGAATAGTAGTGGTAAAAAAAAAAAAAAAAAAAAAAACACTTGTGAGTTTAACAAATAATTTTTTTGTATAATTCTAAGTGAGGTGGCTGTATGCAGTTGTGCGCTGGGGTTGCAAAAAGCATTAGCACTGACGCACATTCCGAACACACACTATCTTTTTTGCAGTACCGGGGGAACCTGGGGATGTCATTACACAGGATCTGTAAGTTGTAAAGCCCCTGTACCGCCATGTACATGAAGCCTTAGGGCAGGGTTGGCGAACCTTGGCACCCCAGATGTTTTTCCCATGATGCTCATGCACTCTGCAATGTAGTTGAGCATCATGGGAAATGCAGTTCCAAAACATCTGGGGTGCCAAGGTTCGCCATCACTGCCTTAGGGCCAGTTCATACCTGAATCGCACATGAATGCGGTCCGTGTTCCTGCGAAAATGGCACAAAAAGTAGTGCATGCAGTACTTTTTAAAAAACGCACTGCAGTACCATGTGATACGGTGCAGGTAAACGCACTGCATTGGGGGCTTTGTTAGGAATATGCTGACACCGTAGCAGATGGCACACCAAGTGCTTTTTGAATACGGTGCGGGGGAAACGCGCTTGAAGCGTGGGTTTCCCGCACCGGTGTGAACGATCCCATACAGTAGTCATGTTAGCGGAATAATTATTCTTATGGGTTAATAAGTTACTAAACTCTGAATATAGGAGTTTGCGCTCTGTAAAAAGTCAGCAATCCCTCGCTGAGACGATTAGGCTTTATTTCATTGTTATTTTTCTGGAGTAAGCCCAATGTGATGACTCCTTTTACCCAAAACCTTTTATGGCATTAAGCATAGTTGTCTGTACATGGCATGACACCAATGTCTGAGTATTCCTGTTGAGCCTCGGCACTGCGAGGTGTCCTGAGAGATCTGAACACAGGAGGATAGGCAGAGGAGAGATTGGGCAGTCTGCGCTGGGGAGATAAGGAACCTCGGAAAGGGTACAACTATCACTAGGAGGGCACGAGTCCTACAGACTCCTACTACAGCTAAGAATAGGGAGTTTGAAAGAAAACGTACTGACATTTATACACTTTAGGGTGCGGAAATACCATACCTCCCAACATTTTGAGATGGGAATGAGGGACACCTACTAGCAAATGTATGTAGGCATAGGACATGCCCCCTGCCACACCCCCCTTTAAAGGAGAATTAACCAAAAGAAAAATGTTTTAATCAAATCCATATGGGCTTTTTTTATTACTACTATTCCTTTAAATTGGCTTTTACAATTTACAAATGCAGCAATTTAGAAATTGGATGAAAGGTTTAGCACTGGGAAACGCTTTTTGAAAGATAAAAAGTGCATTTTATATACAACTATAGAGATCAGACCAAAATGAGGGACAAATGAAGGGTAAAGAGGGACGTTGCTTCAAATCAGGGACAGCTGGGAGCTATGGAAATACTAGTACAACTTTACATTTATTTTTATTTTTTTTTGCCATCTCTGCTAGTCACAGCAGAGTGTGTTATAGTCACAGGTTGGGCTAATTTGTTAAAGGATCCATTTGTTTCTTTCCATTGCTGTTCGTGGGTATTGGCAGATTTCTGCGGGACTCCGCATTTTTTTTTTTTTTTTAAAGTCAGCAGCTACAAATACTGCAGCTGCTGACTTTTAAAATAGTGACACTTACCTGTCCAGCGCGCCCGCGATGTCGGCACCCGAAGCCGATCTCTAGATCGACACTCGGGTGCTGCCGCCGCCATCTTGGGTATGGGAATCAGGAAATGGAGCCTTTCGGCTTCATTTCCCGGTTCCCTACTGCGCATGCGCGAGGCGCGTGGCGCAATCAGGACGGTCCCCGCTGTCTCTGGGATCTGTGTTCTGGGATGGGATCTGATCTGGGATCAGGCAGCGGGGCACTTGCGCAAAGGGGCGGGCACTTGCGCAAAGGGGCGTAGATTCCGCAGACAGCTATCCCGGAAGTGGGTGCAGTTACCTGGATTATCCAGGTAACTGCACCCCCCTGAAAGGTGCCAATCGTGGCGCCGGAGGGGGGGGATTCCGATGAGCGGAGGTCCATTTTAGGGTGGACCTCCGCTTTAAAGGCATCAATCATTCTCCTGCTTGCTTCTTAATTGCTCAGCTTTCCCATCTATAAGAATTCTGGACAATTCGGACCTTTATCCTTATAAACACATCAGTAGTTTTACAGATATTTCTTGGCCTTTAAAACAGTAGTCGTGGGGAAATCCACTGAACACGTGGTAGGGATATCTACACAGGGAGGTGTATTCCAGTGACAATTTCCAAACGTTGGCTTTCTCCTGGCTTTGGAATGGTTTTCACTGATTTCCCGTCATATCATCAGAACAGGAAGTGTAATGCCGCGTACACACGACCGGACTTTGAGGGGCTAGGTCCGACGGACTTTCGGCGGAGTTCTGACAGAGTTCTGACGGACTTTCCGAATGAACGGACTTGGCCACACACAATCACACCAAAGTCCGACGGATTCAAACGTGATGACGTACGACCGGACTAGAATAAGGAAGTTCATAGCCAGTAGCCAATAGCTGCCCTAGCCTCGGTTTTTGTCCGTCGGACTAGCATACACCCACGAGTGGATTTCTCGGTAGGAACTGGGTCCGGCGGAGTTCCGGCAGAAAAATTTGAAACATGTTCCATTTATAAAGTCTGTCGGATTTTTGCAAATCAAAAGTCCGCTGCAGCCCACACACGTTTGAATGGTCCTCCGGAACCGTTCCATCGGACCTTTGATGTCGAAAAGTCCAGTCGTGTGAATGCGGCATAAGAAATCTCCCCAAGAGGACAAACAATGCAACTAAGAACTGACAAAGGTTCTAAACCTTTCTCACTCTCACAAAAAAAAAAAGCCCAGAATCCTGCTTTTTAAAAACTTTTCCTGGAAGCCCATTTAAAAAACAAAAAAGAACATAATGCAGCATAAATAAAAGTATCCCAGGAATGTACCTGTCCAAAGTTCCAAGGAACAGGGTCAATTGAGTCTTTGGTTCCTTGAAAGATGATCCCATACTGACATTGAACATATTCCATGCGTTCATCTTCATGCTCTAGATATACGGAGTCCTCTAAGAAATGAAGATAGAGTTACACTGAATGAAGGACCCTGGCACAATTCGTATTACAGTGACCCTAACATAAATGTCAAACAAATCATCATGCTTAAAATAAATTGAATGGGAATTTGTGGGAGCGAAGAACAGCTGGGAGAATAATATCACGTAGAGCATATATAGGTAATACAGATGTTAGCGGCTTGTGAAACACAACATTTTTTTTTCTATGACTTACAAAGCAATAAAAAAATTTCATTAAAAAAAAAATATTGAAAAATAGCACAAAACACACAGTTGGAAATATTACTGTTATTAGTTTCTGAATTTTATAAATTGTAAACAGGAACACAAAACTGATTTCCCACTTAGATGCCAGAGTTTTTTTTTGGTTTCCTGTGTACCTAGTTAGGACCTTCATCTTTCACACCCAATAAAAGGTGCATGGTCAACAGAGATAATGTGTAAATCCATAGACAAAAATGGCCAGCACCCAAGAGGAGTGGAGTAGATCTCACATTTTTACTAAAATCTCAATAGCAAAACTTGGCTCATGCAGTAAAAAATATGGAGGTTTTGGAGACACACGGGTCCCCTTTTTCTTTGGTCTGTCACGTAGTCTCTGAATTGTTGGTGTTTTTTCACGGCATGCGCTATGTTTTATTCCTAGTATCATATTAAAATTTTGAGATCTACTTCTCTTTGGCCGCGTACACACGGGCGGATTGTCTGTCCAACTTAGTCTGCTGAACCGCGTTTCAGCGGACAATCCGCTCGTGTGTGGGCTTCAGCGGACTTTTTCAGCGGACTGTCTGACGAACAAAGTCTTACGGAATTTCCGAAATTTTGTCCGTTCAAACTTGGTTTTGTCCGTCCAAACTTGGTTTCAGCAGACCGTCCGCTCGTGTGTAGGCAAGTTGGACGAACTAAGTATGGCGCATGCTCAGAAAGGATTTACACGGCCGAAGGTTGCATTGCAGTGTATAGGACGTCGTTTTTCTAGTCCCGTCGTACGTGCTGTACACGTCATCGCGCACGCTTTCAGCGGACTGTCTGCTCATCGTGTGTGGTCAAGTCCGTTCATGCAAATTTTGAACGGACTGTCTGTCGGATTGTCTGACGAACTTAGTTGGCCAGACAATCCGCCCGTGTGTACGCGGCCTTAGTGTCCTGGCCATTTTTATCTGAGGTTTCTTTTTTCCCCATCCAATTTTGACAATTTCTCTTAATTCCCTTTTCCCAGAGACAAGATAGGAAGAGGAAATCCCTTAAAAACAAGGAGATATCAGATTTCTCCATTGGAAGATTTTTCCTTACATTCTGTTCCTGCGACAACCCAACTTTCTGTCCTAGAGACAATGATCTCCAGAACCAGTAGAGAGGGTCAATCTCCCCAACAAGGCCACAAACAGCAACAAAAATTTGAAAGAGGTTCTAGGACTTCCACATACACTAACGGTAAACCTGTCAAAAACTTGAATAAACCAAACTGGGCATATGATGAAAATGCATAAGCCAAGGTTGGGTCTTTCCTGCAAACATCAAGCTTGTTCCTTCTGCTTTTGTCCTTTCCAAGTCTCCCTAATGACCGAGATGGGTAGCTTCACAGACCAATAAGTAGGTTCACAAGGCAGGACCAAGTTTGAATTTGACATTTGCAACATCAGCTGTTCATAACTCTGGATCAATTAAAGGAGAAGTACGGCCAAAGCTTGTTTGGCTGTACTTCTCCTGTGGATCACAGGAGTGCATTTTGTTCTGCACTCCTGTGACCCGTTCTCAGCAGACAGGGGGCTGAAGCCTGGTCCAGGGTCAGGAAAGATCCCACCCATATGGGATCCATCCAGATGCCTGGACTGGCTAGTAATAATGGTTGGACTCATGAGCTATGGCATGTTATTGCCATCATCCCGTAAATAGTAGATATAATTAAATGACACCTCAAATTTATTTGGGATTTTTAAGGCAATATAGAAAAAAATATATTATACTAAAATGTATATGAAAAAATATATAAATTTTTATTACAACTATCAAACAACATTACAATACCACAAAAATCCATAAAATGACAGTGTTGTGCTAACATATGTATATGGCATAGAATATTACTACATGCGTACACACTATACAGCAAAACAAGCAGCTCTTTTCCTACGCGTTTCGAAAAATATGTATTAATAATTTCTTCTTCAGGGAAGCCACTGTCTGTAAGCACACAACAAACAATCAATATTACAAAAAAATCACATATATACAAATGAACATAATATATTAAAACCCAATACTTGAATACTCACATGCTGATTTTTTTATGCCAAAATAGGCATTTTCTCTTGTTTTGGCGACTGTCCCAAAGACGGAAAAACAAGCCAAGAGAAGAGAGGATAGAACCAAAAAAGTGAAGATGGTAAGGATGGTAAGGATCTGTTACAGTATCACCGCATTCAAAACCCTGGAGTTGAAATAAACTCAACAAAGGATGGGAATAAAAGGTTCCTTTACATAAATGTCCGATGGCCCATCAGATAGGAAAATGTTATGTTGTATGAGCCTCAGTCTTGTCTAGGAAACCTAAAACAAAGAGAACCAAGGAATATTTTAGTCTAATCCCTATCGTTACACTTGTCATAAAAAGGGGGTTCCTAAAACGTAGCTTACCGCTATATCGAGGTTCAACGTTTCCCAATCTTTTTACCAATATCACCGAATCTGGAGAATCCAAGGGACATAAGAAAAATTCCCAACTGCTTAGGGCTTCTGGCGTCTGCCTTAAATAGCCCTTATTGAGTAGATTGGCGCCAAAAAGTTCCCCCAATGGAAATGGAGACTCCTCCCATCTATCCAGCAACTCATTTCTAATAGGAGGTTCTTTAATGAACTCCTCCTCATTTATAATAGCATCTTTTTTCATTGGAGATCGCACTTGGTAATTACTCCAAGTATGAAGTCCCTTATTGGTCAAATAGCGGCGTTTTGCCGCTATTTGTCGCACTTCCGGTGCGTCATCTTCCGCCAGAACCGGAAGTGACGTCATTTTCACCCGGAACCGGAAATGACGTCATTTTCTGGAACCGGGCGTGACGCTTTTTTTAGACTTCCAGAGGTGACATCCTCTCTCCACTGAACAATAACTGTATACGATAACCACACGTGATTTCAAACACACGGGAGGAAACAAATAATAAATAATGGATCGCTGAATCTGTTGCAATCCGCTTCAAAGGGCTTATCTCAATCGACTCTTATTGATGGGCATGTGGAAATTAATCCACAAAGGTGACCAAAAATCCACAGATGAACACCAATTGAATTTGTCCCCTGCGATATGTCAATAAGGCAAGAACTAAAGCCACCGACACAGAAATAAATTAGGTAAACACCCGACCGCCACATAAAGTGGCCGTCGGGGGTAAAGCCAATGCCCACGTAGGTGGCAAAAAAGAGGGGAGCAGAAAAAGGGTTAAATATAACCCCAACAACAACCCCCTCCCAATAAAGCCACACGGGTGGGCTTACCTGTGCCGGGAACGCGTTGACCACAGATCCCATCAAACCTATTGTAAATCGCACTTATGAACATGTGTTAGAGACATCAAGTATTGTTCACATAGAAAAAATTATATACAAAAAAACAACTATATTTATTTTTTATTTATAAGTTTGAAGGAGAGAAAAAAAAAAAAAAACCTTCAAACTTATAAAAAATAAATATAGTTGTATTTTTGTACATAATTTTTTCTATGTGAACAATACTTGATGTCTCTAACACATGTTCATAAGTGCGATTTACAATAGGTTTGATGGGATCTGTGGTCACCGCGTTCCCGGCACAGGTAAGCCCACCCGTGTGGCTTTATTGGGAGGGGGTTGTTGTTGGGGTTATATTTAACCCTTTTTCTGCTCCCCTCTTTTTTGCCACCTACGTGGGCATTGGCTTTACCCCCCGACGGCCACTTTATGCCCTTTGAAGCGGATTGCAACAGATTCAGCGATCCATTATTTATTATTTGTTTCCTCCCGTGTGTTTGAAATCACGTGTGGTTATTGTATACAGTTATTGTTCAGTGGAGAGAGGATGTCACCTCTGGAAGTCTAAAAAAAGCGGCACGTCCGGTTCCGGAAAATGACGTCATTTCCGGTTCCGGGTGAAAATGACGTCACTTCCGGTTCCGGTGGAAGATGACGCACCGGAAGTGCGACAAAACGCCGCTATTTGACCAATAAGGGACTTCATACTTGGAGTAATTGCCAATTGCGATCTCCAATGAAAAAAGATGCTATTATAAACGAGGAGGAGTTCATTAAAGAACCTCCTATTAGAAATGAGTTGCTGGATAGATGGGAGGAGTCTCCATTTCCATTGGGGGAACTTTTTGGCGCCAATCTACTCAATAAGGGCTATTTAAGGCAGACGCCAGAAGCCCTAAGCAGGTGGGAATTTTTCTTATGTCCCTTGGATTCTCCAGATTCGGTGATGTTGGTAAAAAGATTGGGAAACGTTGAACCTCGATATGGCGGTAAGCTACGTTTTAGGAACCCCCTTTTTATGACAAGTGTAACGATAGGGATTAGACTAAAATATTCCTTGGTTCTCTTTGTTTTAGGTTTCCTAGACAAGACTGAGGCTCATACAACATAACATTTTCCTATCTGATGGGCCATCGGACATTTATGTAAAGGAACCTTTTATTCCCATCCTTTGTTGAGTTTATTTCAACTCCAGGGTTTTGAATGCGGTGATACTGTAACAGATCCTTACCATCTTCACTTTTTTGGTTCTATCCTCTCTTCTCTTGGCTTGTTTTTCCGTCTTTGGGACAGTCGCCAAAACAAGAGAAAATGCCTATTTTGGCATAAAAAATCAGCATGTGAGTATTCAAGTATTGGGTTTTAATATATTATGTTCATTTGTATATATGTGATTTTTTTGTAATATTGATTGTTTGTTGTGTGCTTACAGACAGTGGCTTCCCTGAAGAAGAAATTATTAATACATATTTTTCAAAACGCGTAGGAAAAGAGCTGCTTGTTTTGCTGTATAGAGTGTACGCATGTAGTAATATTCTATGCCATATACATATGTTAGCACAACACTGTCATTTTATGGATTTTTGTGGTATTGTAATGTTGTTTGATAGTTGTAATAAAAATGTATATATTTTTTCATATACATTTTAGTATAATCTATTTTTTTCTATATTGCCTTAAAAATCCCAAATAAATTTGAGGTGTCATTTAATTGGATGCCTGGACTGGCATCTGGCTCAGCCTGATCCAGCCACTCCCGTCCCTGCCACAGCCCAGCTCTAGTGAGTGCAGAGGGGGTAGAGAGCCAGTGCTCTGCTCCCGGAGCATTGAGAACCGAGGGATCATCGGTCTTAGAGCTGGTGGAGGACCAATGCTGCATCCAGTAAGTATGAATCTTAAACCCCCCCCAAAATTCCAGTTTTTACTAAGGGCAACCTGTGGTTTTGTTTTTGTTCATTGTTTTTGCTCAGCTTACCCCAGGTTTGTGATATGTTTACTTTAAAGTATCTGTAAACCTTAGACATGAAATATGAACAAAACATATCTTTCTATAGTGTGTCTCAATTAAGAACACTAAGTGCCTTTCTGTCTGCTGCTTTGTTGCTCTGCTATCAGCATGAATCACTTCTAACAAGTTCTCCTGACACCAAGAGAAAAAAGGCGACAGGGGAGGGAGCTCCAGTTCATTGAAAGCTTCAGCTTTGATCCTGTGTGCTGTGCGTCTCCGAGCTCTTCTCACTGAGCTCTGCAGTGTGTAATTTCAGCTCTGCCCCTTTTTTTTATCTTGGCTCAGACAAGCTTTATAAATTCTGCACTTTGAACAGATGTAGGAAAAAGACTAGACATGCGCGCTGCCAAAAAATTTGTTCGTTTTCATTTCCTTCGTTTTTTTGTTTTTTTTTCAATTTTAAGGTCATTCGTTATGATCACAATTCATAAATTTGCAAATTCATAAATTTGAATGAAAATCCGAAAATTCTAAATAACTATTAAATTATAGGTATTGAAATTCGTAAAAAAAAAAATACATATTAAAAAAAAAAAATAATTGCCATTTGTATGAGCGGAACTCCACTTTAATGCTCTAACCTCAAAAGTCAATTTCCCATTTTGATGGATTTTTATTTGTGCATGATGAAACCTTGGTATATACTGTAAAATATATCGCCCAAAAGTTTCCTGCTTGTCAGTTGGAACTTAATTCACTTACCTGGGCACCATGGATTAAAAATAAGATTGAATTCCCCAACAATGCAGGAATTCTCCTCAGTTCCGTTAGAGGTCTCCAAAGTGAAGCTGTAGTGTCCAATGCGGGCATCAGGTGGGGCGCGGATGGAAAGAACAAGGGAGTCTCCCTCACTGCTGACCACTGCAGCACTCCATACTCCATCCTCCAGAGCATCTGAAACCTTGAAGTGAGCTTCCGTGCCAGATTCCTCGGATGGTTGGGGCCCTAGGGAACAGAAAACCTTAATAAGTAAGCAAAAGGGTATTTAAAGAGGTAAAGAGAAATTTCCAAGCCACAAGTAAAAGTGAGATACTCAAGCTGGCCATGGGCTGAACGAAAAAAAAAATCTAACAGGTTACTCCATACAGCTCGGATAGACAAACCTTGGACAGAGGCTATTGTATGTTAAATACAGTGGTTGCAGCCAAACAGTGCCTGCAGCTGATTGGCTGCAGATGCTGTTCGGCCAAGAATAACCCGCCTAGGTCCCTCAATTTTGAATAATGAGCAATAGGGTACCAACAGGGTCACCCGCTGCTCTTGTAGAACGGCCCCCTAGAGGACTGCTTAAAATTACCTGCTCATCTGCACGGCCATGACCTGGTGAACCTTCCTGTGTATATACCTTGTATCAATGTGTTTTTTTTGGGGGACAATTGCCTCTAGGTCTCTCAAAACTAATTGTTTAAAGACCTGTGATGGTTAGTCATGGGGGGAGGGGGGTTGACTAAAGATGTATTTTTGAAGCCACTATTAACTCCTAAGGTAACGTTCTCCATCCGTCTTACTACATGAGCTTAGTTGCCCAAAAAAAGACTATTTCATGTTTATCTTGCATACAGTTTTTTGAATATCAATATAAACATTACATTTTTTTTTTTTTGTGGAATGTTTCAGACCAGTATTTAGGATATTTATTTCTTTATATATGTTAGTGTGATGTTGGTAAGGTTATAAAATCCTATTAGTCTGCCTCCCTTCTTTTTCTCTTGGACTTTTCGTTCTGCCCTTCACCCTGTGATGTATTTATGTCCCTTTGTTCCTCTACCTGTGGTGTTTATGGTTTCTCTGTCTCCGGAGGGCACCACCATCCCTGTTCTCTAGGACGTTGGAAGGAACGAGGGGGGCTACCCATCCACCGGGCGTCATTCTCTCGGATTCCCTCTCCCTCCTCTCCCTAAAAAAGACCTTGGAGGTGTGTAGGGATAAGGAGACGGTGGGTTATAAACTTCTCTTTGGTCATACAGGGGTTCAAAATGGTTGGCTAAAGGGAGAGGTGGTGGTCCCGCATACCTGTTGTCAGTTTATGGGTACTGGTTATAGTAAATAGTATTATTACTCACTTCCCTCTGTGCACCCTTTTTACTTCCCCCTTCCCCTATTGTGGTTTCTTGGGGTGCCCTGACCTCGTGGTTTATTGTTAGTCCTAGTATATGGCCTGGAAGGAGGTTGTCCTATGGTATTATTCCCCCCTTTAGGTCAGATATTACTCACGGGTGCTTCCCCCATCGGCTGCACTTGTATGTCCATATGATCTGTAACCGGAATAGAATTCTGCCATAGGTAAATTGTATGATTTTTTAAAGTCCTCAATGTCCCTACGGAATTTTTTTGATTTCTTTTTTTGTGTATCACGATCAATTTTTTCGAATCTTAGTGATTTCTTTATTAAATTCTATCACTTGGGATGTAGTTTTCATGGGATCTAATTGGATCTGAAATTCTGTTATCTTATCCTCCAGTAATCCAATTTTCCTTTTCGTATTAAGTACAAGTTCTTGGAGCTTTAATCCCACCCACCCCATTAAAAAAAAAAAAAAATCAGGCCACTCAGATTGGGATTCGGGGTCGTCTAATGCCACGTACACACGACCGGACTTTCCGGCAGAGAAGGTCCGACGGAATCATTCCGTCGGATATTACGATCGTGTGTGGGCTTCATCTGACTTTTTTCTTCAAAAATTCAGACGGACCTAGAAATAGAACATGTTTCAAATCTGTCCGATGAAATGAACAGAAAACCGTTCGTCTGTATGCTGGTCCGTCGGACCAATTACAACGCAAGGGCAGCTATTGGCTACTGGCTATTGAACTTCCTTTTCTAGTCCCGTCGTACGTCATCACATTCAAAACTAACGGACTTTGGTCCGTTCGTGTGTGGGCAAGTCCGTTCAGTCGGAACTCCGTCGGGAAGACCGTCGGATCTTTTCTGCCGGAAAGTCCGGTTGTGTGTGTGTACGCAACATAACCCATCATGGAGGCTGACTTTCAATCTAAGGCTGCGCATAATAATTTTTTTTTTGCATATATTCCACCAAGTTTTCACCTGTTTTTCCAGTACATTACCAAGAGATAGTAATGAACTTGTGACATCCGTGTTGTCTTTTATACCCCCCTTAGTAGAGAGCAAAGATTTCAAATTTAATTTAGATTGTTTAAAAATTGTAAAGCATCCATAGCTGCCAGAAAATACATGAAATAACAAAATGCCAAGTGAAGTAAAGAGGGTTACTAATCCGGCGCTTCAGTGTATATGAGGGTAAATTACTCTTTATTAAATTAGCAAAGATTTGCAGAAATTGGCAAAAATTTTGCGGCCACTATATTAATATAATACATCATAATCTATAAGCCATAATATTCATTTCGAAAAAAGTCCTTAAGGCAAAGCAGCGCTTTTAAATGATCAATTGTACACCATTAGGTAACAGTATAATGCAAAGCACCCAGTGAGACAAATACAATTGTAGTACTCTGCATGGTAGGCCGTGACCGCTCTCTCCCAGTTGTACAGAGAGGTCCGTCTTGCATCAGTCCCGGGAGGAAGAGAGCTCCACGCGGGCTTTTGCTTCTTTTATAGCTACTCCCAGCAATTTCCAATGGCAGCAAAGATCCCTGGGATATGTAGTCCTGGCACATACTCGCGCAAAGCAATTATCTGATGGGAGAACTATACATCCCACAATCCTTTTGCTTGGCACACAAATATGATGTCACCTGATACACTGATCACTAGACCATTCTTTAAGAATCTGGAAGGTATGGTGCTTTATGATTGTAGTCCATATTGCTACACTCAAATTTTGGCAGTGTCATCAGAAACTGGACTAGATCAGTGTACTTTAGGCTATCAGTGTAGCCATGGGTGGGTGCAAACAGTGTGCAGGTGTACTATCAGATAGTGTCCCCCATCGGATAGTGTCCGCTGTGTACTGAGCATGCACAGTACACAGGACACACAGATTCCGAAAATAGCCGAAGATGAACGGCGCCTGCGCCGTGAGTCCAGGTTCTAGCCCCATCATCCAGTGGACATAGAGTTAGAATAAAAGGAGCTGAGTGCAGCGAGGCCAAGCCCGAAGCGTGGCGAGCGAAGCGAGCCCGCGAGGGGCCCTCTAATATGTGCAGCCCTATGTCCACTTGGATGATGAGGCTAGCACCTTGACTCACGGCGCAGGCGCCGTTCATCTTCGGAGATTTTCCCAATCTCCTTCTGCTCCGTACTGCGCAAGCCCACGTTCTAGATGGCCGGATGCTATATGGCAGAACACCGGCTGTGCCTGGGCACATCCTAATCACCTAGTGTGCATTAGCATTATTGCTCTGTATAGCCTCAGGGAGATGGGAAATCTCCCTCACTGACTCTGCTTACGCACTTCTTTCACTGTGCTGCAGGAAGTTCAGTGTGCCAGGGCTATATACACTATATTACCAAAGGTATTGGGATGCCTGCCTTTACACATTAATGTTTATGTGCATGTAAAGGCATCCCAATACTTTTGGTAATATAGTGTATATATACACGACACACACATGCATGTGTGTTTTGAGTTTTGGGGTGCACACCCTAATGCAATAGTCTGTGAACACCTATGAGTGTAGCATAATGCTATACAGTAAACACTATCTATGCTTAGGTGATAAAGTTGATTCAATTCACCTTACTCTAAATTCAGCGTCTTTGGAAAATCAGCACACACCGATACATGAGACCCAGTAGGAGGATGGTAGGAATGTGCCTGTTCAAGTCACTGTACATTATAAAATCATATCTGCTTCTGCATAGCACCAGAGACCTGCAAACCTTCAAAGCATGATTTACTTTGACTGTTGGCTTTGAAAAATGCTTTAGGCACCAGCATTATTTAAATTGGGTTATCTGTATATGAGACAGCAAGGAGGATGTTCTAGCATCAACAGCAGGTGTGTTCCAGGATCATCAGATCAAAGAGTTGGATGGAGTGGTGCAATACAGCAAGGTCTGGATGAAAATCAGACTTACTCAGCCCACCTTTGTACATTTCAAGGTTTGCAATTTTAATTTTGAGTAGAGTTTTCCATAAATAAGGAAGCAATAGTGTTTTTTTCAGCAAACGCGCAGAATATTTATCTACAGGTATTCATTGATGGTTCTGTCATTTTTACACTCTTGCTTTTACATTTACCCTTGATTGTATTTGATACATAGCTTCCTCTCTAATCTGGAAATAAGGTAGTGCTGTGAGAATCAGTGCAGAACAACTGCAGATATTACAGGAACAGCCACATAAATGGAGCAAAGCAGTGGCGGTGTGTCCATAAAGTGCATAGATAGATAGATTCATGGTCGCCGCTGACACCCCCTATTCAGGTGTACGGCCCCTTTTCGGGCACCTGAATTACAGCAGTGGGGGTGTTTTTTGGAAGCACCTGATTAGAGCCATAAGCTCTAATTGGCGCCCAAAAAGTGAACAACGGGCACAGTGCTGTGCGTTCACTGTTCACTCAGCTGTGTGTTAGCAAAGCAAAGGAATTTGCTTTGCTAACACTGAACCGCCAATCAGGTGCTCGGGTCTGTTACCTGATTGGACGCTTGATAGAGAGGACGGAAGAAGACATTGAGGAGTGTGCAGGACACCGCCGCTAACCTGCTGCGAGACAGGTAAGTGCCAGGCGATGCACACTGGCAGAATTTGATGGGGCACAGTAGCGACAATTGATGGGCACACTGGCAGCATTTGATGGGGCACAGTAGCGGCAATTGATGGGCACACTGACAGCATTTTTTGGGGCACAGTAGCAGTAATTGATGGGCACAGTGGCTGTGTTTGATGGGCACAGTGGCTGTGTTTGATGGGCACAGTGGCTGTGTTTGATGGGGATTTTTTTTCAGTTTGTTTGTGTCCCCACAAAAATTTTGAGCACCAGGCACCACTGGAGCAAATTAAGAAGTGGGGGTCAAGCATACCCTTGTTTATTTTAAAAGCTCATCATTGAAGAATGGAAAAATCCTTCTTTGCAATGGGGCTGCCTCCAATTTGCAAGGGTTGAATGCTTGTTCTAGGGTACCAGAAAAAGCAGTTTTACTTACCTGCTACCCTGTTTCCCAGGCAGCTGGCATTCAAATCTTCCTCCCTATGCTCCAGCTTGTGGAATGTCCTTCTGGTGTCCTCACGATCAGTGCAAGACTGCAGGCTCTGTATTATACTTGATGAGGTCAAAAGATCCACAACCGCAGGAGCATGGGGAAAAAAGGCTGAAGACTGGACTAAAAGTGCAGAGGGAGCCCCGAAAGTGAATTGGGCAATAAAAATGTATTTTTCCCATACTCTAGACCTAAATACACATTTAAGGCTTGCAGTGCAGGGGTAGAGGGATGCCGTCCTTGCCGGGATAAGATCGTAATTATTGTTAGCAGCTATAGCAGCCTCTAGCAATAATCGTAAAAGGATCTGGCAGGCTGGTTGTACCCAAGTTGATCGACTGATCAACTTGGTACATTCAGCCTGCCAATTAACGGTGCAAAACAGCATATAGCTGGCCTTAGAACAACAAATTGTTAAGCTAGTCATAGATGGATAGAATTTTGAACAAAAATTGTTAGGAAAAGTCTTAAGAAAATTTGTATGAAAATTCTCAAGACATTCAAATGTTGTTCCAAAGATTTTGTTTGCTTCTTAACATTTGATTTTTGAATGAATGGACCAAATGAAAACCACATACATTGTTGGAAATGAATTTGTTAGAGAAAATGTTTCCATCCCGCTCCTAATTTTCTCATCACTGAGAACGTAAATTTTACCCACTAGTGATTAGAAAAAAAGAACCATTGTTTTTAGAACATTCTTTTACTACGAATTTTTTTAAATTCTACCAGTGGCCAGCTTAAGATAAGTGGATGAAATTTTCGACTTCAAAGTTCCCCAACTCCCACAAAAGCACTATAGCTGAGCTTTGAACTAGTGTAAAATGTCACCATATTGCTCACTACCACGTTTCCACCTATCTGCACAACTGGTCACCCTAAGCCGTTCCTTATTGCTGCCTAATGCCGCATACACGCGATCAGAAATTTGGCCAGCAAAAGACTGATGAGAGCCTTTGGTCGGAAAATGCGATCGTGTGTATGCAAATTTTGGCCAGCAAAAGATTGAGAGCATGTTCTCAATTTTTCGGTCAGAGAAAGTTCCTGTCTGAAAATCCGTTCGTGTGGATGCAATTCCGACAAGCAAAAGCTCACGCACGCTCAGATTCAACTATGAGACGGAAGCCATTGGCTACTAGCTATTGATCTTCCTTTTTCTAGTCCTGTCATACGTGTTGTATGTCACCGCGTTCTTGACGGTTGGAATTTGGTATGACCGTGCATATGCAAGACAGCTTGAGTGAAATCCCGTCGGAATTCCATCGGCAAAACCATCAGAGTTTTTTCCGACCAAAATTTCCGATCTTGTGTACATGGCATAACAAGTTGAAGCTCTATAACGTTAGAGTTCTCTATTGACAAGAAAAGTGAGTTCTCTAGTACATAAAATATTGTGCTTCTACCTAACCCCCAGAAAGTTATGAAAACTTTATTCAATGGGTAAAGAGACAGCAACAAATAAACCCCCTTTTTCCGTAGAATTTGGGATGGAGTTAGAACCCATATAAAGCTTCTTGCTGTTGTGTATTTTTGCCTTCAAGGTGCTGGTCCCCCTTTTTCCATGATCTCTGGTCCTGCCCCAAGATACAATCTTTCTGGACACAAATATATAGCTTTATGGAAACTGCCTTGGGCCTTCCCAAATTAAATTGTTCAAAGGCAAGTCCTTTGGGGCTGAAGGCGGATCTTCCCTTTAACACTCATACCAAAAAAGTGTTAAAGGCATTATATTTTAATACCAAAACAACATCCCAATCACTTGGAAGAGGCCTCTTCCTCCTACCTTGAGTGGAAAAAGATACTCAATTCTGTGGTCCCCTTGACTACTAGGGTGTCCCAAAAAGTTTTGACAAGATCTGTATGTACTGTCACCAAAATAACAATGCACAATGTTTTTGGTGTAGTGGTGCCTTACTTGAGCCGGCCAGGTTTAGATGCCAGCCATAGACATGGGATAGCTGTGACCCCCATCCAGTTTCTTAGAGGCAGCTGTGTTTGTGGGCACTCTACAATACTTTAGATATCCCTTTGGTGACTGATCTCAGAATTATGCTTTGAATATCTGAATGATGCATAAACAAGAGCGTCTGGCAGAAATGACAATGCATGTTTATGTTAAAATAAATTACAGAATTTCTTTACAATGGTCAGGTCTGTCATCCACCATCTCGTGTGTATGCTACCTCCTACTGTAGCACATACTGTAATTCCAGGATGTTTAAAGAAGATCTAATGATCATGGTATATTTTTAGAATGAGAAAATATTGAAATCCCTAAACACAAGCAATTGAAAACTTTAATCTACATTCCTTTGAATGTTATTTCCCAAGACAGTTGCCCAACACACACTATCAGTCTCACCCATGGCATCATTGGCAGAAATGAAAATAAAAAGAAACCATTCTGCATGTTATAGTATTAGATATTAAAAGCATGAAATATTGTGAGTCACAGGTGGTGGGCTGCAGGGTGTTTAAGAAATTGCAGTAATTAGTTTTGTAGGATGTGTAAGGCAATTAAGAAATGGAACGCTATAACATTCATTTTCTTGCTGTTACACAAATAAACAAATGAGCATCAATGATATGTGTAATCAGCATGTTCAAATTATCAATTATAATTTGCAGGCCCTCAGGGCTAGCTGAGGAGTGTAATATCAGGGCTCAACTTGACTTTCTTTATTTTACAAGTGGTCAAATCTGTTAAACATTTGCCAATTTGAAGCCAGTATTAGTAGCGGCAAATTTCATAGTAGATGAGCACCATTAAAGTGTACATAAAGTCTAAAAACAAACTTCTCTTTGCTCCCTATTGGTCTCTTAAGCATACCATTGAAAGTGTTTTGTTAACATCCCCATGAAAATTGATTTTAAATAGAGCTCTGGCCCAAAATGTTACCTGCCATGGTAAACACATAAATGTAGGGGATACATATAGAAAAATGGGCTGCCCTCCCATCAACAACGTAATTCTTCCCTCTTTTTATATACTGAGAAAAAAAAATCTAGGGTTCACCACTTCCTGTAGTGATATGGCAATTCTTCAATCACATTTTAAACTATGTTATCAGCCCTGCCTAAATCTTCTGGGTTGCCTTATTTAAGGAGATAAGATGAAGGAAAGGTGTTCAGTAGACCTAACACACTTTCTTACTAGGTTACATAGATACATAGTTAGTAAGGTTGAATAAAGACACCAGTCCAACCAGTTCAACCTAAGTGAGAGTCTACAATTGTCCCTATCCTTGTACATTGCACACTCACATCGGTCCCTACCCTCAAGGAGCCCACGATCCAAGGTCCCCATTCATACACAAGGGTCAATTTTGGACAGAAGCCAATTAACCTACAGGTTGACAATGCTTATCCTATAGCAGCAATTCCCAACTTGGGTTCCATGGAACCCTATGGTTCCTCCAGATGTTGTCAGGGGTACATTGAGCTGTGACTGACTGACCACCCATTTGATGGTGCCTTCATAGTTCTGGGGCCAGTGTCATATGGTAGAGTCAATAGCATGACACAAATGGCCTTTTTTGCTATCTGCAAGGTTGGAATTTTGACCACTATTGTAAAGGAGGCCTTCTTCCTATTTTCCCACTGGTCCCCCAACTAATTGGTTTTAGAAAGGTTTTCACAAGACCTAAAAATTATTTTGAGGGTTCCTTAGGGGTAAAAAGTTTGAGGAAGACTATTCTATAGACACAGCTTAGTGAATGTTGTCAGCCTTGTACAGGAAGTAGGATTACTGTGTAGATCACTAGCACTAGGTAAAAATAAAGAATTCAAAAACTTGAAAAAAGATTAAATGCATTGGATTGCAATGAATGCAGCCACCACATCGAAGGTAAGCTGCAGTATACTTACAACAATTTACAAAGCCATACACCTCTTAGCCCCCAGCTACATCACTAGTCTCAAAATACCAACCTAATCGTTCTATGTTGCTGTCAAGACTGCCTGCTCTCTAGTTCCCTCGTCACCTCCTCCCACGCTCGCCTCCAGGACTTTTCCAGAGCCTCTCCAATCCTATGGAATTCCCTACCCCAATCTGTCAGATTATCTAATAATCTATTAGCTTTTAGATAATCCCTGAAAACCCTCCTCTTCAGAAGCCTATCCTATGCACACCTAACAACTGTATTTTAATTTTCACAAATAGCTCACCCCCCACAGGTGTTACCTTTTGTTTCACTTGACCCTCCCTTCTACATTGTAAACTTTAAGCCCTTGTACACGCGGTCGGACATTCCGAAACTGTTGCTTACACACGGTCGGAAAAAAAGTTGTCGGAAAATACGATCGTTCAGAACGTGATGACGTTATTTCGTTACGACGGGACTACGTTCAGGCTAGTAGCCAATAGCTTTGATGTAGGAATTTGATCTGAGCATGCGTGGCACTTTGTCCGATCGGAATTCTCTACACATGATCGGAGTATGTCCGATCGGAGCATTTTGTCGGAAAATTTTACCAATAAGTTGGAAAACTTGGTCCGTCGGATACTCCGACGGAAACACTCCGATGGAGACTACACACAGTCAGAATATCCGACAAAACGGTCCGATCGGACACATTCTGTCGGAATCTCCGACCATGTGTACAAGGGCTAACGAGCAGGGCCCTCTGATTCCTCCTGTATTGAATTGTATTGCAACTGTACTGTCTGCCTTCATATTGTAAAGCGCTGCTTTACTATATAAATCTATATAAATCCTGTAAAATTAATAATAATAATAATATGTGAGGAACCCACAGTCATCAGATAAGCTCTCAATCCTGAAAATATGCCAAGATTATCGAAAGCTATTTAATGGGCTACATAAAAAACATTCTATTCCCTATAGCCTCAGTGCCAAAACATCTTTAGACATTACAAATCTGCTCGAACACAAAAATTACATTTGATGCCTAAAAAAATAAAGTCTGTGGGAGATAAGATTTGATAGATAGTGTAGGAATAACAGAATTATGCCCCGTACACACGATCGGACTTTCCGACAACAAAACCGTGGATTTTTGTCCGAAGGGTGTTGGCTCCAACTTGTCTTGCATACACATACGACGGCTGATAAAAAGGAAGTTCAATAGTGATGCGTGATTCCGAGCATGCGTGTCTGTACTTTGGACTTTTGCTCGACGGGCTAGTGTACACACAATCGGAAAAATCAAAACATTTGTTGGTGGAAAATTTGAGAGCATGCTAGCCAACATTTGTTGGTGGAAAACGTCCAACAACAAATGTTCAATGGGGCATACACAGGGTCTGACTTTCCGCCAACAAGCTCACATCCTACATTTGTTGTCAGGAAATCCGATCGTGTGTACGGGGCATAATAGTTTTGTTGAATGCAGATATACACTGGAGATCAAAATTAGAGAACAACCTATAATCTCCTAAATTTCAAGGTCAATGTTTATTCCTATTTGAAATGATCTAAACAGCAGTTTTGTTAAGCATATTTCATGAGTTACATATATTTTAAATCACAGAATAATAAACTTCAATGAGATTTGAAAAAGAACATTGATGAAAATTAGAGAACACTTTCAGATACCTCCCAGTCATTGGTGTTAATCTGGCACCTTGTGCTAATTTCTTTAGTTATCTGACAGACCCTATTTTACTGGCAACCTAACTTTACAGTTTTCATAGTTTCATAGATAGTAAGGTTGAATAAAGACACCAGTCCATCCAGTTCAACCTGAGTGAGTGTCTACAATTGTCCCTGTACATTGCACACTCACATTGGTCCCTACCCTCAAGGAGCCCACAATCCAAGGTCCCCATTCATATACTAGGGCCAATTTTGGACAGAAGCCAATTAACCTACCTGCATGTCTTTGGATTGTGGGAGGCAACCCACACAGGGACAGGGAGAACATGCAAACTCCAGGCAGGTAGTGTCACGGTTGGGATTTGAACCAGTGACCCTTCTTACTGCTAGGCGAGAGTGCTACCCACTACACCACTGTTGCATCTTTACAACATCACAGACTCATTCAAGTCCCCCAAGAAGGCTGGTCATCCACGAAAGACAACTACAAGAGAGGACAGGATAATGCGTATAATCTCAATGGGCAATGGGTTCAACACCGCAGCTGCAATTGCTCGCGAGTTCAGCGCTAAACCGAGTAAGGATCTGTTTCGTCAGACAGTCAGAGGAGAACTGGGTCAAAGTTCACTTTAGTGATGAAAGCAAGTGTAATTTGATTGGGTCCGATGAGAAACATTATGTTCGTTGTCAAACTGAGGAAAGACTGAACCCAAGGAAGTCAGTCAAAGGTGGATGGGGAAGCGTCATGGATTGGGGGACGTTTTCTGCAGCAGGAGATGGGCCTCCTATACAGCTACATGGCAGAGTGAATGCAAATGTTTATCAGAACCTTCTTCAACAACATGCAGTTCCTTCCCTGCGTTCCTCACCTAATCAGTCAGCAATTTTCATGTAAGACAATGTCACACAGCAAAATGGGTAAAGCAGGTCCTTGACGCTGAAAACATTGAAATAATGAAATGGCCAGCCCAGAGTCCTGATCTAAACCCAATAAAAACAAAAACTCTAGAAAATCCTTGGAATAAAGTTATGGCCAAGAAACCCAGAGACTGGAAGACGATTGGAACAAAATCAAACCAGAGCATGGTGAGAGACTAGTGATGTCCTGTGCTGAAGTCATTCAAAGCAAGGGCCCCTCCACTTCCTACTAATTGTTGAGTGTTGTAACCTTCAGAAATTTTTGTTGTAATCTTTCTCTTTGCTACAGTCATTGCTGTTCTCTAATTTTGATCATTGTGTTTTCTACAAAATAAAAGTTTTTTTTTGTTAAAGTGCCTTGGTTATTTTGAAAAACACTATTAGCTGGTATTGACACAACAAAAATTCCAATGTTGAGCAATAAAGATTACATTATTTCTGAAAAAAAATCAAGTGTTCATAAATTGTTCTCCAATTTTGATCTCCTGTGTGTGTATATGTGATATATATATATATATATATATATATATATATTTTATATTTATTTATTTATATAAACACACATTATATATTAGAAGGTGTGTTTTTAGGGAAAAAAATGACTAATGCTCTGTACACACAACCGGTTTTCCCGTTGGAATAAACTCTGAAGGGTCTAACGGAATTCCACTCAAGCAAGCTGTCTTGCATACACACAGTCACACCAAAGTCCGACCGGCAAGAACGCGGTGACGTACAACGGGGCTAGAAAACGGAAGTTTAATAGCCAGTAGCCAATAGCGTCCGTCTCGTACTTGCTTCAGAGCATGCATCGTTTTTGGTACGTCGGAACAGCATACAGACGAGCGGTTTTCCCGATAGGAATTAGTTCCGTCGGAAAAATATAGAACATGTTCTCTTTCTAGGTTCATCAGAATTTTCGACGTAAAAAGTCAGATGGGGCATACACACGGTTGGAATATACGATGAAGAACTCCCGTCTGACTTTTTCTGTCGGAAATTCTGCTCGTGTGTACGGGGCATTAGGCATTGTTTCCCATTATCGTGTATGGATTGAGCCTATGAAAAGTTTAGTTGACGTTTTTATGTAATGGCATGTCAGTGCATTACTTGAATAAAGCCTGTTTTAAGGATTTTGCACTGCCGTATATACTCGAGTATAAGCCGAGATTTTCAGCCTCTTTTTTGAGGCTGAAAGTGCCCCCCTCGGCTTATACTCGAGTCATCGCTGTCTGCCTGCTCGATCAGCGTGTCGAGCAGACAGACAGCGGCCATTCTATAATTCAAAAGCCGCGCCTCCGGCTCCGCCTTCGCCTGTGATAGGCGGAACACTGAATTTCCCAGCAGCCTGTGTTCCGCCTATCACGGACATCGTCTCATCCTCGTACTACGGACGAGGATGAGACGATGTCCGTGATAGGCGGAACACAGGCTGCTGGGAAATTCAGTGTTCCGCCTATCACAGGCGAAGGCGGAGGCACGGCTTTTGAATTTTACAATGGCCGCCGAGGCGCCGACGAAGAGCGGCGATCCTGGCAAGGCACGGGACGGAGGCAAGGCAAGGCACGGCACGGCACGGGACGGGACGGAGGCAAGGCATGACACGGGACGGAGGCAAGGCACGGCACGGGACGGAGGCAAGGAGGCAAGGCACGGGACGGAGGCTCGGGACACAGGCTCGGGACACAGGTAGGCTGGACACACACACACACACACACACACACACACACACACACACACATGGACACACACACACAGGGATGGATGGAGACACACACACACAGGGATGGATGGATACACACACACACACAGGGATGGATGGATGGATGGAGACACACACACACAGGGATGGATGGATGGATGGAGACACACACACACAGGGATGGATGGATGGATGGACACACACACACACAGGGATGGATGGATGGATGGACACACACACACACACAGGGATGGATGGATGGATGGACACACACACACACACAGGGATGGATGGATGGATGGACACACACACACACAGGGATGGATGGACGGACACACAGGGATGGACGGACACACACACAGGGATGGACAGGCATGTCTCACCCTCGGCTTATACACGAGTCAATAAGTTTGCCAGTTTTTTTGGGGGTAAATTGGGGGCCTCGGCTTATATTCGGGTCGGCCTATACTCGAGTATATACGGTATTTGGCGTTATCTCTTTGCTGATACATTACACCGGACACTATGATCCGAGAATGGAGGAGTATTGTTTCCTAGCGGTATCTGAATGACTTCCCTTGTCCTTTGTATGCTGAAGAGTGGCCATGGATGGAACATATGAGATACATGAGCCCATTTTGACCCCCCGTAATAGGTGGTTAACAATCTCTGGTAAGAGTACATCCATACTTATGGTGATGGTCTATTCACAAGGTGGAGGAATCAAGTGAACCAGAATTTTGCACATATACAATACTGTGAAGGCATTCTATGGTGCCTTACTGAAGACACATGGACTAAATTTGCACTTTATCTACCTAAAGCGCAACACATTGTTTACTATACTTGTTTATGTGAACATCTCTCACATCAGTGGTGCTGCTATTTATACGATATTGAGTTTGCATACATAAGCGCAGTTTTTCTTGCTTTTTATAAAGTATATTTTGGACTGGTACAACCCACTGGAAAAGTACCAACCATATGAGCATAATCACCCCAACTCCACAATGGTTACAAGGGGACCTGAGCCAAAAAAGGGCACATTTTCTATGTTATAGGGAACATCTAATTCTAATTGTACCTTAGTAGTACCCTAAAGACATGTTTAAAAAAAATTACCTTTTGTATGGGATATTTTTATCAAAATTAGAATTGCATTTCCAGGTATGTGAGGGTGCCTAGTTCCTCCTGTGCCCACAGTCTCATACTTGTATATTCACAATGTGAGATCTAAGGTTCTGCCTTCTAGTCTGATGAGATTTGGTGATGCTACTACTATGCTGCCCACTGTTCTCCTTGCTGGAGGCTCTAACATGAGGAAGCAAAGCCCTGCTTCTACCAAGATGGCCACCTCCACATTGAGACACAGTGAGGATGAAGGCATGGCAGGTCATGATTGGGGAAAAGTTCAGCTGGAGGGAGACCACAGGTAAAAGCGTGTTGTGTTTTTTTTGTTTTGTTTTTTTTGGCACGGCATTCAAAGCTCAGTTCCTCTTTAATAAGAAACAATAGTAACTCTGTTAGAACCATCAACTATTGCATCTGTATTTTTGTAGGCCAATTAATCATGCTCACAGACAGGATCTCCTGATTCACCACCCTGTTCCTGGCACGTCTCCCACATTCCAAGATTTCACCTATTCCATCCACCCTAGTGGGAGGATTGTATGGCCCAAGGGAAGAAATGCTCAGTTCTATAAATATAGCTAGTGATAACATGTGACCAGCTGCACTGGATTATAAGGGTAATCTTTCATTTCATTTTTTTTTGTATGCATATATTGTCCAAAAGCTTTAAATGACACTTTCTTTATTTAGTACCCAGAATGCCTCTCCAATAATATGACTCTACCTATCACCAAATCTAGCTAATACCCTGTAAAAAAATTTTTAGGTACACTAGTTGGATTTTGCCATAGTAGCGGGAGTTTTGTGCGTCAGATAAGGTGTTCTGTTATTGGGGTTAAAGCTGGTGATGCGGTGCAGGGTCTCTGCTTCCTTTCATTGTGTTGTGATCTGAGATAAGAAAATGAAAAGGAACCACTCCCTCTCCTCGTCCTGTGCACACAAGACACATGAATACAGCTGGATCAATCAGTAACCACATCGGGATTATCCACAAATAACAAAAATTACACCTCTGAGAATAAAATAAGGGCTTGCTGATACATGCGGTAGCAAAAAATTTGACCCACTTCACCGTAACCCAAATTACTTGAATGGGTCACCAAAAGCAACATACCACTTAACTTTTTGCTGTGGCCGAGAACCAAGGAATGTGCACAGAGCTGAGCGGCTGCATGCCCTGGAGGTCAGGAGAAAGTAAAATGAGGCGGTTGAGCCCCCTGGCCGCTCGTGTGAACAAGCTCTAAGCCCTTGTACACACGGTCGGACATTCCGATGGTAAATGTCCTATGGGACCGTTATCTCGGATAATCCAACAGTGTGTGGGCTCCATCGGACTGTTTCCGTTGGAATATCCGACGGACAAAGTTTTAGAGCTGGGCTATAAAACTTTCCGACAACATGATCCGATCGGACTTTGTTCGATTGTATGTAGAGAATTCCGATCGGACAAAGTGCCACACATGCTCAGATCAAATTCCTAGACCAAAACTATTGGCTACTAGCCTGAACGTAGTCCCGTCGTAACTAAATAACGTCATCACGTTATGTACAATCGGATTTTCCGACAACTTTGTCCGACCGTGTGTATGCAACAAAAGTTTCGGACAAAATCCGTCAGACAAAATCCGACAGATTTTGTTGTCGGAATGCCCGACCGTGTGAACAAGCTCTAAGAGATTCATGAAAATCCCTTTTATTTTGCATACCCGGCAAAGAAATGCATTGGCACGCTGGGATGGTTTTCCACATTGTCTTTCAAATCCACTTCTAAGGGCTCTTGGAAGGGCCATACATTAGGGCGTATAACCTTACAACAAGCCTGTGATTTTTCCATATGGACACTTCGGCATTAGTGCTGCCCCTCCATGAGTGGCACTTTAGACAGCCAGCTCATTTTGCATCATGGTAGGAATGCCTCTGCCTCTCACAGAGATCAGTTTCCTCATCCTGACAAAGTCTTCATCTGCTTTTCTCTTTTTGGGACTAAAATGCTGCCCCATGTGTGAACAGTAGCATTTACCGTAAATTCCTGGCTATGTGTACCTGTCTCACTTATCAGTTCCCCTACTCTTACATCTTGTGAGCTGTGACAAGGTTACACTGTACAGTCTGAGCAATTACTGGTAAGAGGGGGAATTGAGTAAATACTTCCTCAATACTCTTGGCTTGATCGGTACTTTAATCCCTTCCCATATTAGATCTGAACCTACTTTGCAGCCCCCCATAAAACCTCAATTTTTCTTCTTCATTTTCTTGTTCTGACATTGTGTGCTTCTCTTTTTTTTTGTCATCTTTTGTTTGATTGGGGGCGCTACAAACCCCCCCCCCCCCCCCCCCCGACATCAATCTGCCCACAGTTCATGATACAGTCTATGTTGCTAGGCCCTCAGTCCTGGTTCACACCTATGCATTTTTTTTTTGTGCATTTTCAGTTTTGCAGAAACACACTACAGTCCATTTAACATGGACCTGCAATATGCAAACTGCAATCTGCATAGGCACGAATCAGGCTTAATTCACACTAGCGCGTTTTTGATGCATATTGCATTTTGCAGAAATGTTCCTATGGAACATGTTCACATCAATGCATCAATGCATTTTTGTGCCTCTGCGTTTTTGGAAAGGGTTGGGGACTTTTTTTCATGCGAAATGCAGAAATGCATGGACCTGCATCAAAAACACAAGTACCGCATTTTTACCATGTTTTTTTTTCCACTGTATATAGCTGGTTGCTAAGCAACCACAGTATAAAAAAAACCGCAAAACGTGGCAAAATTGCGGTAAAATCACGTGTCCAAAAGCACTGCAAAAACGCTCAAAAGCAACATGCATAGATGTGAATCGAGCCTCAAGCCTAAGGTTTGATTCACACTAATGCATTTTTTGATGCATTTTGAAGAAATGCAGGGAAATTTTTTAACATGGGTTCCTAAGGAACATGTTCACATCAATGCATTTTAGTGCCTCTGCGTTTTTGGAAAGGGTCGGGGACTTTTTTCATGCAAAATGCAGCGTTTTGCATGTAATAGAAGTCAATGGACCTGCATCCAAAACGCAAGTACTGCGTTTTTACAGCGATTTTGCGTTTTTTCCCCCATTTTTTTTACACTTTATATACTGGTTGCTAAGCAACCACACTGTAAAAAAAACCCGCAAAACGCGGCAAAAACACGGTAAAACCGTGTGTCCAAAAACGCGGCAAGCGCTGCAGAAACGCTCAAAAGCAACATGCATAGATGTGACTTGAGCCTAAAAGAACGCAGTTAAGGCCTGATTCACACCTATGCATTTTTAGTGCTTTTTTGCATTTTGCAGATTTGCACTACAGAACGTGTTCCATAGGAAACCATGTTAAATGGATTGTAGTACAAATCTGTAAAATGCAAAAAGCACTAAAAATGCATAGGTGTGAATCAGGCCTTAGGTTGGATTCACACCTATGCAGTTTTAGTGCTTTTTGTATTTTGCAGATTTGTGCTACAGTCCATATAACATGGTTTCCTATGCAACATGTTCTGTTGTGCAAATCTGCAAAATGCAAAAAGCACTAAAAATGCATAGGTGTGAATCCAGCCATCACATATGAAAATCATAAAAAAGTACAATACCTGTCTGAACAATGAGACTCAGCTGGTCCACTCCTTCTTCATATCCCCGGGGAGAAAATTGCAGCTTGATTTCAAAAGCCTGGCCCCTGCGGACAACCAGTTTCTCACAACCAATATCTCCCGTATGGTGATTGCGATTATTGGTGCCACAGTCCAGATCACTGTTCTCCAGGTACAGAGCTAAAAAGAGAAGAATCATGTAAGTATATACAAACATACTCCATAACAGCAGGAAGTATTCTTTCTATGCATGTAGCACCCTCCTAATATAGGATGGTAGGTACATTTCATTTTTTGACTCCTCTGTAGTCATTGGAGCAGCTATTGATTTCTTTGAAAAACAAATATAGAGCTGATCCAATGAACAATAATTAATAATAAATGAAAACATGAATATAAATCCACATCAATTCATCATCAATTGACAATAATTAATCTTCAATAACAAAAGTCCTTCACATAATTATGCATAGCTAAGTCCACACTAGTTAATCTTGTATAAACACCATGGTGACTCCACACATATATAATGGAAAGTGCCCGACCACCGAGATAAGATTGCGCTTACCAGATGGCAAAGCGTAAGGAGCTTATACCAGGGGTCTTTATATCTCACAGGGCCGAGACCTCACACCCAGGGAGCTACTTTGATGTTTTGCAGGACAGTACCGTACTTTAAATGGCAGTGTATAGGCTCAAAGAGAAAATAGAATGCCCATAGTGTAAAACCATTGATAAACTTTAATAAAAAAAAAAGAAATGCACTTACATAGACATTATATCAGATCTCCTAAAAATAAAGCCGGTCTGCAATTTTGGGAGCCCGTCCTCTCGTGTAACGTGGTGACGTCACTGCGTGCCCTCCCAGACGCATTTCGTCATAGATGACGTTATCACTGGGGAACCATGATTTCTTTGGGCTGTTTCAGATTTCACAAGCTGCAGTTTTGATTGCTTCCCCCTGCATTCTGGACGCTTCCAGAACATAGAGGGCTTGGAGAGTGAAATGGGCAGTTGGAATATTTATTGTACATCAGTCAATCCCTGGGGAGGTTTTCCCAGTAGGTGACTAGGGAGGAAGAAAAATAGTCAGGGGGGTCTGGGGCAGCTCTGTTCTTATCCTACTGGAGAGGTTGGCATCCTCAGGGCCTGCTCCTCTTTGAGACACTTCTGCTGGAGGCAGCTGATGTTCAATGAGGTCAAAGCTATAACAGAGCTGGGGGGCCTATTTTGAATTACTCCTGGATGTAAGGATTTGGCCTGGATGACCCAATGAAAAGTGCCTGATGGAAGCTGGGGGGTTTGCAGGTGCCACAGGAAAACATACAGTTAAAGTCCTATACCCAGTGAAGTGTCTCCGATGATACACAGAGATGAAACAAATGTCCTTACATACGTTTTTACATGTATATCTGCTGTCTTTCCCTTTCTATACTCTTTAGAAAGTGCACATCGTGTTACAAATATTTCTTCCTGTTTCAGCGGTGGGAGGGGAGTCTGGGCTTACAGTGTGTGAGCTGATTGGAGGAAAGGCACCCCCCCCTTGCAGAGCTGTACTATGAATAGACCAGCTCTCTGCTAATCTACTCTAAGTTCCCTCCCGGACAGAAATTTCCAGCTGCTTTTATCTTGTGTGTTGGACAGCTTGTCAGAAGTCATGATGCTGATAACAGGAACAAAGCAGCAGAAAGAAAGGGCACTTAGTGCTTTGGCAAGAGATATGTAAACACTACAGATAGATGTGCCCAGGTCAGATTTCATGAATGGGTTTACATCCACTTTAACCACTTTCAGACCGGACCATTTTGCTGGTCAAAGACCAGACCACTTTTTGCGATTCGGCACTGCGTCGCTTTAACTGACAATTGCGCGGTCGTGCGATGTGGCTCCCAAACAAAATTGACGTCCTTTTTTTCCCACAAATAGAGCTTTCTTTTGGTGGTATTTGATCACCCCTGCGGTTTTTATTTTTTGCGCTATAAACAAAAAAAGAGCGACAATTTTGAAAAAAACGCATTATTTTTTACTTTTTGTTATAATAAATATCCCCCAAAAATATATAAAAAAACATTTTTTTCCCTCAGTTTAGGCCGATACGTATTCTTCTACATATTTTTGGCAAAAAAAAAAATCGCAATAAGCGATTGATTGGTTTGCGCAAAAGTTATAGCGTTTACAAAATAGGGATAGTTTTATAGCATTTTTATTAATAATTTTTTATTATTTTTTTTTTACTAGTAATGGCGGCGATCAGTGATTTTTATTGTAACTGCGACATTGTGGGGGACCCATCGGACATTTTTGACACATTTTTGGGACCATTGTCATTTATACAGTAATCACTGCTATATAAATGCAGTGATTCCTGTGTAAATGACACTGGCAGTGAAGGGGTTAACCAGTGGGTGGCAGTGTAGGGGTTAAGTGTTCCTAGGGGTGTGTTACTAACTGTGGGGGGGTTGGGCTTTCATTTAGTGAACACTGATCTCTGCTCCAATCACATGGAGCAGAGATCAGCGTCACTAGTTGCTAGGTAGAATGGAGAAATGTTGTTTACAACGGCATTTCTTCATTCGGCCGCTCCGTGAGACGATCGCGGGGATGCCCGCGGCGATCGAGTCCGCGGGTCCCACGACCGAACTCACGGGGGTCCCGATCAGCGCCGTCGGCGCGCTCCCGATGGCAGGGCGGCAAATTTAAAGGGACGTACATGTACGCCCATTTGCCTGCCCGTGGCCATTCTGTCGACGTACATCGTCGTGCGCTGGTCGGCAAGTGGTTAAGTATTGTTGCCTGGTCACAGGGTATATTATAGGCATAATAGATATTATATTCCAGTAAGAAAAAAAAAAGAAAAGAAAAGGGGTTGTGGCACATGGGAGACTTTATTGCTTATGAAATATATACAACATCCAAGCTGGACATTAACCACAGCTGCACAAATGGGCGTAAAGGTACGTCCCCTTTAAGAAGCGGCATTGTGGGTGCACCACGTGCTCCATGACCATGCCCACGGACCCGAAGTACGCCAGTGTCCCAGGATCATGTCACGGAGCAGTAGAACTGGGAGATGCCTATGTAAACAAGGCATTTCCCTGTTCTGCCTTTTCCTTTGCAGGTAAGTAAAAAAAAAAAAAACAAAAAAAAAAAACAACTTCAGCGGGTATACAACCGCTTTAAAGGAGAATTGTAAAAAAAAAATGTAAAACAAGATTGGTTAAACCCACAAGTGCTTTTTTTTTACAACTACTATTCCTTTATATTGGCTTTTGGAATTTACAAATGCAGCAATTTAGAAATCAGATGAAAGGTTTAGTGTTGCAAAACACTTTTTGATAGATAAAAAGTTCATTTTATATACAACTCTATAGATCAGACCAGAATGAGGGACAAATGAGGAGGAATGAGGGACATTGCTCCAAATCAGGGACAGTGCCTCAAAATCAGGGACAGTGCCTCAAAATCAGGGACAGTGCCTCAAAATCAGGGACAGTGCCTCAAAATCAGGGACAGTTGGGAGCTATGGATGTGCGCAACTCAAGTGCAGAGATTTCTCCAATAGAGCCCCCGAGAAACAGAAGAAAGTCTGGTGGTTCAGCTCTTCATCATCTGCTGAAGGATCAGTTATGTGTGTACTGACACTTTAAATATTGGATGTATGAGCACCAAAATAGTTTTGTTAATGGGTGTGAGTGTAGGGAAGGGTTTGGGGTGGGTGGTGGGCACAGCTCTGCTCCTGTACACACCCAGAATGTACACATACTGGGACGCTGGCGGTGGGATTAGTGAGTGTAATGCGAGTTTTCCAATATGTCATTGCTGGTCAGGAGAGCACATTGCAGACACAGGACAACCTCCACCGTCTACTCCTCATTACACCATGTACACTGTGCCATTGTTCTTTCAGCAGCTTCAGCCTCTAAACTTGTATCTGTCCTCTCCAGCTCTTTCCTGCCTGATGTTAACCCTGTCCTTACGGAAATGTTGCCGGTTGCAGATTGCATCCAGATGGTGTCAAGCTTTAAGGCAGAGGTTCCGACACGGAAGCTGCATGACTTCCGACCCGACTTTGCCCTGCAAATTAATGTCCGACTTCTATGGAACTGCAATGAAAGGGATCCGACTGAGTCTGGTATTCATCTTGAGGGGGAACCTCAGGCCAAAATAAAAATAAAAACACGGCCCTTCCAAGACCATATCCGACTCTTCGGTCTGGTATGGATTTTAAGGGTGAACCCCACAAAAAATAAAAAATCTATACCAGGCCCTTATCTGAGCATGCAGCCTAGCAAGTAAGGAAAGGGGGGTGGGGGGAGGTGGTGATGTCCCCTGAATCGCCACGTCCGGGGGCGGACTGACCATTGGGCCACTCGGGCACTGCCCGAGGGCCCCATGCCACTAGGGGGCCCCATCAGGGTTGCCAGCCTCAGTAAAACCAGGGACAGTATTTAAAAATTTGTGTTATTTTTTTTTTACATTTGTCTCTGAAATGTTCCTTACCGACATCCTTTTGGTCTAAGAATCCCAAGATTATAGCTGCCCCACCTCTCCAGTACCTTCTCAGCCAATAGAAACAGGTCTGTTTATACTGTGTGATTGTATACTGTGTGTGTGTGTGTTTGTGTCTACTGTGTGGCCCCATAATCTCTGATTGCCTGGGGTGCCCCATAATCTTCTATTGCCCGGGGGCCCCATGAGTTCTCAGTCCGCCCCTGGCCACGCCCCATGGCTATATAAGAAGTGTCAGAAACCAGACCTGACATAAGAGCGGGAGTCAGCATCAGAGGAAGACCGGGTTGGCAGAGAAAGTCATCGGCGGAGGGAGAAGAAGACGCAGAGCTACGATGGGGACATTCTTCATTTTTATTAAAGGACTTTTCTAAAATCGTTTCTTGTTTTTTTTTGTAACACTAAACTTTTTTTTGGGTGATTGGGTAGGGGTACAATGCACTCCATACTCATTCACACGGGAGGGGGTGGGATCTGGGGGCTTCCAGATTCTGATAAGCCCTCTGCCCACAGACCCCCACAACCACAGGCCAGGGTTGTCAGGAAGAACCTAGATTGCATTTAGTTTTAAGGTGGATGTAATCCCTAACAATGAACATTGGTGACTTTTGCTCTGTTAATTATATCACAGAATGAATCTTATTACATCTATTCAAAGAGTGCCAAAAATTCCTGTGAATCGTGCCAGAAAACGTAAGAGCTGATAACATCCTGTGCTACATTGTGCCTGTTCCAGGTAATCATTGTGGACTGCAGAACACCTCTTCTATGTTATGGAGAAGAGGAAAGGGTGTTCTGTAGTCCTAAAACAGCTTCTGCCATAGGTGAATGACAACTCTGTTCCTTTATACACTGGTATACTGAGTGTTGTCACAAAGGATAGGAAGTATGCTACTGAGAGTCATCTGGTGAAAACAGGAAAAAATATAGAAAACGAATTAAAGCCGCATGATTAATCCTTAACCACTTGCCGACCGCCGCACGACGATGTACGTCCATTTTTTGAAGAGGGATATCTCGGTAACGGCAGCAGCTGCTGCCACAACCGAGATATCCATCTCTTCAGGCGGCGGTCGGCTGTACGATAACGGTGGTCTCCGCGGCGGATTCGCCGCGAGATCACCGCTATCGGCGGCGGGAGAGGTTCCACCCCCCCTCCCGCCGCCCTCCCGCACCTTCCGCCGCTTAATGGAGCCGTCGGTACCGGCGGAGGCGATCGGGTCCTTCCGTCTGCTGGGCATAGAGACAAGTGAGGCTAAGATGGCCCCCCACTCGTCTCTATACCATAGGAGGGCGGAAGCGACCTCAAAACGTCACTTCCGCCCATACCTCTTAAAGGTATATTTTTTTTTTAAATGTCAGATTTTCTTTTCTATTTTTTATTTTTTATTTTTTGTTGCATTTTAGCCCAAATATGAGATCTGAGGACCTTTTGACCCCAGATCTCATATTTAAGAGGACCTGTCATGCTTTTTTCTATTACAAGGGATGTTTACATTCCTTGTAATAGGAATAAAAGTGATCCATTTTTTTTTTTTTTTAAAGTGTAAAAAATAAATTTAAATAAATAAGAAAAAAAATTTTTTTTTTTAAAAACACCCCATTACGACGAGCTTGCGCACAGAAGCGAGCGCATACGTGAGTAGCGCCCGCATATGAAAACGGTGGTCAAACCACATATGTGAGGTATCGCCGCGATCGGTAGAGCGAGAGCAATAATTCTAGCCCTAGACCTCCTCTGTAACGCAGAAAATGCAACCTGTAGAATTTTTTAAATGTCGCTTATGGAGATTTTTGAGGCTAAAAGTTTGACGCCATTCCACGAGCGGGCGCAATTTTGAAGCATGACATGTTGGGTATCAATTTACTCGGCATACCATTATCTTTCACAGTATAAAAAAAAATTGGGCTAATTTTACTGTTGTCTTATTTTTTTATTCAAAAAAGTGAATTTTTTCCAAAAAAAGTGCGCTTCTAAGACCGCTGCGCAAATACGGTGTGGAAAAAAGTATTTCAATGACCGCCATTTTATTCTCTAGGGTGTTAGAAAAAAAACAATATAAAATGTTTGGGGGTTCTAAGTAATTTTCTAGCAAAAAAAACTGTTTTAAACATGGAAACACCAAGTCCGAAAAAGAGGCCTGGTCCTTAAGTGGTTAAAGAATCGAGATCGCGATTTAACTCTCCTCACATTTAAAAAAAGCTTTTTCCCCGATTCTATATAACAGGTGCAGAGATCTCTCTGCTCACTTCTGACAGCTGACAAAATAAAAATAAATAATCCAGGCAGCCTGCCAAGTTTTATCACAACATGCTTAAGCCCCGTACACACGCTCTGAAAATCAGATGACAGATCGTCCGTTTTGGGGTTTTTTTGCTTTTTTTTCCCATGCTAGTCGTATATCGAACCTGAAGAGTTTATTAAAGTAACGAAAATTCTCGTACGACAGAATAAAACATCAGAAGTGATGTCATGTGCTGTAGTGTATTTGTATTGTGTTTGAATTTGTGCTTGTCCGATTGGATAATCTTGGATGAACTGTCGTCATCGACTTTCGAAAGCTTTGCACTAACGATCCGATTATCGTACGATCATGTCGAAAAAAGGTATTTATCGTCCGCTTTTCGGATCCTGTGTATGGGCCATTAGGCTGAGATAAAGAGAACCATTGTATTTTCTGTTCTTTTAGATCAAAGGAATGAACTTCCTTTGATCTAAAAATGAACATCGGTCTGTAAATGAGGTCAATTTAACCACTTAAAGACTAAACCTTTTTCTGACGTGTTGCTTACAAGTTAAAATAATTTTTTTTTTTGCTGGAAAATTACTTAGAACTCTCAAACATTATATATTTGTTTTTAGTAGAGACCCTAGAGAATAAAATGGTGGTTGTTGCAATATTTTATGCCACACTGTATTTACACAGCGGTCTTTCAAACACAATTTTTGGGGGGAAAAAATATACTTTAATGAATTAAAAAAAAATTCTAAACAGTGAAGTTAGCCCAATTTTTTTGTATAATGTGAAAGATGATGTTACGTCATGAGAATCTAAGCAAAAAAAAAATTGTGATTCTCATTTTAGCCAGAATCGTAAGACTAATGCAGACAGGGGGCAGGGTTGAATGTGACACAGAGGTGGGAACACACTGCTATTGAGATGAAAGCTGTTCCAATGATGTTCCTCGGCGCTCTGATCATCCTCTCCCCTGCATGGTGGACACTGGGAGGCTGCGTGGTGGACACTGGGAGGCTGCGTGGTGGACACTGGGAGGCTGCCTGGTGGACACTGGGAGGCTGCCTGGTGGACACTGGGAGGCTGCCTGGTGGACACTGGGAGGCTGCCTGGTGGACACTGGGGAGGCTGCCTGGTGGACACTGGGGAGGCTGCATCGATGGGCATGGATAAAGTTGCTTTTAATATTTTATTTTTAGAACTCAATTCTGCATAAAACATTAAGTGTTATTTCATGAGATAATTTATGAGGGCATGTTTAGGGGTGGAATTAGGGGCAAGGCAGGTTAGGGGCTAGGTGGGACAACTGGTGGTGAGTAACCCTTGAGGCCTAGCTCAGGACTTGAAATGTTGAGCCCTGTATGTGGAGATAGATAGAGATAGATAGAGATAGATAGAGATAGATAGAGATAGATAGAGATAGATAGAGATAGATAGAGATAGATAGAGATAGATATATATATACACACACACACACACACACACACACACAGTATATATTATATATATATATATATATATATATATATATATATATATATCACAGTTGTGCTCATAAGTTTTCATACCCTGGCAGAATTTATGATGATTTCTTGGCCATTTTTCAGAGGATATGAATGATAACACAAAAACTTTTCTTTCAGTCATGGTTAGTGTTTGGCTGAAGCCATTTATTGTCAATCAACTGTGTTTACTCTTTTTAAATCATAATGGCAACAGAAGCCACCCAAATGACCCTGGTCTAAAGTTTACATACCCTGGTGATTTTGGCCTGATAACATGCACACAAGTTGACACAAAGGGGTTTGAATGGCTATTAAAGGTAACCACCCTCACCTGTGATCTGTTTGCTTGTAATTAATGTGTGTGTATAAAAGGTCAATGATTTTCTGGACTCCTGACAGACCCTTGCATCTTTCATCCAGTGCTGAACTGACATTTCTGGATTCTGGGTCATGGGGAAAGCAAAAGAACTGTCAAAGGTAGTTGAACTGAATAAAACAGGAAAGGGATATAAAAAGATATCCAAGGAATTGAGAATGCCAATCATCAAGAAATGGAAAATGAGGGGTTCTGTTGAAACCAAACCACGGTCAGGTAGACCAACTAAAATTTTAGCCGCAACTGCCAGAAAAATTGTTCAGGATGCAAATAAAAACCCACAAATAACTTCAGGTGAAATACAGGACTCTCTGAAAACATGTGTTGTGGCTGTTTCAAGATGTACAATAAGGAGGCACTTGAAGAAAGATGGGCTGCATGACTGAGTCGCCAGAAGAAAGCCATTAGTTCACAAATGCCACAAAGTATCCCACTTACAATATTCCAAACAGCACAGAGACAAACCTCAAAACTTTGGAGTGATGAGACTAAAATTGCAATTTTTGGCCACAACTATAAACGCTACATTTGGAGAAGAGTCAACATGATATCTATGATAAAGGTACGGAGGTGGAACGTCGATGTTTTGGGGATGTGAGAGCTACAAAGGCACAGGAAATGTGGTCAACATTGTTGGCAAGATGAATGCAGTATGTTATCAGAAAATACTGGAGGAACATTTGTATTCATCAGCCAGGAAGCTGCTCATGGGACATATTTGGACATTCCAACTTGACAATGATCCAAAACACAAGGCCAAGTTAACCTGTCATTAGCTACAGTAGAATAAAATGAAGGTTCTGGAGTGGACATCTCAGTCTCCTGACCTCAATATCATTGAGCCACTCTGGGGACATCGCAAACATGCAGTTCATGCAAAACAGCCCAAGAATGTACAGGAACTGGAGGCTTTTTGCCGAGAGGAAGGGGCAGCTTTACCATCTGAGAAGATAAAGAGCCTCATCCACAAATCCCACAAAAGTCTTCAAGCTGTCATTGATGTTAAAATGGTTGTAAACCCTTACAAACCACTTTGACCTACAGGTAAGCCTAGATTAAGGCTTACCTGTAGGTCCAAGAAATATCTCCTAAACCTATACGGTTTAGGAGATATTTACCCGAAGGCAGGCGCACCGGGCAGGCCGCAGATTGCGAGGCGATATGCCGCGAATGTCGGCCCCCGTACGCATGCGCGGGAGTGACATCATCGCGGCTCCGGCAAATCACAGCGCCGGAGCAGCGAGACCCACCGAGAAGATGGACGCTCCGGACTACAGGGGACAGCGGTGACTTCGCTGGCTCCTGTGTCAGGTAAGTGACACATAATGGACTACTATGCGATGCATAGTAGTCCATTATGCTTTACCTTTGCAGGGAATCAAAGAGAAAGTAAACCCATCAGGGTTTAATTTCTCTTTAAAGGGGGCAATACATGGTATTAAGAACTGGGGTATGTAAACTTTTGATCAGGGTCATTTGGGTAGTTTCTGTTGCCATTATGATTTAAAAAGAGTAAACACAGTTGATTGATGATAAATAGCTTCAGCCAAACATTAACCATGATTGAGAGAAATGTTTTTGTGTTAGGAGAATCTCTGCAGCAACTCCAGAGTTACCATGGGCCTCTTGGCTGCTTCTCTGATGAATGCTCTCTGTGCCCGACCTGTCGGTTGGTGGACCGCCATGTCTTGGTAGGTTCGCAGTTGTGCCATACTCTTTCCATTTTCGGATGATGGATGGAACAGTGCTCCGTGAGATGTTCAAAGCTTGGGATTTTTTTTTACAACCTAACCCTGCTTTAAACTTCTCCACGACTTTATCCTTGCACTGTCTGGTGTGTTCCTTGACCTTCATGATACTGCTCATTAACTAAGGTTCTCTAACAAACCTCCAAGGGCTTAACAGAATGGCTGTATTTATACTGAGACTAAATTACACACAAGTGGACTCTATTTAATAACTAGGCAACTTCTGAAGGCAATTGGTTCCACTAGATTTTAGTTAGGGGTATCAAAGTAAAGGGGCCTGAATTCAAACACACGCCACACTTTTCACATATTTGTAAAAAAAATTAATAAATAAAATTAAAACGATCTATCATTTTCCTTCCACTTCACAATTATGTGCCACTTTGTGTTGGTCTATCACAGGGGTCTCCAAACTATGGCCCCCCATTTGTTCAGGAACTACAATTCCCATTATGCCTAGTCATGTCTGTGAATGTCAGAGTTTTACAATGCCTCATGGGACATGTAGTTCAGCAACAGCTGGAGGGCCATAGTTTGGAGATCCCTGGTTTATCACTTAAAATCCCAATAAAATACATTTACGTTTTTAGTAGACAAAATGTAGAAAATCTCAATCGGTATGAATACTTTTTCCAAGGCACTGTATGCCCACCATAAAGCAGATTCTACAACCAAATTCTACAGTGTATGGCCAGCATATGGATTAACAAGTTGCAATATATTTATAGTTTTACGGTTTTGGGTTTAGATACACTTTATGCCCTTGTACACACGGTCGGACAGTCCCATGGAAAATGTCCGAATGGGGCGTGTTGTCGGATAATCCGACTGTGTGTGGGCTCCATCGGACTGTTTCCGTCGTAATATCCGACCGACAAAGTTTTAGAGCTGGATTATAAAACTTTCCGACAACATGATCTGAACGATCTGATTTTCCGACAATTTTGTCCGACCGTGTGTATGCAAGACAAGTTTCAGACAAAATCCATCGGATTCTGTGTACAAGGGCTAATGCCCATCCATTGTTACATTTTACTATTCCTTATTAAAGACATATAAGTGTGATTACCCCCCCCATCATTAGTAAATCTGCCCCTCCCCTTGTTATAAATCATCATCATTAATAAATCTGACAACATTTTATAGAAATCCATCCCTTGGTAGAAGATTCTGGCCCCCATTATGTCAGGTTAACCCCATCCAGCCAAGCCAGTGTCACTTTAACTGGGTCTTAAGGCCCTATCACATGACCACTGATTGGCTGATCATCAGGAGCCAGTCCCACCAGCTCCTGGTCATTACTAGAGACTGACAGCTGAGTCACTGTGTTGGGAGCATGTAGTGACCACTGCCCCAGCACAGAGACCTCTGGCCCCCCATGGACACATGTGCCGTGTGCTTTATTTTTAGATATGTGCAATGTTAATTAAGTCCCTTTGAGTTCTACAGCAGCGGCTCTTTAAATTGATCTTTGTTGGCCATGAAAAGGCTTCTTGTGACTTCTACAACATTCCCACTGTGACCCGTCCCCTGGCAAGCTTGACCTATGCCCATCACCAAACGTTCCCTGTCCTTTCTTTGTCCCAAGTCTTATCTGGTGTGACAATTTTGACATTCCTTCCTGTCGGTGATCTCTGTTCTCACATAGGTCTAAGAGTACATCCCTGGCAGAGCTGTGGCTGAATTCATAGTGTATGGAATTTTAATGGAAAGATCTGCTAGTGTTTATTTTCTAAAGAGCTTCAAAGAACCTTTATTGAAATTATTACTCATGTTCCCCCCAAGGGGGACACTATGCAGACGAGTTACTGCAATAACATGTTTCCTTCCCAGATCCCCGGTACTCGCTGTATTAAAGCCTCCTGAAACACAGCGAGTCGCACTGGCACTTCATAAATAACTAAAATATATTTAAAATATAACATTTTCGGTTGCAGAGTATAATAAAGACAAACACGACTGCACAAATCAGGAAAAATATATCTGCATAAAGACTATTATGACATCATAGCATACTAAAATAACATTCTAATTCTTCTCTGCATTTTTAAAGGTAAGATTGTACTGCGAGGATATGAAGGCTGTCGTTGATCAACCATTCTTCTGAAAACGTTAGTTGTCTGGCTGTCACGGTGAATAAATGTAGATTGGATTCAGACTTTCTAATCTGCATGCCTGTTCCAGGTCAGTGACACAAAGGGGAGATTTAGGCTGGCCATACATCAGTGGCGGCCGGTGGAATATTTTTTTTGGGGGGCTGCAAATCGTATGACCCCCCCCTCCCCGGGTCAGTAGAAATTACCCCATCATCGGCAGCTTCCCCCATGCTCCACGGCAGCAGCCTCCCTTTCTCCTGCTCTCAACGGGTCATCACGCCGGCGGCTTGCCTCCCTCCTGCTCGGCGGCCAATCGAGAGTCTTCTCTTTTCACCCAATCGGAAAACGTGTCTCGCACCTGCTTCTGAATTGGCCAGATTGAGGATCAGTGTTTCTGATATTATTATCCATTCGCTGTTGTAACACACCTAGGTGTTCTCCGGGCGCACTCTCCGCAACCTGAGCCCACCCTATTTTGAAGCCTATTAGAGCCTCTAGCTCTAATCAGGTGCTTCAAAATAAAAACTCTGGCCGCTGTAATTCATGGAAGGGACCAGACACATGAATAGGGGGTGGCCACGGCGACCACGGATAAATTTATGCTATGCATGAATCTATCTATTGCATATAGGGGGGAATGCCCTGGAGAGAGGGGGCAGCGCTCAGACGCCCCTAATGGTCGGGCCGCCACTCACATACATGTATAATTTTCCTTTAGAGATACCTTAAACTATGTAGTGCAGGGGCCTGCCTAATTGGATACAATTGAAAGTTGCTTAGTTTTGAACTTTATATTACCGTATATACTCGAGTATAAGCCGAGATTTTCAGCCTCTTTTTTGAGGCTGAAAGAGCCCCCCTCGGCTTATACTCGAGTCATCGCTGTCTGCCCGCTCGATCAGCGTGTCGAGCAGACAGACAGCGGCCATTCTATAATTCAAAAGCCGCGCCTCCGGCTCCGCCTTCGCCTGTGATAGGCGGAACACTGAATTTCCCAGCAGCCTGTGTTCCGCCTATCACGGACATCGTATCATCCTCGTACTACGGACGAGGATGATACGATGTCCGTGATAGGCGGAACACAGGCTGCTGGGAAATTCAGTGTTCCGCCTATCACAGGCGAAGGCGGAGGCTTTTGAATTTTACAATGGCCGCCGACGAAGAGGGCACGGGACGGAGGCAAGGCAAGGCACGGCACGGGACGGGACGGAGGCAAGGCAAGGCAAGGCACGGCACGGGACGGGACGGAGGCAAGGCAAGGCACGACACGGGACGGAGGCAAGGCACGGCGGCAAGGCACGGCACGGGACGGAGGCAAGGAGGCAAGGCACGGGACGGAGGCTCGGGACAAAGGCTCGGGACACAGGTAGGCTGGACACACACACACACACACACACACACACACACACACACACGGATGGAGACACACACGGATGGAGACACACACACACACAGGGATGGATGGATGGATGGAGACACACACACACAGGGATGGATGGATGGATGGATGGAGACACACACACACACAGGGATGGATGGATGGATGGACACACACACACACAGGGATGGATGGACGGACACACAGGGATGGACGGACACACAGGGATGGACGGACACACAGGGATGGACGGACACACACACAGGGATGGACGGACACACAGGGATGGACGGACACACACACAGGGATGGACGGACACACACACAGGGATGGACGGACACACAGGGATGGACGGACACACACACAGGGATGGACAGGCATGTCTCACCCTCGGCTTATACACGAGTCAATAAGTTTGCCAGTTTTTTTGGGGGTAAATTGGGGGCCTCGGCTTATATTCGGGTCGGCCTATACTCGAGTATATACGGTATGTTTCTTGGTAAACTGGTACAAGAAAATTGAACATGTATCGCCAGCCTTACTTTTTGTTTATTACAGGTACATTCCCATCAGTCTCTGCCCTCAAAGAGCTTACAATCTAAGGTCCCTAACTCACATTCATACACATACTAGGGCTGATTATGTGTTATAGATAGGAGACGTTTAACTGCCAATACAGGGTTTGAATCTAGGCTTGTCCTTGCTGAACGGTCTATGGCCAGATTAATAGGATGCTGACAGCGCTCACAGCCATTCACATGTAGTCAGACACACATGTAGATGATTGGCCCTGGAAGCCTGAACAGTTTGGGGGAGATTTACTAAAACGAGCATTCAGAATATGGTGTAGCTGTGCATGGTAGCCAATCAGCTTCTAACTTCAGCTTGTTCAATTAGGCTTTGACAATAAAACCTGGAAGCTCATTGGTTTCTATGCAGAGCTGCACCAGATTTTCACGCTCCATGTTAAATAATGATATGTATAGTATGACAGTATGCTGAAGGGTCTGTTGATGCTGGCTACTGGGGGATCCATTGCCATTGGGGTGGTGTAGTGTTGCTAGGGGGTCTCATGTTTCTAAGAGAATCTACTGTTGGGGGGGGGGTATCTATTGTTGATGGCTGCTGGACGGGGTCTATTTATGCTGGCTACTGAGGGATCTATTGTTGCTAGTGGAGGACTATTATTGGAGTGGGTCTACTGTTGCTTTTAGGGATCTTTTGTTTCTGAGTGGGTCTATTGTTTCTGGGGAATTTCTGTTGTCATGGGCTGATTGTTTTTGTATTCTCTAAAGAGGGCAGTACTGATAGGTGAGTAGGAGGCAGAGACCAGAGATCGTGCTCAGAGGTGGGTAGGCAACAAAGACAAGGGGTGGCTTGGGGGGGAATGTACCTGCCCCTATTCTCTGAGAAAAAAGCCCAGTGTATACTACCTTCATTCTCCACCAGGTGGCATTTTTCCCCCCTCAAATGTGCTCCTCGGTACCAATAATCCTCACACCTCAAAGAGAACCCTGCTTTGTGGACCATAGATATCTTTTGAATATTATAAATGTCTAATTCGCTAATCAAAAAAAAGTGTAACTGGAGTGTATTTACTATAGAAGGTCTGTTTATTTATATTATACAACTTTTGATTGGTGAATTTGACATTTATAGTATTCTTAGATATCCATGGCCCGTAGAAGTCCACAATACCCTGACTATACATATAGACAACATTAATTTCGTTTGATAGTCGGGTTATGTGTGTTAAAAGCTTCACCCTCTTCTTTCATTTGCCAAATTCCACAATCAGATATGAACTTTTTTTGAATGGGGTGGGAGTTAAGTGGCTCTTCTGAGGGACCCACGCGTCCTGCTTTCTCACCTAGGTGAGGAGACATCACCCCTCCCCAGCCCGAACCTTCCTGAGATACCTACATCACATTTCTCAGGAGGCTTTGGGTCAGTCTCCACCACACTGCCGATGCCCTTTGGCGCATCACCAGGGGCCAACTCAATGGGCTAAGAAGAGACGCCAGCCTCCTGATGACGTCACATGAGAAGATGACGGCACACGACCTAGAGTGTCTACATGGATGGGTGGATTACACCAGACAATACTGGGTTCACTGGGTGTGTAGGAATGTTTCTTTATGGGCAACCCAGCAGACAGGTAAAAAAGGTGGAAAAAAAAAATTATAAAGGGGGATTGACGTTGGGGTTCATATAAGGGGAGGTTTATATTTTACAGGGTGCTTCAGTAGTTCGGGTGCTGCAGCATATTAGGGTAATATGAGGAAAAGATCATATTTTTATTGAAAGTATATGAACTACTGCGCACACACCATGGCTAACTGATCCCTAGAAAAGAAAAAAAATTGGATTTTTCCTGATTATTCCTTTAAAATCCTCTGTGTCTGTTCAATGCATTGCCATGTCTACATGACCAAACCCAGCATTAATGTTTATTCCACAATTGCTCAACTGAATGATCTTCAGATCTGAACTCCAAGGTCATAAAGTCGCAGGATAATCACAGGCAATTCTAAGGAATCAAACAATTCTTGAACTGTTCATGGACAGTACAGGATATGGAAGAATGGGAAATGGGGCCGCTAATTATAGTTTTTACTATGGTAGAAATCTCTCATATTATGTTTGTGCATGCTTTGTGATCGCACATAGCTCGTAGCTGTGCTGACAATCATTTAAGACAGCATTTCCCAACTTTTACCCTCAAGAAAACCTTGAAATCATTTTCAGGCCTCCAGGAACCCTTGCTAAAAACAATTCATCATTGGTCACCCTTATATTTGTGGTCAGCGGGAAGGATGCCACCCTTACATTGATGATCTGTGGGAAGAATGCCCCTAGGGAATTGACATTGGTGGTCATTTTGAAGAATGCCACCCTTACATTGGTGGCCAGTAGGAATAATGCCATTCTTTCATAAGCGTTTAGTGGGAAGAATGCCACCCTTATACTAGTGGTCATTGGGAATAGTGCCACCCTTAACATTGATAGTCAGTGGGAAGAATGTCAACCTTATACTTGTGGTCGGTGAGAAGAATTCTAACCTTACATTGATGGTCAGTGGGAAGAATGTCACCCTTATCATCCTTGTACTTGTGGTCGGTGAGAAGAATTCCAACCTTACATTGATGGTCAGTGGGAAGAATGTCACCCTTATCACCCTTGTACTTGTGGTCGTTGAGAAGAATTCCAACTTTACATTGATGGTCAGTGGGAAGAATGTCAACGTTACATAGATGATGAGTGGGAAGAATGCCACCCTTATATTGGTGGTTAGTGGGAAGAATGCCACCCTCACATTGGTGGTCATTGAGAAGAATGCCCCTAAAAACATCCTCCTTGTGCCCAAAGCCCGGTATAAATCCAAGGGTGATCGGAGATTCGTTGTCCAAGGGCCTCGGCTATGGAATGCTCTACCAATCAACATCCGCCTGGAAGAAAATCACCTGGCTTTTAGGAAAAAACTCAAGACCTTCCTCTTTTAGCAGATGATCAAAGCTCGCCACAGCACCTAGAGGCGATTCAGTTCGCATTGTGCGCTATACAAGTATTTCATTTATTCATTCATTCAGCCTTATATTGGTGGTCATTGGGAAGAACGCCATCCTTACAGATAGCTAATAAGATTATTGGGTTCATGCAGCTGGCTCTTCCAAGTGGCATTAGCCCTGGAACTATGCAGGCACCATCAAATATGAGGTCAACCAGCCACAGGTCAAGGAACCCCTAGTAAAATGTGGAGGAACAGGGTGATTCCATGGAACCCTGGTTGAAAATATCCGATTTATCCAGAATTATCCAATTAAAATGCTGTCTATGAAATTTCCTGAATTCTCTAGTGTATACACAAGCAGTGCTAAGGCGTAATAGTGTATTTGTGCTATAGTTGTACCTTTTTATGATGGAAAAGAGGGACACCTTATAAAGCAAAGAACTTTTAAGGCTCATTCACACTTGTACGTTGCATATGTTTTAATGAGCATGGCTACAACGCATGGCAACTCACCTGCTCTACTTGTGGTGCCTTTTATTGTAAATGGCACCCCAATGCATTGTACAGTGTAGGCACAACACTTATTGTGCTACAGTGTACCACATTGCATATAGCGGGCAGCACTTTGAAGGATGGATCATGCACATTTTTTTCGTCTGTGGCATTGGCAGCCTCAAAGAATACATGGTAACACGTGCCATAACGTGTGCTAATTAGGGGCCTAAACAAAATACTTAAGTGTGTCCTTAAGGAAACAATTACCTCCTCACTAGTCCAACCTCCTACTGTCCTATAATGATAACGTCTTATGTATTTAGGGCAAAAAAACTTTACAAGCCCATTCATATGCCTTATGGCAATGCACACTATAACACACTCTGTGTGCGGTGCATTGTAGTCCCATTCATTGAAAATGGAACCGCAACACATTATACATTAGAGCACAACGCTCCGCAGTGCGCCGCAACTCATACTGTGCATTGTCCTGTGCTGCTATTTTTAAAAAGAAGGGTCATGCGTTTTTTTTCATGTTTTGTGGTGCACTGGCAACCTACTCTTAATGAACAGGCTGCCCTAACGCAACGCACATTGGCAGGTTAACTACCCCAACAGAGTGCTTAAATGTGAATGGCCCCTTAAGGCAACGGTCACACCCTCGCCAGTCTAACCTCCAATGTCCGCTAATGACAAAACTTCACCCACAAAACCTTTTCATGTATTTGCAGACCTCCGCTATGCTTACCATCAGCAGACATGTGCGGCGGCAAAAAAAGCCAGAAAAACCCAAAACATAATTGTGCTGCATAGCAACCAGAATCTAAAAGGTTTCCATTTGAAAGGTCACAATACTTTTACTGTACTCTATAAAATGAGACACGCCGCTCGGGAAAAGTTACACACCATAGTGAAAGCATTAGGCAGTCCAATGTTACACTTTATTATACAGATCTATATATCAGATCTAGAAGAAGGTCAGCAGGACAGATTATTAGTGATGTATATAGCATAGATTATATACAGGGAACGTATTATGTATAGAGTACATGTGTATATAGCACAGATCATGTATATGGAATATATATATATATATATATATATATATATATATATATATATATATAGTGGATTTAACTAATATTTTTTTTGTATAATTCCCCTTCAAGGGGGCGTGGCAGTGAGTGTGTCCTATACCTACATACATTTGCTAATAGGTGTCCCTCATTCCCATCTCAAAAAGTTGGGAGATACTGTATGATATGATGTATATAACAGATTATGTATATGGGACATATTATGGATATAGTGTATGTTTTATATATTAGAGAACATATTATGTATATAGTGTATATTATGTATAGAGAAGGTGTGTGTGTATATATATATATATATATATATATATATATATATATATATATATAAAACAATATAAATATATATATTTTTATTATGTATAGAGAATATAGTAGAGAAATTTTTTTTTTTATATATATATATATGAGAGAGAATATATTATGTTCACTGTATAGCAAGGGTTACTTATAGAGAACATATATGTACATAGATTATGTATATGGACCATATTATGTATATAGCATAGATTATGTATTTAAAATATATGTATATAGCATTGATTATGTATATGGAACATATTTTGTATATAGCATATGTTATGTATAGAGAACATACAATGTATATAGATTAAATTATGTATAGAAAACATATCATGTATATAGCATTGATTATGTATAGAGATTATATATATATATATATATATATAGCGTGCGTACAGAACATGTGATCTATATATATATATATATATATATATATATATATATATATATTTGTGTGTGTGTGTGTGTATATATATATATATATATATATATATATATATCGTATAGAGAACATATTAGGCATATAGCATATTTTATGTATGTAGCACATATTTCATGCATAGAAAATATATTATGTATATAGCATACAGTGTATTATGCATGTAGCATTTACTATGTATAGAAAACATGTATGTATGTCATATATTATGTATAGAGAACATACAACAGATATAGTCTCTATCATGTATGTCGTATAATGTATATTATGACTAGAAAACATTGTGTATATGGCATATTTTATGTGTAGAGAGTATACAATGGATATAGTATCTATTATGTATATCATATACTGTATATTATGAATAGAAATAAGTGTGTATATGGCATATCTTATGTATGTAGCGCATATTATGTATTGAGAACACTGAGCATATGACATATATAATATGATGTATAGAGAACGTGTTAAGTATGAAGCAAACGTAGTAAAAGTTGTAGTTAGTAAAAGTTATTAGAGCAGAGTTAGGTGTGTGTAGGGCACACATAGGCGCAGTGATGGGCACAGTACCTTCTGCCATGGTCCAGCTCCTGCACAGACCTCACTCCCAGTAGTAGATGACACCCTAACTTTAGCAAAGACTTTTTATAGCTTCAGGACACACCTCTGGGGGCGGGGCTGACAGTAGGGAGAACTTTACTCACACAGACAGGGTGACACTTTACAAGGGGGGGGGATAGATCTTTAACTCCTTCATTGCCTGCAGACAATCCTCAGCATTTTTGTCAATGACTGTAAGGATTACGCCCCAGGATATCCAATATTTTCATACACTAATCTCTGTTTACATGACTCTCCATAGATGACAGGTCTCATAGAATGGATGGCAGGGAGTTCTGGGTGACCTGACAGCTCACAGTCACTGGAGCACAAAGTGACTGAAGAGTAACCCCTCACTCCTCTACAATGTGAATTGTGTCATAGTGGGGATTTTAGGTGTATTTAGCAACACAATAGAAAGAAAAAGGATGTACTTTGAGCAACAACTAACAGCTCAAAAAAAGTGAATATATTTGCTTTTTAACACTGTTGAATTTTAACCACTTAAGGACCGAGCCTCTTTCTGACATGTGTTGTTTACAAGTTAAAAACAGTTTTTTATTTTTTTGCTAGAAAATTACTTAGAACCCCCAAACATTATACATTTTTTTTTCTGTCACACCGTATTTGCGCACTTTTTTTTGAAAAAAAAAACAAAAAAAAACACTTTTTTTGAATTCAAAATAAGACAACAGTAAAGTTAGCCCAAAAATTTTTTTTTTATTATAAAAGACAATGTTATGCCAAATAAATTGATACAGAACATGTCACGCTTCAAAATTGCGCCCGCTCTTGGAATGGCGACAAACTTTTACCCTTAAAAATCTCCATAGGCGACGTTTAATAAATTTTACAGGTTGCATGTTTTGAGTTACAGAGGAGGTCTAGGGCTAGAATTATTGCTCTCGCTCTAGCGCTCGTGGCGATACCTCACATGTGCGGTTTGAACACTGTTTTCATATGCAGGCGCTGCTCATGTATGCGTTCACTTCTGCACGTGAGCTTGGGGGGACGGGGCGCATTTAAAATGTTTTTGTTTTTTTTTACTTAAAAAAATGTCACTTACTGTAAACACCCCTTGTAATAGAAAAAACGCATGGCAGGGCCTCTTAACCACTTGACCACAGGGCACTTAAACCTCCTTCCTAACCAGACCAATTTTCAGCTTTCGGTGCTCCCACATTTTGAATGACAATTACTCAGTCATGCAAAACTGTACCCAAATGACATTTTTGTCCTTTTTTTCACACAAATAGAGATTTCTTTTGGTGGTATTTAATCACCGCTGTTTTTTTTTTTTTTTGCGCTATAAATCAAAAAAGACTGAAAATTCAGTTAAAAAAAAAATGAAAAAATTCTAAAATATATTGTAGAGTATTGGCAGAGTATTGAACAGTGTTGCAGAGTATTGGCAGAGTATTGCACAGTGTTGCAGAGTATTGGCAGAGTATTGCACAGTGTTGTAGACTCAGAGTATGGGCAAAGGATTGTCACTGAGCAGCGCTGTGGGCACTTCACATCCAGCCCACAGTGCTGCTGCCATCTCTCCCCCTCTCCGCTTCTCCCCTCTTCCTGTACCGATTGGTACAGAAAGGGGAGGGGGAACCGGCGTCATGACGTGACGCCGGTTTGTTTACAAGTGATCGCTCCGTCATTTGACGGAGCGCTCACGTGGTAAACGGCCGCGATCATCGGCCGCTTACCATGATCCGTGAGGACCCGACGGTCATGGATGTTCCCGGTTGCACGCCCCAGGGGTGCGCAGGAGCAAGATTCTGTGAGGACGTCCATGAACACACTCCCAGAATAAGCCGACTGCGCTGTAGCCGTCTTCCAGCTATGGCCTGGTTGGCATGTGGTTAAATATGAGATCTGGGGTCAAAAAGACCTCCGATCTCATATTTACTCTAAAATGCTATTAAAAAAAAAAAAAAAGAAGAAGAAGAATTTGTCATTTAAAAAAAAAAAATGGCCCTTTAAGAGCTTTGGGCGGAAGTGAAGTTTTGACATTGCTTCCGCCCTGAAATGTCATGGAGACGGGTGGGGTCCATCTTCCCCTCACTCATCTCCATGCCCAGCCAGGAGAAGGACCGGCAACACCCTCCTGTTGAGGCACCGAGAGGGTGGGGCCCTCTCCCGCCGCCGATAAAAGGGATCTTGCGGCGAATCTGCCGCAGAGACCACTTTTATCTTTTAACCCGACCGCCTGCCGAATACGAGGATACTGGGGTTATAGCAGCTAGCTGCTGCCATAACAACGATATCCATCCTCAATTTTAGGACGTATATCGGCGGGCACTGGTCGGTAAGTGGTTAACTGCATGCGTTCTAACACTAAAATGCACGCGTTGTGGTTCCCTATAATAAAGGTTGTATCTATTCCTATCTCTGTAATGCAGTGCCGAGTGTTTTTAAAAAATACCATTTTTTTTTTGCATATTAGTGCATTGGGAAGTACAGTAGCACATCAAAACATAGAACATGCGTTTTGATGCATCGACGACGGGTATTGACCCTTCCATATACCCGGTGCAGTGACTGGCCTCTGATGATACACAGAGATGAAACACATCCTCCTACATACATTATACCTGTTTATCTGCAGTCTTCCCTTCTCTACAGCCATTCAAACTCCAGAATTTATAAAGCTTTTCTGAGAGTTAAAGCAGAGTTGCTGCAAAAAAAAATAAAAAAATGTCTTACTCAATATTTTCTTCCTCCTGGTGTGGCCGTTGCCATCATGATTGTGGGCATGTTTGCCCAATCAATATCTCTTCCTGTATTAGCTTTGGAGACGCGACGCAGTGCCAAATCGCAAAAAAACGGCCTGGTCATTCAGCAGCCAAATCCTTCCGGGGCTGAAGTGGTTAAAGAAGAACTGCAGTCTGCTCACATAATTTGTAATAAAAACATCTTTGCCATTCTGAAGCTTCCCTCCAACCACTTTGCACATTATTTTATACTGTGATTCTGTACTTGCCAAATATGCTGCAGAAATCTCCCTTCACCGAGTCTGGATGCAGCCATTTTAACTGTGGGCAGCTGAAGCTGCTGCCTGTTCACTTCCTGGATTTATACAGACACACAGGGGCACACCTCCAGCTCTGCAGCTCTCATTGGCCCTCTTAAGACTTAACCCCCCCCCCCCCCCCCTTTGCTTCCTGGGAAACTCTCACAAGACTAAGAGAACTGTGTATGATGTCATAAGCCTAGGCCAATGACCAGACAAGAAACAGGAAGTGGGCTGTATAAGGTATTTACTGGAAGAAAAAAAATGTTTTACTATCCAAAGTTAAAACAACAAGGGCAGAAGATTTAATAGATGGAAAGATGAAAAAATGACTGAAGTTCTGCTTTAAGGGAAAAGGGGGCGGAGAGCTGAAGTTACACTCTGGCACTCAGTGAGGGGAGCTCTGAGAGCTGATTGGAGCGAAGAGACCCACACCCTTCACACAGCACACAGTAACAGAGCTTATGCTGTAAATCAGCTGGAGGTCCCTCCCTAGGGTTGTCCAGGATTCACCCTAATGCCCCATACACACGGTCGGACATTCCGACCACAAAATCCGTCTGATTTTTTCCGACGGACTTTGGCCAAAACTTGTCTTGCATACACACGGTCTCACAAACTTGTCGGAAAATCTGATCGTTCAGAACGCGATGACGTAGAACACGTACGACGGGACTATAAAGAGGGCAGTAGCCAATAGTTTTTGTCTCATCATTTATTCTGAGCATGCGTGGCATTTTTTCCATCAGAATTGTCTACACCTGATCGGAATTTTCCGTCAGAAAGTCAGACCATGTGTACAGGGCATTACGGTTCGGGTTTTGCATCATGTGTCTGGGTTTCAGTCCACCTGAAACCCGGACACATTATTCATACCAGGCTGTGGCTCCCCAAGTAACCGAGATAGTCATACACAAATCTGTTGCCGCTGAAGGCGGCTGTTTAGGAGCGGGTTTGGCATGACCGAAGGGTGGGGTGATGATGTCAGCAAGATAAATTTGGCCACACCCAATGGCACGCTCTGTGCCTTACATTACTACTCCCCTTGGGGCACCCAAATGTGTCCCAGGTCTTTTATAATCCTATAGTGTTTACTACAAAAAAAAAAAATTGCCCTGTGCCGCAAAAGTGTTTGGGTTTGGCTTGAAGAAAAGGTGGCAACCCTATCCTTCCCCTGTCACCTTTTTTCTCTTGGTGTCAGGAAAATTTGTCAGAAGTGATTCATGCTGATCGCAAAGAAAGGAAAAAGCAGTCACTTAGTGCTCTTAATTGAGACAAGTACACCCTATGGGATGTGCTTTGTTGATATTTCATGTCTGAGGTTTCAACCACTTTAACCTTATTACCTCCCAATTCTAAAAATGAATTGAAAGGCCTACTTCAAAATGAACGTGAACACACAAAGGGAGAGTGTATTGGAGCATGACGCTCATTCACACCACATTGCGCGCTCAATAGAGCCATCTTAACAGGTGGGCTGGTGTCCATTGGACCATTTATTTATTTATTTTTAACCTTATTGTGACAAATGACAATGCGTTTAATAGCTGGCAGTGATATAAGGTGGGGCCCAGTACAGACATGACGCGTTTCGAAAGAGTTCCTTCTTCCTCAGAGCCTAGCAAGGCTTCGCTAGGACAGTGAATGAATGGGAAGTGCTCTGTACCGAGTGGCTTCCAGCGCATTCACAAACTGAAGCATAGTAAACGCAGTTCTCTATGCTTCAGTTACGAATGAACTGTGTTCATTTAGAAATGGGGGCAGGTAAATTACATCATTTTTAGCCCCTTCCCCCACTCTCCCTGTGTGCACGCCTATATGTGTCAGATTTGTCCACCGCAATATTGCAGTCCCGCAAAAAATCGCATTACTAGTAAAAATAAAAATGCTATAAATATATCCCATAGTTTGTAGACGCGCAAACCAATCAATATACGCTTATTGAGATTTTTTTTTTTTAACAAAAATATGTAGCAGAATACATATTGGCCTAAACGGATGAAGAAAATAGATTTTTTACATTTTTTTTTTTTTTACTGAATATATTTTATAGCATTTATATGGCCCTTGAAACGATCGCGAATAGCATACAAAGTTTTAGTGAAGGAAAAAGAAAGGGGAGGAGTAGCACTACCAGAATTTAAAAAATATTACGAGGCTATAATAATATCCAGAGTAGAAGATTGGGTAGTATACAACCAGAAAGAAAAGAGTTGGGGGGACCTGGAAATTAGATTGAGTGGGACGGGTTTGGCAAAAATGATATGGATACCACCTCATCAGCGGAACATAGGAGTAGACACGAGCACTTTAACCACTTCCCGACCAGCGCACGACGATGTACGTCGACAGAATGGCACGGGCAGGCATATTGGCGTACAGGTACGTCCAATATTCAATGCCGCCCTGCCATCGGGAGCGCGCCGCCCGGTCGGGACCCGCGGACTCGATCGCCGCGGGCATCCCCGCGATCGTCTCACGGGGCGGCCGAATGGAGGAAATGCAGAGTAAACAGCATTTCTCCATTCTGCCTAGCAACTAGTGACGCTGATCTCTGCTCCCTGTGATTGGAGCAGAGATCAGTGTTCACTAAATGAAAGCCCAACCCCCCCCACAGTTAGTAACACACCCCTAGGAACACTTAACCCCTACACTGCCACCCCCTGGTTAACCCCTTCACTGCCAGTGTCATTTACACAGGAATCACTGCATTTATATAGCCCTGATTACTGTATAAATGACAATGGTCCCAAAAATGTGTCAAAAATGTCCGATGGGTCCCCCACAATGTCGCAGTCACAATAAAAATCGCTGATCGCCGCCATTACTAGTAAAAAAAAAAATTATAAAAAATTATTAATAAAAATGCTATAAAACTATCCCTATTTTGTAAACGCTAGAACTTTTGCGCAAACCAATCAATAATCGCTTATTGCGATTTTTTTTACCAAAAATATGTAGAAGAATACGTATCGGCCTAAACTGAGGGAAAAAAATGTTTTTTTATATATTTTTGGGGGATATTTATTATAACAAAAAGTAAAAAATAATGCGTTTTTTTCAAAATTGTCGCTCTATTTTTGTTTATAGCGCAAAAAATAAAAACCGCAGGGGTGATCAAATACCACCAAAAGAAAGCTCTATTTGTGGAAAAAAAAGACGTCAATTTTGTTTGGGAGCTACGTCGCACGACCGCGCAATTGTCAGTTAAAGCGACGCAGTGCCGAATTGCAAAAAGTGGTCTGGTCTTTGACCAGCAAATTGGTCCGGTCTGAAAGTGGTTAACTAGATACACATTAAAAATATGGGATAAAATGAATAGGGCGCACAATTGGACTTACAACTCACCATTAATGTCACTTTTGGACACAAATTATTTTATGCCAGGCAAGGAGGAGCGGCTGTACTTTAGTAGATGGGCAAGTAAAGAGGAAATAGAATTAGGAGAAGTGATCAAAGGGAATAGGGTATACACATATAGGGAACTTACACAAGAGTGGGGGCACAAACCATTAGATAAATGGAGACACGCTCAACTAGTACACTTTACCCAAAGTTTGTCACAGCCGTTACGGGGAACAGAGAGTTTAAGACCACTGGAGAATCTATTGAAGGATAGAAAGTGTTTAATTAAAAGAGTATCGAAAATATATAAAATATTAAGACGTGAAGCAGACTCAGAACTACCGACATATTTGGGGAAATGGGAAGAGGAACTAGGACCACTTAGGAATGAAGAACACAGGATAAAAATACTTAACCACTTCCCGACCAGCGCACGACGATGTACGTCGACAGAATGGCACGGGCAGGCATATTGGCGTACATGTACGTCCAATATTCGTTGCCACCGTGCCATCGGGAGCGCGCTGCCGGCGGCGCGCTCCCGCGCTGGTCGGGACTCCAGTGAGTCCGGTCGCGGGACCCGCGGACTCGATCGCTGCGGGCATCACCGCGATCGTCTCACGGAGCGGCCGAATGGAGGAAATGCTGTATAAACAACATTTTTCCATTCTGCCTAGCAACTAGTGACGCTGATCTCTGCTCCATGTGATTGGAGCAGAGATCAGTGTTCACTAAATGAAAGCCCAACCCCCCCACAGTTAGTAACACACCCCTAGGAACACTTAACCCCTACACTGCCACCCACTGGTTAACCCTTTCACTGCCAGTGTCATTTACACAGGAATCACTGCATTTATATAGCAGTGATTACTGTATAAATGACAATGGTCCCAAAAATGTGTCAAAAATGTCCGATGGGTCCCCCACAATGTCGCAGTCACAATAAAAATCGCAGATCGCCGCCATTACTAGTAAAAAAAAAAATTATAAAAAATTATTAATAAAAATGCTATAAAACTATCCCTATTTTGTAAACGCTATAACTTTTGCACAAACCAATCAATAATCGCTTATTGCGATTTTTTTTACCAAAAATATGTAGAAGAATACGTATCGGCCTAAACTGAGGGAAAAAAATGTTTTTTTATATATTTTTGGGGGATATTTATTATTACAAAAAGTAAAAAATAATGCGTTTTTTTCAAAATTATCGCTCTATTTTTGTTTATAGCGCAAAAAATAAAAACCACAGGGGTGATCAAATACCACCAAAAGAAAGCTCTATTTGTGGGAAAAAAAGGACGTTAATTTTGTTTGGGAGCCACGTCGCACGACCGCGCAATTGTCAGTTAAAGCGACGCAGTGCCGAATCGCAAAAAGTGGTCTGGTCTTTGACCAGCAAATTGGTCCGGTCTGAAAGTGGTTAAAATGACACATTTAACATCAAGAGAAGTCCGCATGATAGAAATGTCCTATAAATTAATATCGAGATGGTACATGACTCCCCTAAGAATGCAGAGGTTTACAGGGGCAGAGCGGGCAATGTGTTGGAGGGAGTGTTCGGAGCAGGGCTCCTTAAAACATATATGATGGGACTGCCCTAAAATAACCCCTTTTTGGGACAAACTAGTAGAAATGATATGCTTGGTGACACGAAAGATGATTAAGAAAAGTCCTTGGACGTGCCTATTTCATGACACTGAGCTAGGAGTAACGCAATATAGAAGCACGATAGTCCCGCACCTATTGAATGCAGCCAAAGCGCTGATCCCTTGTTATTGGAAATCTGTTCAGACCCCAAAAATAACGGAGTGGGTGAAGAGGGTGGAGCAAATCAGGGTAATGGAAGAGTCGCTACACAAATTACAAGATATAGAGGGAGAAGGCCATGAGGCATGGCAACAATGGCTGACATTCTTGGAGAGGGGGGACTGTCGTGCGATAATCGAGGGACAAGGGGACAGAGAAGGGGATGACTGAGAGGGGCGAGAGAGGGGGGCAGACCTCCCCCTTCCCTTTTTTTTTTTGCCCCAGGGTCAAGGGAGGGGGGGAGGGGGGGAGAGGGAAATGGAAGTTGATGGAAGAAAAAAGAGACTTTTATAAGTGATATGATGTATTGTTTGTATCAATACGAAATTGAAAATTAAAGAATAAAATAAAAGAAAGATTGCCACAATGATGTTAAGGAGAACAAGCGGGTTTCTGAGCGATAAGCTGATTAGAATCCGATAGAATACAGACTGAGATGGCAAGAAAAAAATATATATATATTTTATAGCAGAAAGTAAGAAATGTTTTTGTTTTTTGTCTTTTCAAAATTGTTGCTTTTTTTGTTTATAACGCAAAAAATAAAAAATGCAGAAGTGATCAAATACCACCAAAAAGGAAGTTCTATTTGTTGGAAAAAAGGACATCAATTTTATTTGGGTAAAACGCCCACACAATTGTCAGTTAACTCAATGTAGTACAGTATCATACAAAATGGCCTGGTCAGGAAGGGGGTAAAACCTTCCAGGGCTGAGGTGGTTAAAGGGTGCCTTAACTGAAAAAAGGTTGAGAAACACTGTCCTAAACCATACAGATGGCCACAGACCTTCTGATTCCTGGCCAGTTCCTGATAACATGGCGGCACCGCCGGATTGGTACTAGGCTCCCCTGATCGCACAGGAGAGCACGAAGGAGCGCCGGTGGGTAGCGGGAGGGCGCCCCCTTCCGCATCCTGTGAAATTAATCTAGTGGCTAATCAGCTGTTGGATTGCTTTTAAATGCAAAATCATTGCCTGGTAAAAAAAAAAAAAAAAATACAGGAGCTATGGCATACAGCTGCAACCATAACCCCAAGTATAACCACTTGAAGCCAATCTCCTACATGGACGTGATTTGGTGTCATGTGGTTATATACTGCACCTACAGTGCCTTGAAAAAGTATTCATACCCCTTGACATTTTCCACATTTTGTCATGTTACAACTAAAAACATAATTGTATTTTATTGGGATTCTGTGATAGACCAACACAAAGTGGCTCATGATTGTGAAGTGGAAGAAAATTGATCATTGATTTAAAAACTTTTTTTTTACAAATAAATATCTGAAAAATGTGGGGTACATTTTTATTCAGCCCCCCGGAGTCAATATTTTTGCAGAACCTCCTTTCACTGCAATTACATCTGCAAGTCTTTTTGGGGATGTCTCTACCAGTTTTGCACATCTAGAATGACATTTTTGCACATTCTTCTTTGCAAAATAGATCAAGCTCTGTCAGATTGGATGGAGAGCGTCTGTAAACAGCAATTTTCAAGTCTTGCCACAGATTCCCAATTGGATTTAGGTCTGGACTTTGACTGGGCCATTCTAACACATGAATATGCTTTGATCTAAACCATTCCATTGTAGCTCTGGCTGTATGTTTAGGGCCGTTGTCCTGCTGGAAGGTGAACCTCCGCCCCGGTCTTAAGTCTTATGCAGACTCTAACAGGTTTTCTTCTAAAATTGCTCTGTATTTGGCTCCATCCATCTTCCCGTCAACTCTGACCAGCTTCCCTGTCCCTGCTGAAGAAAGGTATCCCCACAACATGATGCTTCCACCACCATGTTTCATGGTGGGGAGGGTGTGTTCAGGGTGATGGGCAGTGTTTGTTTTCTGCCACAAATAGCGTTTTGCTTTTATGCCAAAAAGTTCAATTTTGGTCTTATCTGATCAGAGCACCTTCTTCTACATGTTTGCTGTGTCCCCCACATGGCTTCTCACAAACTGCAATTGGGACTTATGGCTTTCATTCAACAATGGCTTTCTTCATGTCCCTCTTCCATAAAGGCCAGATTTGTGGAGTGCACAACTAATAGTTGTCCTGTGGACAGATTCAGAGTTGCCATGGACCTCTTGGCTGCTTCTCTGATAAATGCTCTCCTTGCCCGGCCTGTCAGTTTAGGTGGACGGCCATATCGTGGTAGGTTTGCAGTTGTGCCATACTCTTTCCATTTTCGGATGATGGATTGAACAGTGCTCTGTGAGATGTTCAAAGCTTGGGATATTTTTTTTAAAACCTAACCCTGCTTTAAACTTCTCCACAACCTTATCCCTGACCTGTCTGGTGTGTTCCTTGGACTTCATGTTGCTGTTTGTTCACTAAGGTTCTCTAACAAACCTCCAAGGGCATCACAGAACAGCTGTATTTATACTGAGATTAAATTACACACAGGTGGACTATATTTACTAATTAGGTGACTTCTGAAGGCAATTGGTTCCACTAGATTTCACATATTTATTAGTAAAAAAAATGTTGAAAACCATTTATCATTTTTCTTCCACTTCACAATTATGTGTCACTTTGTGTTGGTCTATCCCAGGGGTAGGCAACCCCCGGCACTGGTGCCACAAGCCACATGCAAAGCTTCTTTACTCAATCCCCATCAGCAGAGAAGCACAGGGAAGTGTCAGTGAGATACTAATGCATTCGAATTTCAGAATTACCCCCCACGCCACACTGAGGGAGAGGCACTGCGTCCCCACACATTGTAAAAGATGGGAAACATTGTTTGGTTCTCTAACTTTGCTGTAGCTGCGATTGTCAGATTTTGTGATGGGGAAGAGATTGTGTGCAGTTCTGCTGGGGGAGGGGGGGGTCCCCTGTTTCTAGGAGGAAGAGGACTGTGATTGGCCACTATTATAGCCAATCACAGTCCTCCTAGCCCCGTCCACCATCTGCAGGAAGATGACTCGCTTGGTTGCCAATACTAATCTCAGAAAGAAGGGATTTCACTGATTGAGAAAACCCCAATCAGGCGACAGTTTGTAGAATTACTGTTGAGCTTCTGGGAACTTTGTTGAAATGAATCCTGAACCTTTACGTCACTACTGAACCCCAGCGCTCTGTGTCCCTTTAAGCCACAGCCAGTATTCAGCGCAATGAAAAACACACCCAACCACCTTTCCTCAGCTGTGGGGGCCCAATTTTTGATCCTGCACACAGGCCCACTGCTTTCTGAAAATGCCCCTGACCTGAGCTCATCATTGTGCATCCATTCCAGATGCTTGTATGTGACATCCCATACATCTCATACTTCCCACACATCCCATACATCACATATTTCCCACACATCCCATACATCACATACTTCCCACACATCCCATAGAAGCACGTGGGCTGGATGCAAGAGGTGGATCAGCAGGATGAGTGTGCCAGGACAGGTAGAGGTGTCTCATCTCTGCTTCCTTTCACCACTCTGCATATCATAGATGAGAAGAGGGTACAGAGGTGGAGCAGATGAGCAGGGGGTTACAGCAGCGGGGCAGAGTTGCAGGGTGGGTACAGGGGTGGAAGAGATGAGAAGGGAATTCAGCAGTGTGACAGAAGAGCAGGGGGGTTCAGTGTTGGGACAGAAAAGCAAGGGGGTAGAGCAGTGGGGCAGATAAGCAGGGGGCTACAGTGGTGGGGAAGGAGAGAAGGGGGTACAGAGGTGGGGCAGAAGAGCAGGGGGTACAGAGGTGAGACAGATGTGCAGGAGGTACAGTGGTGGGGCAGATGAGCAGATGGGTTTAGTGTTACGACAGATTAGAAGGTGATTCAGCAGTGAGAGAAAAGAGCATGGGGATGCGGCGGTGGAACAGATGTGCAGGGAGGTACAGTGGTGGGGCAGATGAGAAAAGGGGTACATTGATGGGGCAGATGAGCAGGGGGTTACAGTGGTGGGACAGAAGAGCAGGGGGGTACAGTGGTGTGGCAGATGTGCAGGAGTTACAGTGGTAGGAGGGATGAGAAGGGGGTTCAGCAGTGGGACAGAAAAGCAGGGGGGTACAGTGATGGGGCAGATGAACGGGGGGGGGGGGGGGTTCAGTGTTGGGAAAGATGAGCGGTTTGGTCAGTGTTGGGGCAGATGAGAAGGGGGTTCAGCGGTGGGACAGAAGAGCAGGGGGTACAGCAGTGGGGCAAATGTGAAAGGAGGTACATTGGTGGGACAGATGAGCAGGGGGTTTACAGTGGTTGGGCAGAAGAGCAGGGGGGTACAGAGGTGGGGCAGATGTACAGGGGGGAACAGTGGTGGGGCAGAGGAGAAAGGAGGTACATTGGTGAGTCAGATGAGCAAGGGGAGTACAGAGGTCGGACAGAGGGGTGCAGAGGAGAAAGGATGTATAGCAATGGAAAACATGAGCAGGAGGATAAAGTGATGGGGCAGAAGAGCATGGGGAACAGATGTGCAGGAGGTACAATGGGCAAATGAGAAAGGGGGTTACAGTGGTGGGGCAGATGAGCAGATAAGTTCAGTGTTAGGACAGATGAGAAGATGGTTGAGCGGTGAGAAAGAAGAGCATGGGGGTACGTCGGTGGAGAAGATGTGCAGGGAGGTACAGTGGTGGGGCAGATGAAAAAGTGGGAACATTGGTGGGGCAGATGAACAAGGGGGTTACAGTGGGGGGGGTAGATGAACAGGGGGTCACAGTGGCGGGGCAGATGAGAAGGGTGGTACAGTGGTGGGGCAGTTGTATAGTGGGTTACAGTGGTGGGACAGACATACAGTGGGTTACAGTGGTGGGGCAGATGTACAAGGGGCTACAGTGGTGGGGCAGATGGACAGGGGGTTACAGTGGTGGGCAGAAGTACAAGGGGTTACAGTGGTGGGCAGATGTACAGAGGGATACAGTGGTGGGGCAGATGTGCAGGGGGTTACAGTGGTGGGGCAGATGTGCAGGGGGTTACAATGGTGGAAGAGATTTGCAGGGGGGATAGTGATCTGAGGTGTCAAGGTGCAGGATGTTAATGTCTTACTAATACTAAAGTAGTTAGCAGAATTGACTTTCTAAAAAATCCTTTTCGTGACTGAGAGTGTGAAGTTGAAATTTTTTTTGTTATAAAATCAGCACGCTCAATTTCTTTGAAAACATTTTTCGTCACACTATGCTCAAAAGGTTGTCTACCTCTGGTGTATCCCATAAAACACATTTACGTATTTGGTTGTAACCTGACAAAATGTGGAAAATTTCAAGGGGTATGAATACTTTTTCAAGGCACTGTATATAGTGGGGATCAAGGGAAAAAAAGGTGGCAGCAATACAGTTTTAAAAAATCAGTCCAGTGTCCACTGGTGGCCCTATCTGGTCTATATCTTCGTGCTATTTCTGCCCAGTATCCACGGAAGTGACCTGTTGGCAGTGAGCACTAAAGTGCAAATCCCAATGGCGGGGTCCATAGCGCCTACAGCCTTTCCCATAGACTCTGCTCCTCAGTGAACCCATTCATAGTCAGAGTAGCACCTGATTCGCTATATTTTGCTTGGCTTGTGACAACATTTATATTTATTAATACAACAAACATTGGATAGCAGGGTTGTCAGTCTGGGGGGTGGGTGTTAGATGTAATAGCAGATTTAAATATACTAAATTGAAGCCAAATTTCAGCTAACACTTTATAATCAGTTACAGCCAGGGCTGGGACAATGGATGGGCAGAAGGAGCAGCTGCCCTGGGCATTGTGGTATCATGAGAGGTGGGAGGTGATGGAGTGGGGGGGGGTATTTGTGTTGCAAGGGGGAATTTAGGGGGTGGCAGAGGCAGTATGATTTTTTCCAGAAGGGGGATTTGTGCTAGTAGGAATGATTTGGGGGGGGAATTTGTGCTAGGAGGAGAAATTTGAGGGGGGATTTGTGCTAGGACAGTGGATGGGGGGAATGTGTGCTAGGTGGGGGGATTTGGAGTGGGGGGCAACTGTGTACTGGGAGAGAAAATTTGAGGGGTAGAGGATTTGTGCTAGAAGGAGTGTTTTTTTGGGGGGGGGGGGGTTTGATTTGTGGAGGGATTCTTGCTGACATATAATGTCACACATGTTGTAAGGAGGGGAGGGGGGGGGGCGCCCTGAGCTCTAGATGACCCTGTCCTGGCACTCGTTACAGTTTTTTACCCTTTGAGGATAAAGGTTTTACATGAATAAATAAAAGCTGATCATTGTAGCCAGTTACTAATACATCTGCAAGACAGTTTGTACTTTTGAAAAACAAAAAACTTATTAGCCAGATCACGATGTGAAAATAAATAAAAGAGAGAGCCTAAAAAGAAAACTTATGCATCCATCACATCTATGAACTGGGAAGCTGCAATGTAATAAATGTTTGCTTTTGGCTCCGTTCACACAGGGGGCAACACGAGGCGACACGACTTGCCGTGCCGCGACCTGACAAGTCGCCCCCGTTCTGTACTACGGAACCGTTCTAAGAGGAGCGACTTGAGTCGCTCCGACTTAGAAAAAAGGTTCCTGTACTACTTTTGGGCGACCTCGGGCGACTTGCATTGACTTCTATACAAAAGTCATTTGCAAGTCGCCGCTGAGGTCGCGGCGCGGCAAGTCGTGTCGCCTCGCATCGCCCCCTGTGTGAACCGAGCCTTAGGGTTCAATATTGATTTAATGAAAACAAAACAAAACATAGTCTTTACTTATTATGCACATTAAACCCATTTCAATATAATAAATGCATCAGACACAGCTCTTGCATTTATTAGTATTATAAAGGAAATTTGTAAGTTCTGTATATAATTGTATTCTATTTTATATGTATTGCACAATGCCCTCTCTGTGCACACAGTACTAATAATGTTTTCTGTGCATGTTTTGCATTCTTTCGAGTCCTGATTAGAATTAGTCTGACTATGTTACGCCCCTTGTTACCATAAAAGTACAATTGTAATCTTAATGTGATACCTACGTAATCATGTGTATAAAAAAACGTCAATTGCGTCATAATAAAGCAGAACAGTTATTTGAAAAGATGCGGGGTGTATCTTTTGTAACTGTTCCCTACTGCAGTAGTTATTCATTTGGAACTACTGATCAATATGAGGATAGGAGTTGCCTATCTATAAAATGTCCAGGTCAGTATTTATTAGGAAGGGCACCACTTGACACACGCAAGGGCTAAAGGTGCCTGCAGAGGTGCCGATACTTAAAAAGTTTGTTACCCCAACATTTCCTATTTCAGATATGCGCCTGCTGTACCATGTACTTGTATGAGAATGTCTCCTGTTCTCTTTGTATTGCTTCCTATATGTGAAATCCCTGGTGTTCCTGCCAGTCCCTCTGCTTTCCTGTTAAAAACTGACCACACCAAGCAGGAGAGCATACCGTGGTCAGTTCTCTAGCTATGCTGGGAACTCAGTGTGCTCTCCTCCAATGATCAGACTTGTCCTGACATGCCCCCGCTGCAGAGCCATTCACTGAGAAGCTCAGTGTGCTGCTTCTTCTCCTCCCCCAGCTCTTATGCAGCTGAGAACAGAGGGGATGTGATAAAAAAAAAAGGGAAAAATTTCATTTTTTTAAAAATCTATACACAAATGTTTTTCCTTTCGTTTCTATTGTAAAACAACCCATTCTGTTTAAAAGATAAGGGTTTACTATCACTTTAAGCTAGCCATAGACTAGAAGATTCTCCTATCCATGCTAAACAGAGTGGATGGAGGAATCTCACCTGCTGGGTATTGTATTGTATTTCCACCTTTTGATTTTCAGATCAAAGTTTTTTAAGCTTGGTGAATGCAAACAGCGTCACCCACAGATCGAATTTATGGCAGATTTAGCAGGAATTGTTCGAAAATTGAGCCATCAGCATAAGGCTAGTGAGTTGATAGACAGCTGGAATCTCGCCTGCTGGGCGGGTATTGTATTCATGCAGCTGATGCTCTTGCAGAATACCTAAATGTTACCTTCATCTAATTGGCTGCAGCCAGGGCTGCTGTTAGAAATCACAGTGCCCTATACAGTCTACCTGGCAGGGCCCCCCTCCCCCCACCCGACTATATCAAAACAATATTTTTACTAAAAATACACTAAAATCATTATTAACGGGCACATACATAGAGCATACAGAATTAGCCCTTGATATTTTGAAATAGTTGTTTTTTTTTTTAATTAAAATCGTTTTTTATTACAGTTTATAACAATTATTTTTTTTTTTACCATTTATGTTTTACATTTTTTATATTTTTTTTATGTACTTTTTTTTTTTTTACAATACTGGGGGCCTTGGTGAGATATCAGGAGTCGAAACAGTCTCCTGACATCTCACATTTGAGAAAGGAATTGAGAACACAGATTCTTCAATTCCTTTCTGTAGCCTCAGTTATACTGAAGATGAATGAACAGGAGACAGAGGCTGCTGTTCATAAACTGAAGCATAGTAAACACAGTTCACTATGCTCTGTTATCAATGGACACAGGAGTGGTCAGTGCCAATCACTCATTTTGTCCATTCAAAAAAGGAAGAGGCCGGTAAAATACATATTTACTAGCCCCTTCCTCCACTCTCCATCCAGACAATTGCCCTGTACCCACGGCAGCTGGCAGGACAGGGAAGCCGCTAGCGCAGTAAGAAGGGGCACAGTGACACAGGGGCACACGAGAGGAATCAGAAGTAGGCAGAACATCGCTGCTAGACATGTGCATGACGAAAACAATTTGTTTTAGTTTTGTTTTGGTTTGTTAATCTAGTTATTATTTTAGTTCAATTTGGTTGATTCGTTCAATTTGTATTCAGAATTCGTATTCGGAATTTTCGCATTTTCTTCGAATTTACAGTTTTTTTTTTTCTATTAGAAATGTTCAAATCAATACATTTTCGAATCGGTCGAAACTAAAAAGTTATATTGTTTTCTATTTGAATGCAGCAAAGTGAACAAACAAAAGAAAAATCTTAATCAGATGATTACAATGACTCTTTAAATGACCTTTGGTTTAACAAAAACTGCATTATTTCAAAATGGTACTCTAATAACACACACAGTCTTTGATTTCAGCATTATGTGTAGTTAGAATTCGACTGGAATTCAATGTAAAATTCGATTTGAATTTCAGTCCAAATTTCCAAAATTCGGACAAATTTTGTTACGTTATTCTGAGCATTTAGTAAAATTTACTTATATTGTAATTCAGGTAATCGGATATATCTGAATCTCCAAATAACGAAAAATTTGTCCAAATATTACTTCTGAACGAAAGGAGCCTCACATGTCTAATCGCTGCAGGGGAAGCAATTACAGGAACAATGCCCTGTGTCTGTGTCTCTCCCTGCAGCAGCTGAAAGCTGGTATGATGGAGAGAAACTCTGCTGCAGAGAGCCGCACAAGGAATCCTTCTGTAATTGCACCTCTGCCCGGCTGCACCGATTCCCCCTGCTGTTTGGGCCCCCTGTGAGCTCGGGCCCCCTACAGGAGGATTGGTTGTCCCCCCCCTTTCAGCGGCCCTGGCTGCAGCCATCGTTCAGACAAGAATTCTTCATCTTCGATTTTCAGATTGAAGTTTGTTAAGCTTGGTGAGGCCAAATACGGTCGTCCACAGATCGAATTTATTGCAGATTTAGCAGGAATTGTTCGAAATTTTGAAAATGACGGCATAAGGTTGGTCATTTGATAGACAGCAGAAGGTATAACTTGGTCTAAGAGGGCAAAAACTGGACAGGAGATATTTATTGGTCTAGTAATATGAGAATACCCTCTAGTTGCCAAACAAGTCTTTATATTGTTTTGCCTTCATGTTGTTCTTTTTACAATTTAGTAAGGAATAGACAGTTTTACTAGCACAAATGTCTATTCATTAAATGCCAGGAACACGTTGTCTCTTTTTTAAAGCAATTGAATATTTTTATTTTTTATTCTCTCCCATAAATGCAGTAATATGTGTATGATTTGTTGTACATCATAAACAGCACATTGATTGAGTGTAAAGATGAATTCCAGGCAAACAGCTAAATACAAAGTCAAAATACTGCACATGTGTATATATATGGGAGCCGTTATGCCTGCCAAAGGATTTGTAATTCTGCATATTTAGTCTAAAGACACAGCCAGACAGTAGAGCTGGTGACCTCACTGGTCCCTACTGCATATAAGCAATACAGATTGGACACCTCCCTGTCCCTAACCTGTGATTGGACACATCAGTTCCATCTAGTGGCCATAGTGCTGTATTTTCCTGAAATACCTCAATCAGGAAAATTGTGACTGCTAGATGGTCAGAGGAAATTACCATTTTGGCACATTTTAGGCAGGATTGTTTGCGATGACTGTGTGAATGCTGACACATTTGCTTATTGAATAAATATACAAAACGGGTCTCCAAATGTTCTAAACAAAGGACCAGTTCTCCCCCCCCCCCTGTTACATTACCAGACCATCTGGGTCTGGTATGACGATTAAGGGGTACCCCGAACCAAAAAATTAAAAGAATTTGCGTGGGGGTTCCCCCAAAATCCATACCAGGTCCTTCAGGTCTGGTATGGATATTAAGGGGAACCCTGCACCAATTTTTTTTTTAAATGGTGTAGGGGATCAGTCTGGTATGGATTTTAAAGGGAACCCTGTGCCAAAATTTGGTCCCCAAATTAGGTCCCCAAAGCACCATGTCCCCATGTTGATGGGGACAAGGGCCTCATCCTGAGAACCCTTGCCCGGTGGTTGTGGGGGTCTGCGGGCGGGGGGCTTATCAGAATCTGGAAGCCCCCTTTAACAAGGTGACCCCCAGGTCCCGGCCCCCCCCCCCCCAAGGGCAAATTGGTAAAAAGTGTCAAAAATAGTAAAAAAGACAGGAGACACTTTGGGACATTTAAAAAAAAAAAAAAAAAAAAAAAGGTCCCGCGATGTAGATCCATCTCACGCTGCCCGACAGACTGAAAAAAGAACGTTGCCCCTTTCTTTCTCCGCAGAATTCTTGGATGGACAAGTCACAGGTCCCAGGAGGTTGCAGGAGCATTCGCAATGCTCAGTGTGGCTCGCGCATGCACAATGGTAAGCTAGCTGTGAAGCCGCAAGGAGTCACAGCCGGATTCCCTAAGCAAATTATGACCGCATCAGGGACCTGAAGAACCGATGAAGAACCGGGTGAGGACAACGCTGAATCCCCGGACAGGTAAATGTCCTGTTTTTAACCACTTCTCATCCGGCCGTTTATATACATTGGCCGGGTGGGCCGTGGTTAAGAACAGGACATTTATCTGTGCTTTCTCCTTTTGAGTGGACGTTCAGGAACCTCCCTCAGAAGGAGGGAGATCGTGCACGTGCGTGTGCAGCAGCGCGATCCCGATGCACTTGTGTCACCCAGACACGGCGCATCTCCAATCGGCAGGAGGGCTCTGTGTTTACATCACATGACGGCTGTGATTGGACATGTGATGTAAACACAGAGACGGTTTCTAGGCAATCGGCTCTCCTCTCCTCACACAGTAGTTGTCGGTGAGGAGAGGAGAACGGATCGCTGCAGCCGGTGGGTGATCAGTGAGTATGACCTGTTTTTTACAGATTTTTACTCAATTATCATCAGTCTAGTGTCACCGCACAACATGTCACCACACAACATGCCACCACACAACATGCCACCACACAACATGTCACCACACAACATGTCAGCACACAACATGCCACCACACAGTGTAAACATACATGTCCCCAAAACACAATGTCCCCAAAACACAATGGGGCTGATTTACTAAGATGAATGCGCTGCGCTGGTTCATACCTCAATTTGTGCGCCAGATAAATGTTTAAGTGAGCGTATGAACCGGCGCACGCATAAGCGCAACACATAATATGCCGGCGCACGCGATAATAATATGCCATTAATAATAGCACACCCCGTATCATTAACAGTCCATTCACACAGGGGCAACATGACTTCCAGCGCGACTTTGGGAGGCAACTTGGACACGAGTATGAATCACAGCGCAACTTGGGGTGACTTACAACATGACTTGGGGCGACTTACAACACAACTTTAAAGAGGAGGGCCGGTTTAAAAAATGTTTTTTTTTAAAAGTCAGCAGCTGCAAACACTGTAGCTGCTGACTTTTAATAAGCACTTACCTGTCCAGGGCGCCCGCGATGTCGGCCGCCCAAGGCTGACCTGTCCCTCGGCTCTCGGGACCCGGCACCACCATTTTAGCTAAGGGAAACAGGCAGTGGAGCCTTGCGGCTTCACTGCCTGTTTCCTACTTCGCATGCGCGAGTCGCACATCGCTTTGTGAATGGGGCGCGCTGTGTTCTGGGACACACAGTTCCCAGAACACAGCGCGAACCATTACCCAGAAGATGCCGCACGGAGGAGAGAAGACAAAAGATCACCGCGGAGGAAGAAGAGGCAGATTAGGACGATGTGCCTAGCAACAGGCATTTCTGGTAAGTTTAAAAAAATATATATATTATTTTTTTCTGATTTTTTTCTAAATTTTAATGTATTTTTGTTTTTCAGGGTGGCCCTCCCCTTTAAGTCGCCCCCCGGCCAGGCAACTTTAATAAAAAAAAAAAAATGGCATGGGTTCCCCTCCAAGAGCATACCAGGCCCCTCAGGTCTGGTAAGATATCAAGGGGAACCCCGCGCCAAAAAAAAAAAGAAATGGTGTGGGGGTCCCCCTCAAAATCCATACCAGACCCTTATCCGACCACACAACCTGGCAGGCCGCAGGAAAAGAAGGGGGGGACGAGAGAGAGCCCCCCCCCTCCTGAACTGTACCAGGCCACATGCTCTCAACATTGGGATGGTGCTTTGGGCTCCCCCAAGCACCTTGTCCCCATGTTGATGAGGACAAGGGCCTCATCCCCACAACCCTGGCCGGTGGTTGTGGGGGTCTGCGGGCGGGGGCCTTATCGGAATCTTGAAACCTCCTTTAACAAGGGGACCCCAGATCTCAGCCCCCCCCCCGTGTGAAATGGTAAGCCTACCATTTCACCCAAAAAGTGACAAAAGTGTGTAAAATGACAAGAGACAGTTTTTGACAATTTCTTTTTTAAAGTCTTCTTCTTTCATCTTCTTTCTTCTGGTCTTCTTCCTTTCTTCATCCTTTGGTTTCTTGCTCCATCTTCTTCTTCCTCCGATCCTCTGCTTCTTGCTCCGGTGTTCTCGTCCGGCATCTTCCTCCACGGCGTCTCTTCTTCCTCGCTTCCTCCTCGGGTCGCTCCGCGCAATGGGAGGGCTCCCACTTTGTCTTTGTCGCGGGGTTCCCTTAATATCCACGCCAGACCTGAAGGGCCTGGTATGGAATTTCGGGGGACCCCCGCGCATTTAAAAAAACCATAGAAGTGAACCAGCGCAAAAAAAAAAAGTCAAGTTGAGAGGTGCGCCTGTTCAACTTATGCAAATGAATCTACGCGGCTTGACATTTACTAAGATTTTGCCAGATCACTTGATCTGGCAACAATCTTTACTAAGATTTGAACCAGAGCACTTGAAAGTGCACAAATGCCGCGTGCGCATGCGCAGTGCATAAATTTACCTCGCGCAGTTCTAAGTGTATTTGCAGGTGCAGCAAGCTTGCTCAGAGAAAGTTACTTTTCCGTTCTATTTTGGGCATATTTGTTACTTGGACAGTTGTAACTATACTTCCTTACATCACCCCACATCACCCCCATAATATTGGCACTTCCAGCTTCTTTTAACTCTGAGTTGAAGAATGCGTGCGCCATGTCTATAGCGGCGCACGGATCGCCACCTCCCATGCGCCAGCATGCTAATTTTAAATGGGGAATTGCACTGTGTTACAGGCGCAAATTCTTTGTGAATACGAAAATGCCCGTTGTGCATCGGCGTGCGCCTCAACTCATGGCGCAAACCCTTTGTAAATCACCCCCAATGTCTCCAAATAACAAAAACACCTGTCCCCCGCATATGTCCCACTAAAATCACATGTCCTAATGATTATCTGCACACGTATGTCCGTGATCACCTGCGCACATCTGTACATGATCATTTGCGTACATATGTCCGTGATCACACGACCCAATTATTATACACTTAACTGAATTTTTTTTTCCAAAAACATGTAGCAGAATGCACTTTGGCTTAAATGTATGACAAAATTCAATTTTATTGTATTTCTTTTAAGATAGAAAGAAGAAAATATTGTTGTTTTTTTCCAAATGTCCACTCTTTTTTTTGCTTATATCGCAAAAAATTTAAAACGGAGTCGTGACTAAATACCACCAAAAGAAAGCTCTATTTGTGCGAACAAAATGCTAAAAATTTAATTTGGGTACAGGGGGGGATTCACTATAAACTATGTATAAAGCTAATGTATCGGCCTGGAGTTTGGTTTTAAAATATTGTTTGGAGTATATGTTTAGATTTTAGTGTTATTTTGATGTCTTTTAAATGTAACATTTTAAATCTTATGTTCTGAGCCTTTTTTATTGCTGTATCTTCTCTGAGCGGTGATTACAAACACCCTCAGGTGACTATTTAAAAAAGTCTACAATGGAGTAATTTGTAAAAACCTAAAGCTATTCTGTTTATTCAGCTCGTCCTTTGCTTTGTAAAAAAAACTAAATACCTTTGCTTTGTAAAAAAAAAATACATTTTCTTTGTAGAAAAAAAAAAAACGTAGAATACGCTGGGTAAATTATAATACGTAGAAGGGTATAAAAATTCTAACAAAGAATTTCTCTTATTTGTTCTCCTTGTGGTCTGTTAACTATAAATTGAAAGAGCGTGGTTATATCCGTTCAATATGTGCAAAAAAATATCTGTCATGTCTGACATGCATCGCTGTCCTTTGTCTCATACACCCTCCTGTATTCTCTTCTACTTCCAGTCCGGGCCTTTTCTTGTTCAAATATTTTATTGAAATGAAGCTCATGTCACACTGAAATTGTGTGGCTTAACCGCTTGCTGTGCGCCGCACACAGATGTACGTCGGTAGAATGGCACAGGCAGACAAATGGGCGTACCTGTACGTCCCTTTAAATTTGGCACCTATCGGGCGCGCGCGCGCCGGCCAAATGCCGCCGGAGCGTGCCCGCGGGTCCCGGGGACTCAATGTTTGCCGGCGGCCCGCTATTGCGGTGTGGAGAGGTAGAACTGGGGAGATGCCTATGTAAACAAGGCATTTCCCGTTCTGCCTAGTGATATGACAGAGATCTATTGCTCCCTGTCATTGGGAGCAGTGATCGCTGTCATGTCAGTGGAAGCCCATCCCCCCCACATTTAGAACACCCTCCCTAGGACACACTTAACCCCTCGATAGCCCCCTAGTGTTTAACCCCTTCCCTGCCATTGTCATTTACACAGTAATCAGTGCATTTTTATAGCACTGATCGCTGTATAAATGACAATGGTCCCAAAATAGTGTCAAAAGTTTCAGATGGGTCCACCATAAAAATCACAGATCGACACCATTACTAATAAAAAAAAGAATAATAAAAATGCTATAAAACTATTCCCTATTTTGTAGACACTATAACTTTTGTGCAAACCAATCAATATACGCTTATTGCGTTTTTTTTTTAACAAAAATATGTAGAAGAATACGTATCGGCCTAAACTTTTTAAAAAATATTGCTTTTTTTTTTTCAAAATTGTCGTTCTTTTTTTGTCAATAGCTCAAAAAATTCAAACCGCAGAGGTGATCAAATACCACCAAAAGAAAGCTCTATTTGTGGGAAAAAAAGGACGTAAATTTTGTTTGGGTGAAATGTCGTACGACTGCGCAATTGTCAGTTAAAGCATCACATTGCCGAATCGCAAAAAAAGTGCTCTGGACAACCAAACTGAATGAAACGAAATAACTAAATTAACGAATCTAAACCAAAAATCAAAAAAACTAATTATTTTCTTCATGCACATGTCTACTCTATGGCAGGGTTTCCCCTGTTAACATTGTGTTTGTTGATGGGGGAATGAAGCTAATTTGCTCTGTGTATGGCCAGACTTAAGCACAATATGGCAGAGGGGTACCAGCAGGTGATGTGTTGTTCTATCAAAGAAGAAGCAGGGCAGGGATTGGCACTTTTTGGCGCCAACAATCAACAAATCACAATCTTCTTTACAAGCAGCCTTTCAGATGGGAGCTGTGAGGCATTAGATAGAACAAAATCTGAACCAATGTCATACCTCCCAACTTTTTGAGATGGGAATGAGGGACACCTATCGGCAAAAGTATGCAGGCATAGGACACACCCCTTGCCACGCCCCCTTAAAGGAGAATTGTACAAAAAAACAAGATTGGTTGGCAAGAGCTTTTTTTACCACTACTATTGGCTTTTGGAATTTACTAATGCAGCAATTTAGAAATCAGATGAAAGGTTTAGTACTGGAAAACACTTTTTGATAGATAAAAAGTGCATTTTATATACATCTATATCAGGGATATGCAATTAGCGGACCTCCAGCTGTTGCAGAACTACAAGTCCCATGAGGCATAGCAAGACTCTGACAGCCACAAGCATGACACCCAGAGGCATGATGGGAATTGTAGTTTTTCAACAGCTGGAGGTCTGCTAATTGCATATCCCTGATCTATATAGATCAGACCAAAATGAGGGACAAATGAGGAGGAATGAGGCACAGAGAAACATTGTTCCAAATCAGGGACAGTCCCTCCAAATCAGGGACAGTTGGGAGCTATGCAATATAAGTAAAAAAAAATAAAATGGCTGGAGTTCAACTTTACCAAAATGAAAAATGTGAAGACCCCCCCTTTCCCAGAGATACAGCAGACCAGACATACAGGCTGGTATCTGCATGGGTATTTCTATGTTTAGAGGATTGTGAGCATTCCAGCCTGTATACTCCCTGCCACCCAAGAGTGCTTCAAGAGGACCACCCCAGAAATAAGGACCTCTCCCTCTAAAAGCACTGATGCCTGATATTGACAGGCACCAGGAATTCCTACACCCTGAAGGGGTGTCTATTTGTACGTCTCTACTAATCTATGATGTTCTCTGAAATAACTTGAACCTGACAAAAATATTTGGCATCCATCATTGTTATCTATCATGAACAAGTTTATCTGTACCCTTCCCCACAAAAAGAAGAACACACAATTTCTGTGAAATATCTTGAAACTTACCAAAATATTTGATATTCATCTTTGTTTAATACATGTTTATTAAAATCTGATTTTGCTTTCAATTTAACAGATTTTTTAAAGATTAATCAATAAAACAAATGCATTTGGTGTGGATAAAAAATGATGTGACCCTTAACCTAGATTAGAGGATAAACGTCCCCTCCAAGAACACTAGGCCACACCACATCCTTCACTAATAAGATAAATACACACTTAAAAATATTAGGACTTCTAGGGTTGGATGCCCCAGGTGATTAAACACGCACCAAAAGCATTAAAATTACCATTTTATTAGTATCAAATGATAAAACAACAGTTAAAATTCTTGATACATGATTAAAAAATAATCCCAAATAGCATTGTATATTACACATGTAGCGCACCCCCTAACAGGCATGTACTGGCCATCGGGACTGCCGGGAGTTTCCTGGTGGGCTGATGGCTCAGTGGGCCGCTCTGATGTAAGGGCAGTGGCGTAACTAGAACCTTCAGGGCCCCGATGCAAGAAACCATGAAGGGCCCCCCTGAGCCCCAGCCAGGGCCCTTCCCTCCGAGTCCGGCGGTGGAACTTCCGGGGCGTGGTCACAGATATGACCTTTGTGAGACCTGTAGTTCCACCACTGGTATCAGTAGTTTTTTTTCATTTTAATTTTTTAATTTTTAGGTGCCATATTGGGGGACTGTCCCCAGGCAGGATGAGGTCCCCGTCCCCAGAAGAGATGAGGTCCTTTTCTCCAGGGCAAATTAAGTTACTGCCCCCAGGTGAGAAGGGGTCCCTGTCCCCAGGGGAGATGGGGGTCCCTGTCCCCACCTGAGAAGGGGTCCCTGTCCCCAGGGGAGGTGGGTGTCCCTGTCCCCACGTGAGAAGGGGTCCCTGTCCCCAGGAGGAGATGGAGGGGGTATGTAATGGTGTGTGGGGGACGGGGTCCTCTCACTCACCATGACCAAGCTGCAGGCCACACACTCATCCATGTTGGCCTGGGCTCCATCCAGTGTGCTGGACGGGTGATCAGCATATCCCCCAGAAAGACCTTTCATCATCTGTGTATGACGGGGGAGGAGGGGGGCTGGCAGACAAGCCTGCAGTGCCCTCCGGGGAGCCGGCTCTCATAGGGCTGCACTGCATCTGTGTGCTTAAAGTTTGTTTACCTGGGAGAAGTATGCAGTGCAGTGTGGGCCGGACTCGGGGGGGGCGGGACTCTGGCTGGGGAGAACAGACATCGGACTGAGCGGCAATGCATGGAGCAGGAGAGGGGTACTCTGAGGAGCCGGCCGAGGACACAGGCCATGCAGGGAATGCACAACTAAAGAGCAGTCAGCAGTCAGCATGGAGCTCTACTAGTCACCCTTCACCTCCAGCCACCCGTGTGCATGGTGCACTGGTACCCGTAGCTGCCTATGCTGCCGCCGGCCATATGTAAAGGGGCCTGCATGGGCCCCCTGCAGCACAGGGCCCAGTTGCGGTTGCAACTGCTGCACCCCCTATAGTTACGCCCCTGTGTAAGGGGGCTGGTGATGGGACACTCTGATGTAAGGGGGTGCTGGTGGGACACTCTGATGTAAGGGGGCTGGTGATGGGACACTCTGATGTAAGGGGGTGCTGATGGGACACTCTGATGTAAGGGGGCTGGTAATGGGACACCAGGGCCGTTTTTAAGGCAGGGCAAAAGGGGCAGCTGCCCTGGGCCCTGTCATTGTTGTGGGGCCCAAAGCAGCTGCTTCATACTTGCCAACTATCCTGGTTTAATTCCCTTGTCTCTTGAGGTTTTAGTCCCGTACTGTGTCCCAATATCTCAGTGTGAAGTGCTGCTACTGATGCTGCCCAGCTCTGCCCTATTGTTGTGTACAGATGACTCAACTGCAGACCCTGTGTTTACATGTAAATTACCGGCATTTATATGTAAATAGCGGCGGCCGGCCACATTGATATGAATATCATGCCCCCCTGAGGTCATATCCACAGTAATCTCTAGCAACCAATCAACAAACAGAAATCATGTGCTATAACCTCTAGTAACTAATCAGTGAGCCCTGTGTGCTGTAACCTCTGGCAACCAGTCAGTGAGCGGTAATGATACACTGTAACCTCTGGCAACCAATTGCAATAGCTGCCTGATCTGATTCAGTAAACGGATTTTGAGTCTAGCTGCTATTTATTGTATGTCTGAGACCAGGGGGAAAGTAAAACTGCATGGAGGGGGGGGCCACGAAAAGTTTTGCCCAGGGTCCAATCAGTATTAAAGACGGCTCTGTGGGACACTCTGATGTAAGAGGGTGCTGATGGGATGCTCTGTTGTAAGGGGGCTGGTGATGGGAGACTCTGATGTAAGTGGGTCCTGATGGGACACTCTGATGTAAGGGGCTGATAATGGGACACTCTGATGTAAGGGGGTGCTGATGGGACACTCTGATGTAAGGGGGTGCTGATGGGACACTCTGATGTAAGGGGGTGCTGATGGGACACTCTGAAGTAAGGGGGCTGATGATGGGAAACTCTGATGTAAGGGGCTGATGATGGGACACTCTGATGTAAGGGGTTGATGATGGGACACTCTGATGTAAGGGGCTGATGATGGAACACTCTGATGTAAGGAGCTGATGATGAGACACTCTGATGTAAGGGGGTGCTGATGGGACACTCTGGTGTAAGGGGGCTGGTAATGGGACACTCTGATGTAAGGTGGTGCTGATGGGATGCTCTGTTGTAAGGGGGCTGGTGATGGGAGACTCTGATGTAAGTGGGTGCTGATGGGACACTCAAAATGTAAGTGGTTCGGTCTGGATGAAGTCCAGGGCCAAATTTCTGTCCCAGTCCAGCCCTGCCCACTAAGGAGCCTCAAGGGAACTGGGATCCCCCTCCCTGCACAGGCAGGCACACCAAAATCATCACAGGCACACTTGAGTCAGAGAACAGTCCGTGACTTTGTCTTTTTTTGTTTTTATTCTTCCTATATACAGTCTCCTATATACAGCTCTATGTACAAGTCCACTTCTTCCTCCAGCACTCACTTGCTAGCAGAACCCAGCTGGGACACTGTAAATATCTGACAGTCAGTCAGATTAAAGCAATGGCCCATTACAGGCAGGAACCCAAGGCCCCTTGGTTTTCAATATCCAGCTTCCATTTCTCCTGTGGCTACTGATCCCAGCACCACCTCTTCAGGCACTGCCAACCCACCTGACTGCAGCTGTCCCTTTCACTAGCCCTCCAGGCTAACTTCTCTCCACAGTCCTCCAGACTGACACTCACCAGCCCACCCGGCTGACTCTCAGGAGATCTCCCAGACATGCTGACCTGCACAAGCTGTCCTCCTTACTCCTATGCCTCCAGGAAGGGCTTCCCCATGTGTTTTGGAAGGATCCTTCCAGCACACAAGCCCCATGCCCAAGGTCACCCCCCTTCCCAGACAAGGGGGCACCCTCTATTTCCACCAACAGCCTCCTCAGCACTCCATCTTACAACTGACTGCCCCTGCCGGCATGGTCCATGTCTATTTATGAGGTGGATTTCCCCATCCAGCCCCTTTCTGGGGGATTGGTCGAGGCCCTCATAAATATTTCAGGAAGCCCCTCCTTACTCTCACCCTCCAGCTCTGGAAGTTTCTACAAACTTCCTGATCAGGGGGAAGTGCCAGAGAGAGAGAGCTGGCCCCATACACACTATCTATTTTCTGCAGATTTTTGTCTTCAGATCTACCAAAACCATATAATATGAGGTCAAACCTTAAGAGTTTCAATTTGCATGCAATCAGGCAGGCCCTTGTACTACATGGTTTTGGTAAATCTGAAGACAAAAATCTGCAGAAAATCTAATAGTGTCTAAGGGGCCTTAGCCCTGAGCTAGCTATGTTTTTCCTACTGTAACAGCAAACCCATTTACATCTAGCACACATACTAGAGGGTGTTACACACCCATAAAGAAGCTATATTTGGGGACAGTGTGGCAAAAGCACCATGGTAAATTAATCGTATATCTGGATCCATAAATATGGAATCAACAGGACGTAACTGCTGGTAACATGGTGAGTAAGGCCTCACTCAACATGTTTCACATATTTTGCTTCCTCTGGGTTAGGGTTCTAAAATTAAAAAAGCAATTTTGTAATACACTACACTATAGCAGTATGTGATAGATGGTCATCAAAAAAAAGAAGGTCCAAGCAGATAAGCATGTCTAAAATACAACTGCAATCCCCAAATAATCATGCCAAGTGTGGACATCCACATAGCTCAATTACGAATTAAAAAAAAAAAGTTATGTGTTAATCACAATTCAAAACGTGCTACCCGATAGCCACATAACCCATCGGTAACATCAAATAACAAATAAGTATATCGTCTGACATACAGTAAATGATAATGGATACTAATACAGGATCATTGGCTCATATATATAAAGTAATATGCTGAAACACAAACTGATACACATCAAGAACACATGAACTATGCAAATCATAATAATATAATTCTGGCCAGGATTATAGTGGTCAGCATGGTATGGAACCACCCATCTATGCATCTATTTACAAGAATCGTTTAACGTTAATCACCTTATTGAGCCCCGGGCCCTATCTGCACAGTAGTTGGATCCACTTAGTTTCCAGACAAATAACTTGTTGATCCACATTCCCTCCACAAATGGAAGTAGGGACATGTTCCAGTGTGTAAAACCACATGACCCTTAAGTCATATCTGTGGTATAATCCCACATGTCTAGAGATAGGGGGAAGTCATTTTGGTAATTAAGTATAAGTGGTCATATATTCTTCTCCAAAATGGCCACTTTGTATATATAAAAGGATTTACAATCACACATCAAGAAGCCTACCGATGGTTTGACAATTTGTGTAGTAACAGGAAAACCATAATGGGGGCGATTGTCTTTCATATCTAGGAGGGTTGGCTACATTGACCTTAAACGTCCTAATATTTTGTAGCTGTAATCACAGGAATATCAGGTTGCTTCAGATGGTCTTATCGCTTTTACCTTTGACATGCTGGTCTATAATTATCTTTCTGATCTCGAGTTCGACAACTCTTTGTTTTCTCTGGTCCACATCCGGAGTGGTACACATGATGATACCAAACAGTGGAATGACTACTTTCCTCCACTTAAATAGACAGGCTGGGTTCACACCTATGCAAATTGGATGCGGGTTTCCCTGGTCCCCAGTCTCCGAAGGCAGTGGATCATGCTCTGCTTCAGTATGTCGCAGTACATGTTGGCATTCATGGTTCCCTCAATGAACTGTAGTTCCCCAGTGCTGGCAGCACCAGACCATGGCACTCCCACCACCATGCTTGACTGTAGGCAAGACAGATTTCTCTTTGTACTCCTCACCTAGTTGCTGCCACACACGCTTCACACCATCTGAACCAAATAAGTTTATCTTGGTCTCATCAGACCACAGGACATGGTTCCAGTAATCCATGTCCTTAGTCTGCTTGTCTTCAGCAAATTGTTTGCAGGCTTTCTTGTACATCACCTTTAGAAGAGGCTTCCTTCAGGGATGACAGTCATGCAGACCAATCTGATGCAGTGTGCGGCGTATAGTCTGAGCACAGACAGGCTGACCCCCCACCCCTTCAACCTCTGCAGCAATGCTGGCAACACTCATACGTCTATTTCCCAAAGACACCCTCTGGATATGGCGGTGAGCATGTGCACTCAACTTCTTTGGTTGACCATGGAGAGGTCTGTTCTGAGTGGAACCTGTTCTGTTAAACCACTGTATGGTTTGGCCACCGTTCTGTAGCTCAGTTTCAGGGTCTTGGCAATCTTCTTATAGCCTAGGCCATCTTTATGTAGAGCAACAATTCTTTTTTTCAGATCCTCAGAGAGTTCTTTGCCATGAGGTGGCATGTTGAACTTCCAGTGACCAGTATGAGAGAATGAGAAAGATAACACCAAATTTAACACACCTGCTCCTCATTCACACCTGAGACCTTGTAACACTAACGAGTCACATGACACCGGGGAGGTAAAACGGATAATTGGGCCCAATTTGGACATTTTCCATTTTGTTGCCAGCGGTTTAGACATTAATGGCTGTGTGTTGAGTTATTTTGAGGGGATAGCAAATTTACACTGTTATACAAGCTGTACACTCACTACTTTACATTGTGGCAAAGTGTACTTTCTTCAGTGATGTCACATGAAAATATATAATAAAATATTTACAAAAATATGAGGGGTGTACTTACTTTTGTGAGATACTGTACGTAAAAGTGATTAAAACCTTCTCCCAGGTCATTTGTCTTTCCAGAGTAAAGAAGGGCTCAATGGAAACACTAGGCGGCCTAGAAAAATCTGAGTACGGCAAATAACCCAATACAATATCATATACAGTGCATCCGGAAAGTATTCACAGCGCTTCACTTTTTCCACATTTTGTTATATTACAGCCTTATTCCAAAATGGATTCAATTCATTATTATCCCTCAAAATTCTACACACAATACCCCATAATGACAACGTGAAAGAAGTTTATTTGAAATCTTTGCAAATTTATTAAAAATAAAAAAAACGAAAAAAATTACATGTACAGTAAAACATTGGATTGAGAGTAATGTGGTTTGAGAGCTTTTTGCAAGACAAACAGGCGATGTCTGGATATACAAGTAGCGTCATATCAGAACTGAGTATAAAAGAGAAGAGAGGCGCCTCTAAGTGTAGAAATATGGTTACATTTAATGAAGGTACAACATTTAGCAACTCACATGGTTGATGAATAAAACAGGCACATCAAAGTATACAGGCATCCGGGGTAAAGCAGTCCACATAGACCATCCTTCACACCGCCATCGACGTCATCACTTCCACGCTGCGCTCCACTAGTGTTTCAAGCCTCACTTTCAGATCGATCTACTGCAGGGTAGTCTTCCGGGTCAGACTGACAGTGGTGAGAGCCGGTGGTGTGGGGGATGGTCTGTGTGGACGGCTTTACTGCATACCTGCATATTTAGATGTGCCCCTTTTAATCATTAACTATATCAGTTGCTAAATGTTGTACCTGCATTAAATGTAACCATATTGCTACACTAAGGCTGCTTTCACACTGCAGCGGGAGCGGCGTCGACGGTAAAGTGCCGCTATTTTTAGCGGCGCTTTACCGTCGTTTTAGCGGCGGTGTGCGGGCGCTAGCGGGGTGGTTTTAACCCCCGCTAGCGGCCAGAAAAGGGGTTAAACCCGCCCGCAAAGCGGCGCTTTGCCGGCGGTATTGCCGCGGTGTCCCATTGATTTCAATAGGTAGGAGCAGTATAGGAACGGTGAATACACCGCTCCTTCACCGCTGCAAAGATGCGGCTAGCAGGACTTTTTTCACCATCCTGCCAGCGCATCGCTCCAGTGTGAAAGCCCTCCGGCTTTCACACTGGAGTTAAAGGGGCCGGTTTTTTTCAGGCGCTACACAGGCGCTATTTTTAGCGCTGTAACGCCTGAATACCGCCCCAGTGTGAAAGCAGCCTTAGAGGCGCCTCTCCTCCCTTTTATACTCCGTAGCTCCTGCTGGATTTTGCTTCTAATCCCCTTGTGGAGGCTTCCATTTGTGGATGGACATTTTATGGTTACACAACCTGGTCACATTGCTATAATCTTTTTATATGGACTATAAACTGAAGGATTTATGAATATATGGTTGTGGAACGAATCATCTGAGTTTCCATTATTTCTTATGGGGAAATTCGCTTTGATATACGAGTGCTTTGGATTACAAGCATTGTTTCCGGAATGAATTATGATCGCAATCCAAGTGTCAGGGAAATAGCCGCAATATCACGAGGTTCGTTCGTGTTAACGCGCGTCGGCGCCTACGTAAGCGCAAGGTAGTTTCCAGACGAACGACCGACGCTACGTCTAACCGGGCGGGCATACGCGGTGATGCCACGAATACTCAACGTACTCGACGTAGACGTACGATCGCTCCAACGCGCTCGCGACGTGACCCGGTCATCTCGTCCATTTAAACGATCGCCTGACACTCCTGCATTGCTGGATTATCGTCAGCTCTCCTGTGAAACCTGTACCCGTGCTTCCTGTTTTCTGATCTCCAGTGTACCGACCCGGCTTGCTTGACCTGCTCCTGTTGTTCTCCTGGCTCTGACTCCTGGCTTGTACCTGACGTTCCTGATCCGCTTCCTGCACCTGATCCCGGCCTGTTGACTATTCTCTGGACTTCCGCTGTCTACTCTCGGACTTCCTAGCACAGTTGCCCTTCTAGGCCTGCTTACTCCGTACTTGGCCTCTGCTGCTGCTACCTGGCAACCTGTGCTACTGTGGGCACTGCATCCCTGTGTCAACTTCAGGGTTGTGCTGCGCTCGGCCGCAAGGGGAGCCCTCTCAGCATTTCGGCCTCACTCCTGACCGTGACACCAAGGTTTTATTGTACAGAAGTATTCACAGCCTTTGCCATGACACTCAAAATTTAGCTGAAGTCCAAGGAGTTGTCTGTAGACCTCAGAGACAGGATTGTATGGAGGCACAGATCTGGGGAAGGATACAGAAAAATGTCTGCATTATGAAGGTCCCATTGAGCACAGTGGATTATCATTATCTGTAAATGGAAGACTTTTTCAACCACCAGGACTCTTCCTAGAGCGGGCCGCCCAGTCAAATTGAGCGATCGGGGGAGAAGGGCCTTAGTCAGGGAGGTGACCAAGAACCCGACCTTCACTCTGACAAAGGTCCAGCGTTTCTCTGTGGTGAGAATAAAAACCTTCCAGAAGAACAATCATCTATGCAGCACTCCACCAATCAGGCCTGTATGGCAGAGTGGCCAGGCGGAAGCCACTCCTCAGTAAAAGGTACATGACTGCCCATCCAAAGTTTGCCAAAAGACACCCGAAGGACTCTCAGGCCATGAGAAACAACATTTTTTGGTCTGATGAAACAAAGAGTAACTCTGGCCTTAACGGCAAGCCTCATGTCTGCAAGAAACCAGGCACCGCTCATCACCTGGCCAATACCATCCCTACAGTGAAGCATGGTGGTGGCAGCACCATGCTGTGGGGATGTTTTTCAACAGCAGGAACTGGGAGACTAGTCAGGATCAAGGGAAAGATGAATGCAGCAACGTACAGAGACATCCTTGATGAGAACCTGCTCCAGAGCCCTCTGGACCTCAGACTTGGGCGAAGGTTCATCTTCCAACTGAACAAAGACCCTAAGTACACAGCCAAGATAACAAAGAAGTTGCTAAGGGACAACTCTGTGACTGTCCATGAGTGGCACAGCCAGAGCCCAGACTCTAACCTGATTGAACATCTCTGGAGAGATCTGAAAATGGCTGTGCACGGGTGTTCCCCATCCAACCTGCTGGAGCTTGAGAGTTCCTGCAATTAAGAATGGGAGAAACTGCCCAAAAGTAGGTGTGCCAAGCTTGTAGCATCATACTCAAAAAGACTTGAGGCTGTAATTGGTGCCAAAGGTGCTTCAAATAAGTATTGAGCAAAGGCTTTGAATACTTATGTACATGGGATTTTGTTTTTATTTTTTCTTTTCAATAAATTTGCAAAGATTTCAAACAAACTTCTTTCATGTTGTCATTATGGGGTATTATTTGTAGAGTTTTGATAAAAATAATGTACAAAAGGGTATGTGGCGCTACCTCGCTTACTACAAACTGCAAATAATTAAATAAAATAAAAATGAATTAATTAATAATAAATATGTGCAAAATAGGCAGAAATATAGTATAAACTATGTGCAAAAAAGCTGAAGTGCAAACAGCGCCTAAAGTGCAATAATAACCACATAAAATTACAAATAAAATTGTGCAATATACACATATGTGCAATCGACAATAAAAGTGCAAAACAAGTGCAAATGATGCATGAAATCCAATATATCAAAATTGTGAAATCTGATTCAAAAGTGCAGTGCAATCTTCAATATAAAACAGTGACAGTCCACAAAGTCCATGCAGTGAAATAAAAATTGCAGCAACTCCTGGTTGTGACAGTCCACCGATATTTCAGTGCTCAGCTTGTGCACCCAATGTTTTCCCCAAAGTGCTGTGGATACTCTGTATAGTAACCTGAATAGGTCAACTCCTAACAATGGTTAATGATGGGTAACAGGAGGTCTCATTTCTACATTTCAAGATACAAGTAGTGGGGTCGACTAGTTTCGCCCCTGTATGTGCGCTTCTTCTGGAGCGAGATCAATAATATATGAAACAAAATTGTATCTCGAAAAGCAGAAATTACACTTCCTGAGTTGGCTACTGTTACCTATAATTAACCATTGTTCGGAATTTTTTTTAATCAAGTGTTTGTTTATGATTTTGTTAAAAATTCAAACAAACTTTGTGATACGTGGTTGGGATTTGAACCAGCAACCCTTTGCCGCCCAATCTAAGCTTCTCCGTTTGTTTCTTTGTTTGTTTGTTTGTTTCTATCTATCTATCTATCTATCTATCTATCTATCTATCTATCTATCTATCTATCTATCTATCTATCTACACTTTATTGTCAAAAGTATTGGGATGCCTGCCTTTACATGCACATGAACTTTAATGGCATCCCAGTCTTAGTCCGTAGGGTTCAATATTGAGTTGGCCCACCCTTTGCAGCTATAACAGCTTCAACTCTTCTGGGAAGGCTGTCCACAAAGTTTAAGATGGGAAGGTTTGACCATTCTTCCAGAAGTACATTTGTGAGGTCAGACACTGATGTTGAACAAGAAGGCCTGGCTCGCAGTCTTCGCTCTAATTCATCCCAAATGTTTTCATATAGGGTTGAGGTCAGGACTTTTTGTGCACTTTTCCTAATAATTTCGCGGAGGAGGAATTATGGTGTGGAGTTATTTTTCAGGGGTTAGCTTGGCCCCTTAGTTCCAGTAAAGGGAACTCTTAAGGCATCAGCATACCAGGAGATTTTGGACAATTTCATGCTCCTAACTTTGTGGAAACATGACTGTGCACCAGTGTACAAAGCAAGGTCAATAAAGACATGGATGAGCGAGTTTGGGGTAGAGGAACTTGACTGGCCTGCACAGAGTCCTGACCTCAACCCAATAGAACACCTTTGGGATGAATTTGAGTGGAGACTGTGAGCTAGGCCTTCTCATCCAACATCAATGCCTGACCTTACAAATGCACTTCTGGAAGAATGGTCAAACTTTCCCATAGACACACTCCTAAATTTGTCGACTTCCTTACCAGAAGAGTTGAAGCTGTTATAGCTGTTCTTTCTTTCTCCACAGTTGCAATGCCCCACTTTACTCGGTAGACAAGCACACGGCCTCACAGATTAAACCTTGTCTGGAAAGCTGTTTACAGAGGAAATCTAGGCATAAATGAATGCACAGTGCACACTGCAGGCTATTGACACATAGGCTTTTTCTATTGAGTTGTTTGTTTTCAATCATACAGTGAATCAGAACCAAACCTTTTTCTGTGTCTCCTTTCTGTATGACTCTTAAATCACAGTTTGTGGACATAGACCTGTGTGTCATAGGCTGCTAAACCCACCCAAACAACTCAGTCTGTACACATCGGCAATTAGGAAGACCTCATTAAAAGGTTACAAATTCGGAGCTGAACCTGGTACTTTTTTTTATCATCTTAACTCTGACCTTAAAGAGGAGGTCCACGAACCCCTGCAAAAATGAAAAGCCAGCAGCTACGCATACTACAGCTGTTGACTTTTAATAATACACTTACCTGTCCTGGAGTCCAACGATGTCTTCACTGCAGCTGATGCTTCCATTGCGGATAAGGGAACCCGGCAGTGTAGCATTACGGCTTCCCACAGGTCTCTACTGCACATGCTGGCCAGTAGTAGAGTAAGGAGGAGGAGGGAGCCAAGCTGTGACGTAATGCGTTGCGGCCCAGACTCCAGGAAGTGGGGACAGGATACCTGTCAAAGACAGGTATCCACTCCCCCCTGGTGCCAAATGTGGCACCAGAGGAGGGAGGAGACAAATGAGCAAAAGTTCCACTTTTGGGTGGAACTCCGCTTTAAAGTGATAGTGAAGGTAATTTTTTAACAAACGTGCCTATACTTACCTGCTCTGTGCAAATGAATTGCACAGAGCAGGTCCAAACCTCCTCTTTGTGGGTCCCCCTGTCAGTACTCCTGGCCCCTCCCCTCTGTCCAATGCCCCACTCATGCATGCTTAAACCCAAGCTCTGCTCCTATTGACACAGGCAGGGGGAATTGGCCCCGCCCCCTGTAACAAAATCATTTCCCACACTCCGCTTGAGTGCTTTCGTCATACACTGCTTCCTTCTAGTCTGAATATAGATATCAGATCTTCCAACTGCTTGCAACCACAAACTAGGCAGTTCTCATTTTTGCTGCTGAACATGAATTGTTTATTGAAACACAGATACACAGAGACATTCAAACGTCTCATCAGTAGACTGTCCAATCAGCAGGGAGAGCTGCTGGAGGAATCCCCCCTCCCCCTCACAGCTATTCTACATACACATCCCATAATACCTTTAATAATACCCATAATACCCAAGACAGACAGACACAGTAAAACAATGGAATATAGCCATACCCCAAACGACCCAGCAAAGAGTCTCCAACAGTATGGGAAAATATACAATATATATAACTTTATATAAATATATATATAATATATCTCATTCCATTGTGGTTGTATAGTGAGTCAGATTTGTACAAATCAGACTGTAGTAACTTAGACATAGGAGGTACATGGGGAGCTTAAGCAAGGGTTTCCCAACCTCTCCAAGGGATTCTGGGTTCCATAGGCCCCCCGCCCAAAGTGACTCCTGTCACACCCCCACTTCCTCGTCACTGGCTTTGATTAATGGCACTGGGAGCCAAAAGCTCCCGGTGCCCCAGCAAAGCCAGCAAGACCCGGAAGTGAGTTGAGAGAGGAGCTGCAGACGTGCACTGCGCTGGATTGAATGAGGGCTCAGGTAAGTAAAAGGGAAGTGGGGGGGGGGGTGAAGGGGGATGCTGACGCCTAAACTTTTTTTTACCTTAATGCAAGGAATGCATTAAGGTAAATGTTTAGGCTTTACAACCACTTTAAATGGGCAAAAAAAAATAAAAAAATTATATTTCAAGGATTTAAAATGGAATTAAAGGCTAAAAATATAAAAAGATTGTTAAAATACTTACCTGCCTGTGTGCAATATGTACACTGAGCTGTGCATACTGGCACAGTGTCAGGACACCGGAATGAATGATGTCACCCCAAACTGACCAATCAAGATGGCCAAAGACCAGTAACCAGAAAAAGCCAGGGAGAAGATACCAGCACGAGCGAGAGACCTCAAGTGCATTGGACCGTTGTAGCATAGGTGAGTATCCTTTCCTTTAGGTCTGCTTTAAGGGCTGTACATTGCAATGATTTTCCGGCCTGTACACCTGCTGTGGCCATTATGGTCAATGTCCCCTTTCCTGGTTGGATGTTAAAGTATTAGAATAAAACACTAACCTTCCAGATGTTTTGGATCTGTGTTTCCCATGATGCTCATGCACTCTACAGTGTAGTTGGGCTTCGTGGGAGGTGTGGTTCTGGGGCGGTGCTGAGGTTTCGCCATCACTGCCTTATGTCTTAATAAAAAGGTCCGAACCCAGTTTAGCTCTAAGCCCCTGTACACACGGTCGAGGGTTCTGCCAACCAAATCCGTCGGATTTTGTCCGTCGGATTTAGTCCGACGGATTGTGTCCGAAACTGTTGCATACACACGTCGGACAAAGTTGTTGAAAAATCCGATCTTTCAGAAAGTGATGACGTAATTTCATTACGATGGGACTACATTCAGGCTAGTAGCCAATAGCTTTGATGTAGGAATTTGATCTGAACACGCGTGGCACTTGGTCCTGATCAAAATTCGCTACACATGATCGGAGTATGTCCGATCGAACCAGTTGGTCGGGAAATATTTCCAACATGTTGGAAAATTGGGTCCGACGGATATTCGGACGGAATCACTCTGATACATACCACACACAGTCGGATTATCCAACGACACGGTCCGATAGGACACATTCCGACGGATTCTCCGACCGTGTGTACAAGGGCTAACACAGAAGGAATTCCTTCCTGACAGATGGAATTTGGTATGTTTCTGGTTTGTACTACTTTCATTGCCCTCCACCTAACTTTGGCTGGAGTCTTTACCTAAACATGGAGTGCATCTAATAAGATATTTACACCAATAAACACCATAAAAATACACATTTCAGACCATTTTTAACACCATTCTCTTCACTTTCTTAAAAAAAAAAAAAAAAATATCAATCTACGCCAGTTAGGAAGGTGAATAGTAATGTGAGAGGTCAGAACGTAAGAGGAAAATCCCTGAATCCACAAAGACCCTTGAATCCACAGGGTAACCTGTACCAGGTCCCTGTTTATAACAGGTATAATCCATTACAATATGAAAATGGTGAATATCAACAGTCACCACGTCCTTTTTTAGGGAGAGGAAGGGGATGGCAGAAGCGAGGACGAAGTCGGGGGTACCCCAGAAGGGGGAGACCTCCGATGCAGACCTATCCATCACAAGACCCCCATTGGAGGGAACAGGTGCAATGGGAGAGGAATCAAATCTATTCCCCAGACCTCAGGAGAAACGAACGAGAGGCTGCAGAGCAGGACGAAGGGTCCAGGAAAAGAAGACGCGAAAAGGACTAGGGGGTATTTTTAACTTAGCAGAAGCCTCCTTGACACATAAAGAAATCAATATATTGAATTTGGGTTTAAAATGTGGCCTGAAGAGACCACTAAACAAATTCAATGTTTTTATAGATGTACACAAATATATGAGGAAAATTAATATGAAAAAGTATTTTTTGAATAAAAACTCCCAACCTGTCACTGCGACCTCATCAGTGCAGACTGATAGCGGGTTACGGAATAAGTCACTATTTAACCCCGCTAATAGTGCTAACCAACAAATAGACGTTTTTAAAAATCTGGTGTTACGTGATTTGGAAACTCTCATCCCCCAAAAAAATGCTAATCCACGATATATTCATGAAGGCATTAAGAGTTTGGAAAAAAGAAAGGAGCTGATCATAAGACCTGCTGATAAAGGGGGCGGGGTTGTTTTATTGACAAAAGAATTTTATCACAACCAACTAATAGAAATGTTGATGGACGAAGATACATATAAGAAATTGGATAGAAACCCTACTAAACAATATGAGTATGAGCTGAAGGTTCTAGTGAATCTCGGCGTTTCAACTGGGGTCCTAACTAACAAAGAAATGAGGTATTTAACCCCTAGTAGTAGTAGGATTCCTACTATCTACACTTTGCCGAAAATCCATAAGGATATAAAATGTCCACCTGGCAGACCAATTGTTAATGGGATAGGATCCATTACTTCTAGAATGGGCCAGTATCTTGATCTATATCTACAAAAAAGTGTGATACAGACAAAAGCATACTTGCAGGATACTAAAAATCTTCTACAAATATTAGAAGAAGTGGACTTAGCTGGCAAAGAAGAGGTATACTTGGTCACAGCGGATGTCGCGTCCTTATATACTATCATCCAACATGATGACGCTATTTTGGCCCTTAATTGGGCGCTTAGTCGGAGAGATGATCTAAAACATAATCAAAAAATCTTTTTGAGAAATGCTCTTGATTTCTGTTTAGGTCATAACTATTTCTGGTATGGCGGAAAGTTCTACTCCCAAAAACGCGGCGTCGCAATGGGCGCTAAGTTCGCACCTAGTATAGCGAACCTTTTTATGGGAGAGTGGGAAGACAAGAAAATTTTTTCTGTTAAGAGACAAGAGTTATTGATATACAGACGTTATATAGATGACCTGATCTTTATCTGGTCTGGAACAAGATCTTCCCTTACTGATTTCCTTGCCGAATTGAATAATAATACTAGTCACATTAAATTGACTAGTGAAATAAGCACTGAAAGTATCAATTTTTTGGATGTTAACATCTACAGACATGGAGAAAGACTTGGTACCAAGGCTTATTTCAAACCTACAGACGCAAATAGTTATTTACCGATACAGAGTGGGCATCACCCGGTCTGGTTAAAGAATATTCCTAAAGGTCAAGTGACCAGAATCAGAAGGAACTGCTCCAATGATAATGATTTCTTCTCCCAGGCGAATAGGATTAAAGAAAAATTCCTAGAAAAGGGCTATAGTGATAAACAACTGGACAAAGTGATTGAAGGAGTAGCATCCACATCAAGAGATAATCTCTTGAGTAATAATAATAAGGGCAATCACACTTCCAACAGTCACGAATGGAATTTTATATCAGGGTACCACTCACAATATAGGGAGGTGGAGAATATCTTTTTATCACACTGGCACATCCTTTTGATGGACAAAACATTACAACCAGTGCTACCTGCAAAACCCGGGTTTATATATAGAAGAGCCCCTAACTATGCTGATAAGATAGTTAAAAAAGTGATTGACCCACCTACTCATCCTCCCACTTTGTGGGAAAAAGAAGGGTTTTTTGCTTGTAGACGTTGCAGGGCGTGTAAAGAAGTAAACACACCAATAAGAGCAATGGAACGTTTTTTAGCAACAGAGAATAATAAAGAATTTACAATCAAAGGGTTTATTACCTGCAATACATCGCATGTTGTGTATGCTTTACAATGCCCATGTGGGTTGATCTATATAGGCCGGACTAAAAGACTTCTAAGGATAAGAATAGCGGAACATGTGGCTAATATTAAACTGGGTTTTAAGGATCATAATGTATCCCTACACTTTAAGCTTTACCATAATCAGGATCCTTCTGGACTCAGATTTTGGGGTGTAGAACATATGAAACCCCCCTGGAGAGGGGTAAATATGGTACGAGAGTTATCCAAACGTGAAACGGAATGGATATATTTGATTGACACTTTAACACCAAAGGGGTTAAATGTTGACCTAGATATTAATTGTTTCATTAGTGATTATTAAATTGTCTGGTTTACGATCCCTTCCTCTTAATATTTAAACATTTTAATGTTTTAAGTAGTAATCCTTTAAGTAGTATTTAGGTAGATGCTTATGTAGATGATATAGTGTATGGAGTAATGAAGACATTCACGGTACGGTCTTTGATGTTTGCATCATTGCAGATCTGTACCAATTTTATATATAAATACTATAGACATATAGAGGTTTGGTAATTATAATCACTCTATGGCTGATACACTACTAATGATTAAATTTTTGACATGAGTTGACTAATACTATTATAAAGGCTATTATAGAATGATCATGTTTAAATATGTGCTGACTCACAATATTTACGTTATTTTGAATATTTTTAATATTTTTTATATATTTTAAATAATTTTAGGTTTTTGCGTCGGTTCTCGCCTGTGATTTTATTTTAGTAAGAAGCTCCCTTCAACCGAAATGACACCTCATAGAGATAAAAATCTCGGAGGTGGTGGATATATGACATATATTCACAACTCTTTGCTCATTGCCACTATAACTTCAGCGTTATATGGGGTGCATTTAGTGTATGCATTAGCGATATATACATGTATAAGTATATGTATATTTTGGATGATGCACATGACATACACACTAGCTTTTTCTAAATAGGATGTATCTCTTAGGGAGACAGCTTATGGACCTTGTATGTGTATATAGGTCCTTGCTCACATATTACACAAACATACATGGATCATGTGAGGATCTAATGGGTAGTTCACTATCTTCATGTACTATGTAATTTTGTATTTATATTTTTATTTATGTGTATATTAAGGGTAATTTTAATTAGGAGGTCTATGTTTCTTTCTTTCATGTATTGTTTTTGTTGTAATGTTCATTTTGCCTGTTCTGCTAAGGAGGTCGCCAGTAGTTCGGCGATCGTTTGTGTTCATTCAATTATCTCTCCCCTGTATTGAGAACCGAGCTGGCCGCGTCCGGTTACCATGACGATGTGCAGCGTCATGTGGGCTGGATAGTGCAGGGCTACGTGATTGGTTGACAGGGTGTGAGACTGTTGAATATATATTGGCCGTCGGCGTCGTGTAGCCACGCCCTCTGTTGAAGTCGGAAGTGACGAAACGCGTCAGGGCGTGGCCTACACGACGCTACCGGAAGTGAGGTGTGCGCTCCACCGCTGACCACAGACCAGGAAGTGATGCACAGTGTACACAGAGGAACACTTGTGGATGGCTCGGGGATCTGAATAATCGGTGAAGTACACAATTTTGAAATGCTGATGATGTTTTAAACAATGTACGCAGATATTTAAATGGGTGATTTTATTATTTTGTGCGAACCTTTTAAAAAATAAAACAGTATTATGCTATGTGCACACTTTGTTTTATTTTTATGACAAACTTGGAGGACTGTTTGGAACTGCAACGCTAAGGTGATATATTACCATACTCAAGGAAGTGACTACTCCTTAAGGCTTGTGTTTTCAGCAGTGTCTGGTGAGTTTAACCCCCTAGGGGGTACGCATCGCATGTGGTGACGCACTCCCGGTTTATGGTGGAAGAAAGGTCGACAACACTTTGATCACCGTGCAATGCTGATTAGATCACTATAGACACCTTATCTGCACATTAAGAACTTTTTAGTGATTGCTCGTACATTGCTATTTCTGTAAAGGACTTTCTACAGAGCGCTGTTTTAATGCGGATATTCTCAGATTTATCTTGATGAATTGTTTGTATTACTTTTTTATATATATATATATATATATATATATATATATATATATATATATATATATAGATAGATATATACAAATTATATTTGAGGTTTCCTGATCAAGGGTGTGTAAATTTATTTTTTAGTTTTCACCAACTCCTAAATCTGCCTCAAACTTTTTATTGTACTGCTGATTACATATTATAGAAATTATTCTATCGTATTTTATTTTGTATATTTTTTCATCTTTGGTTCCCAGTAATGCCCACTACAACCCAAAAGTGATGGTTTTTGTATTTGGGTAGGGACTGGTTCATTGACTTATCCAACAGTTTCTCATATCTCTTGGAGGACCCCAATGCTGAAATGTACATACAGTAGTTTGTGTCTCCTTTCCTGCTGCCCGCCAGGCTGGTGCCACCCTAACATGGTGTTCTCCTTTTACAATGGAGTCTCCTGACAAAGATAATTAGCATACAAGTTCCCTTCTCTAGATTTAGGAAACTGATGTAAATCAACTTGGCAGCAGATCTTACAATAATTGTACCCTCTAGCACAATATGGCTGCCTGAATGACAGGTACACTTTAATAGAGAAATCAATTTACTGGTAAAACTGATGGTTTGAGAAAGAATTATCCTAACTGTAATGAAATGTTTCATATTAGAATTTGTAATGAATAGCTTAATCCGTGAATTTTTTTATTACACATTTTGCATGTTGTTTTTCTATTGAACATTGCGTTGGTTGATCACCAGAGGTGCGTTGTGTCCTGATTTTTGTGTAATCCAAAATTCAATACATACTTTAATGAAAAATAAAAAAAAATAAAAAAAATAAAACAATAGAAGATGGAATATGAAAAGTTGGTTAGGACTGTTAAAAACTCCCAGGTGTGCAGAAACACAGTCAGGAATTCTGGCAGGGAGCTCTCACTTTAAGGAGTATCCAAGATATATATATGGGAAGCCGGGGTCTGACTCTGCCTATCTAGCTCCAACTGTAACTAATGTATCACTTTTGGGAGAAAAAAAATAGATAAAATCAGAAAAGATAGATTGTGATCTTATCTAATAATAAATGTGCATCCATATTCAGCTCAAATAATAGTTTAATTTCAATGCATGTAAGTGAATATGGTAAAAAAATGCATGATTGAGATATCTTGTTCGTTAATCTTAGTTTAATAATTGTATATTTTCCTGTCATGTAGCTCTGATGAAGGTGCAATATGTGGCCCTCAAAGTGCGTTTATTGTTTCCACTGCTGGTGGCACTGTTGCAATTTAGATAGTGGAGGAAGTCGAGGGGCATCTAGTTCTTCTATGGTTTCCTCGGTCACAGGGAGGGAGCTTTTCAATTGGATGCCACCACCCTATGTGACTTTGGCGGTCATCTTGCATTCATTTTTAGTGAAGTCACAATTTTCTTTTTACATTTTTATATTTTTGAAAGAGTCCAATGCTCACAATCATTTATAAGAGATGAGCATATGAAAGACAGGTCCACTTTAAAAGGAACCTTACTGAGCAGGAGAAAGTATTAAAACCTGATGTTGGATCATTGCATACTCATAAGGCATTACGCAGCGTCTTATTTTTCTAATATTCTGTGTAAAGACCTTGCCTTGTGACTGACTGAATTCCAAGAAAATACAATTCTGCTTAATGGTAAAAAGGAAGTAAAATGCAAACGAAAAAAAAAAAAATGAAATTAGACCGTAACGGAGCAGTTTGAACCTGGATTGCATTGCACAGGATAAATTTATCTTAATAATTAATCTCCTGAATTCTTCATAAAATACAATGAAAACTGCTTGACATTAAACCTTAAGATATTCTTCTTCTGCGGTAATAGAATTCAGCGCTTGGCATGATAAGAGGTGTTATGCTGAGTTATAACATCTGTTATGCTGAGAGAAGAGTAATTATGTGGGGGAGATGATTTTCCATGTAGGACTTGAACTATGGACTGGCAAAACATACTATTTCATTAGGCATTAGAAAAACCTAGAGCCAAATCCTATCTCATTCCCTCCACCCCACGCATACCCAATCTCACATCTCTGCTCCTATAGAAAAAATTGATTTTAATACTTACCTGTTCTACAGTGCGCTGCTGTAGGATCTAAGCATGGCGTTATCCATAACTATCTGTCTAGGCATTGCTCAGTTCCGGAACTTCTTTTGGACAAACGATTTTCTTTGTGCATTTGCAGCACGATTTGTCGCGCAACAATCATGGCAAAATCGCACAGCGTTTAGGGTGCCATTAAGTAATAATGACATCACAAACAAGTCCCATGTTTTGTTGCTATTCTGGAATCGCAGGAAGAATCGTGGCGATTCCATCCGCAATTCAAATCGCCTATGTGTGAACGGAGCTTTACAAATTGTGATTATTCATTCCCACTTACTGCATTCAACTTTATATTGTTTTTATTGTTTTCATATATGCAAACTAGTGCTGTTTTAGTGCCGGTTCACACAGGGGCGACCTGTCAGGCAACTTGTCATCCTGACAAGTCGTGCTCAATGCAGTACAATGGAACCGATCTAATAGGAGCGACTCAATTCGCTCCAACTTAGAAAAAGGTTCCTGTACTACTTGGGGGCGACTTTGGAGCAGCTTGCATTGACTTCTATACAGAAGTCATTTTGCAAGCCACGCTGAAGTCGCGCTGTATGGGGTGGCTTCAGAGTTGGACGGGAGTCAGGCGATTTTGAAGCCACCCTTGTGTGAATAGGCACTTATAGCCACTACAACTTGTTTGTTTGAGATTTGGTGCATCCCTATGTTTCTTCCCTCCTGCTCATAGTCATTGCAGAAACAGGGTATAGAAAGTCATTGTCTTCTTACACTTCAAAGGACTAGAATAAATATCCATTCATCTGAAGTAAAATTGTGTTCAACTTCTGTGTTTTATTGAAGAGTTAAGCTTCCTATCATTATATACATTATTATAGTGCCACGTCAGCAGGTGACCATATTTGTCTTCTTGTCTAAGGAGGTATGTCAATATATAAAGTGGCATTTGATACAATAACATTTTCCATAATGTATTTCCCTCTTTGGTCTACCTCTGCAGGCGTGTGATTAAACTCTTATCCAGAGACCTGCAGGGGGAGAGGGAATGCAGGAGGTGTTGGGAGTCAATAGGTATTTTATAGTTAAGAGAACATGAAACCATCTCCTCTTTTGTTTGGTGGTCTGTGTTGTTCAAAGTAGATTTGTTTATAAAGCGGACCCTTTTTTTTTTTTTTTTTACAACACATGGGGCAGGGACAGGGCTTGTAGAAAAGAGCACCATCATTCAGGTATGCCTTGGCAAGCAACTGAAGGTTAGAATTAGACTCCAGGGAAGATACGTCTTCCTGAATGACAGACCTGTAAGCTCTTTTGATCAATTCTAGCAGTGGCGGCCCGCCCATAGGGGGCGCCCGGGCGCTGCCCCCCCTCCCCCTAGGTGTAAAAAAAAAAAAGTAAAAAAAAAAAAAAAACGGGCCCTTTAAGACATTTAAAAAAAAAAAAAATGTCATTTAACAATTTAACATAGTGTACTGTGGCGCCGGTCACAGTGCACTATGAGAAGCGCCACGTCGATGCAATCACAAGATTGCATCCATGGCGCTTCATTTGCGGGTTAAAAACCCGCCTTGCGGCGCACTGTAGAACGCCGACTAGCTTCCGCCCGTAAAATCACTGTGATTCTACGGGCGGGAGCATTGTCATTCTTAGACAGGCAGGTCACTTCCGGCTTTCGGCTGCTTCACGAAACCCGGAAGTGACGTCGGCAGCTCCGTTCCTCAGCCCGAGCGGAGATGCAAGACAGTGAGGCAGGAGGTGAGTCACCGCATAAAGGCTTTCTAGTTTCTACTTTGTTGAGAATGTTCATGCATTTAGCTGAATGAATGGAAAAAAAGCTTTCACAGCCAGAAAGGTTTACCCAGGCCAGGCGACTTTTGCCGTGGCCAATCAGAGAATGAGCTCTGAAGGGGGAACTCCACGCCAAATTTCTGAAAAAAAATTTGACGTGGGTTCCCCCTCCGAGAGCATACCAGGCCCTTAGGTCTGGTATGGATTCCAAGGGGAACCCCCTACGCTGAAAAAACGGCGTGGGGGTCCCCCCCAGATCCACACCAGACCCTTATCCGAGCACACTACCCTGCCGGCCAGGAAAGGGGGTGGGGACGAGCGGGCGCCCCCCCCTCCTGAGCCGTACCAGGCCGCGTGCCCTCAACATGGGGGGGTGCCTTGGGGGAGGGGGGGCGTGCGGCCCCCCCACCCCAAAGCACCTTGTCCCCATGTTGATGAGGACAAGGGCCTCTTCCCGACAACCCTGGCCGTTGGTTGTCGGGGTCTGCGGGCGGGGGGCTTATCGGAATCCAGGAGCCCCCTTTAATAAGGGGGCCCCGGATACCGGCCCCCCACCCTATGTGAATGAGTATGGGGTACAATGTACCCCTACCCATTCACCTGTGAAAAAAAGTACAAAAAAAACACAACACAGGGTTAAAATATTTTATTGCACAACTCCGGGGGTCTTCTGTCTTCGGGGGTCTTCTCGCCGGACTCCTCCGCTATCTTCTTGTAGCTCTTTTGCTAGAGGAGGAGCCCGGCTTTCTTCCTCGCCGCCGGCCTCTTCTTCCGACTTCGGGGGTCTTGTCCCCCTCTTCGGTTCTTCTGCCGGGCCACCGCGCCTTCTTATAGCTCTTTTACAGGCGGTGGCCCGGTCTTCTGTCGCCGCCGCAAAATGTACTGATTTTCACCGAAGCAAAAACTCCTATTTTTGGCCATCCCTAATGATCACCCCATGTCTGATCAAAGTCCTACAGATAATGGAATGCATAATGGATACAGGAATGTTAAAATGGTCTGCCTGTTTCCATAGACAAGAGATAAAAACTGTCCAGATCGGGGAACGGATATCTCATGTGCAATTTTTGAGGGATACTTTTGCCTTTCTTTTTGATTAGCTGTGATGAGCAGTGAAAAGATTGCTGGAAGCTTAATGTTGTGAGTGTGAACATTTGGTAGCCGAGAATTTCTGTCTAAAGCCTCGTACATACGATCGGATTTTCCGCAGACAAAGCCTCGGACTTGTCTTGCATATAAACGGTACACAATTGACAGCCAACAAACATGAACGTAGTGATGTACTAGACGTACTACGAGCCGATAAAGAGGAAGTTGAATTGTCAGGCGCTACCCTTTGGGCTCCTTCTGCTAATTTCGCGTTAGTAGAAGTTTGAGTGTTGATTCGTGCTTTTCATTTTGCGCTTTTCATGTCGTGTTTTTCAGTTCGTTTCTGAACGGCCGTTCATCAACCAGACATGTTGCAGAACTGGAGGAGATCATGTGTTATTTATTATTGGCCTTGGAGTTATGGCTTTGACCCAAGTCCAGTCCAGGAACAGCAGGACAAGGATTTCTTGGACCAAAAATTGGTTACTTTAATAATCGTAACCAATTATGTCCTTTGCTGCAGGAGCTCCAGGAGAATAATCCAGATGATTTTTGGAATTATCTCCTGATGACAGACCCTGGCTTTCACCAAGTCTTGGCATTGTTGACCCCCTATATTAAGAAGCAGGACACATGCATGAGGCTTTATTTTATTATTTGGTTGAATAATGATTTGATTTGGTATATTTTCTATATTTTTGGATGCATAGAATTCACTTTTTTTGTTTAAGTTCTATTGGAGGATAGCATGTCTAATTTTGTTTTCTTTTTTTAAAGCACAATAAAAAAAAAAAATTTGGAGAATAATACTTGGCTATGTGTTTTACTTGAAATTACAGTTTGGGAGTAGTCAGTTACATTTAAAAAAATACAATGTAAAATTAACAAAGGACACCAATATAGTTGTATCTTTGATCTTAAAAACTACGAGATAATGGTGTTGTGGTAACTTGCCCAAGAAAACAAAAACAAGCATAATAATATTAGTCTTGGTATCACTAGAAAATAAAAGCCTTTTAAAATACGTTTGGCAGTATCACCAGCAAAAGCAGCTTCATTATTATCCTATTAAAGAAGAAGAGAATTGTAAGCTGCATTTCGACATTTCATAATTTGCCATGTCACAAATGTTAATTCTCTTTTACGAACGCTAGTTTACAAGACCGACCGCTTCTGGCTCGTCCTTGCTTCCGAGCATGCGTGTTTGTACTTTGGGCTTTTGTCTGATGGACTTGTGTACACATGCTCAGAAAATCCGACAACAGACTGATGGTCGTGGAACATTTTAAAGCCTGCCATCCAACATTTGTCCCCAGAAAATCTGACAACAGTTGTCCAATGGAGCATACAAATGGTTGGCTTTTCCACCAACAGCCTTTCATCACACAATTCCCATTGGAAAATCCGATCCTGTGTACGAGGCTTAAGACCCCATACACACTATTCTGCGGATTTGTCTTCAGATTTACCAAAACCATATAATATGAGGTCAAACCTTAAAAGTTTCCATTTGTATGCAATCAGGCAGGCCCTTGCACTACATGGATTTGGTAAATCTGAAGACAAAAATCTGCAGAAAATCTAATAGTGTATATGGGGCTTTAATCTCAGATGTCAGCACTAGATTATGTACATGGAGGATAGGGAGGATTCATTCACTGCAAATTTGTATCCCCAGACCACTAAAAGGGATAATTAGATCATGTCTCTTGTCTCATGTTATTAACTGCTACATGCCTGAATGCTGCAATCATTGAATAGTATTACATAACTGGACCCATGACTGCTGTTTTACGTACATGGGCTCCTCTAATACATTGTAGAAAAACAAACAGCTTGATCTTCATATAAACTTCCTAAGTTTCCATGTAAACAACGTTTCCCACTCGAATATAATACAAACTCTGAACCCACATTGCTAAGTATTCTAAAACCTTTAATTGAATATATTGTTAAGGCTGAACTCCAGGTGGATAGAAAAGACACAAATGAATGCTGCTCTGTAATCATTAATAAATCTTTAAATTGTTAATAAATGCAAACAGTGTAAGTACCTGGACTGAAGGCATATGTTTTAAAAAAATATCAGCACAATACTTACATTCAATGAAAACCATCCTTGGGCTGTTGGCTGTTGTTTCAATTGAAATCCAAAGTCCTCTACCCCCTTCTTCTACCCCTGCAGCTGTGATATTCTAGCGCTGCTGGGGTTAACAGAACCGAGGCATCGCCTGTCATTGGTGCTTGTCAAGAGTGTCCTACTGTGTCCACCTTTTCCACCCACTCCTTTATTCATAGAAACATTACTATAGCTTCCATCAATGAAAAGCAATCTGTTAGTGAAAAGCTGCATTCCAGGCTGGTTGGACAATGGCTGGAGGGTCCACTCATCACCACAGATCTTATCTTCAGGCCTATGGCACCACGAAGAAGGCTACATTGTGATCATTCTCAGGGGCCTCTGCAACATTCATCTGGAGGTATCTCTCTTAGTAACTATAGGTGCATCCCATCAAATTAGAATATCTTCAAAAAGCTATTTTTTTTTCAGTAAATCAATTTAAAAAGTGAAACTCATATATTTTATATAGATGCATTACAAACAAAATTATACAGTATATTTCAAGCACTTATTTATTTTACTTTTGATTATTATGGCTTACAGCTAGTGAAAATCCAAAATTCTGTATCTCAAAAAATTTGAATATTACACAAGACCAATAAAGTAAAGTATTTTTAATACAGAAATGTTGGCTTACTTAAAAGTATGTCTATGTACAGTATAGTATGCACTCAATACTTGGTCGGGGGTCCTTTTGCATGAATTACTGCATCAATGTGGTGTGGCATGGAGGCGATCAGCCTGTGGCACTGCTGAGGTGTTATGGAAGCCCAGGTTGCTTTGATAGTGGCTTTCAACTCATCTGCATTGTTGGGTCTGGTGTCTCTTATCTTCCTCTTGACAAAATCCCACAGATTCTCTATGGGGTTTAGGGCAGAAGAGTTTTCTGGCCAATCAAGCACAGTGATGCCATGATCCAGGTATTGGTACTTTTGGCAGTGTGGGCAGGTGCCAAGTCCTGCTGAAAAAATGAAATCGGCATCTCCATAAAGCAGGTCAACAGAGGGGAGAATGAAGTTCTCTAGAATATCCTGTTAGGGTGGACTTGTTAAAACACAGTGGACCAACAATAGCAGATGACATGGCTCCCCAAATCATTGGGGACGGTTGAAAATGTTGCATTTCATTTGGAAATCAAGGTCCCGGAGTCTGGAGGAAGAGTGAAGAGGCACCGAATCCAAGTTACATGAGGTCCAGTGTGAAGTTTCCATAGTCAGTGGCGATTTGGGGAGCCATGTCATCTGTTGGTGTTGGTCCATTAGACTACTGATTCATTTCCCTTTGCCCACAGAGGCCCTGTCCTGGGTGGACGCACTGCCAACTTTATTATCAATCCCACTGTTCCACTTAGTGAATGTTCTGGTTCTCCTATTTACCTACAGGTCTAGCACAATATCCTGTTTAGGAAGGGCCATTTCTCATAATCCCACTTAAACAAACAGTTAGACCTTGTTTTAGAGATTGCGGAAATGACTATGTATAACCAGTTAAAGCCCAACATTTTATTTTGTATTGAATAGAGCAGGGAAGGGTCATATCCTTTGCCAAATTTGAAATGTCCCTGGCAGTTGTTGCCAAGAATACATTCGAAATTTCCTTTATTGGTACAGTTATTTTATTATATGGTTGGGGGGTTATTATAAATGATCATTGCACATACCAAAATGTATTATGGTTATTCTATAAAGGAGTTTGTTCACAACTGGCTTCATGTGTGAATGTTTAAACTTTGCAGGCTTACCTAAGAAAGCTGTACATTAGCCCCTTTTCTAACTTCTCTTCATTTATTCTTGTCCCTGAAAAACAGAGGTGAGAGGTCTCTACTGCTTCCCGAAGTCCTGCATTAGACTGGTAAAAAGTGGAGCTCAAAGGAACATGAGGGGGTGGGGCTTAGTGCAGACTTGGGAAGAAGTCATGGTCTGGTGTACAGCCACACCTCTAGAACATCCCCAGGCACACAAAATCAGACTTAGGCCCTTTTCACACTTGTGCGACCTGAAAGTCACGTGACTTTGACGTGATTTTGATGCAACTTGAACCAATGCCTGTATAATTTTAAAATCTATGGACCTCAAGTCGCATCAAAGTTGGACCAAAGTAGCGCAGAGACTTTAAAGTTGCTGCGACTTGAAGTCGCACTGATATGAACGGTACTCATTGGCAATCATAGGGAATGACTTGTCATGTGACTTTGCAGTCCCAAGTTGCAGGACAAGTCGCACAAGGCATGAATGCATGAAGGTAATAAACCTTCTGTGTGCAGCAGCCCCCCTCCCCCAATACTTACCCGGGCCCCCTCTCGATCCAGCGAAGTCCACAAGAGCCTTGCACTCCTCTTTGGCTTTTGGCAGCCAATGGCTCCCTCTGCTGTCAAGCACAGCCAGTGAGCCAATCAGGAGACAGAGGGGACAGGGCCAAATCACACAGAGCAGCAGCTCAGCTTGGGTGCCCCCATAGCAAGCTGCTTTCTGTGGGGGCCTTTGGCAGGAGGGGGGCCAGGAGTGCCAACGTGAGACCCGAGAAGAGGAGGATCCAAGGCTGCTCTGTGCAAAACCACTGCACAGAGCAGGTTAGTATAACATGTTTGTTTGTTTTTTTTAAATAAAAAGACAATGAGGAGGAAAGAGGGACAGTCCCTCAAAATCAGGGACAGTTGGGAGCTATGGTCAACACCCCAGAGGCCTATACTTTATAAGTATTGTTAGTTTACACACTTTGCAGGTTTACTTTAATTATACTTTTAGTAGGGGGTCCTAGTAATGTGGAGGATTTACAGCTCACTTCAAAACAAAAATGGATTCTGATTACAGTACTTGGTTCTCTGGGCTCCAATGATTCCTAAAGAGAACCACTGCATTCTATGCTGGTACTGCAATACCAGAGCTCACCAGCAAGTGGTGATTTCAGTAAAAAATCCGCAATCATCCATTCCGTCCTAGTAATTCCCTGTACACACGGTTGGACTTTCCGATGGAAAATGTGCGATCGGACTGTTGTCGGAAATTCCGATCATGTGTGGGCTCCATCAGACTTTTTCTGTCAGAATTTCCGACACACAAAGTTTGAGATCTGGATCCAAAATTTTCTGACAACAAAATCCGATCGTTTAAATTCAGATCGTGTGTAGACAATTTCCGATGCACAAAGTGCCACGCATGCTCAGAATAAATTACGAGACGAAAGCTATTGGCTACTGCCCTCTTTATAGTCCCGTCGTACGTGGTTTACGTCACCATGTTCTGAATGTTCCATCAACTTTGTGCGACCATGTGTATGCAAGACAAGTTTGGGCCAACATATCCACAAAGCTACTGCTTTATGCCCTGTAAGCACGGTTGTACATTCCGACGACAAAATCCATTGGATTTTTTCAGAAGGATTTTGTCGTCGGAATGTCCGACCGTGTGTACAAGGCATAAAGCAGTAGCTTTGTGGGTATGTACCGTATGTGTGAGGATATGTTGGAGTGTGAGTGTTGTGGGGGAGATTGGAGTTCCAGTTTTTCTTTACACCCTCTGTGAGTGACAGAAGGCCTAAATATTGAAAGAACCTGAAAAAAAGAACAGTCTGCGTTGGCTATAACAATCAGAGAGCGTTTCCTCACTTAACCCAGAAACTTGATGCCAACCTTCACAAAGCCAGTACTTGAAATCCTCAAAAACGCAGAGCTCTCAGTGGATCAAGGTGATTTCCATGCCTATTTTTTAATCCACTGTTGAGATGAGTAATCAGCCACATAAGCAGAGCATTGTGTTCAGTCATCAACTGACTCATAGACCACCATTTGTAGTCTGCAAATGTGGCCACTACAGGACATAGCTAGGTAGACCCACAACATGCAGCGGAGGACTAAGCACCACACCTGGAATTGTGTCGGGGTGCTTAAATCTGAACTCAAGGTAGATTTAATAAACACAGGTTAATGCAGCTCTAAATACATATTTAAAAGAGAAGTATGGGTTTGTTTTTTTCCTCCATTTTACTTACCTAGGTGGATGCTGTATCTGTCCCACCGTGCCTCAACACTGAGAACCGAGTGATCGAACATCGCTGATGGCTCAGTTCTCACAGCTCCCTGAGCAGAGAAGTGGTGTAATCTGAAAATCCATTCAAAGACACAACTACGGATGGGCTCAGGCATATTCACAACGCCACGTGCCTGCACCCGCCAGGAAGCTGACACTCTGCAACACTAATCACAGGCAGAGAGACATTTCCCGATCTGCGGCTGCACAGATCTGGAAATGTCTCCCTACCTGTGATTAGCGCTGTGCAGTTACATAGTTAGTAAGGTTGAATAAAGACACCAGTCCATCCTGAGTGTGTGTCTATAATTGTCCCTATCCCTGTACATTGTACACTCACATCAGTACCTACCCTCAAGGAGCCCACAATCCAAGGTTCCCATTCATATACTAGGGCCAATTTGGGACAGAAGCCAATTAACCTACCTGCATGTCTTTGGAGTGTGGGAGGAAACCAGAGTACCCAGAGGAAACTCATGCAGGCAAAGGGAGAACATTCAAACTCCAGGCAGGTAGTGCCGTGGTTGGGATTCAAACCAGCTACCCTTTTTACTGCTAGGTGTGAGTGCTAACCACTACACCACTGTGCCGCAGTGTCAGCTTCCTGGCGGGCCCGGGCACATGGAGCTGCGAATACACCTGAGCCCATCCTTAGATAAAACAAGACCGACAAGATTCTAAATATTATGTGAATGAGGTAAGTGAGAGAAAAGCACATGGAGAGGGCTGGGTCAGGAATGGCATTGGAAAATGCTTGCATTTATTATGAAAACTGAAATTCTGCACAAAAAGGTGAACTTATTCTTTAAGCTTTGGAGCAACTGCACTTGCATAGGGCAACTGCAATTTGCAAAGTACACAGTCTATTTGTCTTTAGTAAATCAACCCCTTATGCCGCGTACACACAAGCGGAATGTCCATCAGAAAAAGACCGACAGAAGCTTTTCATCGCATATTCCGATCGTGTGTATGCCTCATCTGACCTTTTTTATGAAAATACTGATGGACCTAGAAATAGAACATCTTTTAAATATTTCCAACAGAACCAATTCCTATTGAGAACACCGCTTGTCTGTATGCTGTTCCGATGGACCAAAATCAACGCATGCTCTGAAGCAAGTGAGACGGAAGCTATTGGCTACTGGCTATTGAACTTCCTTTTCTAGTCCCGACGTACGTGCTGTACGTCACCTCGTTCTTAACGATCTGACTTTGGTGTGATCGTTTGTACGCAGAAAAGTTTCTGCGGAACTCTGTCGGAAAAACCTTCAGAGTTTATTCTGACGGGAAAACCGGTCGTGTGTATGCGGCATTAGCCTTTAACAGCATTTTTCATGTAGAATCAAGGCATATTAGGAGTACAATGCAGTACGAAGAAAAAGTTATTTTTCCAGGAACACAAATGAAAAATTCTTTATATGTACCTGGCAGAACCTCATATGAGCCATGTGATTTTTTCAAAGAAAGGGTTGTAATTTGTTACATTTTCATTACTTCTGCCAAAGTCTCCAATGGGTCTGTGCTTGTGTCAATATGCAAGTTCCTTGTGAATTGTTTGGCTAAAGCCTCTCTTTGAGTACAGCAAATTCCTGGCAAATATCCCACACCTATCACAACATCTGCATAAAGCAATTTTTTTCCATAGTCAGGTGTGGTTCAGCTTCGTGTTCCTTTCTCATTTTAACAGATTGCATTCCCTGAAAACTCCACGTTTTAAAACAGCTGGGTTTTGTAATTTCTTTGTGCATTTTATGTATAGCTCGTCATCGTATGCTAGCAGTCTTTTGTTAGTTGTACATGTACTGAAACGTTCAGTGGTAAATTGTATTTAGCCAAATGAAGCTTTACAGTTGGGGAGATTTGTCTTCACTATCTATCTAAAGTCACAACCGATAGTGAGAGCTCTTTCCATTGTACAGCATAGCTCCCAACTGTCCCTGATTTGGAGCAATATCCCTCTTGTCCCTCTTTCCTCCTCATTTTCCCTCATTTTGGTCTGGTCCATATAATTGTATATACAATACACGTTTTATCTTTCAAAAGAAAGTGGCGGCGGTGACGAAGAAGAAAGCCGGGCTCCTCCGCTACTAAAAGAGCAGAAGATATCGGAGGAGATGGGCGAGAAGACCCCCCAAGACGGAAGAAGACCCCCGGAGCTGTGCAATAAATTATTTTTAACCCTTGTGTGTTGTGTTTTATTTATATTTTTTTCACAGGTGAATGGGAATTGTACCCCATACTCTTTCACATAGGGTGGGGGCCGCAGACCCCGACAGCCAATGGCCAGGGTTGTCGGGAAGAGGCCCTTGTCCTCATCAACATGGGGACAAGGTGCTTTGGGGTGGGGGTATGGCTCAGGAGGGGGGGCGCTCGCTCATTCCCACCCCCTTCCTGATCAGCCGGGTTGCGTGCTCGGATAAGGGTCTGACATGGACCTAGGGGGGCCCCCATTGCATTTTTTCGGCGTAGGGCTTCCCCTTTAAGTCTATACCAGGTGACGTGGCCAGTGACGTGTCAATCTCGCAGCCGAAGGCGGTGACATTGACTTCCTTCGCTAGTCCCGGCTACCTGGAGCCACACTCAAAATTAACTGACTTTTCCCCGTGCGGAAAAAGTCAGTTCATTTCAAAAGTATGGTGGACTAGCACACACACAGCCATATTGTCCGCCGGACTGCGAGTCCAGCGGAAAATTTTTGAGTCAAAACTACTTTCTAAGTCGGACTTTTGGGTAAAAAAAGGATTTGTCAATAGGTTTGATTCTGAATCGGAGCCAAGTGTTATAGATGTCCCTTTGGGGACATCCGTGTCGGGTCACTTTTTTCAGACCCATGTTAGGTCAACAGGCAGCAGGACTTAAACAGACGTGTGGTTATTTACATGCTTTACCTTTTGATCCGTCAAGTCTGGGTCCAAAAAGTGGAATAGCATGCAAACCTTTTCTGTTTTGTTCCCCAAGCAAAACTAACTTGGATGTAACTTGTCACATAGACTATCATGGAGCTTGTGTACCTCCCAACTTTTTTGAGATGGTAACGAGGGACACGGATTAGCAAAAGTATGTATGCATAGGACACACCCCCTTAAAGGAGAATTATCCCCCCCAAAAAATGAGTTAAATCCACAAGTGCTTTTTTTTACCACTGCTACTGTATTCCCTTTTATTGGCTTTTGGAATTTACAACTGCAACAATATAGAAACTGGATGAACGGAAACACTTTTTGAAAGATAAAAAGTACATTTTATATACAACTGTTTAGATCAGACCAAGACAAATGAGGAGGAAAGAGGGACAGGGGGACTTTGTTCTAAATCAGGGACAGTTGGGAGCTAAGAGCTTGCCTGAAAAAGTGACAGGTGGATCTGAACAGAACATCGGTGTGAAAGGGGCCTAAGAGAAGTCTTTTTTTAGAGAGTTGCCACTTTAACAAGTGCACTTTTTGAAAGCTTTTCTTTCTATTCTTACTCAAATTAAATTTTCACTTACATTTTTCTCACTTTCTGTTCTGGTGACAATGGCCCAAATAGGACACAGACAGCATTGAAAACTTTGTAACAAATCCATCCAGTACCATACTCTTTAGCTTTCATTGTCTGGAGTGCATGGCTAATGGGTGACACCATCACCAATCAGTAGAAGAAATAGCCAGCACTCAACAAGTCAACCTAAAGATTTTAATGTGGTCATTTTGCAAAAGCAATGTACAAATATGCAAATCAAATCATAACAATGTTTCAGGCCATGGTGGACCCCTTTTTCAAGGTGACATGTTGGCTGGTATTAGTGCCCCTTAATTGTTGACCTTATTGCGTCCACTGACTCCAATGTGGAGGTCACTTTTGCGTATACAGACTCCAATGCTGGGGGATAATATTACATGCATTGACTACTGCTGCGGGTCATTATTACATCCACTGACTCCACTGGTGGGGGTTATTATTACATCCACTGACTCCACTGGTGGGGGTTATTATTACATCCACTGACTCCACTGGTGGGGGTTATTATTACATCCACTGACTCCACTGGTGGGGGTTATTATTACATTCACTTACTCCACTGCTGGGGGTTATTATTACATCTACTGACTCCACTGCTGGGGGTTATTATTACATCCACTGACTCCACTGGTGGGGGTTATTATTACATTCACTTACTCCACTGCTGGGGGTTATTATTACATTCACTGACTCCACTGCTGGGGGTTATTATTACATCCACTGACTCTACTGCTGGAGGTTATTATTGCATCCACTGACACCAATGTTGGGGGTTAATATGATCTAAACTGATTGTCAATTCTCAGTCTAATGGTTGTGCCTCCCATGTAAATCTATCTAATACTGTGGGTTTTACTTTAACATTTCAGTAAGCCTACTCGTTAATCATTTTTCCCTTCCTTTTTCTGTCAAATACCCCCTGTAGTACCTCTGCATAGGTTACATGTACCCCAGGCTTGGAACCACTGGAATACTGGCCAGTAGTATATTGAACCTGTGTAGAACATAGAACATTCCTATGTGACTATCTGTAACTGTAGTGTATGACTCTTCTGTATGACTGATTTGATGTTTTCTTTTTTTACTCTATTGTAGAGAATAATGGCATTGGAAGGAAACGAGACCTCTCACATACTCGTGTATGTGGATGAGGCTAGCTTCAACCTGGCCAAGGGCAGAAGACGTGGCCATAATTTTATTGGCCACCGGGCCCACGTGGATTTCCCAGGCCAGCGAGGGGGCAATATAACTATGTATGCTGCCATTTCTGAAAATGGTGTGGCCACTCATTTGGATTTGATCCCTGAAAATGAGAGAGGTCTCATAGGGCCTCACGTACCCCAAGATATAATTGTATGGGACAATGTGAATTTCCACCGTGGCCCGCTTATCAGGGCCTGGTTCACTGCTCATCCAAGGATACCACCTTACTCTGCTTTCCTCAATCCTATTGAGGAGTTTTTCTCCGCTTGGAGGTGGAAAGTTTATGAGCACCGGGCTCAAGATCAGCGGTCCCTGCTCCATGCAATGGACGCTGCCTGTGAGGATATTACAGGAGATCAGTGTAGGGGATGTTTGCGACATTGCCCGCCATTTCTTCTTGTTGCATCACAAGGGAGGATATACGCTGCAATGTTGGTGAGAATCTGTGGCTAGACAGACAGCAGCTTGTGGATGGGCAGGAGGGTGAGGAAGGTGGCCAGTGAAGAGATGTTGCAGTAGTTGTGAAACTCCAGCTTTATTTACAGCATTGTAGGCTAAATGTAATTTTCCTTGTTTTCTGTTTGTGTGTTTATATTTCCGTATATTATGCTGTATACATTTTCTTTTTACTCTGATGTATGGAAGTTACTTTGTGTGTGAATGATAATGGTTACAATACTGTAAAGTAATTTTTCCTTGGCAGTATGAGTGCAATGTGTGATGTCAAACCTTGGAGGCTACTCTTACCCTAAAATCTTTTCCTTTTTTTTCAGTTTTATACACAATTGTATTCAATTAGCTAGACAAAAACTGTACAGTAACCGTTGTCAATGAAGGACTGGGCTAAGACTGAAAGGTGGACAATGAGGGATATTTCAATGGTCCTCTGCCATAGAGACAAAACATCTAAACATTTTGACTTGCAGTGCTTACACAATGCCAAAGGGACAAAGCATTTTGGGGGCACTGACTATTTGAATGAGAAAGAAATTTATTTTTGACACGAGTGAACTGTTTTGGGAAAGATATGAGCTTTTGAAGGTGAACCATGGTGTTGTGCCGAACCATCCAGGTTATCTTGGCAAAAGCACCAAGAGAGTTGAGAACGTCTGGTCTGCTTCAAGAAGTGAGCCAAAGCAATTGAGAAGAATCTTTGCCATTTTGGGGGCACTGACTCTTTATATGGGAAAGGAATATGGTTTTGAAGCATGAGTGAACAGTTTTGGGAGAGATATGAGCTTTTGCACGTGAGTTATAGTGTTGTGCTGAACTGTAAGCCCTTGTACACACGGTCAGACATTCCGACAACTAAATCCGTCGGATTTTGTCCGTCGGATTTTGTCCGACGGATCTTGTCCGACGGATCTTGTCCGAAACTGTTGCATACACACGGTCGGACAAAGTTGTCGGAAAATCCGATCTTTCAGAACCTGATGACGTTATTTCGTTATGATGGGACTACGTTCAGGCTAGTAGCCAATAGCTTTGATGTAGGAATTTGATCTGAGCATGCGTGGCACTTTGTCCGATCGGAATTCTCTACACATGATCGGAGTATGTCCGATCGGAGCAGTTTGTCGTAAAATATTTCCGGCAAGTTGGAAAATTTGGTCCGACGGATATTCCGACGGAAACAGTCCGATGCATACCACACACAGTCGGAATATCCGACAAAATGCTCCGATCGGACACATTCCGACGGAATCTCCGACCGTGTGTATAAGGGCTAAGACTGTTTTGCCAAATGATTTTAGAGTTTTGAGAATGTAATTTCTGTTTCAAGAAATGAGCGAAAACAATGGAGAAAAACTGTAATAGAATGGATTGTTTTTCAGGATATGTTCACACTGATGCGACACGGAACTGATCCGACAAGTTTGCCCTGACAATGAACGGGATCTGATTTTAATCTGACTTTGAGATGAATGCGACTTGTCCTTTGACCAATCAAAACAATTCCTTTGGCTTGGGAATGAATGAAACCTGATGGAAAATTTATCCAAAAACACAGTTGCGGACCCGGTCCGTGACATCACAAGGGGGCAGGGTCTCAGGGTGATCTCATGGCCACGCCCCATAGCTATAAAGGAACTGTCAGAAACCAGAGCTGACAGAATGGCGGCAGCCAGCATCGGTGGAAAAGCTTCTTTTTTATTTTCAGAGGGTCGACAGTGGAGGAAGAGGACATCGGCAGAGGAAGCGGAAAAAGAAGACATCATGCTTGTTGTTGGAGCTGCGATGGGGGGACTTTCTTCTATTTTAATAACAGGCTTGTCAAAAACCGTCTCTTGCTTTTTGTAACACTACAATGCTTTTACATGTAAACATAGGGTTAGAGAATTTCCCCTGAAACAGGTTCCTCGACTAGAAGACTTTGAGTATTACAGTAGTAGTGCAGTGCCAGTAATAGAAACCTGACATTGGTTCTAACACGTTTATTCTCTATCCAAAACAAAAAAGTTTTGGCTTTGCTTACACTTTAATTCAAAAATACAGCAAATAATACCTGAAGATATAACATCCGTTTATGTAATTTTTTTTTGCCAAACCATTTACAAAGATTTAAGAAGTATTGGCAACAACTGTAAACGCTACACACATACTTGAGATAAGGTGACCTGCACCAGGGGGTGCATGGTAAAATTCTTTCTGTTAAAAAGCAGTACCGGTAAATCGTTTTAGGGAAATGAGAAATACCAGTGAAAGCTGCAGTATAATGTCTGTCATTCTGTTTTTCCACAGTTCTGGCAGAGAAAGCACAGATAATTGCCAAACGTAAATGTAGTCAAGTAATTACTTTATTCCTGCTGGGAAGCTTTTTCTCTGTTAAAGCTGAATTCCAGGTATATTTTTTTTTATAGGTGCATTGGTCCAGCTTGGACTAATGTAAGCATGCATATTTCATACCTGGCTGATCTCTGTAGTAGCAGTCGCTACTACAGTGATCCTTGCTATCTTTCAAGTCTTACATCAAGTGGCAGCACTGGTGCATAGTGAACACAAGGTTGCTCACTTGGCATGGGCACCATTCAGAGAATGCCTTGTTTATTCTCAATTAATCCAAGTGTTCTCTGATTACACAAGGTAGAGATCATAGCATTACTGCCCTGCCTTTCCATCTCTTCCAATCAGAGAATGTTTTGCATTCATTAAGGAAAATATAAGGTGTTCTATAACTGGTGAGTGGTGTTCTGTGTTCTTTATGCAACTGGGCAAGCATACAGCACGGGACCCGGAAGATAACGAGGACCACTATAGTATTTGTGGCTACTACAATGATTCTCTGCTTTCACAGGGTTTGGATCTAGCTTATCTGTCCCCCTTACATTAGGGTTCCCATCAGAATGTCATCCTTACATCAGATGTCTCCATCAGAGTACTCCCTTACATCAAATGTCCACATCACAGTAACCCCCTTACATCAGATGTCCCCATCAGTGTGCCCCCTTACAACAAGGCCTTCATTAGAGTGTCCCCTTGCATCAGGCTCTCCATTAGAATACCGCCTTTACATCAGATGCCCCATTGGAGTACCCCCTTACATCAGCTATGCCCATCAGAGTGCCCCCTTACATAAAATGTCCCAGTCACAACTACCCCTACATTAGTGTCCCCATCAGATTTCCCACTTACATCAATTGTCAGCATCAGAGTGTCCCCTGCATATAATCAGTTACCCCATTAGAGTGCCCCCTTACATCACGTGTGTCCCTATGACAGTGCCCCCTTACATGGACTGTCCCCATCAGTGTTCCTCCCTACATCAACTGTCTGCATCAGACTGGCTCATGGATCAGTGGATGCACTCTCAGAGACCAGGGATACCCCGGCTAAAATCTGGGAGGGGGGCACAGCCCTCCAAACACACCCCTCTATCTGGCCCTTGGGACTGTCCAGCTATGCAGTATGTATACTTACATTGGCCCAAGCTGGCCAAGATGGACCAATGTAACAACACAAAAAAAAATATTCCTGGAAGTAAATTTTTACAAAGATTTGCACCTAAAGCTTCCCAATTCCTGAGCTGAGTGCAGGATATATATGTGGTCTTCTGTGCTTCTGTGCTGCAGACCTGAGCCAAAGCCAGGAGAACAGAGACCTGCACACTGATGGGTGCATACAATCAGGGCCGTTTTTAAGGCAGGGCAAAAGGGGCAGCTGCCCTGGGCCCTGTCATTGTTGTGGGGCCCAAACCAGCAGCCACATACTTTCCAACTATCCTGGTTTAAATTCCCTTGTTCCTTGAAGTTTTGGTCCCGTGCTGTGTCCCAATATCTCAGTGTGAAGTGCTGCTACTAATGCTGCCCAGCTCTGCCCTATTGTGTACAGATGACTCACCTGCAGACCCTGTGTTTACATGTAAATAGTGGCACCATTCATATGTATATCATGCCCCCCCCCCCCCCCAGGTCAAATCTACCATCGCCTATACTGAATGCTGCTCACTGGGGAGGTAAAGGGGCATGCTTGAAAGTCCTGCCTACAACTGTGTTCATTAAGCCTAACATCTGCCTGTTCTGCAAAGGCAAGCGAATAGGTGGGTCCAAAGATGAGCAGAGTAGGCAGGTAGAGTTAAAGGGGGTGGAGGGTTGGTGTGGAGAGGATGGGGGAGGTTTAGGATGCAGAGGTTAGCAGGGGTTTTATGATGCAAAGGTGTACTGACAGGGTGGATAAAGATGTAGGTCGCGTGTGGGGCAGCACATTCATTTCAATAAACAAGAAGAAGAAACTGCGCTAAGGTAAGCAACGAATTATGTACTAATTGGTCGTAAAGGAACCCTGTTCAGCTGCGGCTTAACTGCATCACATAACTACAGACAAAACACATGAAAGAAATATAAAAGCTGAGCTAAACCATAAATACAACACAAAGTTTGAAAAGGTAAGAACCTATCGTGTATAAACTCAGTGACAATGTGCCAATATCAAATGACCTATTGCACCCTACCTCATGAGAAAATAGGGAATTCAGGATAAATAATAAACAGTGATACAAAATAATGAACACCCAATGTGAAAATAAAAAAATATGTAAACGTGACAAATTACAAAAAAGTCCTTTTAGAATAGAGATGCAAACAAATGAAAAATGAATGACAATCTTCCACTAGTGACTAGAGCTTGATCCGCCACCATATATCCAAATTCACTTCTTACCCGAACTTCATGACCCCCCAATCCTTAGCAGCTAAGGATCTTTTCCGAAGTGGAGGATAATTTATACTTATATGTGACCCCCTCTGTAGTGGGGGGTCATGAAGTTCCGGTAAGAAGTGAATTTGGATATATGGTGGCGGATCAAGCTCTAGCAATGAGACTGTCAGTAGATCAGGATTGATACATTTTCAGATATTTATACCATATTTTATGGACTTTAATTGCCTACAAACAATATACCCTGATCTGGGTTATTTTTGCCAAAGAAATATATCACAATTCACTTTGGTCTAAATTTATGAAGAAGGATTATTAATTAGCAAAATTTTACAACAGAAACAAAGAAAATTTTTCTGTCTTGCTTTATTTATTTAGCAAAAAATAAGAAACCCAGTGGTTAATAACCACTGGCCTGGCCTACTGGACATGTCAAGGCCAATTTTCAGATTTCACCGCTGTCACATTTGGAATGACATTGCTGAAATCAACACTGCAAAGTTGTACCCAAACAACATTTTTATCATTTTTTGAGACGCTGTGTTTTTTTTATTTTTACTAAACAAATGAAAAAAGACAATTTAAAAAAAAAAACGTTTTTTGTTAGTTTCTGTTACAACATTTTCTAAGAAATGTTATCTCCTTCACTGATGTGTGCAGATGAGGCTGCACTAATAGGCTGTGCTGATTGGCACTGAGGAGGTGGCACTGGTGGCACTGAGGAGGTGGCACTGATGGGAACTGAGGAGGAGGCACTGATAAGGCTGCACTGATATGTGGCACTAATGGGAACTGATAGGCGGCACTGATAGGTATCACTCGTGGGCACTGACAGGCATCACTGATTGACAGTACTGATGAGCAGCAGTTGGGAGCACTGTTGGGGCTGCACTGATAATCAGGACACTTATAATCTGTGCCCTGATTATCATTGTAGATGTCCCCTGTGTGGTTATCCTCTTCTCGCGTGCTGTCAGTATGAGGAAAGGACTGCCGATAACTGGCAAATCCTGTTTACACTGTGATCAGCTGTGATTGGACACAGCTGGTCACATGGTAAAGAGCTGCTGTAATTGGCTCTTTACCCCGGTCTGAGATCAGCTGTGCCAAAGGATCCCCGCCGATGTGCAACACAGGAGGCACGCCAGAAGCCCCATCACAAAAGTATATCCACAAACTCCCTCCTGCTAATGTGAGCCCATGCTGTAGCCATCTTTTGGCTATATAGTGGGTCGGAAGAGGTTAAATACCACCAAAAGAAAGCACTATTTTTGTGTGAACAAAATGATAAATTCATATGGGTACAGTGTTGCACAGTGTCATTTAAAACTGCCCTGGGCAGGAAGGGGATGAAAGTGCCCTATATTGAACTGGTTAAGAAAGAGACATTAATTGTATGGAGCATCTGAGTAATTACACAGAGCCTATAAAAACCCAACAGGGGTTTCAACACTTCCCCTTTTAAAAATAAAACAGGAACAAAAAAAAAGTTTTGTCTTTAGGCGTGCTTTAAAAATGCTAAAAGTCATAAAGCAATTGTGTCTCTTTAAGAATGCATCTTTGCCTGACATAAGCTCATGTTATCCTCAAATGATGTGCAACAGTAAAAAAAAAAAAAAAACATTTAGAGACAAAATGGATCCCTGCAGGCAAAGCTTCAAAACTAATAAAACAGCTGAAGAAAGCACAGGTCTGGCACTTTTATTTGCTTTAACATTGAACATTCTGACACTACAATACATTTCAAGGCTCATTAAACTAAAACAATGCTTATATGATATATTCCATCTAGATTCTGTTTATAACGTGAAACAGTTTTGTTCGAAAGGAAGAATGGCCACATTAGCAGAGCTTGTTTTTCCTATCCTACATGCATTTTTCTTAATCTAGATTGGATAAAACAGTAAAGCCTCTAATGTTAGTGTGATGTTAGAGCAAATGAATAAAGAACAAGATCCATTAGCTAGATTGTAAGTCACAATGTGCAATTACATTACTCCTAGTGTGATATTGAACTTCAGCTTCAGGGAAGGGACAAGCAAAGGTGCGATAAGGGGAGGGTGGCATGGGCTAGCCTCCCAGAGAATGGATAAAACCCTGGGTGAAAAATTACAATGGAACCAAGAATCAGTGAACGAAAAGTGTGGTTTAAAGACCAGCTTTTTTTTTTTCTTTTTTTTTAAATATAAGAGGTCCTCCAGGCATAGGCAATTAAAAAAAAGCATCTCTCATGGCTATACTCGCCTCCTCTTCACTACTGTCCCCTGTAGTATTTCCTTTTCGCCACAAGGTGTCCTCTGTCTTCCAGATTGTTTGCACTGGTCATTCTACCCAGTAGATTGAGGACATACTGTGAAGACAGGGTTTTATGGATCCGCAGCCTAAGAGCTGTCACCATCGTCCTCTGCACTCACAGTGTAATGTTGATATAGAGCAGGGTTCTCCAAACTTTCTAAACAAAGGGCCAATTTACTGTTTTTCAAACTTTAGGGGGGCCCGACTGTGGCCATTGTGTGTAGAAAATGTGCCAGCAGCAGTGGGAGTTAACAATGCCCATCTTTGGTGTCAGTAAGAAAAACATAGTTATATCGTTGGTGTAATGGGGAGTATTTCGCCCCATCATTGGTGTCATTGGGAGGAACTGTGCCCAATTGGGGTCATTGGTAGAAATTGTGTCCCGATGTTGGTGTCATTGGAGGCCCCATTGTTGGTGTTATTGGGAGGAACTGTGCCCTATTGGGGTCATTGGTAGAAATTGTGTCCCGATGTTGGTGTCATTGGGGGCCCCATTGTTGGTATCTTTGGGAGGAACTGTGCCCTATTGGGGTCATTGGTAGAAATTGTGCCCCGATGTTGGTGTCATTGGGCCCCATTGTTGGTGTTATTCAGAGAAACTGTGCCCTATCATTGGGGGGGATCACTAGGAGGAATTGTGCCACGCTGTTGGTGTCATTGGTAGGAGTTGAGTCCCATTGTTGGTATCATCATTGGATAAAACAGTGCCACAAGGGACAGATAAAAGCAAGCAAAGGGCCACATCTGGCCCCCAGGAAAGTGTTTGGAGACCACTGATATAGAGAACTGACAAAAGAGAATATAGCCCTAGAAAATAATTTAAATTAACAAAACTTATAAACAAAGGAGCAGCAGTGCGATAACACAGAAAACCAAATAAAATTAAAAAAACTTCGCTAAAAAAGTCTCAATGAATGGGTCCACAGAAACTTGTACAAAGACAAGGAAATCGATTTAAGCCACTTGAAAACTTGATACCACCGCAGTGTGCATACAAAAACAAGAAAGGTGCCCGACCACCGTAGCTGTAGATTCTGCTTACCAGACAGCAAGCATAGAAGGAGAATGGCTATAGCCAAGCCTAGGCCTTTAGCTTGCAGGTGTCCACAATAGGAACGGTAAACCGGATGGTGCAGATCGCTCCCTCTATCCCACTAAAGTGTCTGTTTACACTCAAATGGATGCTCAGGAAAAGAGAAAACTAGCCATAGTGTAATATAGTCTAGATTCCAATTTTTTAAAACAAAGTACAGCACTTACATTTAAGAAGAAGTAATAATGCGTAAAAAAAATGCCGGCTGGCACAAACAAATGGAGCCCGTCCTCCTATTCCAATCGCGTGGTGATGCCACTAAGTGCCTTCCTCAAGATGTGTTTTGTCATCAGTACACATTGTCAATGGGGAACATTCCCCATTGACAACGTCTGCTGATGAGGAAACGCATTAGGAAAATAGCCATTCGCCTTGGTAAGCAGAATCTACAGCTACAGTGGTCAGGCACTTTTCTTGTTGGCGTGTGCACACTGCAGTGGTATCAAGTTTTCAAGTGGCTTAAATCGATTTCCTTGCCTTTATGCAAGTTTTCTGTGGATCCATTTATTGAGACTTTTTTAGCGCAGCTTTTTTAATTTTATTTGATGTAGAGAATTGCATATCAATATCACTGAGGACTGCCCACCAGGAAGAGGTCTTACCAGCCTAAGGACTTCTGTAAAATGTATATATATATATATATATATATATATATATATATATATAAATAAAAATCACAAGGGAAATTTCAAGAGGAGCACTTGAGCAGAAAAAAAAAGTGAACACATGTATAAAGGGGACCCATGAAACCTAGCAAGCTGCAAACCTTCCTGATAGCACTGAAAGCTGACAAAACCCATTACACCGCCAGGAGTTTACACATGGAGTGGCTACAATGTTTTGCGGCAGGACCATTGCTTTGGCGGACACTACCTAACGATCTCAATCCATTTAAGTGAATGGGGCCGCTCTGGAAAAGCCCCCCAACTGTAAAGTAGAAAGTAGCGAGGAGCTAATACAATGACTACTCGTCGCCTGTAAATTGCTCTCTGAAGAGCAATCTGAATGCCAGCGCAGGTAAATTTAAGCAGGCCTATGCTGTGAGCTAGGCCTGTTTGTTTTGATCTGGGGGCAGGGGAGTTGTTTAGTGTAGCAGTAGGTGACTGACATGTACTTCAGCTCTTGGGTGCCTCCTCTGTTTCCAGGAAGAATGTTCTGGAAAAGGGGCAGGACAGAGAGCTGCAGTGACATGGGGTGCATGTGAGGAGCTCTGACCAATCCCCAACTAGGATTGGCAGGGGGCAGGCCTCCTACATATACCCATGTTAAGCCTGCTGGGGGTGGGGGGAGTTGTCGGCAGGATGAACTGGATGATGGATTGCTAGACTGTCATGTCTGAGGGAATCTCCTTTCTAGGGGGGGGGGGGGGTGTATCTCAGGCAGGGAGCTCAGGAGCTGGGAGGGAGCCTCTGCTTACACAGTCATGGAGAGGTGTCCTGGGACAGGAGCTGAAGAAGACCGTTGGTCCGCACGTCCGGATTAAAGTAATTCAGGAAGGATCCAGGGCAGGTGTTGATGAGTGGAGAGCACAGTGGAAAGCTCTGGAAGAGGCATGCTAGGGGAGCTGGATGTAGCTCCAGAGAGAGAGGCTGTGGGAGTTTGTGTCAAATCAATGCAGCCACGAGGGCAGGCAGGATTTGCAAGTCGGACTTGCTGGGATCAGTAGTCCATCAAGTACATTTATTCTTGTCAAGCAAATCGGTTACTATCACAAAGGGGTACTGCAGTTGCCGGCCTACAAAGGGCCATCAAGTAAAGACACTGGGACTTATTCAGAGTCAGGCCTAGTCATGTTCTGATGGTGTGACAGGATTACTAAAATTGGACAGAGAAGTAGTGTGCTGGAGGAAGTGAGCTGGAAGAAGTGTTCTGAGGTAAAATTTCTTTTAAGTTTTGGGTCAGCCATCTTGTTGTTCTGAGAAGTGTGACTCGGTTACTTTTATTCTACAAAGTACAATTCATCCTATGGGCATCCCATGTCCCTTTTCCCCAACCAAGTTCAATCCTCTAATAAAAACAACAAAAACAAGCAAAAGACTGTTCACTGACTGAGAAATGTGTCTAATGGAGGTCTGGGAGCAGAGTGAAATGTGTGGATGCTGTAACACGTAGAAACCCCACTGGACCATCGCTACACGGATCACTCTTCAGAGGGCAAAGTTAGGGTGAATGAACCCTTAGTGAGGACACCCATTATAGCAATGAGCAAATAGGAAGGTGAGGTGGAAGGGAGAGGGACAAACGGAAGCACAACCAGGATGTATCAAAGCTTGCCAACAGATTTTGGGGGACCCGCAACACCCCTTTTGTCTTCTGAGGATACTTATATTTATGAAAGTCCACGTTTGTGTTCCAGCTACTTCTGTTATAAACTGTTTTTAAAATGTTTCCTTTTAAAGCTTACCCGGAGCTAGAATTGCTCATCTCCCTCTGAAAATGCTAATTAAATGGCTGTGTCTGGCTCCAACACCTTCGAGTCACAGACCGATGCAGGCATTCAGCAAGTGAAAGTCATACATATTCCTCTGTACTGGTTCCAGTACAATAATGTACAAAATAATCAAATTAAAAGAATCAGCATGGTGTCCATTCAGCTACCATTTCAAAGGGACTAAGAGCGGCAACCCTTTGATTAGATTTACAAGCCGCTTTTGGATACCCAATTGATTAAACTCTCCCTACTGTATTTTTTATTTTTTTCTGCAGGCTCCGCATGTGCTTTTATGATACAAAGAGTGAGGAAAGGCAAAGAAATCACTACACACAACTGCATAGGGTCATGGACATTCTGGTTCCTGGAGGGATAAGGCAGATCCTTCCTCAGAGTGGTCAACATGGGCTGGAATAACTATAGGGAAAGGGAAGATGGCAAATGAATTTGTCTGGCATCAAGAATAGTCACCACATATTTCCCTAATGGGACAAAACAAAAACTAACAAGTTGCAACCATTCCCTAAGCTATCTGAATTTAAAAAAAGTTTGAGCTTGGGATATAGCTTAAAGTTGACCCAAACCTTAAAAAAAAAAAAATTTTCATATTATATCTAAAAATTGTTTATTGTGTCTAAGCAGTTCACTGAAAAATGTACCTTTTGCCTGTGATTCCTGCTGAAAAATATCAGTGTGCTTCCTGTGCCTAGGCGGTACGCCTATGCATTAGTCGTGGCTAATGCCCCATCTTTTGCCAGATCCCGGCAAAAGATGGAGCACTAGATCCCGGATCCCTGTTCTCTCAGAGGAAAGGAGACAGATCGTGTGTTCATACTATCTATGAACACTGATCTCTACATCCCCTCTACAGTTAGAACACACCTAGGGAACACAGTTAACCCCTTGATCGGCATTAGTGTTAGCCCCTTCCCTGCCAGTGACCTTTATACAATAATCAGTGCATTTTTATAGCACTGATCACTGTATAATTGTCAATGGTCCCAAAAATGTGTCAAAAGTGTCCAATTTGTCCTCCGCAATATAGCAGTGCCGATAAAAATTGCAGATCGCCACCATTACTAGTAATAAAAAATAATAATAATAAAAATGCCATAAATCTACCCCCTATTTTGTAGGCACAACTTTTGTGCAAACCAATTAATATACGCTTATTAAAAATTAGTTTTTTTGATAAAAAATGTGGGATATTTATTTTATCAGAAAGCAAAAGATATTGTGTTTTTTTCAAAATTGTCACTATTCTTTTGTTTATAGCGCAAAAAATAAAAACCACTGAGGCGATCAAATAGCACCAAAAGAAAGCTCTATTTGTGGGAAAAAATGGATGTTGATTTTGTTTGGGTACAGCGTCGCACAACCGCACAATTGTCAGTAAAAGCGACGCAGTGCTGTATTGCAAAAAATGGCCTTGTCATTGAGCAGCCAAATCTTCCGGGGGTGAAGTGGTTAAATAGAAAGTGAGGTAACCTGTAGTAACCAACTACCTCTTTCAAAAACATTAGACATTCATGTTTATATGTACTGCATAATGGCATGCCTAATCCCTTTGATCCCGTTCAACAACACCGCTCCACTCTCATTGGCCGGTGGCACGTGAGTCCTCATTACTAGGCAGCAGCTTGTGCTGCCTGTTCTTTCTCCTGTGCTCTGATTAGCCAGTGGGGCTCTAGCATGCTATTTGAATATTACAATCCCAGGGCTTTAGACTGGTGATAGCATTCAACTTCCTGGCTCCATACTTGTCTTGTATTGCTACTGGTGCCTGACCCCTTGCCTTGACATACTGTAGATTATTCTATTGATTGTCACCTGTTCTGACCAGATACCTGAATACAGATTATTCTATTGATCACCTCCTGCCTTGACTCTTGCCTGGATAACAGATATGCTACTGATTGCTGCTCCTCTGACGTTTTCCTGTAGAATGGATACAATACTGAGTGCCTGTGGGTTAGGTGCAGTGTTGTGTGATGGGCACAAAACACACAGAGTTCGATTTTGGCAGTAACAGTAGAACAATTTGGCAAGAACAACAGGCCCAGCGGGGAGTACACATACAACTGAGACAGCAGTGAGCCCATGAGATGCAGAATTAAAGATGCTGACAGCAAGGAACGGAATGCCACCTGGCCGGTCCACACCCAATAAGAAAGGCTTCCTTGAAGGTAGACGTAGTCCCTGTACTGTCCCTACTTCTCTGGAATCTGTCTCTATCTCTAGTACTGTCCCTGACAGACAGGGTTCTTTTCCCTATGCTACTCGCAAAAAGAGCACCAAGCCTGGGAGCTGGAGTCCTAAATAGACTTTGCCTGACCCATGATGGCCACCAGAGCCACATGGGGCACCAGCATCCAATCAGATAGTTTCCTTCCTGTGACCAAGGAAATCATAGAGGAAGCAAGTTCTTCTCTACTTCCTTCCCCCACATGAATTGTGGCTGCAGTCGAGCGCCACCTGCAGTGGAGAATACAGACTGCACCTGCCTACATACCATCTTCCTTGAACCTTGCTAGATACTTGATTCTGCCCCTACCTGCTGCTAACCAGCTCATTTACTAGTCAAGGACACTCCTGCATTCTGTTGCTACCTTGAACCTATTCTGCAATTTGAAGTCATCTGACATGATATGTGAACTCTCTGCCCCTTGGGTTGCTGGGGATCATTGAAGTTCTGCCAGTATAGCACTGGACCTTAAGTTCTTGAGGCATCTAAGTTCCTATGGGGGCTGCTTTTATAGGTCAAACTGTGCTAAAGCCTCTCTGTTTCCGAAGAACAAGAAGCAAACTGCTAAACCTTACATTTATATGTAATGATTCTGCATGCAGAGCTGCTAAGTCATTATACATTCTTCAAACTTTCCGATCATAAAATGTTTATTGTAAACATCTGGTGGTCATGTTGTGACATCAAAGACCATTACAAGTACTCCTTCCTTGCCTTTCCCCCATTATAAAATGCTCAAAGGACACCTATTCTAAAACACAAATATATTTATTTAAAAGGCCTATCTATGGATATCAGAGATTAATATCTTGGTTGGCATAAATGCTTTATTTGGGCAGAAACAAACTGCTCTTGTAACAATTTAGACTAAGGCCGCGTACACACGGGCGGATTGTCTGCCCAACTAAGTTAGTCAGACAATCCGACAGACAGTCCGTTCAACTTTTGAATGAACGGATTTGACCACACACGATGAACAGACAGTCCGCTGAAAACTTGCGCGATGACGTGTACAGCACGTACGACGGGACTAGAAAAACGACGTCCAATACACTGCAATGCAACCTTCGGCCGTGTAAATCCTTTCTGAGCATGCGCCATACTTAGTCCGTCCACCTTGCCTACACACGAGCGGACTGTCCGCTAAAACCAAGTTTGGACGGACAAAACCAAGTTTGGACGGACAAAATTACGGAAATTCCGAAAGACAAAGTCCGTCAGACTGTCCGCTGAAAAAGTCAGCTGAAGCCCACACACGAGCGGATTGTCCGCTGAAACACGGTTCAGCGGACTAAGTTGGGCAGACAATCCGCCCGTGTGTACGCGGCCTAAGGATTCAATTACAATAGCTGATCTACATGAAAAAGCTAAATTTAAAGTAGATTAGTGGAAGATAGAGTAAACCAAGAGACTAAAATCTTACATAAGCTTTAACATGTTAATGCAATTTAAATTTTTTAACGTCTTTTGATTTTAAAAGTGCTTTTGACCTTTTAAATCGGAAGCTTTTATTACAATAATACTGGATGATTCTGCAATGAAATTCCTTGTTCAGGCACTTCTTGTTATGAGGTTGCACAATCGTGTTCCTACGTTGTCATCCTGTCAAATACGACTCTGTTTGGGACAACAAGTGACCATACTAACACACGTGCATAGTGCGGGTATGGTCCACCGTTGTTATCAGGAAGCTGGACTTGAACAATGATGCGTAGCTAATGTTGGGGCGAGTTCATGTAGACAGAAAGAGGCTGCGGGAGATCAATAAAAGGTGGGTGAAAATTACAGTAGAAGAGTTTTGCATCCATTGGTTTGGTATATAGGTCAGTAATGAGACCAGGGGGTACAAAGTAACCTAAACATCAAGGAATTGTATGGAAGTGAGGTCAAATTCAAGAGTTGACTTCACCCTGTCTTGTAATGTGTTCAAATCATTGAAAAAGTTCTCTTCCAGACTGCCCACCGTGTATACGTTGCTTCTTTCATGGTAAATAATATTTTTAAACGGCGGGCAGTCCGCTTTAACATAAAAAGTGGTCCCAGCAGTGGATCACTTCTATTGGTGGCGGGAGAGGTTCCCTCCCTCCTTCCGCTTCCCATTTGTTTCCGCTGCTTACCGGAGCCGTTGGTAGCGGCGGAAATTATCCTATCCGGTTGCCTGGTGGGCAGGAAGTCGAGTGAGGGCAAAATAGTTCCCTACTCCAGTCTATGCACTTGGGGGACTGGAGCGATGTCAAACGTCACTTTCGCTTTCTGGCCTTAAAGGGTCCATTTCTTGAAAAAAATAATACTTTTTTTTAATTGTTTTTAAGTGTAATGCACTGTACACTCGGTCGGACATTCCGACGACAAAAACCATCTGATTTTTTCCAACGGATTTTGGCTCAAACTTGTCTTGCATACACACGGTCGCACAAAGTTGTTGGAAAATGCAATAGTTCAGAACGAGGTGACATACAACACGTACGGTCCCTCTCCTGCGGGCCCCTTCCACAGCTCTCAGTACAGAAAATTTGGACAGCCTCTGATTCCTTGTCCCCCCATTTTCCAGACTTATTATGAAATACTTAGAGGGATGATTAACTCTCTCCCTTTTCTCTTGCACATTTCCCCGTTGAGGGGTATTTTGGCTGATCATATTGGTCTACTCATGTTTTATTGTTTTTTTATAGAGTTGCATGCATCTGCCCCTGAGGAGTGGTATTATCCAAGAAACGTGGGTCGGGCTATTAGGATGCATTCTTAAGCCTATTGATAGGAATCTACTTAGACTCATTATCTACAACCATATGATCATATATTTTTTTCCATTGTTTATACTGCATAGTGCCATTTATATAATGTGTATACATATGAATCTGTAATAATTAATTTTACCCCATTAAATCTTTTGTCAATTTTATATGCCGTCCTTTTGACATGTATATGTAATGTATTCATGAGGTCAATACCATGTATGTGTGTTTATACATATTAAACCTTTTCTACTATGTGCATTATTGTTATGTATTGTCGGACTCCATATATCAACTAAATATACTTTCTAATTATCTCACCCCCATAAATCAATAGCCTCATTTAAAGTCACACCTACCCTTTTTTTTTGTACCTGAACCAGGGATGGAGGAACAGACCATGTGCTTCATTTAAAGTCCCAAACTCCCCCCTATTATTCTATATAACACATACGACGGGACTATAAAGAAAGCAGTAGCCAATAGCTTTCATCTCGTAATTTATTCTGAGCATGCATGGCCCTTTGTCCATCAGATTTGTCTACACATGATCGGAGTTTAAACAATCAGATTTTGTGTGTCGGAAATTCCGACAGAAAAAGTCCAATGGAGCCCAAACGCAACCGTTTTTTCCGACAACACGATCCGATGGCACTTTTTCCGTCGGAAAGTCCAACCGTGTGTACATGGAATTAGTGTGAGATATGAGGTCTTTCTGACCCAAGATCTCACATTAAAGAGGCCCTGTGTTGCTTATTTCTATTACATGAGATGTTTATATTCCTTGGAATAGGAAAAAAGGTGACCAAAAACATTTTTTTTAAAGGGACAATGGAAAAATGAAAAGTAAAATGAACAAGAAAAAAATAAAAATAAAGTTAAAGTGCCCCATCCCTCCGAGCTTGCGCACAGAAGTGAATGCATATGCTAGTCGCGCCCACATATGTAAATGGTGTTCAAACCACATATGGGAGGTATTACCACAATTGTTAGAGTGAGAGCAATCATACTAGCACTAGATCTCCTCTGTAACTCTAAACAGGTAACCTGTAAAAAAAAATTAAACGTCGCCCATGGTTTTTAAGTATCAAAGTTTTTCGCCATTCCACGAGCGTGAACAATTTTAAAGCATGACTTATTAGGTATCAATTTACTCAGCGTAATATTTTCTTTTACATTATAGAAAAAAATTGGGCTAAATTTACTGCTTTCTTATTTTTAAATTCAAATAAGTGTATTTTTTCCTAAAAAAAAATGTTAGACCGCTGCATAAATACGGTGTGACAGAAAGTATTGCAACAATCTCCATTTTATTTTCTAGGGTCTCTGCTAAAAAAATTAAAAAAAAATTATAATTGGGGGTTCTAAGTAATTTTCCAGCAAAAATACTGATTTTAACGTAGGATAACTCTACTTGCTATGAAGTACCATTATGCTTCAGGGTGACCTTTTCTTTTGCAAATGCAGGGCAAAGTAAAAAGTTTACTCATAAAGTATATATAGCCAAAACTTTTTCATTGCTTTGGATAGAGTGGGGAAAAGTTAGAAATCTTGTCAAAGTTTACTGCTATCCAGTGCTTCATCACAGAGATTTTCCTTCACTTTCTCTCCTTGAAAGATTGAAAATCTGCAACATAAAAACAGGAAAACAATACAAATTTGAAGAGGTTCTAACATTCCCCAATTTACCTTAAGAAATAAATTCCTCTTTGAGGGTTTCCCTCACTGTCTCAAAATATTGTCCCCAGGACAGAGGGTAAATCTCTCTAATGGAGCCCTGGTTAGCAGCAAAGTCTAGACAGGGTTCTAGTGTGGTGGTGGTCCTCAGAAGTCAAACTGGGTACAACCAAGGGAGCATTGTAGGGACCCAAGGAACAACGTGGGGTGTCCACCCCAGGACTTTTAGCTTCAAAAATAGTAGTCAAGATAGGAATACTGAACATTTTAACTTAAAGTTGATGTGGTTGCAATCACCCCACTGAGATCAACCTTGCAAGGGCCAGTGTTGGTCATCTTACTTTAAAAAAGTAATTAGTTAAGTTACAAATTACTTCTCCCAAAAAGTAATTGCGTTAGTAACTCAGTTACTACATTGGAAAAGTAATTAGTTACTCAGCAAAGTAACCTTGACAGGGGAGGCAGCGGTGGTACTTGAGGGGTGGCAGCGGTGGTACTTGAGGGGTGGCAGCGGTGGTACTTGAGGGGTGGCAGCGGTGGTACTTGAGGGGATGGCAGTGGTGGTACTTTGGGGGGGGGTGGCGGTAGTGGTGTACTTGGAGGGTTGACAGTGGTGGTGGTGTACAGTACTTTGGGGGGTGGCAGCGGTGGTACTTGGGGGGTGGCAGCGGTGGTACTTGGGGGGGTGGCAGGCAGCGTTGGTACTTGGGGGGGTGGCAGCGGTGGTGGTGCCATCCTCTCCCACCACCACCTCTGCCTCTTACTGATCCCATCCCCCACCACCACTGATCTCATCTCTACCGTATCCCCCCCATCACTTCTGTTGTAGAAGTGATGGTGGGTGGGTAGGGATGGGATCAGTAAGAAGCAGAGGTGGTGGAGGACTTGGGATGGATGGATTGCACTGCAATTTGAATCGTCAGACAGTCACTTACTTAAATGCCTCCAGGGATGCCTTTCCTCATGGGGAGAGAGAGAGAGACACTCCCCTTCACTCGATTGGTGCCATCTGGTCAGCTGAATTCATTTTTCAGTGTCCGTCCCGTCTCCCTACATTCTTTCTCTCTGGATAGGCGGGGCGAGATGGGGCGGTCCAAACAGTCTCTCTGAGTCTCAGCCTCTTTTCAGCTCAACGGCCGAAAGCCCCCCTCCCCGCGGCGGAACGAACGGCCAGGCAGCGTGGCCACGACGGGCCTCCCGGGCGGTAGATGTAATTGCGGTAACTACGGCCCAAGTAATGGGAACTGAGTTACCATGAGGGGAAGAGTAGTCAGTTAGATTACTCGTTACCCTCTAAAGTAACTGCGTTAAGTAACTCTGTTTATTTTAACTGATTTACTTACATCACTGGCAAGGGCACAGTGGGGAATACTCCTGTCTCCATGCAGGGTAAAGTTGGTGGGTCTTGATGCCTTGGGGGTTCCAGTCCTAGATCCTCGAAGGGGCCATCATTAGCATAATATGCTTGTTGTCTGCAAAAAGGTAAAAACCTGTCAGTGATCACTCACGGATTTGAACAGGGTTATACTCTTTCCCCACTCTATCCAGATTAAAAAAACTTTTTTTTGCTATATATGTAATTTACTAAAAGAGCATTGCTAAAATCAGTAAACAAATGGACAGTCCTATGTGTAAATTCCCAGCTCCAAATTGGTGCTGATTCCTTAAGGTGGTAGCACCCCATATGCTATCCCCCACCTCCATGCAGGACCTCCAAACAAGAATTAAGATGTATAGACTTGCCTGTATCAAAGCCAGCAACTGCTAGATCATCTTATCTATGAGATATGCAGGATTTCGATTAGTTATACCAGCTATAAAGAGACACACATGATTATGGACACATTTGCTCTTATATGCAGTCTGATTATGGATCAGATCCCTGGGAGATGGCAAGCGGCAATGAACTGTGTTGAGGGTATTTCATTAACACCCTTATGTGACTACCTTAGCAGATTGGGTCTTTGACATTATTAGCACTTACTACCAAGGTTTTTCATACCTGTGATTGAGCGTTCACAGTGCTAATTATAGTCTGGCCTCAATTTGCAGCTATTGGATGGCAGTTACCTGTGGTTTTGCAGCTCTAAATCAGATCATTTAGTAGGATCGATGTGCAGTCTACCTTGAGAGGCTATGATCTTTTTGAAGTGCATGGTATCTGATAACAAATAGCAGAACATGGGTGTGCTAAGGTTAAATAGCACCTCCACTTGGGAACAGAAAGCTGTTTGTAAGCACTGACTTAGTAGGGGGGCGACTAAGTGATCTTTTTTGATTACCTTGATTGGACACAGAAAAGTGTCACTTTAGGAAACAATTTCCTCAAAGAACCTGTTCAAAAATTAAAGGCCATATTTGAATTGTGCTGGAAAAGTAAACATCTGTATATAACTTTAGCTGTCTCCATCTTTACCTCCAGAACCGTCTAAGCCCCTGTACACACGGTCTGAGATTTCCACAACCAAATCCGTCGGATTTTGTCCGTCGGATCTTGTCCGAAACTGTTGCATACACACGGTCGGACAAAGTTGGCGAAAAAATCCGATCTTTCAGAACGTGATGACGTAATTTTGTTACGATGGGACTACATTCAGGCTAGTAGCCAATAGCTTTGATGTAGGAATTTGATCTGAGCATGCATGGCACTTGGTCCGATCAAAATTCTCTACACATGATCGGAGTATGTCCGATCGGCCCAGTTGGTCGGGAAATATTTCCAACATGTTGGAAAATTGGGTCCGACGGATATTCCGACGGAATCAGTCCGATGCATACCACACACAGTCGGATTATCCGACGACACGGTCCGATAGGACACATTCCGACGGATTCTCCGACCATGTGTACAAGGGCTAATACTGATTGGACCCTGGGCAAACAAATTCTTGGCCCCCGGGGGTCCTGCCTTCTGGTCCGCTAACACTGTCTGTGGCCACCCTGCTATCTGAGCCAGGACACCACTCTCATTGGCCCTTTGCGCTGTCCATCTACCATCAGGCTGCTGCTGGGGATTTAGTAGACTCCCTTGCAGGGGAATTTTTATTAGACTCCCAGGGTGGAGGCTGCATGTGTTGTATGTCCACACATTGCAGAGTGTGCATTCTGGAAATTAAACGGCAGAAAAACTATTTACGTACAGCACGGGCTCATGGGACCCACAACAGCTACCCATTTTGTACCGCGTTAAAGACGGCCCTGTTTACATCTACTATTTTTTATGTGGCCATCATACACAACGAATGCATGTTTTCATTATACTTGTAGTTTGCATTGCCCCTCTTCGTGACAAGTCTTCTTTAAAGTGTTGTAGGTACCGTATTTATCAGCGTATAACACGCACCCCAAGTTTAGGAGGGAATTTTAAGGAAAAAACTTTTAGGAGGGAAGTTTAAAGAGGGATTCCACCTACAAAAAAAATATTAAAAGCCAGAAGCTATAAATACTACAGCTGCTGACTTTTAATAAATAGACACTTACCTGTCCCAGGGTCCAGCGATGTCGGCAGCCGAGACCGATCGATCTCTCGCTTTGCGGCTTCACTTCCCAGTTCCCTACTGCGCATGCGCGAGTCGCACAGCGCAGTGGGAATGGTCCGCGCTGTCTCTGGGACCCGTGTGTGTCCCAGCAGACAGCGTGCCGAGATAGGAAACAGCATAGACTCCCGTGGGAGTCTATGCCCAGAAGTGGGTGCAAATACCTGTCTTAGACAGGTATCTGCACCCCCCTCCCCCCTGAAAGGTGCCAGCTGTAACACCGGAGGGGGGGAGGGTTCCGATGAGCGGAAGTTCCACTTTAGGGTGGACCCCCGCTTTAAGGAAAAACATTTACATTTAAATGCCCATCAATGCAGCCTTCTCAGTGTCCACCTGCAGCCTTGTCCATCATTGCACCCTTGTCAGTGTCATTTGCAGCCTTGTCATGCAGCCTTGTCCATCTTTGCAGCCTTGTCGTGCAGCCTTGTCCATCATTTGCAGCCTTGTCATGCAGGCTTGTCCATCATTTGCAGCCTTGTCATGCAGCCTTGTCCATCTTTGCAGCCTTGTCATGCAGCCTTGTCCATCATTTGCAGCCTTGTCATGCAGCCTTGTCCATCTTTGCAGCCTTGTCATGCAGCCTTGTCCATCATTTGCAGCCTTGTCATGCAGCCTTGTCCATCATTTGCAGCCTTGTCATGCAGGCTTGTCCATCATTTGCAGCCTTGTCATGCAGCCTTGTCCATCATTTGCAGCCTTGTCATGCAGGCTTGTCCATCATTTGCAGCCTTGTCATGCAGCCTTTTCCATCTTTGCAGCCTTGTTGTGCAGCCTTGTCCATCATTTGCAGCCTTGTCATGCAGTCTTGTCCATCATTTGCAGCCTTGTCATGCAGCCTTGTCCATCTTTGCAGCCTTGTCGTGCAGCCTTGTCCATCTTTGCAGCCTTGTCGTGCAGCCTTGTCCATCATTTGCAGCCTTATCATGCAGTCTTGTCCATCATTTGCAGCCTTGGCATGCAGCCTTGTCCATCATTTGCAGCCTTGTCATGCAGTCTTGTCCATCATTTACAGCCTTGGCATGCAGCCTTGTCCATCGTTGCACCCTTGTCAGTGTCATTTGCAGCCTTGTCAGGTTTTTTTGCAGCTTGCCTTTTAAAAATGGTGCTCTTTCTCCTGCACCCCCTTCATAGCCTGCCCTGACATTGCTTCTCCTCCATGGCCTTCATGCCCTCTTGAATTGTCAAAATTTCACAGATAAAAAAAAGAATGCTTGTCGTTGTCGATCCCAGATTCACTTAATACTTTTGTTATGTCAGTGTCCATGTTGTGGGACTATGTGTGCACAGCTAGTAAGTATTTTGTGGCTGAAAATATGACCTGGAGGTTTTTAAGGTTCGCCTGCCATTAAAGTCAATGGGGTCCGTCCGAACTTTTGGCCACGTTCGCGGTTCGCGTTCGCGAAACGTCCTGTCAGAAGTTCGTCCATCACTAATCTTGACTACTATTTTTGAAGCTAATAGTCCTGGGGTGGACACCCCACGTTGTTCCTTGGGTCCCTACAATGCTTCCTTGGTTGTACCCAGTTTGACTTCTGAGGACCACCACCACACTAGAACCCTGTCTAGACTTTGCTGTTAACCAGGGCTCCATTAGAGAGATTTACCCTCACTTTCTGTCCTGGGGACAATATTTTAAGACAGTGAGGGAAACCCTCAAAGAGCAATTTTTTTTCTATAGGATGCATTAAGGTGAAAGAAATGTAGGCCTACAACCCCTTTAAAGTTGCTGGAGTATCACATAGTTACACTACTCCTATAAAAGTTCAAGTACTAATGAAACATCAGAAAGGCATACCCCTAGACCGGGGCTGGACTGGGACAGAAATTTGGCCCTGGACTTCATCCAGACCGGCCCAATTACATTTTGAGTGTCCCATCAGCACCACCTTACATCAGAGTGTCCCATTACCAGCCCCCTTGCATCAGAGTGTCCCATCACCAGCCCCCTTACATCAGAGTGTCCCATCAGCACCCCTTACATCAGAGTGTCCCATCACCAGCCCCCTTAGATCAGAGTGTCCCATCACCAGCCCCCTTACATCAGAGTGGCCCACTGAGCCATCGGCCCACCGGGAAACTCCCGGTAGTCCCGATGGCAGTACATGCCTGCCCTAGACTGTTTATTGAGCCTAAGAAGTGACTGTGTGCCTGGCTGTACTTGCAACTATGGGAAATTACCCTAGGAACCTAAACAGCAGGCTGCTGCGGGAGTCATTGCTACACCTATAAGCTATAGACCTTAAATTATGAGCATCTCGAGGGTAAGAACTGATGTAAATGTTCAGTATGTAAATTGCTCTGTAATTTGTCAGCACTATATAAATGCCTGTAAGAAATAAAGTTCAAGGCTGAATTACTATGGAAACCAGGCAAGAATAATCAAACCAATGAAGAATTGAAGTAAGCTAGATAAGATAAGGAGATAACTGTTAAGAATGAATACCGACCCGAGTTCAGCTTTATGTTAGTTTTGGGTGTTGATGACTTCAGATGATTCCAATTAACATGCAGAGATCATTTCCAGTTAAACCATCACATGCATTGCTAAAAATGCATATTGCCAGAATTACCAAGTTGACGATATTGGTAGAATGAATGTTCCAGCCTCAGAATATCACATTGTACCTTGTATAAATTTCCAGTTAGAAACATAGCCTGGAGTAAACTAATAATGTAAAACGGAGATGAGATCCAGCAAACCTTTGCATAATCAAGCAGACTATTCTGAAGGACAGGCAGCATCTTTCATTAACATACGCCATGCGTGACCAGGCTGTTCTGGATAGCAAAATTTCTATTGTTGCAATTGAGATATAAATCTGAGTTTACTGCATACTCAATGTGTAATGGTATGAAGACTACAATTAAGGGGGAACCGTAGTCTTTTTAATATTTATTATTCCAATATACTGTACATGTGGGGCCATTCCTATCAATAGGCTGTGCTTTAAAAATGTTGTTTTTATGAATACTTTGTGCTCTGTTTCAAATCCTGCTTTATGCATTGGCATAACTCCCTAGACCCAGTCTGTCTGGACAGCATGGCCACCAGCTAACTTGGCACCATCCACATGCAGCATAACCAGGGGCGGACTGACCATTCGGGCACTGCCCGAGGGCCCCATGCCACTAAGGGGCCCCATCAGGGTTGCCAGCCTCAATAAAACCAGGGACAGTATGTAAAAATCTGTGTTTTTAAAACAAATCCCAAGATTATTGCTGCCCTGCCTCTCCAGTACCTTTTCAATGTGTGTATGTGTATTCTGTGTGCGTATACTGTGTGTGTATATTGTGTGTCTGTGTGTGTATACTGTAGGTGTGTGTGTATATATAATGTGTGGCCCCATAATCTATTGCCTGGGGGCCCCATAATCTCCTATTGCCCGGGGGCCCCATAATCTCATATTACCCGGGGGCCCCATGAGTTGTCAGTCCATCCCTGAGCATAACTCTTCAATAAGACACAGAAATTGCATCTAACATCATTTTGCTTCAGCTAATTGAAGCACTGGTGGTGTTTTTCCTATCTTTTGACTGTGCGTGCACTCTGCAAGTGCAGTTGCTCCAAAACTTAGTAAATGAGGTAAAGCTTCACTTCGCAAAGAGCATCCAATCACATGCAAGGAAAATCGAGAAAAAAAAAGCATTTTTGCTTCCAGATGATTGGATGATGGAAGTCAGCAGAGCTTCTGCTCATTTACTAAGCTCTGGAGCAACTGCAGTGCACAGTCTATTTGCCTTTAGTAAATAAAACCCAATGACTTTCCTGAGCCCTGTATTTGTGATTAACTAACACTGACACTTTAGCTGCTGTTTCCAAAGCGAGCAAAGTCCTTTCTTGTATTAAGACAGGTATGGACTTCAGAGAGAGAGATATAATTTTGCCCCCTGTACAAATCACTAGTAAAACCTCACCTGGAATATGCAGTTCACCAAGTGCACCAATTCTCAAAAAGGATATCGGGGAACTGGAGAAAGTGCAGAGAAGGGCAACCAAACTGATAAGAGTCATGGAGGAGCTCAGCTACGAGGAAAGATTAGAGGAACTGCATTTATTCTCTCTTGAGAAGAAGAGAATAAGGGGGCATATGATCAACATGTTCAAATATATAAGGGGTCCATATAGTGAACTTGGTGTTGAGTTATTCTCTTTACGGTCAACCCAGAGGACAAGGGAGCACACTTTACGTCTAGAGGAAAAGAGTTTTCATCTTCAAATACGGAAAGGTTTCTTCACAATAAGAGCTGTGAAAATGTGGAATAGACTCCCGCCAGAATTGGTTCTGGCCAGCTCATTAGATTGCTTACATACAGGTCCACCAACTCTGGTAAGAGTGTTTAATTATATTCATCTGTTTGGATTTTACTATTCTTCGAAGTACAGTCGACTGTGGGCTTCCCTTGTGCAGAATTGATCTCCGAGTCTTGGTGGCCCATTATCCATCTAGATGGACTTCTAGTGGACTCTTATTCTTTTTTCTTATTTCATCACTGATTTATTACACATTTTTTAGCACTACATTTTTCCTTTTTCTTTTACTTCAAGAAAGGCCTGGATACTTTCCTGAATGTACATAATATAACTGGGTACTAACATTTATAGGAAAAGTTGATCCCTGGAAAATCCGATTGCCTCTTGGGGGATCAGGAAGGATTTTTTTTCCCTACTGTAGCAAATTGGATCATGCTCTGCTGGTTTTTTTTGCCTTCCTCTGGATTAACTATGAGTATAAAATTGGGTATATTGGATTGTATGATATTTTTTATTTAACTTTTATTGTTTTTAAGGTTGAACTGGATGGACTTGTGTCTTTTTTCAACCTGACTAACTATGTAACTATGTAACTAACTGACTGAGGCAACATGGAGGAAATGGGGAGGGTCTAGCTGAGACTAAACCAACTAGCACTAAACAAGAGAGGAGAACAGAGGAAGATACCAAAACCACAAGATGTAGTGGCTCAAAATTGGCACTAGTTGTCAGCATACTACAGAAAAATAATAACCTCATGGAGATCAATACAAATCATAAAAAATCATGAAAGTGGGGCAAAACACTTTCTAATACTGTATATGAACTGGAGGGCATCTATTTTGGCTGGTAAATATAGATGGTTAGTATTGTTTAGTAGTACTACACAATGGTTGTGACTATCAGACCCTCTTATCTCACTGCAAGTGTCAAATCTCAGCCTTCTCTAATGATGTGGACAACCACAATGCTTCCTGGTAGCCAGAGATCATGTTACCTTTTCTTTACATTTTATATATTTTATTATGCCTTCCAGCACGGCTTATTAAACAGTGTACAGAACAGAGTACACACATAGCTGAAAATGACAAATGAGCAACATTATTAATGAGGCCGCAACTGGTAAAAAAGGCAAAAAAGTTTTAAAAATTGTACTTAAAGCGGAGGTCCACCCTAAAGTGGACCTCCGCTCATCGGAACCCTCCCCCCCTCCGGCGCCACAATTGGCACCTTTCAGGGGGGAGGGGGGTGCAGATACCTGTACAGTACAGGTATTCTGCACCCACTTCCGGGATAGCTCTCTGCGCAAAGGGGCGTAGATTACGCCCCTTTCCGCAAGTGCCCCGCTGCCTGCTGGGAAACACACAGATCCCAGAGGCAGCGGGGACCGTCCTTATTGCGCAGCGCGATTTGCGCATGCGCAGTAGGGAACCGGGAAATGAAGCCGAAAGGCTCCATTTCCTGATTCCCATAACCAAGATGGCGGCGGCAGCACACGACAGACGATCTAGAGATCGGCTTCGGGTGCCGACATCGTGGGCGCGCTGGACAGGTAAGTGTCACGATTTTAAAAGTCAGCAGCTGCAGTATTTGTAGCTGCTGGCTTTTAAAAAAAAAAAAAACGCTGAGTCCCGGCGGACTCCCGCTTTAATAATTTTAACCACGCAATATAAAATATCAGCTTTTATTAGTTATAGGCTTAGGGTCATTTTTGTAATAACATATCTTACATATGAAGAAGAGGAACTTGCTGTGAATGTTAGCATTATTCCGGTTTGGCTTTTGGTGGAGGTGTTTCATCTTCTGACTTAGCAAGAATTCCACCAGCACAAGAGGAATAAAGACACTGCTGTTGTGCCATTTCTGAATTCCTTTTAAAAACGCTGGTTTTATATATATATATACAGTGCCTTGTGAAAGTATTCGGCCCCCTTGAACTTTTCAACCTTTTGCCACATTTCAGGCTTCAAACATAAAGATATAACATTTTTATTTTTTGTGAAGAATCACCAACAAGTGGGATACAATTGTGAAGTGGAACAAAATCTATTGTATTTTTGAAACTTTTTTAATATATTTATTTATCTATTGATGAAGAAGAAAGAGTGAGTGTTGGACAAATGGAACTTAAGATATGTTGGTATTGCGCTGCCCCTACATTAAATAACCCTCCGAAGGTGATAAGTATAATGCCTAATTACATAAATCAATAGTGTAATATAAATATATATATATAAATGTCTACTGAATAATATCAAAAAGTGAAAAGTGCTACATTAAATAAAATAAAATAAACACACCACAGAGGTGATAGAATCCAAATAAATGAAAATCAAGTGAACAAAGGTAAGTAACTAAAAACAGTCTCTTAAAAAATTACTATTTTGATAAAGTGCAGAGAAAATGCAAAAAAAAAAAAAAAAAAAGTAAATGATGATGAAGGATGATGAAGGGGATCCCCTGATGAAGTCACGTGATGTGATGGCACGCGTAGGGACGGGAAGGAAGCTGACTGTGGATGCACTTTCTGCTGATTACTAGAAAAAGGCTTTTTTCTATCTATTAATGTGTGAGTACCCTGTGTATGAAATTTTTAATAAATGCTATTTGTGAAATACTACACTATGGTATTCCCTCTCTATTAATCTATTGGGTCCTATGGAGCAATAAGAATAAAATTTAAAGGAGAAGGTGACCGAATTTACCAGGAGAGAAGACATATAAAGAAATCTATATACCTCTATGCGGATCCCTCCTTGCTATAGGTAAGGGGCCACTGCCCACTAAAGTGTGATCACAGCGGGATTAAGCACTGGGAGATCCACACCTCAGTTGAATTTGCACAAGTTTGCACAAAGCACTTGCACTTAAAGGAGACTTTTGTTTATTTATGGACTTGAATATTTATATCTTTTTATTTTTTTATTTTTGATGGATTTCAATATGTATATTTAATCTATAGAGGCCAAATTCATTCTGATATAACGTATGCTACAGCCGGCTCTGTAGTGCGTTTACTACTATATATATTTTTTGTTTAATTCTAAAGTTTATTTCCATGTGATCAGGAAAGGGTACCCTCTTTTTGGTCTAGGTATACTCTTTCTTATTTTCTTGTATATCATTTGTTTATTATTAGGGTGGTTCACTTATATCACCTCTGGAGATTGTTTACTTATTTGCACATTTATAAGACGCACTTGGCACTTTATGATCAATTCACAGTTTTTTGGCTTTGCACTCAATTGAAGCAGTTGTGTTTCCGTGGAGGTTTTCAATTGACTCTGTAGTGCGTTTACTTTTTTTTTTTTTTTTGCATTTTCTCTGCACTTTATCAAAATAGTAATTTTTTAAGAGACTGTTATTAGTTACTTACCTTTGTTCACTTGATTTTCATTTATTTGGATTCTATCACCTCTGTGGTGTGTTTATTTTATTTTATTTAATGTAGCACTTTGCACTTTTTGATATTATTCAGTAGACATTTATATATATATTTTTATATTACACTATTGATTTATGTAATTAGGCATTATACTTATCACCTTCGGAGGGTTATTTAATATAGGGGCAGCGCAATACCAACATATCTTAATTTTCATATTAAGTGGATACAGTGTGATCCATTCCGGTAGTAGCAGCAGCCCTGGACATTTGATAGATCACCAGTGGTAGCGCAGGAATAAAACACTATCATGTTGGACAAATGGACCACTAAAATTCCAGTTCAGCATGAATCTAAAACATGATTTGTAGCTACTATGTTCTATACCCATTACCCATTACTTTTTGCACTGGTTAAGATAGAACTATGGCCCCCTATGAAAAATATGTCACGTAGCACCCAATTATAAATGCATATGTGCTTACAGTTTTCTTTTAGCTCCCCTGCAAAGCCTTGCAAATACCTGCAGAGTTTGTCAATGAAGTCCACCTAATTCAGCTTCCTGTGATAGGATGGCAACAATGCAATTCAGAGCAGAGTTGCCAATCTGTCATGTAAGCTGTACCTGCTTGCATTGTTACCTTGCCTATAGCTTGTCAATCAGCAACTGGTCTTGCCTACTACTTTCTGGATTGCCAGCACTGCCTCTGTTGCTCAAACCCTCCCATTACAAGCTGCAGTATCTGAGAAGGGGAGTGTGTATGTAAGAGAAGCTCCGTTGGAACCATAAGGCCATTACATGCACATGCTCATAATTCCAAGCAAAGGCTCAATACAGAATGGGCAGTAGCATGCATGCACAAACTTATTACCGTATGCATAAGACAGAATGTGCACATGTGTGTGAATACGTGCACTGGCGATAAATTGCCTATTTAAGCTGGACTATGGCTTGAACAAATTAGTCAGTGGTCTTCAGCTAGTTTCCTGTTTAACCTGCGCCTTGACCTGATATATCTGCCTACCCGTGCTTGACCCAGCTTGTCCTTGACCAATCTCTGGATTCCTGCCTGCCTATTGTGACCTTAGCTTGTAATCTGACCGTGCTCCTGTCTTGTCCTTCTGTGCCTCGCTGCTTTACTATGTACCAACCCCGGCCTGTATCCTAACTCTGCCTCCATCTTGCGTTCCTGTACCTTCTCTGCCCGGCTGTTGATGACTTTTCGGCTTTTGTCCTGGCTACGCTCCTACTCACGGACCAAGCTTCACTGTGTTCCAGTTCCTGGTTCCGGCTTGGTGATCCACTTTCATCTGCTTCCTGCAAACGTCAGTTGGCGCTGCCTGTTATATTTGCCCTCGTGCCACTCCGTGTCCTCACACATTCTGTCCTCACTACCTGGGGTGTTGGACAAGAAGTGCCAGAGAAAACCCCTTTACAGCTCAATCTCCATTAGGTACTTGACAGTATGAGACACAAATGAAGGAGGATTTGGCTCCATCAAGGATGGTAAAGGGAATTTCTTGTTTACTTTATGAGGCTGTTGCATCACAGAGTAACTGGATTTGGTACTTTTTTTTAGACTTTCACACAGGAGCCTTTAGTTGTACCACAAGTAAACAGCACTTATTGCAAAGCCTCTTCTATTTATAACGGAGCAGCTACCCTTGATGAAGCTGGCCTTTCCAAGTGATCAAGTGGAATTTTAGATAAACAGCTAAATTCAAATTTGAAATACATGACGTCAACTGTCTTCCTTGCCACAAAATACAGTATACTGTAAAACTGTGTTCATCCAGTCATGTAAAACAACGGGGGGGGGGGGGGGGGGGGGGAAGTACAGGCAGGTAGATATGAATTTTATTCTCATGAATTCATACAAAATGTTTTTTGGGAGTGCGGGAGAAACAACTTTTACTATGTGATATTTCTGCCAGACAGTATAGCGGTGTCCCAGACCACATTTTTTTGCCACATTAGTTAAAGCATTGTGCTTTGTTCATATGTATACATTTCGGGAACATGTACAAAATCGCGTGCATTCCCACAACGCACAAAAATGTGCATATCTTTTGTAGTCTTACAGCAGTGCCATTCATTCTTAATGGCACCTCTGCACGCCTTGCTAACATGTTAGCCCTTTTGCTCATACAAAACTCATGGTATCACAGTACCATGCATTTTGGTATGGACATTTTTTTTTTAAAAAGGACTGTGTACTTTTGAAATTAATAGTCTTCACTTTTTGCATGAATGGAGCCTTAGAACATGGTCAAGGACAATAATTTGGGATGTGAAAGGATAATAAAGAAGTAGTAGGTCACTGATAATGTGGCTGATGAGGTTCTCCTATTAGCAAGCAGTCTATGCTATACTAAGCCCCCCCGTACACACGGTCGGAAATTCACACGGAAAAAAGTCAGATCGGATTATATTGTTGGAAAATCCGATCGTGTGTTGGCTCTATCGGACTTTTTCCTTCTGAGTTTCCAACAGAAATAATTTGATAGCAGGACCTCAAATTTTCCGACAACAAAATCCGATCTGACTTTTTCGGGTCGTTTGTAGAGAATTCTGATCGAACAAAGTGCCACGCATGCTCAGATCAAATTACAAGACCAAAGATTTTGGCTACTAGCCACAATATAGTCCCGTCGTACACAACGAAAGTCATCACGTTCCGAACGATCAGATTTTCCGACAACTTTGTCTGACCGTGTGTATGCAACAACAGTTTTGGACAAAATCAGTTGGAAAAAATCCGACGGATTTTGTTGTCAGAATGGCCGACCGTGTGTACGTGAGCTATCAGTACTGTGCAATGCGTGGTAACTTGAAATGCCCCTACATGCAGAAAAATAGCAAAAACAGTGCTTCACCTCATCTAAATTTGCATGATTTTGTTAGATCTTATAATAAAAAGTATCTAAACCTAAGAACACAAATATCATAGCAGTTCACAGTAGGAAGATTACATTGTTTGTGCTTTCAGTCCAGCTCACAAGAATTGACAAGGGCACTGCATTTTTTTGGCAAGATTCACTCCGTTTCTATTGCACTGAATGTAGGTAAGCATGTGAATTGTCTTCACGTACTGTAGGTATTTCGACAGCTCCTCATTTTAAAAACAATATCAGAATTTTGAATTAGATTATAAAGCATCAGTGTGACCTTTGTATGCATATGGAAGGTCTTTTTAATACCTTGCCCAATATTCAACCATATACTGTATGTCATATGCACAGCAGAAGAAACTCTCAATTAGCAACTGGTGCTTCTGGCATAGCCTAGCCCTTTACTCACACATTGACCAGCCTTTTTGCTTGGTCATGTTCTTGACCCAGTCTGGAAAGGTCAGGTAATGTTCAGAATGGGTCTACAAGTGTCTGCTGTCTCCTCCTAACTCAGCCACCAACAGATTCTATTAAGGACTGTGGGTGGGTCAAGAAGGCACAGTGACTCACAGACGGAGACTTGGGTCGAGGGTGGATCCATCATACTGTAGCTATGAGATCTGGGAATTTTTATTTATGTCCCATAATAAATTGTGATACTGAATTCTCTCTCTCTCTCTAATCTCGTAATGTCTCACAGTTCATGAAAAAGGCTATGACCCTTCCTACGCATGTAGTGTGATGCATTCTTCACTGTCATGGATTTTGCAACTGATATTCCCTGTTCTTGTGGTTACACACCAGTCTTGACCCAAGCTTATTGCAATATGCGTATGAGTCATTTGGTTCCCCTTGCAGTTCTACTATTTTGTTATATTGTTTGGTACTTTTTGTATATTACTCTGGAACTGGAGTGTTAAATAAGGTTTTCAGTTCCTCTATGCTTTTCTAATAGTACAGTATGTGGAATATAAAGCAAGACACAAGAAACTGCTTAGCATCTTCGCTAGGGTAGAAGGAGAGATAGAGTTTGGCTCTTCATCTGAACAAACCTTACTAAACGCTTACCAAAAAGAACTTAGCAACTCCAGAAAATAATATTACATGGGAATTGAATTTCACCCCTCATCTACCTATTCTACTCTTGGGTGTTTTCAAGCACAAGAAGGATAAGCCAAACCCCCAAACGTTTTATACGGACAAAACATACTAATATACTGACAGAGCACTCTTTTTATTGACAACCTGGATATGTTGATGATATCCATAACAAGTACCCTAACTGGCTTTATAATTAAAAAGTGAAAATAAAATTGACAAAATGTGAGCATGACTAGGCTTACGAAAGACCTGGGGCACCCTAGATTACATAGGAAAAACAAGTTCTGCATGTAGCACATGGAAGTGAACAGTGGGCATGTCCAGATTGCACATAATAGAGGTAATGGTTTAAATGGGATGATTAAACAGAAGCTGTGCCCAGTGGTAGGACAAGGTCATCTAGGACCCATGGTGAACATGCCAAATTGCCCCCCCCCCCCCAAGGGACAGAGAGCATTATGTGTCAGCAAAAATACCCTCCCCTTAGGGAAAATTAATGCTAATCTACATGCTTAGCTCAAATCCTCTCATTCCACATATGCTCCCACATATGCTCCCACATTTACACCCCTCCCCCAGTAAAATTCCCCCTTTCTAGCACAAATCCTCTACCTCCCCAAATTTCCTCTCCTAAAACAATTCTTATCTCCTTCCACCCACCCCACCCCCCCCCCCAAATTCCCAACACAAATCCCCTCCCTCCAATCTCCTTGTGATGCCCCCAAACCTCACAATATACCATTTTATACCTTCCCCTCCTGCCCATCCCGTGTCCTGGCCCTGGCTGTGCCTAGTCATTGTATACACCTCACACATATTTTTATTTAAAAAAGATGAAAGTTCTCCATTACATTGTTTTATTCTGCACACAAAGGTAGATCTGAGCATACCCTAGGGGCCGGTTCACACTGCAGGCGAGGCGAGGCGACTCCGACTTGCCTCGCCGCGACCTGCCGCGACCTCAGCGGCAACTTGCAGATGACTTCTGTATAGAAGTCAATGCAAGTCGCCCCGAGGTCGCCCAAAAGTAGTACAGGAACCTTTTTTCTGAGTCGGAGCGACTCGAGTCGCTCCTCTCAGAACGGTTCCATTGTACAGAACGGGGGCGACTTGCGAGAGCGAGGCGAGGCGAGTCGTGTCGCCTCGCATCGCCCGCTGTGTGAACCGGCTCTAAAGAAAAACATAATTAAAACCTGCAACTGCTAAACATTATAATGTCAGAGAGACCAACATGCTTTTATCGGTGCAATATTATTTGAAGTAGATGCTGCTCTGTATGAACTGTTTCATCTGTTAGCATACTTTAAACTTAAAGAGTTGGGGAAATAAAAAAAAATCTGTAGGCTGTGCATGCCACAGCAATAAATGTATGTGGCTACTTTATGCTCAATATTGAGCGTGGCTTAAAAAGACATGTACAGTCTGAGCCTACTCGCAATATACACTACACCAAGTCTCCTCAGCATTTTTACACCTGAGGAACTCTTGAAAATGGAATCTTTAAGTCCTGCTAAAACCAATTCATTGTAGGTCAGTGGGGAAAATGGCCTTTAAGTTGGTAGCCAGTGAGTTGAATGCCCCTTAAATTGGTGGTCAAAATGCCCCTTTTGCAGCCAAAAAGATCATTGGTGTCATTCAGTTGGCTTAACCAAATGGCATTGGCTCGGGAACTGTGCAACGGGAGGTCAGTCAGCTACAGTTCAAGGAACCCCTAGCAACTACGGGGGAACCCTAATTTTCCATGAAACACTTTTTGAGCATGGCTGCACTACAGACATATGCTGCACACTCCTTGTAATAAACAAATTTTTAATCACTGTGTCGCCGTTGAAAGTTTTGATCAAAAGTATGCAATGTACAAGGGTGAGCACTCTGTTATGTACAACAGTGTTCATAGAGTAGCACTGTCATGGTGCCCCTTATCTTGTTTTTCAGAGGGACTTTGTGGTCAGTGAAAGGAAGGAATGTCTGATATTGGTGGCCAGTGGGAGGAAAAATATCAAACAGCAGTGATCAGGGGATGAAAAATGTCCTTTTATCAGTGAAAAAAGAAACATGGAGTGTAGGAGTTGGTTTGCCTGGAAGCCTTGAGGTATGATGTACGGTGTTAGAGTTGCGCAGTATAAGATACTACTGTTTGTGCAGAGTGTGTAATCCAGATGTGATCAGATAATGGGTGCAGAGCAGATGCACAGCCAGGTTTAGGTTTTTGGGAAACATGCTATGACAGATGCCAGAGCTGGGCCTTGAACTCAGAAGACCTTTCTTTTGACAGATTAGCTGCAAGAGCCAAATGTGTCATTGAGGAAGCAGGAGAGGTTACAGCATGAGTTGTCTACCGCATTGGTTGCAGAGGCAGTGGGAGGCGAGCAGCTACTTCACAGTTTTATATCCCTGCTTCATCCTTTCACAAACCATTAATAATTAAATGCTCTCAGGTGGACCATGTCTCCTGCCTCCCCTCTGTTCTATTGCTGGAGCACACTTCGGTCTCTTCAGCGTTCAACATTTCTGGAAGAGTTGAATTTCTGTGTCCCTCGCCACAGTGTGGTTCCTTCCTCTAGCCCGTATATTGCTAAAGGACTCAACAATGACATTGAATGGGTTGAAAGAAGGGACTGACACAGAATACAGGCAATAATACCTCTTCAATTACAAGGGTGTGCTGTTTACATTTATTTTAAAACCCAATTGGGCCTCTTTAAGGAAATCAATAAATCTCTAGACTGTTGGTAAACTGACTTGATATGAATTACAATTCTTATTTATATTCTAAAAATATTTTAATCTAAAAATTGTTAATTAATGACTGTACAACGTAAAAACCAGTGTAGCACCTTTTAGTGTGTGCTAGATGTAAATAGTTGTAGAGTAGGAAAATTTGGCCTGGCTGAGAACCAGGCCTGGATTGAATCTGGGTCAGGATTGAGTGACTCAGGGAGGCTGAGTGACTCGGCAAGCAGCTTTTCTGATGCCTCCCACTGCCTTCTGGAAGCTTGTAAAAGCTTCTAAATATAGTGGGTGGAAGCTAGAAGGAGTTTTTTGGCAAATGGGCTGGCATGAGGCAGGCTCCTTTATATATAAATAAGCTTGCCAGCAGGGGCAGTCAGGTGAAAGATGGTGATGGAGTGCTGAAGAGGCTGTCAGTGGTCCTTGAGGGTGCCCCCCTAGTCTGGGGGGGTGACCTTGAGCCTGGGGCTTGGGTGCTGGAGGGAGCCTCTACCACACGTGGAGGAATCCTTCATGGATGCATGGGAGCGGGGGGGGGGGGGGGGGCGGGGACAGAAGATCAGCATGTCCAGGAGGTCTCCTGACAAGTCAGCCGGGTGGGATGGTGAGTGATCAGTATGGGAGGAATGTGGAGAGAGAGGCATAGCAAGACTCTGACAGCCATAAGCATGACATCCAGAGGCAAAGGCATGATGGGACTTATAGTTTTGCAACAGCTGTAGGTCTAATGTGTAATTGCATATCCTTGATATAGAGGAATCAGGATCACCTTCCTCCTGCTGTTGACCCCTCTAGCGATTTACCCTAGAATTACATTGGCTTTTCCCACTGCCAGACCACACTATTTGCTCATTTTGCAATCATCTGAAATAATTATCCCCAAATCTTTTTCCTCTGTAGTAATGGCCAACACTGTACTCCTCAATGTTGTACTCTGTCAAGGGATTCTTTTTCTTTATTTTACATTTAGAAACATTGAACTTCAGCTTCCATTGCTTTGACCAATCTTCCAACAATGCCAAATCATGTTCCATGTTACAAACACCTCCATGGATACCTTTGTGTCATCAGCAAAAACTCTGTGTTTAGCTGCTTTCTAACACATCAAGTAGTATTCAACTCTCATCTTTTTACAGTTATTTATTCTTGTCCACCAAGGAAACGCCATAAAGAAGTTCTGCAAGTACCTTAAAAAAATATTCATACCACTTGAAATTTTCCACATTTTGTCATGTTACAACCAAAAACATAAATGTATTTTATTGGGATTCTGTGATAGAACAACACTATGTGGCTCATAATTGTGAAGTGAAAGAAAAATGATAAATGGTTTTCAAAATGTTTTACATATTAATATCTGAAATGTGTGGCATGCATACAGCTGCAAGTCTTTTTGAGGATGTCTCTACCACCTTTGGACATCTAAAGAGTGACATTTTTGCCCAATCATCTTTGCAAAAAAAGCTCAAGCTCTGTCAGATTAGACGGAGAGCGTCTGTGAATTTGAAGTCTTGACCACAGATTCTCAATTGGATTTAGGTCTGGACTTTGACTGGGCCATTCTAACACACAAATATGCTTTGATCTAAGCCATTCCATTGTAGCTGTGGCTGTATGTTTAGGGTCCTTGTCCTGCTAGAAGGTGAACCTTCTCCCCAGTTTCAAGTCTTTTGCCGACTCTATCAAGTTATCTTCTAAGAATGCCCTGTATTTGGTTCCATCCATCTTCCCATCAACTCTGACCAGCTTCCCTGTCCATACTGAAGAAAAGCATCTCCACAACATAATGCTACCACCACCATGTTTCATGGTGGGGATGGTGTGTTCAAGGTAATGTGCAGTGTTAGTTTTCCAGCACACATAGCGTTTTGCTTTTAGGCCAAAAAGTCCTTCTTCCACATGTTTGCTGTGTCCCCACATGGCTTCTCGCAAACTGCAAATGGGACTTCTTATGGTTTTCTTCAATAGATTTCAATGGCTTTCTTCTTGCCACCTGAGCTGTGGCTCTCTGTAGCTCCTCCAGAGTTACCGTGGGTCTTATGGCTGCTTCTCTGATTACAGTCGACCTCCAAAATTCGCAGTTACGTTCTTTGAGCACCCACGAATTGTGAAAATCCGCAAATTTTGGATGTGGTAAGAAAAATGCCTATAAATGGTTCACACAGGGGCGGCTTCAAAGTTGCCCGACTCCTGTCCGACTCTGAAGCTGCCCCGTGCAGTACGACTTCAGAGTGGCTTGAAAAACGACTTCAGTATAGATCCAAAGTCGCCCCCAAGTAGTGCAGGAACCTTTTTCTAAGTCGGAGCAACTTGAGTCGGACCTATTAGAACAATTCCATTGTACTCCATGGAGCATGACTTGTCAGGCTGACAAGTGGCCTGACAGATCGCCCTGATACAGGAATGCTTAGCTGGGAAAAAATCTGCGAACGACTGAGTCCATGAACTACTGAGGCTGCGGGGGTCAACTGTAATGCACTCCTTGCCTGGCCTGTCAGTTTAGGTGGAAGGCCATGTCTTGGTAGGTTTGCCGTTGTGCCATACTCTTTCCATTTTTGGATCATGTATTGAACAGTGCTCCGATAGATGTTCAAAGCTGGGAAATGTTTTTAATAACCTAATGCTGCTTTAAACTTCTTCACAACTTTATTCCTGACCTGTCTGGTGTGTTCTTTGGCATTCATGATGCTGTTTGTTCACTAAGGTTCTCAAAAATCTGAGGGCTTCACAGAACAGCTGTATTTATACTGAGATTAAATTACACACATGTGGACCATACTTACTAATTAGGTGACTTGTGTAGGCAATTGGTTTTAGTTAGGGGTATCAGAGTAAAGGTGGCTGAATGCAAATGCACACCACACTTTTCAGATATTTATTTGTAAAATATTTTGAAAACTATTTATCATTTTCATTCCAGGTCACAATTATATTCCACTTTGTGTTGGTCTATCACATAAAATCCCAATAAAATACATTTACATTTTTGATTGTAACATGACAAAATGTGGAAAGTTACCAGGGGTATGAATATTTTTTCAAGGCACTGTATGTCCCTAATCACTCGTCTCTCTCTCTTCTTCTCTTTCTTCTTCTTGTCATGGAGTATGCATTCTACAAATCATATATTGGTCACATGACCACCTGCAGTATATAGTTGCTGGAAATATGCACATAAGGGTGGTTACGGCTGGGCTCCACGAGACCCTGCAATGAAACGTATTCACTAGACAGAATTTCAGGAGGGACAAACTGCGAACAAAATCTACAAAGCAAACATGGTAAGTTCTGAGGTGTGTTGCAATGTATACTTTTTATCTAGGAGGATATAAAAAACTTTAAGCCTGAAAAATTTACCAAACCAATTAACTGGTAAATGTGTCGGGTGAATGTCAGTGAATCCATTTGGCCCCTCACACAATTAAAATAGAAAAAGCATGTACTCAACACTCCCAGCATGGACACCTTTCTGTGTTCACACTTGTAGTACTGGATAGCAGTGCTGTTAGATGGAAAAACAGCTGCAGCTGGAGGATAGACCAAATTTCTGTATTCAGTCACAGTGTGTTGTAGGGGATCTCCTGGATGATGTCACATGTGGGTGGAGCAGTGGGTGTGGCTACACATTTTCAAAGAACCTCCTCCTTTGTCAAGCCTCAACAAGGCTTGACAAAAAAAGAGGTCCTCAGAAATGCGTAGCCATGTCCACTACTCCGCCCACATGTGGCATCATCCAGGAGGTCCCCTTCAACACACTGTGACTGTATACAGAGCTCTGGATTTATTTGTAGATTACCCCAGTCTTGTGAGGAGGAGCACCAAGAGGTGTTTTATTACTCTTGATGATTCCAATGCCTGGACTAAGGATTTGTGGCATAATCAATTTATAATTTATGGACATGAACCATTTTTTTTTTTTTTTGATGAACTTGATTTTTGTTTACATTCTTTCAAGTTCTTTCATTTACATTTGTATAGTCTCAAGTATATTGAGTGCGCCAAAAAAGTTGAGTTACTATTTTTTTAGCACCCTCTAATCCCTCTTAAGCGGCAGAGGACAGGGGTGTTCACATGCTGCGGTAGTGTCAGAGCTTGACCCAGCCCTTCCTTCTCTGAGCTGACCGTTCAGCTGTCGGCTAATTGCCAGCTATCTCTCCACTGTTACTCAGCTGTTGATGTTCCTGCTTGTCAGTCCTGCCTACTTAAGCCATCCAGTCCAGATGATCTCTGCCTTCGCCTTGGTCACATCCATATAGACGCTCTCCTGTGTTCTTGTTAGAGCCCTTTCACACTGCTAGCGCCCGAAAAACTAGCAGCGCTTTACCAGCGTTTTTCGAGCGCTAGTGGGGCACTTTTAACCCCTGCTAGTGGCCAAATAAAGGGTTAAAAGCGCCCACAAAGCACTGCTGCCAAAAGCACTTTTCAGGCGCTGTTCAGGCGTTTTGCAGGCGCTTCCCATTGATTTCAATGGGAAGGGACGCTTTAGGAGCTGTGTATTCACCGCTCCAAAAGCGCTGCATAGAAGCTGCTAAGCAGGACTTTTTTTGACGCCCTGCCAGTGCAGCGCCTCAGTGTGAAAGCGCTTGGGCTTTCACATTGGGATTGCAGTTGCGGCTTCTTTCAGGCGCTTTACAGGCACTTTTTTTAAGCTAAAGCGCCTGAAAAACGCCCCAGTGTGAAAGGGATTTCAGTGTGAAAGCACTCGGGCTTTCACATTGGGATTGCAGATGAGGCTTCTTTCAAGCACTTTACAGGCGCTTTTTTAATGCTAAAACGCCTGAAAAATGCCCCAGTGTGAAAGGGGTCTTAAAGACTTGCTTGGCTGACATTCCGTCTGGCTCCAGATCCTGCTTGCTATTCTACTATGCTGTACTCTGGCTCCCTGACGTTTTGGCTTGTCTGACTATCTGTTCTGGTTCCTGAACTCTGGCTATGTATTGACTCTGTTTACCTTTTTTATTATTATTATTATTATTAATAAACAAATGTAATTTAACTTTCCTTCTATCTCAGTTTGATTCATGGTTTCTGACAGGTAGCACTGCTTTGCTTAGGCAATAATCATCGCACCTGTCTAAACTTTACCTAAGTGTTTATTTTGTGCTACTATTACATATTTCATGGTTGTGTATCCCAAGTGGTAAGACCACTTTCATCCTACCTATTTATACTATAGATATCCTTTAGGATGTCATTGCTTTTGCAACAATATACAAATGTGGACAGAGGTAAAGCATACATTATGTGCGAGGGTTGTATTTTTGGTGACCTGTAAGTATTGTCATTTCTATTTAAAGAGGAGGGCCGTTTAAAAAAAAAAAAAATTAAAAGTCAGCAGCTGCAAACACGGCAGTTGCTGACTTAATAAGCCGACTTACCTGTCCAGGGCGCTCGCGATGTCGGCCATCCGGAGCTGATCCGTCCCTCGGCTCTTGGGTCCCGGCGCCGCCATTCTTTCTAAGGGAAACAGGCAGTGGAGCCTTGCGGCTTCACTGCCCGTTTCCTACTGCCCATGCGAGGGTCGCGCATCGCTTTGTAAATGGGACGCGCTGTGTTCTGGGACACACAGTTCCCAGAACACAGCGCGACCCATTACCCAGAAGACAACGTGACGAGGAGAGAAGAAAGAAGATCTCCGCGGAGGAGGAAGAGGAAGATTAGGATTATGTGCCTAGTTTCTGGTATGTAAAAAAAAATTTTTTTTTCATTTTTTTTTTTTTAGAATTTTTTGTAATTTTTTATATTTTTTTTTTCTGGGTGGCCCTCCACTTTAATAAAACCTGCATTAACTAACAACTCTTCATTCTTCGTTAAAATTTAAGCACAAATTAAATATTAGAATCAGTGTAAAGTCTGTATTGCAGTTTGCTTCTGTATTTGGGAAAATACTCCTCATTTTTTGTCTAGGTGTCAGAGCAGAAGTTAAGGAAAGTCTTCTCAATGAAGATACATTGAAAGACATAAAAAAGGTATGTATGACTATTTTAAAATAAAATAGCTACGGCTGGAGTTAATGCATTAACCTGCCCCGTGAGACATGACTTTTGCTTTAAAGAGTAACTTCACTTTTGTTGAGAAAAAAACATTCCCCTCTGAGTGATCTATGTACATTGCAAGGATTATAACAAGCGTTGTTGCAGATTCCTACCTTTTGTTATTCTGAAGTAAACCCTGTATGTTCCTCGGAGCCTCGGTGATGAGTGTGTCTATTGGGAGTGGTTTCATAATTATCTATCAGGTGTGCATCTGCAGGGCACTAATAAGGAAATCTGCTGGGCCTGCATCCCTTTAGACGTGTTCCTACTGGGAGTGTCTCACCAAAAATGACATTTTTGTTGCAGGAAATGCCTGAAATCTGACTTGTATCTTAGGCAGGCTTCTGGGAAAATTGGTGAGCCAATCACACAAGCAGGAAAGGATGTTTCTGGGGGTCAGTACACAGTCTGTACAGAACAACTCCAGGTAGCCATATTGCAATGCATTCTCAAAATATTCTCAAATTACAGTGGCTGCAGATTGAAAAGGAAATGTAATTTTTCTAAAACATTCAATTACAATATGACTTGTGTTGCAATTGTATACGCTATATTTTTCCTTTATTTGCTATTTTTTCCCCCCAAAAAAAGTGGAGTTACTCTTTCAGCGTTGATTAAAATGGTTTTATTTTTCCTTGACTACACCACGATGCATATTTAAGCTTATTTATATTCTTAATGTCCCTGCTTCATTCTCTCATTGAAGGAGCATGTGAGACAGGCCTAATTTCTTCTTATGGGCCCACAAACTCATGGGATAGTATTTGTTCTTCCAAAAACAAAATGCAGACAGCCAAATTGCTTTTTATTTTAATTTTTTATAATGTAATCTTGCGTTTTGCTAAGTTCTTTCATTGTTCCATTTCTTGTAAATAAGTTCTTATTCCCAGAGAAGCCAATATTCCAGTTTATATTCTTTCCAAATTAAAATGCTAAATTAAAAGTCACATATAAACCACAGGTTTAGATATTAAATAACTAAGAAAAAATATCCAACAACCAATACAATATGTGAACTCTAAGCCCCTGTACACACAGTCGGAGATTCCGACAACCAAATCCGTTTTAGTAATTTCGACGGATTAATTACGGAAGAGATCCGGAAGTGATGTTGCATACACACGATCGGACAAAGTTGTTGGAAAATCCAATTGTACATAACGTGATGACGTTATTTCGTTATGACGGGACTACGTTCAGGCTAGTAGCCAATAGCTTTGGCCTAGGAATTTGATCTGAGCATGCGTGGCACTTTGTCCGTCGGAGTAGGCTACACATGATCGGAGTATGTCCGATAGGAGCATTTTGTTGGAAAATGTTACCGGCAAGTTGGAAAACTTGGTCCGACGGAAACAGTCCGATGCAGACCACACACAGTCGGAATATCCGACAAAATTCTCCGATAGGACACATTCCGACGGAATCTCCGACCGTGTGTACAAGAGCTAAGGAAGTTTGCCTTACCAGCTGATGGTGATTATATCCATAGAGGAGAGATGATTGGACTGTGTGGCATTAGAGTCTTTAGAACCAAGCTCTTCCTTGGTGTCTTGGCCAAGAAACACTAATGCCGTGTACACACGGTCGGACTTTCCGCCAAAAAAGGTCAGAAAGAATCATTTCATCTGAGATTCTGATTCGTGTGTGGGCTTCATCTGACTTTTTTTTTCAAAAATTCTGACGAACCTAGAAATAGAACATGTTTTAAATCTTTCTGACGGAATCAATTCCTATTGGGAAAACCCTTCGTCTGTATGCTATTCCAACGGACCAAAAATGACGCCAGGGCAGCTATTGGCTACTGGCTATTGAACTTCCTTCTTCTAGTCCCGTCCTACGTTATCGCGTTCTAAACGAATGGACTTTGGTGTGATCGTGTGTAGGCAAGTCAGTTTCAGTGGAACTCCGTTGGAAAGAACATTTATTCTGACGGAAAAAACGGTTGTGTGTACGCGGCATTACTCTTCACTGCAAGTCACTGCGAGTCACTTCAATTGTATTGATGCAAGAGCACCCGGTCCGCAGAGCTGTAAAGTGCCCTATGCAGATCTCAAATGCAGAGTAGTAGAGAAAGCTCTCCAAGGATACTCTTTGGCTCTGATACATTTCATGAGCCAGCCAAGGGGAAGCCATCAATGCTGTCCTCAAGGTCAGGGCCGTCTTTAATATTGACTGGACCTTGGGCAAACATTTTCTTGGGCCCCCTCTTTCATGCAATTTCGCTCTCCACATGCTTTGAGACATACAATAAATAGCAACTAGACTCAAAGTCATCTTACTGAATCAGATCAGACAGCGATTACGATTGGTTGCCAGAGGTTACAGTGTATCATTACTGCTCACTGACTGGCTGCTACAGGTTACAACACACATTACGGCTCACTGTTATTTTCTAGAGGTTACAGCACATAACTTCTGCTTGTTGATTGGTTGCTAGAGATTACGGTACATCAATACTGCTCACTGATTGATTACTAGAGATTACTGAACATCTATACCACTCACTAATCGGTTGTTAGATGTTACTGCACATTATCACTGCTCACTGATTGTTTGCTAAAGATTTCAGAACATCATTTCCTCACTGCCTACCTGCGTATTCACATGCACCAAAATTCAGGGTGCTATGGTACCATGTTATTTTGAAGACAGATTCCATCTCCAATTTGCTTACTTTTGCAGAACAGGCTGATGTTAGGCTTAATGACCACAGTTGTAGACAGGACTTTCAAGCATGCTCCTTTACCTCCCCAGTGGGCAGCATTCAGCAGAAGTGATGGTGGATGTGACCTCAGAGGAACATGATATACATATAAATGCTGCCTCTATTTACATATCCACGGCTATTTACATATTATTGTCACCACTATTTACATATCAATGCAGGTTATTTACATGTAAACACAGGGTCTGCAGGTGAGTCATCTGAACATGGCAATAGGACAGAGATGGGCAGAAGCAACAGAAGTTTACACTGAGATATCGGGACACAGCACAGGACTAAAACTTCAAGGGATAAGGGAATTTAAACTGGGATAGTTGACAAATAAGAGGCAGCTGCTTTGGGCCCCACAACAATGATGGGGCCCAGGGCAGCTGCCCTTTTTGCCCTGCCTTAAAAACGGTCCTGCTCAAGGTACCCCAGGTCCTTTGTGTAGTGCTTACCTCTGGAAGGGCTGCTGAAAATAGACAGGGACCACCTTACCTGTTCAAAGGCTGCCAGCCCAGGTACCAGTTCCAGAGCACACCAACCAACACAGGCTTGGTCTAGGGGTGTCTTTTTGAAGATTTATTGTGGCCATACACTGGTAGATTTTCTAATTAATGTTTGCACAAAAACTCTTGTTGGTACATTTGATAATGCCAAAAGAGGCCCGACGAATGTCATTCATACGTACCTGAACATTTTGTTTGCTTTTAACAATTGATTTTGGTATGATTGGAATTTCCCAAACAAAGAACACATACACTGTTAGAAATTAGTTTGAGAATTTTCTCATCACTGCAAACAAAAATTAATGTCAGAGATCTGGCTAACTATGAGAAAATTGAACAAATGTTTCAAAAATGAAAATGTTCTAATTAAATTCTACTAGTGTAACGCCAGCTCTAGTTACGCACTAGCCTTTCTAGCATGCTTTTGCATTGGCTTCAGTGGTTCCTGAGTTAATCCAGGTACACACTATAGGTCTTTTTCTGTTCAAACCAGATGAAATTTTTTTTTAATCGGCACATGTCTCCCGACATTCGGCCCATATGTACCAGGCTTAAGTGACCTAAAACAAGAACAGAGAAGAGATAAGGCATAGGTAACAGACAGGAACATCCTGTTACAAGCTGGGGTGCACTGCACAGACCGGGCTCATAGTACATAGCCTAAATCTGCTCCGAGCTGACAGAGAGTGGGAGAGCATCACAGCATGACAATGAGACAGCGGGAAGGGCGGTTAGCAATGCGCTTCTTTGCGATTTGTTTTCTTCCTTTTTTCCTGCCTGAGTCTGCCTGAATCTCCCATGATCAGTTGTAAGGAGCTGCAAGACATTAATTAACCTTTAGAGCCCAAGACACAAGCAATTTCCCCCAGTTGGACGTCTGCCTAGCCAAGAGCATTCATTTTACATATTTATTCACTATTGACTGAATATTTTTTACACTGCCCTTTTTGACAGTTCTACCAGTAGTCATAAATTAGCCGCTGAAAGATCATTAGGAGTGCCACTATATGTTTAAGCACAGCAAGAACAAAACATTTTTATACTTATTTTATATATCTATATATCTATATCTATATCTATATATATATATACCGTATATACTCGAGTATAAGCCGAGATTTTCAGCCTCTTTTTTGAGGCTGAAAGTGCCCCCCTCGGCTTATACTCGAGTCATCGCTGTCTGCCCGCTCGATCAGCGTGTCGAGCAGACAGACAGCGGCCATTCTATTCAAAAGCCGCGCCTCCGGCTCCGCCTTCGCCTGTGATAGGCGGAACACTGAATTTCCCAGCAGCCTGTGTTCCGCCTATCACGGACATCGTATCATCCTCGTACTACGGACGAGGATGATACGACGTCTGTGATAGGCGGAACACAGGCTGCTGGTAAATTCAGTGTTCCGCCTATCACAGGCGAAGGCGGCGGCGCAGCTTTTGAACTTTACAATGGCCGCCGACGAAGAGGGCACGGGACGGAGGCAAGGCAAGGCACGGCACGGCACGGGACGGGACGGGACGGGGGCAAGGCAAGGCACGGCACGACACGGGACGGATGCAAGGAGGCAAGGCACGGCACGGGACGGAGGCAAGGAGGCAAGGCACGGGACGGAGGCTCGGGACAAAGGTAGGCTGGACACACACACACACACACACACACACACACACACACACACACACACACACACATGGATGGAGACACACACAGGGATGGATGGATGGATGGATGGAGACACACACACACAGGGATGGATGGATGGATGGATGGAGACACACACACACAGGGATGGATGGATGGATGGATGGAGACACACACACACAGGGATGGATGGATGGATGGATGGAGACACACACACACAGGGATGGATGGATGGATGGACACACACACACACAGGGATGGATGGACGGACACACAGGGATGGACGGACACACAGGGATGGACGGACACACAGGGATGGACCGACACACACACAGGGATGGACAGGCATGTCTCACCCTCGGCTTATACACGAGTCAATAAGTTTGCCAGTTTTTTTGGGGGTAAATTGGGGGCCTCGGCTTATATTCGGGTCGGCCTATACTCGAGTATATACGGTATATATATATATATCTATATATATATCTATATATATATATATATATATATATATACACACACATATATATATATATATATATACAGGTCTACCAGTAGTCATAAATTAGCTGCTGAAAGATCATTAGGAGTGCCACTATATGTTTAAGCACAGCCAGAACAAAACATTTTATATATATATATATATATATATATATATATATATATATATATATATATATATATATAGATAGATAGATAGATATATATATATATATATATATATATATATATATATATATATATATATATATATATATATATATATATATATATAGATAGATAGATAGATAGATAGATATAGATAGATATATATATATTTTTTTTTTTAAACATTTTATATATTCTTTATTTATATATGAAACAACATCATTATTATATCACCATGGAGTTATCAAACAATCAAGGAATATGCAGACAGCAATACACCATCTAGTTAGAAAAAAAAATACACTCATAAGTCATATTTACTTAGATGTTAAAAATTAAAACATATACCACTCTACTATACAGCATACTTTCTAACTGCTAATCCCGACAATTATTTAACCCCAGATTTTCAAACCCTACGCGAATAAAAGTATATACTTCTTATTCCTTTTCTTTCCTTTTCTAGCTCTTTAAGAGAACAACTTCACACACAAAAAGCAAAAAAAACAAAAAAAAAAAAAAAAAAACAAAAAAAAAAAATAACAGAAAAGGAGAAAGGGAAGGAATAAAAAAAAAGCAAGAGACCGTGAAAATATGGAGTCCATATCATCCAATATTTCTCACTTTGTTCTTTCATTGAGGTCTCCCGTTTCCTGAATTTCAGTAATTCTAGCCAGCCAGTGTGATTTAGTAGGAGCGACTGGGCTCTTCCAGAGTGCTGGTATACATGCTTTTGCAGCCGTTGAGAGGTGTTTGAACAATTAATTTTTATAGCTTTTATTGGATAAGGGTGTATCATGGAGCAAATATGCTCTCAAGAGACATACCAGTTAGCTCTTTTATTGTATGTTCCTATATATCCCAGAAGTCGTTGAGACTCCGACGTGCCCAAAAAATGTGAAATAGGTTACCCTCCGATTCTCCACAGCACCAACAGACATCCACCATTCAGTGAGCAAGAAAGTAACCCCAGTCCCGCCCCCTTGATGTCATAATATATATAATATATATAAAGTTGGGAACATGAAATTGTCCAAAATGTCTTGGTATGCTGACACCTAAAGAGTTCACTTAACTGGAACTAAGGGGCCAAGCTCATCCCCTGAAAAACAACCCCACACCATAACATCTCCCAACACCAAATGATTTGGAACAGTACACAAAGCAAGGTCCATAAAGACATGGATGAGCAAGTTTGGGGTGGAGGAACTCACCTGCACAGAGTCCTGACCTCAACCTGATAGAACACCTTTGGAATGAATTAGACTGCGAGCCAGGCCTTCTTGTCCACATCAGTGCCTGAACTCACAAAAGCGCTTCGGGAAGAATGGTCAAACATTCCTATAGACACACTCCTAAACCTTGTAAACTGCCTTCCCAGAAGAGTTGAAGCTGTTATAGCTGCAAACGGTGGGCCAACTCAATATTTAACCCTACGGACTAAGACTGGGATGCCATTAAACTTCATATGCGTGTAAAGTCAGATGTCCTGATACTTTTGGTAATATAGTGAGAGAAACTTCAGATTTTTCGACAATTATCATGTTTACTGGATCCCTTTAATAGATTCCTTACTGATTTCATGTGTTGCCTGGAATTTCTGTGTAACAATGACCGAATGTATATATTTGTAAAAAAAAAAAAAAAAAAAGTAAAAATCCTTTTTTTTCTGGACCATGTGTATGCCTGAGCATGTTGAATGTATTTATATAGTGAACCATTGTTTGCAATAATCAGTCACGTTGTCAAAGTGTGAAATTACTTCTCAGTTGACCTGGTTTTTACCTGATACTGTCATAGTATTCTGTTTTGTTGGTTTTAGACATACCCTGTCCTGTTCCATCCTGCCATAGATTTATTTGTTGCTTTGTATTTAAAGAAGAACTTTTTTGTAAGTCCTTCTTACCTTTTCTGCTGGTTTATCTGTAAGCCCTTGTACACACGGTCGGAGATTCCGACTACCAAATCTGTCGGAGTAATTCTGACGGATTAATTCCGGAAGAGGTCCGGAAGTGATTTTCTATACACACGGTCGGATTAAGTTGTCGGAAAATCCGATTGTACATAATGTGATGACGTTATTTAGTTAGACGGGACTACGTTCAGGCTAGTAGCCAATAGCTTTGGTCTAGGAATTTGATCTGAGCATGCGTGGCACTTTGTCCGTCGGAGTAGGCTACACATGATCGGAGTATGTCCGATAGGAGCATTTTGTCAGAAAATTTTACCGGTAAGTTGGAAAATTTGGTCCGTCGGATATTCCGATGGAAACAGTCCGATGCAGACCACACACAGTTGGAATATCTGACAAATCTGTCCGATAGGACACATTCTGTCGGAATCTCCGACCGTGTGTACAAGGGCTAATAAGCATACTTACACACCCAGCATTGATCTGATGTTGTCCACCTCTCCACTGCTGTACACTAGGTCCCATGCTAGAATCTTCTTTTTTAATGTCATTAGGAGTCGACTGCTGATTTTTGCAGCTGGTCCCCAGTTGATGCACCGCCAGGTCCACCCTCCAGTGCAACCATATCTAAACTCTTCCAGTACTGTGTATGCCTATGGGATCTCATAGATCTGCCAGGATGCTTGTGTTATTCTTGCCTAGGCAGAATTGGAGGCAGGGAGCTAGGTGGACCAGGAATTAGACCAAAAATTGTAAATTAACTATTTTTTAAGTGCTTTTTTAACATTAGGGAGTGGGAATTGTTTTATCTTGTACGCATAACCTGTAAAGGGGGGGTTTCTCTGGCTTCAATAAATTAATTAAATGGGATTACGCTATGCGATTTTTCAGAATTGGAGGCAGAATTGGAGGCAGGGAGCTAGGTGGACCAGGAATTAGACAAAAAAATGTAAATGAGTTATTCTTTTAAGTGCTTTTTTTAGCATGGGGGGGTTGCAGTGGTTCAAAGTTGTTTTTCTGTATGAAGGTCCGCTTTAAGCTTTTAATCATCTTTTATACATTAGAACAAACAAAAGCACTAACATTGAAAACTATTTTGTTTACTTGTACACGTCCAACGTTAAACATTAAAAGTACAGATCATAGAAGGAGTTGACAGTCCAACATACACACGTATTCCCTAAGGGATGAACTTTAAGTGGGATGTCTTTCGTTTCTAGGGTTGAAAAGGAAAAAGCGTCTATGTAAAGAATTCTTTATTGTAACATTCTGTAAACTGATGTTTTTTGATGTATTCATATTAATCACTCTCTGTCCTCGCAAATCACCAAACTGTTCTTCTTATTTCTTTTTCCTATTATCTATTTTTGTTTTATTAATAAACATAATAAAGTTTGATTTGTACAGTATATACTAAACTATACTATTTAAAATGTTTTTGATATACATATTAATGTAATATAATGTATAATGTATACAATTAATATTTGATACCCTCAGTCGAAGTCGGAAGTGACGAAACGCGTCATGTGCGCGATCTGTAAAAGTGTTTTTTTTTGGCTTCAATAAATTTATTAAACGGGATTACGCTATGTGATTTTTCATTTCCTCACATGATCCTGGTTTATTGGAGCTAATAGGAATACTAGCAGTCAGTGGGTATCCCTGAGAGGTGGCAATGTAAAGATACATTTGGGATGCTTGATTTTACCAGACTTCTGGTGAGTTTAACCCCAAAGGGGCGAGTTTTCCTCTCATATGGTGATAAGCCTTGATGTTTGGTGCATGGATTTAAGTGCTTTTTTAACATTAGGGAGTGGGAATTGTTTTATCTTGTAGGCATAACCTGCAAAGGGGGTTTTCTCTGGCTTCAATAAGTTAATTAAACGGGATTACGCTATGTGATTTTTCAAAATTGGAGGCAGGGAGCTAGGTGGACCAGGAATTAGATAAAAAAAAATGTAAATTAGATATTTTTTAAGTGCTTTTTTAGCATGGGGGGGTTAGTAGTTCAATGTTGCTTTTCTGTATGAAGGTCAGCTTTAAGCTTTTAAGTATCTTTTATACATTGGAACAAACAAAAGCTCTAACATTGAAAACTATTTTGTTTAATTGCACACGTCCAACGTTAAACATTAAAAGTACAGATCATAGAAGGAGTTGACAGTCCAACAAGACACACGTATTCAATAAGGCAGTGATTCTCAACCAGGGTTCTGTGGAACCCTAGGGCTCCTCCAGAGGTTGCTAGGGGTTTCTTCAGCATTGGGCAAACTCTGCCTCTCAGATAAGTTCCCACCAACACCATTGATCTTTTTTATCTATCTGTAAGGACGTAATTCTTCCCAATGACCACAAATGTAAGGACCATTCTTCCCACTGACCATCACACTAATGTATCATGAGTTATAGATTTCTAATTTTTAATAGGGGTTCCCCAAGACCGGAGAAATATTTCAAGGGTTCCTCTGTGTTGAAAAGGTTGAGGAAGGCTGCCCTAAGGGATGAACTTTAAGTGGGATGTCTTTCGTTTCTAGGGTTGAAAAGGAAAAAGCGTCTATGTAAAGAATTCTTTATTGTAACATTCTGTAAACTGATGTTTTTTGATGTATTCATATTAATCACTCTCTGTCCTCGCAAATCACCAAACTGTTCTTCTTATTTCTTTTTCCTATTATCTATTTTTGTTTTATTAATAAACATAATAAAGTTTGATTTGTACAGTAAATACTAAACTATACTATTTAAAACCTTTTTGATATACACATTAATGTAATATAATGTATAATGTATACAATTAATATTTGATGTCCTCAGTCGAAGTCGGAAGTGACGAAAGGTGTCATGTGCGTGATCTCCATGATAGCCGGAAGTGACGTTTGTGGGTCGCTGACACCTGGGAAACCAGGAAGCAACCAATCGCAGTGGTCCCGCTTGACGTTGATGTCTCCTCATTGCTAGAAATCCGTGGCAACGCTACGGTTTGCATTTTATGCTTCATGAATTGTTTTATTTTGTACGTATAACCTGTAAAAGTGGTTTTCTCTAGCTTCAATAAATTAATTAAACGGGATTACGCTATGTGATTTTTCATTTCCTCACATGATCCTGGTTTATTGGAGCTAATAGGAATACTAGCAGTCAGTGGATATCCCTGAGAGGTGGCAATGTAAAGATACATTTGGGATGCTTGATTTTACCAGACTTCTGGTGAGTTTAACCCCAAAGGTGCGAGTTTTCCTCTCATATGGTGATAAGCCTGGATGTTTGGTGCATGGATTTAAGAACTTTTATCACCTATAAGAAAATTCAGATTTATTCACCTAAAACCACTTCAAAGGACTTTTTTTTTTTTTTGCATAACAAATTGTACATAAGCGTGTCATATATGTATAGAGTGACATGAGCGCTGCTAAGGTGATTTAAAGTCGCATTATATTTGACTATTTTTATTTGCCATTTTTTTTATATCTGTTTTATGTTTAGCAGCTGCTATTTTTTGTGATTTAAGTTTATAAGCTGTAATTTTGATATTCACTACCTTAAGAGGTTTATTCATTTGTAGTGCTGAGCGGTCTTTTTCTGCCTTTTTTGTGCACTTTGTGTTTTATACATATTAATATATATATTTTATACATATTAATGTATATGTATTTTATACATATTAATGGTCATAGAAAAAATTCTATAAAAAAAAAGGAAATAAAGAAAAAGGACTTTCAAGTATCACAAGTCGAGAACGCGAGAAAAAGATAAGTACACCACCGCAATAAAAGCAAAAATATTTTATTACAAATACTAATAGTTAAAATGTAGCACAAAAACACATAGTGAATACAGGATGCTAGGATTACTACATTTATGGTCATTCAGAAAAGCGCTTATCCTGTATTGCCCAACAACAACACATATATAATTAAACAAATGCAAATGGTATCATATGTGATGGGAACAAGAAATACAAGATAGGGTCATGGGTCTCGATGAGTTTTGCTGTAGATTAGCTTCCTCAGGAGACCTTATTGTTGTAAAGAGTCACTTATTAGGGGGTCCATTTTGCTTTCCAGACCCCACTAAGCCTCCTCATTCTTGGGTTTACTAGGGACACTCTAATTGGTCAAATGCAGTGCTATACATGTCGTTTTGGTTATGGATTTGTGAGTATGCCCTACAACAGGTGTGTGTCTGTGTGTGTCTGCAGAGACATGACGTCATACATGTGGTCAGTGGTCAGTGTAGTGATCAGTGTGCAGTATAGTGGTCAGTGTGCAGTGTAGTGATCAGTGTACAGTGTAGTAGTCAGTGTGTAGTGTAGTGGTCAGTGTGTAGTGTAGTGGTCAGTGTGCACACTGACCACTACACTATACACTGCCATCAAGTTAGGTAGGTAGATCACAACTGAACTGACAATTGTATTTGAATTTACACATTTGTGACAGTGAGACTCTGGTAGAAACATGTAATGATGCATAAACTAATGTACATTTAGGGCTGGTTCACATATATGCGATGTCCGAAATTGCATGTAATTTGCCCCACACTGCAGTGCAAATCCCATGCGACATCTGTGCAATGCAAATTCAGCCATAAAGATTGTATGGCTGATATTGCATCGCATTGGGACCAAAGTCGGGGGGGGGGGGGGGGGGGCGCCGATACAGATTCTCACCAAGGGCACTGGAGACCCTAGGTACGCCTCTGCTGGTAAGACATCAGTGTGTGGCTTTTCCTTTGGATTAATCAGAGGCATGTGTCTCTTTGCTAGAAAGAAATGCTGATATGAGAAAAAGCATTTATGTGCCAAGACTTGTAAAATATCTTGTGGAGAAATAGCACTGCTAATTAAAACCCTGATGACATCTATTCTATTGTCATCTTCCAATTAAAACCATCTTAAAGTAGGATCTATTTTATTTGAAAATGTAGAACTTGGCTTTACTGAGGAAAAAAAAAGTCGTCATTCTTCCACAGTATTCAAGAAATAATATTGCAAGGATTTTTACACCATCACAGTCAGTGCCAAACTGAACCACATGCTCCCTACTTCCTGCAGGTGCTCCCTACTTCCTGCAGGTGCTCCCTACTTCCTGACTGCCGAGTGGGAGGGTCTTCATGTACTAGTCACATGTTCAGTCCTAGTATTCTAATAAATAATAAAAAAAACTTTTGGGAAAAAAAAAGTCCACAAAGCTTTTTTATTAAAGCGGAGGTCCACCCTAAAGTGGACCTTCTGCTCATCGGAACCCTCCCCCCCTCCGGTGCCACAATCGGCACCTTTCAGGGGGGAGGGGGGTGCAGTTACCTGGATAATCCAGGTAACTGCACCCACTTCCGGGATAGCTCTCTGCGGAAAGGGGCGTAACTTACGCCCCTTTCCGCAACTGCCCGCCCCTTCCCGCAAGTGCCCCGCTGCCTGCTGGGAAACACACAGATCCCAGAGGCAGCGGGGACCATCCTCATTGCGCAGCGTGGCTCGCGCATGCGCAGTAGGGAACCGGGAAATGAAGCCGAAAGGCTCCATTTCCTGATTCCCATACCCAAGATGGCGGCGGCAGCACTCGAGTGTCGATCTAGAGATCGGCTTCGGGTGCCGACATCGCGGGCGCGCTGGACAGGTAAGTGTCACTATTTTAAAAGTCAGCAGCTGCAGTATTTGTAGCTGCTGGCTTTTAAAAAAAAAAAAAAAACGCGGAGTCCCGGTGGACTCCCGCTTTAAATCCATCATAAGGCATTATACAATTAAAATCCCCCATAAGGATATTGACCTGTGCCTCAGTGTGTTTGGTGCAAAAAAAGTGATTAATTAAAAAAAAAAGTGGAAATAAATAAATAAATAAATCAATAATGCCTTGCAAAAGTATTCACCCCCTTGGCATTTTTCGTGTTTTGTTGCCTCACAACCTGGAATGAAAGTGGTTGTAAACTTTGGTAAAAAAAATAAAATAAAAACCCTGCTAGACAAGGGCATAATGAGCTAGTATGCATAGCATACTAGCTCATTATGAATTACTTACCTTAGTTCGAAGCCCCTGCAGCCATCCTCATCTCCCCCTCCAGCCGACGACATCTCTCCCGGGGGTTACCTCCACGCGGGAGTGACGTCATCGCGGCTCCAGCCAATCACAGCACTGGAGCCGCGATGACGTCACTCCCGTGCGATATCCAGGGTAGCTACAGGTAAGCCTTATTATAGTAGCATACAGTATGTAGCATAAAGTTGTTGTAAAGGATTTACAACCACTTTAACATGGATTGTTTGAGGATTTTCTTCATTTAATTTACAGAACATGCCAACAACAACGAAGATGTTTTTTTTATTTTTTATTGTGAAGCAAACATCAAATAGGACAAAATAACAGAAAAAGTCAATGCCACCACCGTGTTTCACCGTGGGGATGGTGTTCTTTGGGTGATGTGATGTGTTGGGATTGTGCCAGACATAGCATTTTTTTTTTGATGGCCAAAAAGTTCACTTTTAGTCTCATCAGACCAGAGCACCTTCCTCCATACATTTTGGGAGTCTCCCACATGCCTTTTTGGCAAACTCAAAATGTGCCACTTTTTTTGCTGAAAGTAATGACTTTCTTCTGGCCACTCTGCCATAAAGCCCAACTCTATGGAGCGTACGGCTTATTGTCATCCTGTGTACAGATACTCCAGTCTCTGCTGTGGAACTCTTCAGCTCCTCCAGGGTTACCTTAGGCCTCTGTGCTGCCTCTCTGATTAATGCCCTCCTTGCCAGCTCCGTGAGTTTTGGTGTGCGGTCGTCTCTTGGCAGGTTTGCTGTTGTGCCACGTTCTTTCCATTTGGTTATGATAGATTTGATGGTGCTCCTATGGATCATCAAAGATTTTGATATTTTTTTTTTATAACCTAACCCTGACTTGTACTTCTCAACAACATTGTCCCTTACTTGTTTGGAGAGTTCCTTGGTCTTCATGGCAGTGTTTGGTGAGTGGTGCCTCTTGCTTAGGTGTTGCAGGCTCTGGGGCCTTTCAAAAAGGTGTGTATTTGTAATGACAGTTGTGACACTTATGCCGCGTATACACGACCAGACTTATGTCCGACAGACTTCCGAAGGAGTTCTGCCAGAGTTCTGCCGGAGTTCCGACAGAGTTCTGACGGACTTTTCGAATGAGCGGACTTGGCCACACACAATCACACCAAACTCCGACGGATTCGAACATGATGACGTACGACTGGACTCGAATAAGGAAGTTCATAGCCAGTAGCCAATAGCTGCCCTAGCGTCGGTTTTAGTCAGTCGGAATAGCATACACACGAGTGAATAGGTAGGAACTGGGTCCGGCGGAGTTCCGTCGGAAAAATTTTAAGCATGTTCCATTTTCTAAAGTCTGTCAGACTTTTGCGAATCAAAAGTCCGTTGCAGCCCACACACGATCGAAAAGTCTGACGGAATCATTCCGTCAGACTTTGGATGTTGAAAAGTCCGCTCGTGTGTACGGGGCTTTAGATTGCACACAGGTGGACATCATTTCAAAAATTATGTGACTTCTGAAGATAATTGGTTGCACCAGAGCTTTTTATGGGTTTCATAACAAAGAGGGTGAATACATACGCACATGCCCATTATCATTTTTTTTATTTCTGAAAAATAGTTTTATGTATATACTTTTCTCATTTTACTTCACCAACTTAGACATTTGTGTTCTGATCCATCACATATAATTCAGATTAAAAAAACATTGAACTAAAGGCTGTAATGTAACAAAATAGGTAAAAATCCAAGGGGGGTGAATACTTTTGCAAGGCACTGTATACAGTGAGGAAAATAATTATTTGATCCCCTGCAGATATTGTAAGTTAAATTATTCAGTAACGAATGATGGCGGCAATCATTGACTTATAGCAGGACTGTGACATTGTGGTGGACAAATCGGACACTAAGTGACATTTTTTGGGGACCAATGACACTAATACACTGATCAGTGCTAAAAATATGCGTTGTCACTGTACTAATGACACTGGCAGGGTAAGGGCTAACATCAGGGGCATCAATAGGTTAAATGTGTGCCTAGGGAGTGCTTGCTAACTGTAGGGGTGGTGCTTTTACTATGGGAAGGTAGGCATGACGTCCGCTGGACCCGCTAATTGGCTCTCGCTGTGTCCAACCACAGTGGGAGCAGGTTGTCGGTGGTGTGCGTGCTCGCTCCAGACCCGGAAGTGCAGGATCACGCACAGGTATACGGTCAGAAAGCAGTTAAAATTTTGGCCTATCCAAAATACAGAAATCCTATGGCCTATTTTTAATTAATTCACCAATGCTCTGACAATATATATATATATATATATATATATATATATATATATATATATATATATATATATATATACATATATATATATATATATATATATACATATATATACATATATATATATATATATATATATATATATATGCATATACGCATACATGCATGCATGTATATATATGTATATGTATATCTATATCTATATATACAGTGCCTTGCGAAAGTATTCGGCCCCCTTGAACTTTTCAACCTTTTGCCACATTTCAGGCTTCAAACATAAAGATATAACATTTTTATTTTTTGTGAAGAATCACCAACAAGTGGGACACAATTGTGAAGTGGAACGAAATCTATTGGATTTTTGAAACTTTTTTAACTAATAAAAAAATGAAAAGTGGGGCGTACAAAATTATTCGGCCCCCTTGCGTTAATACTTTGTAGAGCCACCTTTTGCTGCGATTACAGCTGCAAGTCGCTTGGGGTATGTCTCTATCAGTTTTGCACATCGAGAGACTGAAATTCTTGCCCATTCTTCCTTGCAAAACAGCTCGAGCTCAGTGAGGTTGGATGGAGAGCGTTTGTGAACAGCAGTTTTCAGCTCTTTCCACAGATTCTCGATTGGATTCAGGTCTGGACTTTCACTTGGCTATTCTAACACCTGGATACGTTTATTTGTAAACCATTCCTTTGTAGATTTTGCTGTATGTTTGGGATCATTGTCTTGTTGGAAGATAAATCTCCGTCCCAGTTTCAGGTCTTTTGCAGACTCCAACAGGTTTTCATCCAGAATGGTCCTGTATTTGACTGCATCCATCTTCCCCTCAATTTTAACCATCTTCCCTGTCCCTGCTGAAGAAAAACAGGCCCAAACCATGATGCTGCCACCACCATGTTTGACAGTGGGGATGGTGTGTTGAGGGTGATGAGCTGTGTTGCTTTTACGCCAAACATATCGTTTTGCATTGTGGGCAAAAAGTTTGATTTTGGTTTCATCTGACCAGAGCACCTTCTTCCACATGTTTGGTGTGTCTCCCAGGTGGCTTGTGGCAAACTTTAGACGAGACTTTTTATGGATATCTTTGAGAAATGGCTTTCTTCTTGCCACTCTTCCATAAAGGCCAGATTTGTGCAGTGTACGACTGATTGTTGTCCTATGGACAGACTCTCCCACCTCAGCTGTAGTTCTCTGCAGTTCATCCAGAGTGATCATGGGCCTCTTGGCTGCATCTCTGATCAGTCTTCTCCTTGTCTGAGCTGAAAGTTTAGAGGGACGGCCAGGTCTTGGTAGATTTGCAGTGGTCTGATACTCTTTCCATTTCAAAATGATCGCTTGCACAGTGCTCCTTGGGATGTTTAAAGCTTGGGAAATCTTTTTGTATCCAAATCCGGCTTTAAACTTCTCCACAACAGTATTACGGACCTGCCTGGTGTGTTCCTTGGTCTTTATGATGCTCTCTGCGCTTTCAACAGAACCCTGAGACTATCACAGAGCAGGTGCATTTATACAGAGACTTGATTACACACAGGTGGATTCTATTTATCACCATCAGTCATTTAGGACAACATTGGATCATTCCGAGATCCTAGCTGAACTTCTGGAGTGAGTTTGCTGCACTGAAAGTAAAGGGGCCGAATAATTTTGCACGCACCACTTTTCAGTTTTTTATTTGCTAAAAAAGTTTAAAATATCCAATAGATTTCGTTCCACTTCCCAATTGTGTCCCACCTGTTGGTGATTCTTCACAAAAAATAAAAATTTTATATCTTTATGTTTGAAGCCTGAAATGTGGCAAAAGGTTGAAAAGTTCAAGGGGGCCGAATACTTTCGCAAGGCACTGTATATATATATATATATATATACACACACACACGTATATATATGTGTGTGTGTGTGTGTGTGTGTGTGTGTGTGTGTGTGTGTGTGTGTGTGTGTGTGTGTGGTGTGTGTGTGTGTGGTGTGTGTGTGTGTGTGTGTGTGTGTGTATATATATATATATATATATATATATATATATATATATATATATATATTAAACCAATAGGATTAAATATAAGTAAAAAGTCTATGTAATTCATATATATCTCAAAAGTAACAATATAATATATACAAGTGAAAATTTCTTTTAAATCTTTCTTCCACCACATCACAAGTGAAGATCACCTCCAAATGTTCTAAATGAACCCACCAGGTAAATGCTGGTAACATTATAATGCATTAAGTTTAAAAAAAAAACTTCTGCCTTTAGAACCACTTTAAGTCTCTTTTCTTGCACTACAGTCCTTCACAGTCTCCAACAGTCTGTGGCCAGTGGATGGAGGGCAACTTAAAGCGATTGTAAAGCTTCTTTTTTTTTAAATTAAAATGACAAACATATTATACCTACCTGCTCTGTGCAATGGTTTTACACAGAGCAGCCCCGATCCTCCTCTTATGGGGTCCCCAGCCTGCGCTCTTGGCTCTACCCTCCCAAGCCAATGGCTTCTGCTGCTTTATCTGAGCCAATGAGGAGCGAGAGAGACTAGAAAGCCTCGGCTCTTGTGTACATCACTGGATCGAGATTGGGCTTAGGTATTTATTTAGGCGGGCTGTGGGGGGAGCTGCATGCAGAAGGTTTGTTACCTTATGGCACAGAATGCTGTAAAGTAACAAACCTTCTGCCTTTACAACCATTTTACCACTAGCTGCTGTGTGTTCTGTGACAGCAGCCATGCAAATAAACTGTTTTTGAAATCTTTCCACAAAGGTAACTACGAACTGTATGGATATAGATAGACAGTCCTTATGCCCCGTACACACGATTGGACTTTCCGACAACAAAAACGTGGATTTTTGTTCGAAGGTTGTTTGCTCCAACTTGTCTTGCATACACACAGTCACACAAATGTTGGCCAACAATTGCGAACATAGTGACGTACAGGACGTACGTGATATCTCCATTACGAACGCTAGTTCTATCTCCGGCTTGTACTTGATTCCCAGTATGCATGGACTTTTGTCCAACAGACTTGTGTACACACGATCGGAAAGTCCGACAACAAATGTTCGATGGAGCATACACCCGGTCGGACTTTCCTCCAACAAGCTCACATCCAACATTTGTTGTCGGAAAATCCTATAGTGCGTACGGGAATAATAGTTCTTGGGTAGGCATCCAGTGGCAACTGCAACCTCTGTTTCTCGGCAATTAATTAAACACATAGTCCTTATTCTCATGCTTGTTCCAGGTCAGTGACTCATAGTATTGAAGCATTAGGGTCAGCATAGCAGCCAGGCAACTAGCATGTTCAGAAGCAGAGGTGAACCAAATCAGATTTTGAGTTTCTTTCCCGATATGTTGATTTAAAAGTTCTTGTTGTTCCTTTTCTAAAGCGAAACACCTGTTCGACCTCGTCCTTGCTCACTTCTTTCATTGCGGAACATGTGGCTTGTATAGAGCTGCAGGATGTCTGAGACTGGTTTAATTTCCTGCTATGGACCTAAAAAAGACAAGGAACATTATTTGTTCTTCCAAAAACAAAATCAGTTAAATTTGTTTTTACTTGCTGTGTTACTTGCCTACTGGGGCAACCTTTTCATTTTTTCATGTCAAAATCTTTTTGCTAGAAATTACTGAACCCTCCCCCCAAAAAGTATATATTTTCTGCAGAGACCCTGGAAAATAAAATGGTGGTAGTTGCATATTATTCAGGAAAAAAAGACACTAACGTGAATTTTAGTGTAAACAAACACAATATTATATCCAAATTTTGGTGAAATATAAATGATGGGGCTGTGTCAAGTAAATAGACACCAAACACGTTAAGTGTTAAAATTGTGCATGCCCATGAAATTGCGAGGAAAAAAAAAACAATGGTACTCAAAATTCTCTATAGATTATGTTTTAAAAACCTTTATAGATTATTGGTATGGAGTTTACCATGGCCCTAGAATTTTTACTCACACCTCGGTGTTTGTGACAGTACCTCATATGTGCGGTGCAATCAATGTTTACATGCACATGCTCATTCTAAGCTTCATTTTTATATGGAGTGTATGAAAGTGTAACAGGGGTACTTTAAAAAATGTTAAATTATTTTATTATATTCTATATCTTTTTTTTTTTTTTTTACACTTTTTTTTAAATTTCTATCATAAGGGGGCTAGCAAGCCTCTACATGATGGCATGGGCAAGTGACAGGTACTCTTTATGGAGACATTAGGGGTCCATTAGACCCCTAATGTTTTTCATGCCCTCTCATCTGTATTTAAATAGCTACATCCTCAGCTACACTAGCCAAGGAGTCAGGGCCGTCTTTAATATTGATTGGACCCATTGCAAAAATTTTCTCGGACCCCCCCCCCCCCCCCACAATGTAATTTCACTCTCCACCTGCTCTAAGACATACAATAAATAGCAGCTAGACTTAAAATCAGTTACTGTATCAGATCAGGCAGCAATTGCGATTGGTTGCCAGCGTTTACAGCATACCATTACTGCTTACTGACTGGTTACTAGAGGTTACAGCACACATTACGGCTCACTGATTAGTTGCTAGAGGTTACAGCAAATGATTTCTGCTTGTTAATTGGTTGCTAGAGATTACTGTACAGTAATACTGCTCACTGATTGGTTGCTAGAGGATACAGCAAATGATTTCTGCTTGTTAATTGGTTGCTAGAGATTACTGTACAGTAATACTGCTCATTGACTGGTTGCTAGAGGTTACAGCAAATCATCTCCTCACTGCAGTGGAGCATGATTGATATATATATATATATATATATATATATACTGACTTTATCAATGCTGCCTCCACAGCTATTTACTTAGAAATGCCCCCGCTATTTTCATATGGATGGCGGTTATTTACACAGGGTCTGCAGGTGAGTCATCTGTACACAACAATAGAGCAGAGCTTGTCAGCATTAGTACCAGCACTCCACACTGAGATATTGGGACACGGCACAGGACTAAAACTTCAAGGGATAAGGGAATTTAAACTGGGATAGTTGGCAAGTATGCGGCAGCTGCTTTGGGCCCCACAACAAAGACAGGGCCCAGGGCAGCTGCCACTTTTGCCCTGCCTTAAAGACGGCCATGCAAGGAGTGTCAGCTGTGACCCCGGAAGTGATGTAATACACATCACTGCCAGGGTCAGAGGGATCAGGGAATTGATGTTCCACAGGTTTCTCCTGCTTTCAATGGGAAAAATGATTCCTGCCGTCCACGATGGGTACCGCTGACAGGAGGGACACCCTTTGAGAGCTGCCCAATCACTTTTATTGGTAAGTCTTTTGCTTTCTCTTAAAGCTGATACCAAGCTCACAGCTGCTGCAGCTGTAGACTTGATTTAGCTACTTGTCTACTATATCATTTATAAATTTACCTTGGTGGACGATTGGTTAATCTGGTGCTTTGCTCAGTTTTCTTTTATATATTATTTCTTGTAGTATAGAACTATTCCCAGAGAAGCCAGTCTAGCAGCTCTCATGATCTTGCTAATCTAACTGCTGAAGTAAAACACCAAATTAGCCACAAACTCAGAAAAAAAAATTAATTATGAAAGAAAATCTGACAGCTAAGATATTAAATCCACATGGTATAAAAGAGCTAACTGCGTCAAGAGTAGTTATGCTAAACTACTAAATGCTAAACATTCTGGCCGTACTTGTGAAGTCATTAAAGTGGTGTAGCAGATAATGAAGTTCAAAAATTCAGTAACTTTAAAAAAATAAAGTAAAAAAAGTAAAAAAATTTAGTAACCTTATTTTGTTAGGATTGCAAAATCCAGACTTCTGATGCCGCGTACACATGACCGGACTTTCCGGCAGACTAGGTCCGACGGTCTTCCCTGGACTTTCTGAACGAATGGACTTGGCCACACATGAACGCATTAAGTCCGTTCGAAAGTTCGTTCATTTTGAACGTGAGGACTAAACAAGGAAGTTCAATAGCCAGGCGCCAATAGCTTCCCTTGCATCGGACCAGCACACAGACAATCGGTTTTCCCAATTTTAGCCCATCGGAAATTGAGTCAGACGGATAGATTTGAAACATGTTCTATTTCTAGGTCCGTCTGATTTTTTTTTCTGAAAAACGATCGGACTAGCCCACACACGATCGGATTGTCTGCCAGACTAATCCCTTCGAACCTAGCCTGCCGGAAAGTCTGGTCAGGAGTACACGGCATAACACAAGGTGAAAAAAAGTGACTACAGTCTACAGAAGATATGGCACATACATGCTTATATTGGGCCAAGCTGGACAAATGTAACCTATGCAAAAATTGACATAACTAAACTTGAAATTTTAGTTAACAATAAAAAACTTGCATACGTCCTTCTTACTCATAGCAAAGTCATTAAAGCCCGACTCTAGGAGTTAGAAAAAAAGTGGAATTTTGCAGCGAATCTGCTCTGGACGGCGAAGGTTAAATGCTTGTTATGTCTAGGGGTGTTAGAATAAGGAGCAATACTTACCTTATTCTGTGTTCCAGCAGGGTCCCACTAGCAGCGCGAGACCAAATGGTAAAGGGTGGGTTTACCCTTTTTTACATCTACCCTGTTTTCCCCGAAAATAAGACCTAGCGTGATTGTCGGTGATGACTGCAATATAAGCCCTACCCCACAAATAAGCCCTACCCTGTTTCCCCGAAAATAATCCCTACCCGGAAAATAAGTCCTACAAGGACTTTAACTAGGGTTTATTTTGGGGTAGGGCTTATATTGCAGCCATCACAGTCATGCTAGGTCTTATTTTCGGGGAAACAGGGTACATGTGCTGGATATATCCAAAAACAAAAGAGCCTGAGTAAGTAATGAAGGTATGAAATAAATTAAATCATTTTTTTCTTTTTTTTAATTCTTTATTTATATAGAAGAAAAACATAGTCGTCACAACACATAGACGCCAAAAGCACAAAGGGTGCCATTTCAAAACAGAAATAGATATAAGCTCTCATAACATTGTCTGAGGTTGGGTAGCTCGATATTAGATTAGTGTGACAGTCCTAGGTAAGTTTCTCCCTTCAACAGATGAGGTGGTAATCAGGTGGTAATCATATACATTTTGTTTGCATTATGCAAGTGGACGTTTCAGTTCTGTGTAGGGGAGATCTATATTGTAAAAACGTATAGTCACCCATAAGGGTGTCAATGTGGGTAATAGTGGAACAGGGGGCAAGAGGAGAGAAAAGGGGGAAGAGAGAAAAAAAAAAGGGGGGGGCCAGGGTGATGGAACACACAGTTGCAGCAGTGCAAATGATGGGAGGTCTTTAATCCTCAGAGCAATTCATCAGGAGGGACTTCCCTTCGTCCGAATATACAAACATGTTCCAATGTGTCCACGTCTTCGAATATCGTCCCCTTTCATTTTGGCAGTAAGTACCAGATCTTCCAGGGTATTGACACTCCTAACCCTATTAAGCCACATGACAATGGAAGGAGGTTTGGGTCTTTCCACCACAAAGCGACACAGGCTTTGGTGGTGTTAGTCAAGTGTCGGAGGATTGATTTTTTGTATGTCCGAATTGGCATTTTTGATCAGTGGAGCAGGAAGAAGGCTGGATCTCTTGGAATGTGGAAGTCTGTGAATTGCTGGGAAATCCTCTGTACCTCTGACCAATATTGTTGGAGCCTAGAATAGGACCAGACGATATGAAGGAGAGTTCCCTTCTCTTGCCCACATCTCCAGCAATGCTCCAAAGCTCCTGGAAAGCACTTACTCAAAGCCGACGGGGTAAGGTACCAGTGCGTCATTATTTTAGTTGGATTCCTGTGTGTGCGTGCAGATAGATGACTTCAAGGAAAGGTGTTAAACAAGTGAAGTTTTTATTGAAACTATTGGTTGGTGTATAGATCAATCGCATCCTCTAATGATCTTAAAGTGACAGTGTAGTGATAGTGTAGTGCTATTCCACTTTAATTCACTCCATGTGTGCTGTGCCTCAACCCCAATGGGTCCAGACTCACCAAATGTAGTTGACCTCTTTTGGCTTATGACAAAAGGGATAAAAAAAAACACTAAACAGCAAGGATGTAAGGATCTCCTGCTGCGACTTTTATAGTCTGAACAGGTGACGCCGCCACCTAGCTCCTTTTTTCAGTCAAAGGAGGTTGAGCGGAGTGGTGCTACCAGGGCCATCAACTGATCAAATAGTTTCCAGTATATTAGAACTGGTCGAAATTTTCAGTATATAGTGAATCATTGCCACAGAGCTATTATGTTCTATGACGCTGAGCACGTGCACTCAACTTTATTGGTCGACCATGGTGAGGCCTGTTCTAAGTGGAACCTGTCCTGTTAAACCGCTGTATGGTCTTGGACACCATGCTGCAGCTCAGTTTCAGGGTCTTGGCAATCTTCTTATAGCCTTGGCCAAGGATGTCGAACCTTGGCACCCCAGATGTTTTGGAACTACATTTCCCATGATGCTCATGTAATCTGCAGTGTAGTTGAGCATGATGGGAAATATAGTTCCAAAACATCTGGGGCACCAAGGTTCCCCATCACTGGCCTAGGCCATCTTTATGTAGAGCAACAATTCTTTTTTTCAGATCCTCAGAGAGTTCTTTGCCATGAGGTGCCATGTTGAACTTCCAGTGACCAGTATGAGAGAGTGAGAGCGATAACACCACATTTAGCACACCTCCTCCCCATTCACACCTGAGACCTTGTAACACTAATGAGTCACAGGACACCGGGGAGGTTAAATGGCTAATAGGGCCCAGTTTGGACATTTTCACTTAGGGGTGTACTCACTTTTGTTGCCAGTGGTTTAGATATTAATGGCTGTGTGTTGAGAGGACAGAAAATTTACACTGTTATACAAGCTGTACACTTACTACATTGTAGAAAAGTGTAATTTCTTCAGTGTTGTCACATGAAAAGATATAATAAAATATTTACAAAGTGTGAGGGGTGTACTCACTCTTGTGAGATACTGTAGCTGGCGACACTGATCGGGTGAAAAAGAACCCGACAGGCTGGTTGTTCAGAAATCATTCAAGAGTTCGATTTCTGTACAACCAGCCTGCCCACAGATGGATCGAAAATTCAGCAGGTCCCTGCTATCCATCTATGGATGGCTTTAAAGAAGATTTTTCTCAATTCAGTGACATTTACTTTGACCTATTGTGGACACTAAGATTAGGTTCACAAGGCTAGGTACCATCAGGGAGGCATGTGATTGGCTCCAAATGTATTCTAAAGCAAGACAACGACCCCATACATACAGCCAATCTCATTAAGAACTATCTTCAACATAAGGAAGAACAAGGAGCTCTGGAAGTGATGGTTTGGCCTCCACAGAGCCCTGATCTCAACATCATCGAGTCTGTCTGGGATTACATGAAGAGGCAGAAGGATTTGAGGCAGCCTACATCCATGGAAGATCTGTGGTTACTGTAGTTCTCCAAGATGTTTAGAACAACCTACCTACCGCATTCCTTCAAAAACTGTGTGCACAAACACTGTATAAACCTAGAAGAATCGATGCTGGTTTGAAACCAATGGGTATTCACACGAAATATTGATTTGATTTGGATTTCCCCTCTGTTCATACAATTTCCTTTTTGGTAATTTATAAAAAAAACAACTATTAACACTTTTATTTTTTAAAAGCATTCCTAATTTACAACATTTTTTCACATCTACCTAAAACGTTTGCACAACACTGTATACTGATGCTGGCTGAGTTCTTTAGAGATTCAGCTGCCCCAGAGATTTTACTCACTGGCTGCATATCGTTCCACCATAGAATTATAATAAGTTCAACCCAAAGTAAAGTTCATGCGATTGTTTACCATGTTAAGGTAGACTCTGGTCAAACATGAAATTTTTTGCAAGTTGACTCAGAGGACACAGTATACCTTTAAAATGGCCCTAATTTTCCTGTGAATATTTGTCTATTGCGTCTGTCTGCCCTTCTTTTTAGATCTGTTTTGTTGACATTATCCTTATTTTCTAGACACCCGTGGACTTGAGACTGCGAAAAATACAAGTTAATGTGTTTTCTGGCTCCATCTCTGTGGGTTCACTGGGATCTCCAACAGGAGTATAGACGCTACTTCAATCCAGTGATACTGCACAAGCGGCTATGTAGGCAGAGATGGCATGCTCTGATCATTTATGTGACTTAAAGGCAACTCTATTTCAAGTAAGTCTCTGGGAGCTCCCCCTTCCCTCCTATACACCCACTCCCCCAACCCCCTGTAACTAACCACTAGCATAACAATCAGGGCCGGTGCTACAATTAGGCAAACTAGACAGCTGCCTAGGGCGCACTGCTGCCTAGGGCACCCGGCCACTGGTGTTCCTACTCTCTTCTCTCTGCAGCAAGCAACTAAGTCTCAGCATCAACAGACAGCCACGGCTCCATCCACACATAGTGTGAAAGGCGCAGCGTGGCGGAGGACTGTGTCTGTGTCGCGACAATAGAAGCAAGCAAACATTCATTGATGGGCACTGGTAGGCTGCATTGAAGGGTGTTGGAGAGGCTGCATTTGATGGGTGCTGGTAAAGCTGCATTTGATGGGCGCTGGTGGGCTGCATTTTATAGGGGCTTGTAGGCTGCATTGATGGGCGCTGGTAGGCTGTATTTGATGGGTGCTTCATTAGCCCTTGTACACACGGTCGGACATTCCAACCTCAAAATCCGTCTGATTTTTTCCAACGGATTTTGTCCGAAACTGGTGTTGCATACACACGGTTGGACAAAGTTGTCAGAAAATCCGATCGTTCAGAACGTGATGACGTTCGTTCGTTACGGCGGGACTACGTTGAGGCTAGTAGCCAATAGCTTTGGTCTCGTAATTTGATCTGAGCATGCGTGGCACTTTGTCCGATCGGAATTCCGTCTGAATTTCCGTCTGTACAAGGGCTAAAAGAAGTGGGGTATACAGGGGCAGAGCAAAATGAGGTTTCGCCCTAGGTTGTCAAAAATCCTGGCACCAACCCTGATATCAATTAAAAATGACCTTTTGAAATGCCACTTTTACTAATTTAAATGCATGGGCATGTAACATTCTGTTCCTAAGCCTTCTCTTTTTCTGTGCACAGGGGGCAGGGTCTTTCGCCAGGTGTTCATGTTACTGCCTGACTGCTTTGTTTAGACAACTCTGTTCAGTCTATTAAATGAACAAGAGACAGTCTAAAAAAAAACTGCTTCTGCTGTGATCTTCTTTAAAAGATGCCTATTGCCCTGTAAGTTTTGTGTGATGGGTGCAATCTATATAAAATTTTATTTTTAACCACTTGCCTACCGAACACCCCCTTCCTGCCCAAGCCATTTTTCAGCTTTCAGCACTGTCACACTTTGAATGACAATTGCGCGGTCATACTACACTGCACCTAAACAGATTTTTTTATCATTTTTTGTCACACAAATAGAGCTTTCTTTTGGTGGTATTTAATCACTGCTGGGTTTTTTATCTTTTACAAAAAAACAAGACCAAAAATTTTGGGAAAAAACTTTTTTTACTTTTTTCTGTCAGTACATTTTGTAACTAATTTTTCACCTTCACTGATGTGTGCTGATGAGGCGGCACCGATGGGCACTGATAGGCTGAACTGGTGGGCATTGATGAAGTGGCACTTATGGGCACTGATGAGGCAGCACTTATGGGCACTGATGAGGTGGCACTAATGAGGAGGCACTAATATGCCGCACTTATGGGCACTGATAGGTGGCACTGATATGTGGCACTGATAGGTGGCACTGATGGGCACTGTTAGGTGGCACTGGGCACTGATAGGCAGCAGTGGCGGGCATGGATAGGCGGCATGGATAGGTGGTACAGATGGGCATTGATGGGCACTGATGAGTGGTACTGATGGGCGACACTGATGGGCATTGGTGGACAGCAGTGATGGGCACTAATGGGCAGCACTGATAGGCGGCACTAATTACCAGCACTGACTGGCATGGCTAATGGGCACTGATTTGTGGCACTTGTGGTCAGTGTGGGCTCTGATACCTGGCATTGGTGGGCACTGTATGCTGGCATTGGTGGGCACTGTATGCTGGCATTGGTGGGCACTCAATTTTTTACACTTTATTTATATATTGTAATCAGGGCATTGATGATCAGTGCCTTGATTACTTCCCTAGCTGTCCACTGTGAGGAGATGCTGCTGATCGGCTCTCCTCTCCTCTCCTCACACGATTACCGGCATCTCCGTGTTTACATGTGACCGCCTGTGATTGGACACAGCCGATCACATGGGCAAAGAGCCATCTCTTTACACAGATCGGGGTCGCACCGTGTCCTAGCAACATGGTGCGGCCACGATCGCCACACTGCGTGCCCCCGCGGTCACACGGGAGCGGCCGTTCCATGCCGCCGTCACATGATGGTGGCCCAGAACAAGAGCTTTCCCGCCGCCATTTGGACGGGCAGCAAGCAGTTAAACTTGTATATACAGTTGTGCTCAAAAGTTTGCATGCCCTGGCAGAAATTGTGAAATTTTGGCATTAATATTGAAAAAAACGGTGTTTTAACCACTTCCCGACCAGCGCACGACGATGTATGTCGACAGAATGGCACGGGCAGGCATATTGGCGTACAGATACGTCCAATATTCAATGCCGCCCTGCCATCGGGAGCGCGCCACCGGCGGCGCGCTCCTGCGCTGGTCGGGACCCCCGTGAGTCCGGTCGCGGGACCCGCGGACTCGATCGCCGCGGGCATCCCCGCGATCGTCTCACGGAGCGGCCGAATGGAGGAAATGCTGTGTAAACAACATTTCTCCATTCTGCCTAGCAACTAGTGACGCTGATCTCTGCTCCATGTGATTGGAGCAGAGATCAGTGTTCACTAAATGAAAGCCCAACCCCCCCACAGTTAGTAACACCCCTAGGAACACTTAACCCCTACACTGCCACCCACTGGTTAACCCTTTCACTGCCAGTGTCATTTGCACAGGAATCACTGCATTTATATAGCAGTGATTACTGTATAAATGACAATGGTCCCAAAAATGTGTCAAAAATGTCTGATGGGTCCCCCACAATGTCGCAGTCACAATAAAAATCGCTGATCGCCGCCATTACTAGTAAAAAAAAAATAATAAAAAATTATTAATAAAAATGCTATAAAACTATCCCTATTTTGTAAACGCTATAACTTTTGCGCAAACCAATCAATAATCGCTTATTGAGATTTTTTTTTACCAAAAATATGTAGAAGAATACGTATCGGCCTAAACTGAGGGAAAAAAATGTTTTTTTATATATTTTTGGGGGATATTTATTATAACAAAAAGTAAAAAATAATGCGTTTTTTTCAAAATTGTCGCTCTATTTTTGGTTATAGCGCAAAAAATAAAAACCGCAGGGGTGATCAAATACCACCAAAAGAAAGCTCTATTTGTAGGAAAAAAAGGACGTCAATTTTGTTTGGGAGCCACGTCGCACGACCGCGCAATTGTCAGTTAAAGCGACGCAGTGCCGAATCGCAAAAAGTGGTCTGGTCTTTGACCAGCAAAATGGTCCGGTCTGCAAGTGGTTAAGGATAGCAATAACATGAAACCATTTATTATCACATATGATTTAAAAAGGATCCAAAAAAAGAATGATAACAGAAATCACCGAAATAGCCCTGAAGGCGCTGATCAGCTTGCCCTCTCGGCCCACTGTCAGAGCTGGAAGAGAAGAAGAGGTCGGGTAGCCTGCGCCTCCCTTCTCCCTGTCCTATGGGTGTCCCTGTCAGAGCTGGAAGTCAAGAGGAGGTTGGAGGAATCCATGTTCTGGGTGGCAGAGGCACCACCATGTCAGTTATGCTGCGCCTGCTGCTCCTCACTTCTCCGGTGGCCAGGGAGCTCATCTCCCTCCCAGGCTCCCGCTTCTCCCTGCTCCTGCTGTCACCAGTTCATGCCTCCCCATGACAATGGGCTCTCCTTTGAGCCCCTCAACAATGACTGTGCCCTGGGCAGCTGCCCCTTTTGCCCCATGTTAAAGATGGCCCCAAGGCCAGTGATATTGCTGGATTGGAGTTTTTAACAACAGTGATGGAGAGAAGAGTGTTGTTCAAGGTACGTTCAATCTTGGACAACTTCTCCCACCCATTTCACAATACGCTAGCCAGTCTGTGGAGTACCATCAGTGACAGATTGTTACAACCAACGATGCACCACAGAGCGACACATACAATTATTTTTGCCCGTGTCTACCAAGTTATACAATTTAAGGGCTGGAGGTGAAGATTTCATTCTGGTTTATGGTCAGGATTTTATATAGTTTTTATAGTATGTTGGCATTATGTGTATTATTATTTGGGATAATGTTTGAAAAAGTGGTGCTTTTGTTTACATTTTGGTAGTTTGATTTTCTATTATTTATTTTATGTTGTATTTTAATTGGTTAGAGTTGTAGTTTTCATTTGTTTTATTTGGTGCTGATGACTGTTATTGATAATTTAGTGGTTTTGTGTCTTGTTCTGTTCATTGTGATCCTGTGTTGTCTTTGTTGAGTGTGGCTGTGTTGCAACAATTTCCCTTCGGGATTAATAAAGTATTCTGATTCTGAATCTGATCAGAACCACAATTAAAAGAGAGGATGGATTGGTACCGTCAAGGACCTCAAAAATATATATTACAGGATATAGAGGGCAGGTAAAGTGTAGGTGGGGTGTACATGGGGACGGTAACTGTTTGAAATTGTTGATGTTGAATAAAGTTGTTATGTTAATAAAAGGCCATGCTTGGCCATTTACCCCACCTATGGTGTAGTGTGTTTATTTAAGGGGGATACAAGGTATGGGTAAGTGGTGGTAGGTTAAGAAACAAAAGGTTGGGCAGATCTGACCTACCATTGTAATGACTTTTAACAGTTGACAAGGGTTCCGCTTTACCAGGAAGTTGTAGAAAGCATATTGTATAGAAATATGTACTTTGAAGGGTGGCAAACATTTCTCTTTTATTTATCCAGAGCACATAGATAAATCTACAGGCAAAGGAGATAACCCATTTAAACCACTTGCCGCCCGCCATATAGCAAACTTACGTCAGCAAAGTGGTTGTGTTATCCTGACCAGGATATCAAGCATCTGCACGCCCATGGTGGCACGCATCACAGCGATCTGATATGGCAAAGTACTAATGCGCTACCAACAGTGTATCAATACAAATAAAGTGCTAATTGCATACATATAAAGTGCTACATGAAAAAAGCAGCTAAACTTCTATAGTGTAATCAACACCTCTAAAAATGTATAACGTGTAGTGAAGTTGCGCTAATATAGCACGTCAAAAAAAAAAAAAAAAAGGGATTTCTCAGATGCTCATGGCAAATATAAACTCATATAAAAGTGTTTAAAGTCCTAAAAGGTGCATCCCATAATATATAGTTGAGCAATAATGCAATGAAATCCAGTAAAGTGTATCACATAAAACTAAACTAAAAGTAAATTGTTTCCAAGGTGTAATCAGCATCCAAAAAAAAAATCAGGTGACTCAGAGAGATGATCAGTTCCAAAGTGAAAAATATAAATCAGAGCAGTGTTGCCAACCGCCCGTAGATTTACGGGCAGCCCGTAAATTTAAACCCTTTTTCAGGCTGCCCGTTAAAGTCCGTTACGGCACCGGTGCCCGTAAACAATATGGCCACGAGCCGACCACGCAACTGCGCATTCGCTGTTCTGAAGTCGGTCGGGCTTGGGAAAGCTCGTACGTGTTCGTCCGGGAGGCGCATGCACAATAACGTAATTGCGGCACCCGGTGCAATTTTTTAAAAGATCGAGAGTCTAGACCACAGCGGTCGGCGACTGTGCACTTGTCATAGGCGAAGTCGCAAAGGAGCCGAGCAGCCGGTGATGGTGAGTAGTGATGGACGAACTTCCGACGGGACGTTTCGCGAACGCGAAACGCGAACGGGCACAAACGTTCGCGAAAACGACCGTTCGCCGCGGGCTCCATTGACTTCAATGGGAGGCGAATTTCGCAAACCTTTAGGTCGAATTTGCGGCCACGGGGTAATTATTAGGGGGTAGCACGCAGTCCCACCACCTGGACAATAGCATAATACATGTATGAGGTGAATTTGGGATCGATAACTACAAGCATTTTTTTTTTATTTGGGAAATTGTTCTGACAATTCAGGACTATGGAGCTAATGAAGGCAATGGAGGAGAGGGAAGGTCAGGGACCAGGGTAGGCAAACAAGAGGGTGCAGGAGATACAGAGCACTGACAGCAGCACCGTAATACAGAGCACTGACATCAGCACCGTGACATACAGCGCTGACAGCAGCTCCGTGACATACAGCGCTGACAGCAGCTCCGTGACATACAGCGCTGACAGCAGCTCCGTGACATACAGCGCTGACAGCAGCTCCGTGACATACAGCGCTGACAGCAGCTCCGTGACATACAGCGCTGACAGCAGCACCGTGACATACAGCGCTGACAGCAGCTCCGTGACATACAGCGCTGACAGCAGCTCCGTGACATACAGCGCTGACAGCAGCTCCGTGACATACAGCACTGACAGCAGCTCCGTGACATACAGCGCTGACAGCAGCTCCGTGACATACAGCGCTGACAGCAGCACCGTGACATACAGCGCTGACAGCAGCTCCGTGACATACAGCGCTGACAGCAGCTCCGTGACATACAGCGCTGACAGCAGCTCCGTGACATACAGCACTGACAGCAGCTCCGTGACATACAGCGCTGACAGCAGCTCCGTGACATACAGCGCTGACAGCAGCACCGTGACATACAGCGCTGACAGCAGCTCCGTGACATACAGCGCTGACAGCAGCTCCGTGACATACAGCGCTGACAGCAGCTCCGTGACATACAGCGCTGACAGCAGCTCCGTGACATACAGCGCTGACAGCAGCTCCGTGACATACAGCGCTGACAGCAGCTCCGTGACATACAGCGCTGACAGCAGCTCCGTGACATACAGCGCTGACAGCAGCTCCGTGACATACAGCGCTGACAGCAGCTCCGTGACATACAGCACTGACAGCAGCTCCGTGACATACAGCGCTGACAGCAGCTCCGTGACATACAGCGCTGACAGCAGCACCGTGACATACAGCGCTGACAGCAGCTCCGTGACATACAGCGCTGACAGCAGCTCCGTGACATACAGCGCTGACAGCAGCTCCGTGACATACAGCGCTGACAGCAGCACCGTGACATACAGCGCTGACAGCAGCTCCGTGACATACAGCGCTGACAGCAGCACCGTGACATACAGCGCTGACAGCAGCTCCGTGACATACAGCGCTGACAGCAGCTCCGTGACATACAGCGCTGACAGCAGCTCCGTGACATACAGCGCTGACAGCAGCTCCGTGACATACAGCGCTGACAGCAGCTCCGTGACATACAGCGCTGACAGCAGCACCGTGACATACAGCGCTGACAGCAGCTCCGTGACATACAGCGCTGACAGCAGCTCCGTGACATACAGCGCTGACAGCAGCTCCGTGACATACAGCACTGACAGCAGCTCCGTGACATACAGCGCTGACAGCAGCTCCGTGACATACAGCGCTGACAGCAGCACCGTGACATACAGCGCTGACAGCAGCTCCGTGACATACAGCGCTGACAGCAGCTCCGTGACATACAGCGCTGACAGCAGCTCCGTGACATACAGCGCTGACAGCAGCTCCGTGACATACAGCGCTGACAGCAGCTCCGTGACATACAGCGCTGACAGCAGCTCCGTGACATACAGCGCTGACAGCAGCTCCGTGACATACAGCGCTGACAGCAGCTCCGTGACATACAGCGCTGACAGCAGCACCGTAAGCAGCCCCAGGAGGAAGTCAGCACAGCACAGGGATGGTGTGATCCCCTCATAATAAGAACCCCCAGGAGGAAGTCAGCACAGCACAGGGATGGTGGGAGCCCCTCATAATAAGAACCCCCAGGAGGAAGTCAGCACAGCACAGGGATGGTGGGAGCCCCTCATAATAAGAACACCCAGGAGGAAGTCAGCACAGCACAGGGATGGTGGGAACCCCTCATAATAAGCAGCCCCAGTAGAAATATGACACCGCTCAACCTCTTCAAAGAGGAGGGTAGGGGCATATAGTACGGTGTGCTTTTTTGGGTCAGGGAAGTGAGCCAAATGAATTAAGAAGGTCTGTGTGCTTGATTCCAAAAATTGTTTATAGACATATACATGGTCTACTGATCACATGTGTTGAATTCCTCCGAGATCCATGCCTCATTCATTTTTAGAAATGTGAGGTAGTTAACACTGTCGTGAGCTAGGCGAGTACGCTTATCGGTCACAATCCCCCCTGCTGCGCTGAACGTCCTTTCGGACAGGACACTGGATGAGGGGCAAGCCAACAGTTCGATTGCAAATTGGGCAAGCTCTGGCCAGAGGTCAAGCCTGCCCACCCAGTAGTCTAGGGGTTCATCACTCCTCAGAGCGTCCACATCGGCCGTTAACCCGATGTAGTCGGACACCTGACGGTCTAGGCGTTCCCTGATGCTGGATCCGGATGACACCTGTCGATGGGTCGGCTGAAAGAATGACCTCATATCCGAAGTCACCAACACATCTTCAAACCGGCCTCTTCTTGCAGGCGCTGTTGGATTGGTACCCGCAAATCCTTCTCTGGGAGTGGGAATTGCTCCTCTGCCAGCGCACGCAAAAGCAGAATGCAGCATTTCTCGAAGCAAGGCCTGGAAGTGCTGCATTCTGACAGCCCTCTGCGACGGCGGTAACATTTCCGCCATTTTGTGTTTGTACCGGGGATCTAAGTACGTTGCCACCCAGTACTGGTCCTTGACCCTCATGCTTTTTATACGGGGGTCCCTATTAAAACACTGGAGCATGAAGGCCCCCATTTGCACTCAAGCGGAAGGTATGTGGTGGTGGTGGTGTTGTTGGTGGTAGTGTCTTTGGGGGTGCACATAGCAGAGAGTGAAGAAGAGGGTGCAGATCGAGAGGATGAGGAGGGTGCAGAAGAATAAGGCTGAGTGAGCCACTCAACCAAGTCTGGTGCGTCCTTTAAAGTAATTGAACGCACCTTCTGCAACTTCCCACTTTGGCTCAAGGCTGTTGCTCCTGCCCTACCCCTACCACCCCTGCGGAAGGGCCTGCCTCTTCCTCTGCCTGTCATTTTTTAAATCACCCTGTGACAAAACTCTTAGTCCCTATACCGCTGAAGGACTGCTGCAGTATAGGGCAGCGGTCAGCAGTAGTGCACGTCAACCCTATGTATTGTGGACCGATAGCGGTCCTTACAGAACAGCAGACTGTACTGCACTCAGGCCTATGTACCGTAGCACCCTATACCAAGTTACCAGTCCTTATAAGAACTTTTGTGGACCAAGCAGGTTGTGTGTTAGTGATTAGCAGACTGTACGTCAGTCCCTATACCAATGAAGGACTGCTGCAGTATAGGGCAGCGGTCAGCAGTAGTGCACGTCAACCCTATGTATTGTGGACCGATAGCGGTCCTTACAGAACAGCAGACTGTACTGCACTCAGGCCTATGTACCGTAGCACCCTATACCAAGTTACCAGTCCTTATAAAAACTTTTGTGGACCAAGCAGGTTGTGTGTTAGTGATTAGCAGACTGTACGTCAGTCCCTATACCAATGAAGGACTGCTGCAGTATAGGGCAGCGGTCAGCAGTAGTGCACGTCAACCCTATGTATTGTGGACCGATAGCGGTCCTTACAGAACAGCAGACTGTACTGCACTCAGGCCTATGTACCGTAGCACCCTATACCAAGTTACCAGTCCTTATAAAAACTTTTGTGGACCAAGCAGGTTGTGTGTTAGTGATTAGCAGACTGTACGTCAGTCCCTATACCAATGAAGGACTGCTGCAGTATAGGGCAGCGGTCAGCAGTAGTGCACGGCAACCCTATGTATTGTGGACCGATAGCGGTCCTTACAGAACAGCAGACTGTAACGCACTCAGGCCTATGTACCGTAGCACCCTATACCAAGTTACCAGTCCTTATAAGAACTTTTGTGGACCAAGCAGGTTGTGTGTTAGTGATTAGCAGACTGTACGTCAGTCCCTATACCAATGAAGGACTGCTGCAGTATAGGGCAGCGGTCAGCAGTAGTGCACGTCAACCCTATGTATTGTGGACCGATAGCGGTCCTTACAGAACAGCAGACTGTACTGCACTCAGGCCTATGTACCGTAGCACCCTATACCAAGTTACCAGTCCTTATAAAAACTTTTGTGGACCAAGCAGGTTGTGTGTTAGTGATTAGCAGACTGTACGTCAGTCCCTATACCAATGAAGGACTGCTGCAGTATAGGGCAGCGGTCAGCAGTAGTGCACGTCAACCCTATGTATTGTGGACCGATAGCGGTCCTTACAGAACAGCAGACTGTACTGCACTCAGGCCTATGTACCGTAGCACCCTATACCAAGTTACCAGTCCTTATAAAAACTTTTGTGGACCAAGCAGGTTGTGTGTTAGTGATTAGCAGACTGTACGTCAGTCCCTATACCAATGAAGGACTGCTGCAGTATAGGGCAGCGGTCAGCAGTAGTGCACGTCAACCCTATGTATTGTGGACCGATAGCGGTCCTTACAGAACAGCAGACTGTACTGCACTCAGGCCTATGTACCGTAGCACCCTATACCAAGTTACCAGTCCTTATAAAAACTTTTGTGGACCAAGCAGGTTGTGTGTTAGTGATTAGCAGACTGTACGTCAGTCCCTATACCAATGAAGGACTGCTGCAGTATAGGGCAGCGGTCAGCAGTAGTGCACGGCAACCCTATGTATTGTGGACCGATAGCGGTCCTTACAGAACAGCAGACTGTAACGCACTCAGGCCTATGTACCGTAGCACCCTATACCAAGTTACCAGTCCTTATAAGAACTTTTGTGGACCAAGCAGGTTGTGTGTTAGTGATTAGCAGACTGTACGTCAGTCCCTATACCAATGAAGGACTGCTGCAGTATAGGGCAGCGGTCAGCAGTAGTGCACGGCAACCCTATGTATTGTGGACCGATAGCGGTCCTTACAGAACAGCAGACTGTAACGCACTCAGGCCTATGTACCGTAGCACCCTATACCAAGTTACCAGTCCTTATAAGAACTTTTGTGGACCAAGCAGGTTGTGTGTTAGTGATTAGCAGACTGTACGTCAGTCCCTATACCAATGAAGGACTGCTGCAGTATAGGGCAGCGGTCAGCAGTAGTGCACGGCAACCCTATGTATTGTGGACCGATAGCGGTCCTTACAGAACAGCAGACTGTAACGCACTCAGGCCTATGTACCGTAGCACCCTATACCAAGTTACCAGTCCTTATAAGAACTTTTGTGGACCAAGCAGGTTGTGTGTTAGTGATTAGCAGACTGTACGTCAGTCCCTATACCAATGAAGGACTGCTGCAGTATAGGGCAGCGGTCAGCAGTAGTGCACGGCAACCCTATGTATTGTGGACCGATAGCGGTCCTTACAGAACAGCAGACTGTAACGCACTCAGGCCTATGTACCGTAGCACCCTATACCAAGTTACCAGTCCTTATAAGAACTTTTGTGGACCAAGCAGGTTGTGTGTTAGTGATTAGCAGACTGTACGTCAGTCCCTATACCAATGAAGGACTGCTGCAGTATAGGGCAGCGGTCAGCAGTAGTGCACGTCAACCCTATGTATTGTGGACCGATAGCGGTCCTTACAGAACAGCAGACTGTACTGCACTCAGGCCTATGTACCGTAGCACCCTATACCAAGTTACCAGTCCTTATAAAAACTTTTGTGGACCAAGCAGGTTGTGTGTTAGTGATTAGCAGACTGTACGTCAGTCCCTATACCAATGAAGGACTGCTGCAGTATAGGGCAGCGGTCAGCAGTAGTGCACGGCAACCCTATGTATTGTGGACCGATAGCGGTCCTTACAGAACAGCAGACTGTAACGCACTCAGGCCTATGTACCGTAGCACCCTATACCAAGTTACCAGTCCTTATAAGAACTTTTGTGGACCAAGCAGGTTGTGTGTTAGTGATTAGCAGACTGTACGTCAGTCCCTATACCAATGAAGGACTGCTGCAGTATAGGGCAGCGGTCAGCAGTAGTGCACGTCAACCCTATGTATTGTGGACCGATAGCGGTCCTTACAGAACAGCAGACTGTACTGCACTCAGGCCTATGTACCGTAGCACCCTATACCAAGTTACCAGTCCTTATAAAAACTTTTGTGGACCAAGCAGGTTGTGTGTTAGTGATTAGCAGACTGTACGTCAGTCCCTATACCAATGAAGGACTGCTGCAGTATAGGGCAGCGGTCAGCAGTAGTGCACGGCAACCCTATGTATTGTGGACCGATAGCGGTCCTTACAGAACAGCAGACTGTAACGCACTCAGGCCTATGTACCGTAGCACCCTATACCAAGTTACCAGTCCTTATAAGAACTTTTGTGGACCAAGCAGGTTGTGTGTTAGTGATTAGCAGACTGTACGTCAGTCCCTATACCAATGAAGGACTGCTGCAGTATAGGGCAGCGGTCAGCAGTAGTGCACGGCAACCCTATGTATTGTGGACCGATAGCGGTCCTTACAGAACAGCAGACTGTAACGCACTCAGGCCTATGTACCGTAGCACCCTATACCAAGTTACCAGTCCTTATAAGAACTTTTGTGGACCAAGCAGGTTGTGTGTTAGTGATTAGCAGACTGTACGTCAGTCCCTATACCAATGAAGGACTGCTGCAGTATAGGGCAGCGGTCAGCAGTAGTGCACGGCAACCCTATGTATTGTGGACCGATAGCGGTCCTTACAGAACAGCAGACTGTAACGCACTCAGGCCTATGTACCGTAGCACCCTATACCAAGTTACCAGTCCTTATAAGAACTTTTGTGGACCAAGCAGGTTGTGTATTAGTGTTTAGCAGACTGTGCGTCAGTCCCTATACCGCTGAAGGACTGCTGCAGTATAGGGCAGCGGTCAGCAGTAGTGCACGGCAACCCTATGTATTGTGGACCGATAGCAGTCCTTACAGAACAGCAGACTGTACTGCACTCAGGCCTATGTACCGTAGCACCCTATACCAAGTTACCAGTCCTTATAAGAACTTTTGTGGACCAAGCAGGTTGTGTGTTAGTGTTTAGCAGACTGTGCGTCAGTCCCTATACCGCTGAAGGACTGCTGCAGTATAGGGCAGCGGTCAGCAGTAGTGCACGTCAACCCTATGTATTGTGGACCGATAGCGGTCCTTACAGAACAGCAGACTGTAACGCACTCAGGCCTATGTACCGTAGCACCCTATACCAAGTTACCAGTCCTTATAAGAACTTTTGTGGACCAAGCAGGTTGTGTATTAGTGTTTAGCAGACTGTGCGTCAGTCCCTATACCGCTGAAGGACTGCTGCAGTATAGGGCAGCGGTCAGCAGTAGTGCACGGCAACCCTATCTATTGTGGACCGATAGCGGTCCTTACAGAACAGCAGACTGTACCGCACCCAAGCCTATGTACCGTAGCACCCTAGACAGACCAAGTTACCAGTCCTTATAAGAACTTTTGTGGAACAAGTGAGTTGTGAATGATTAGCAGACTGCAGCAGAAGGGCAGCAGTCAAGTATAATATTCTTTCTATATTTGGAAGAAAGAATATTATACGTGTACAAGCCTATTACCGTACCACTGATACCAGTCCTGAAAAGAACCTTTGTGGAACTAATAGTAACAGCAAGTCTTTAAAATTATCCTCACTGCCTGACACACTGCTTCCTGCCTGTCCCTATACAAATTGGCAAAAAAGAGTAGGCTGGAACGATTAGCTTGAACAGCTCTTTTGTGGACCTGATAGTAACAGCTAATGATGATGATGATGATGATGATGAAGAAAGACTAATCTGGCTGAGCTGTCCCTAAAATAGCAGCATACAGCGCTCTGTCCCTTTATCTAAACTGACAAAAGAAACTCAGGCTGCTGACCTAACACCTATACCAGTCCTGAAAAGAACTTTTGTGTACCAAATAGCTAGCGTTTTCTCTGTCCCTACTCCACACAGGATCCTTTCCCTACAGTGACAGAAGAAAGAATGTAAAATGGCCACCGGATCGGGTGTATTTATAGGTTAGGGGGAATGTCCAAGTGTCCATGAGCTGTCATGTCTCAATTGGTTGTCCTGTAACACATGATAAACGTGTCACGAAAGGTTAAAGTTCTTGTATACATTAAACACGTAAGTCCGCCGGGGCGAACGACGGAAAAAGGCGTTCGAACCCGCGGACGGCGAAAGTCGGAAATTCGCCGCGAAACGACCGCCGGGCGAACCGTTCGGCCATCACTAATGGTGAGAGGACACTGAGGAAGAGGAGAGTGAAGCTGGGGGATATCAATAGTAAAAAAGCGGACAGAGAGAGAGAGAGAAAAGGATGTTACTGGGAGCCCCGGGAGGCAGAAGCCATGCCATGCAGGGGACAGAGATTGATGTGCTCTGTCCACCGTCCATCATATTACTTCTCCAGTCCACATCATTCACCAGTGTGCTGTGTCCTCCTCCTGTGTCCCTTTCACCTCTCCACAGGTCAGGGCAGCACTGTGCTGCCCTGACCAGTGGAGAGATGAAAGGGGCACAGGAGGGGGGCACAGCATACTGATGATGTGGAGAAGTAATATGATGGTGGACAGAGAAGGAAGCTACTGCGAGGGAGTGAGGAGGACACTATCATGTCCGCAGCCTCTGTCCACCTCCTGTAGTATGCCCACAGCCTCTGTCCACCTCCTGTAGTATGCCCGCAGCCTCTGTCTACCTCCTGTAGTATGCCCACTTTCTCTGTCCACCTCCTGTAGTATGCCTGCATCCTCTGTCCACCTCCTGTTGCATGCCTGTAGCCTTTGTCCACCTCCTGTAGTATGCCGCAGCCTCTCTCCACCTCCTGTAGTATGTCCGCAGCCTCTGTCCACCTCCTGTAGTATGTCCGCAGACTCTGTCCACCTCCTGTAGTATGTCCACAGCCTCTGTCCACCTCCTGTAGTATGCCCGCAGCCTCTGTCCACCTCCTGTGTTATGCCCGCATCCTCTGTCCACCTCCTGTAGTATGTCTGCAGCCTCTGTCCACCTCCTGTAGTATGTCCGCAGTCTCTGTCCACCTCCAGTAGTATGTCGGCAGCCCCTGTCCACCTCCTGTAGTATGTCCGCAGCCTCTGTCCACCTCCTGTAGTATGCCCGCAGCCTCTGTCTACCTCCTTTGCTATGCCTCCATCCTCTGTCCACCTCCTGTAGTATGCCCGCTTACTCTGTCCACCTCCTGTAGTATGCCTGCATCCTCTGTCCATCTCCTGTAGTATGCCTGTAGCCTTTGTCCACCTCCTGTAGTATGCCGCAGCCTCTCTCCACCTCCTGTAGTATGTCCTCAGCCTCTGTCCATCTCCTGTAGTATGTCAGTAGCCTCTGTCCACCTCCTGTAGTATGTCTGCAGCCTCTGTCCACCTCCTGTAGTATGTCCGCAGCCTCTGTCCACCTCCTGTAGTATGTCCGCAGCCTCTGTCCACCTCCTGTAGTATGCCCGCAGCCTCTGTCCACCTCCTGTAGTATGTCTGCGGCCTCTTTCCACCTCCTGTATCATGTGCACAACCTTTGACCATCTCTTGTCTTTTATCATGTCTGCAGTCTCTGAGGGGATCCTAAAAAGGAGTCAAGAGTGAGAGCGCCGCTGGGATGGGGGTTACAGAAGGAGACAGACTGTGTGGACTGTGGAGAGGAGACTGTAGTATACAATTAGAGCCGCCAAGCCAGAGCCATCTGACTGAGCCCTGCACGGTGCACCTGAGAGGAGGATAGTGACAGCACCGCCAGGCCAGTCTGAGGGGGGTCACTGATGTAAGGGGAGAGTGAATACAATAATGTAAGGGGGCACTGATATAAAGGTTCCCCCCTATATTAGTAATCCCCCCCTTACCTTAATGTATTCACTCTGCGGAAGGTGGTCTCTGGTCACCATCCTGCAGACTCTGATGTAAGGGAGAACTCTGTGCTGGCTGGGTTATAGTATCCTGACCTTCATGCAAATTGTGAAATATGTTTTTTGACTTTTGTTTAACTTAAACTTAAATTTAGTATTTATTTTTACTTATTCATTTTTCTTTTCTACAACATGCTGCTTCTTACCAACTTTCATCTGTTTAATTTAATTTAATTCTACTTGCACTAATTATCCTTCCACTTTGAGCTGGTTCTGGTGTGTTTAACTCCTCATTTACAGAAAACTTACTTATTTACAAAGTTTTGTAACAGAAACAAAAAAAAAAACCTTTGTTTTCGAAATTTTCGGTCTTTTTTTTATTTGTTTAGCAGAAAATAAAAATCCCAGAGGTGATCAAATACCACTAAAAGAAAGCACTATTTGTGGGAACAAAATTATAAAAATGTAGTTTGGGTAGAGTGTAGCATGACCGCGCAATTGTCATTCAAAGCTGAAAATTGGTCTGGGCAGGAAAGTGTATAAGTGCCCAGTATTAAAGTGGTTAAGCTCCACCCATGAAACATCAAATTCAATTAAAAATGAATAAAGACAATTATATTACACATTTTAAAAATGATAAAAAATTATATTACACATTTTAAAAATGATAAAAAAAATTATATTACACTTAAAGCCAGAATGAAGAACAGCAACCTCTGTAACAGCTGCTCACTGGGAATCAGTAACCGCAGGAAAGGATCCCTTATCACCGCTCACTACAGCTCAGCGTCTCCCCTAAACATAAATTTAACATTAATGGAAACTCTGGTAGCTTCCTGCCTTAGTGTTTTACATAGATTTTAATCCACTGAGATATAGCGGGGTTTATTCCACACAGACAATCATCAGATAACTGCATTAATATTTGAAACCCGCTACATGTAGCGAATGGCATAAGTATGCCACTCTGTCTGCTGAGCCTTGAAATGGAGAAGGCTTTTGACATTCTCTTAAGGAATAGCTGGGAAAGGTTTACTGAATGGTGGAAATCTAGAAGGGCTATGGCAGAATGTTATAGAAGAAAAATTCAAAGAGAATTTGAAAAGCAGTTAAAAAATATTTGGCTGGTTCAAAATATATATAACTAACTCTATTGATTTTAAATATATTAAAGAGGTTCTCTGGGAACTCTTTTTCAATTGTACAGAAGTGTTCTGTTTTAAAAGCCACTTTATACATTGACATACCTCCTTATAGCGGCACCGATGTCGGGGGCAGGTGCACTGAGCGTGCCGTTTCTAATGGCGATCATGCTGTTAGTGGCGGCACCAGCGCACATGCGAGGGAGTGACGTCATCGCGGCTCTGGTCAGTCACAGCGCCGGAGCCACGATACTTGGAAGTCACTCCAGGATAGATGGCGGCGTCGGAGGAGGCGAACAAAGGCCGATGCCGGGGCTTCGATCTCAGGTAAGTAATTCATAATGAGCTAGTATGCTATGCATACTAGCTCATAATGCCTTTGCCTTGCAGGGTGAATTTTTTTTTTTTTTTAAGAGGTTTTACTTCCTCTTTAACTCTTCAATAAGACACAGGAGTTATAAAGAAACCAATATATGGTGCTGCGCTCCAAAATTAAAGTGCTAACGTGATCAAATAAAGTGCTAGATATATGGCGTCATAACCATACAGGTAAATATACAAATATCATGAATTACAATAGTGAACAGATTACAATCAAATATAGAATCCACTATTGAGATGACTGCAAAAAAATTCACTGTGTAATAATGTATATATAAAACACTGCGGATATGTCCATAATAAAGTGAAAAAAAAGGATTAAAAAATATGATAGAACAAAAATAAAGTGATCTATCATATTTTTTAATCCTTTTTTTGCACTTTATTATGGACATATCCACAGTGTTTTATATATACATTATTACACAGTGAATTTATTTATTTGCAGTCATCTTGATACTGGATTTTATATTTGATTGTAATCTGTTCACTATTGTAATTCATGATATTTGTATATTTACCTGTATGGTTATGACGCCATATATCTAGCACTTTATTTGATCACGTTAGCACTTTAATTTTGTAGCACAGCACCATATATTGGTTTATTTATATTATCTTCTTGGGTTGTGTTTGACCCCTGTCAGTGTTTGCTGCAACCAAATACCTTTTATTGTACATCTCAGGTAGTGCGGGAATATCCATTGTTTTATTTAAGACACAGAAGTTAAAGTGTTACTAAACCCACAACAGTAAAATCAGTCTGTATATTCTGTAAAGCATGCTTGTTATAATCATTGTGGAACCTAAAGGATTATTCCTCGCATTGGGTAAAAAGACTGTTTGATCCTGTCTTCTCTGATCCTCCCCTTCTTCCACTGTCCCCAATCCATCTCCTGATAGTACAGAGCCTTGGGGGGCGCTCTGCACATGCTAAGTTTGGTGTGTATTTCTAGAGAGTTTTTTTTTTCTTGGGACGATGCATATGATCAGCACAGGGCCAATCAGCACTGTCCAGATATAGGATCAGGAATCCTGCAGTCTCATAGGATAGTCAGAGTAGAATGAAAAGTCCTCCTGCAAGCTTTAACCACTGCACAGCTGGACACTAATAGAAGTCACAAGTGTTTGTGAGTACTTTGGCACTTTTTTTATTAAAGCACCTTAACACTTATACCGAGCAATGAAGTGTTTATGTTTTACCTCCATGTGAGATTTGATTAATTTCTGGAAAAGAGACTTAGCCTGATGGTCACATTCACTGTGGATTCAGAGGAGCTTTAAGTCCATATTGTAAACAATGCTGTATTGACTACTTTATTCAACATTTAGGGTAAAGGTAAGTGTGTGTCCTTTTCATCAGTAGTGGTTTCCATTGCAACACCTACTGTTTGGGATTATCACTGGACTCTTTTGGAAGTTTGATCCATGTTGTTATGGACTATATCTCTATCCTTACGTTTGAATTTAAACGATACACTATTCACTTGGTGTTTTTGTTTCTTCAATGCGCTGCATTTTATTATAATGCATAAACTGACAGAACTATATTAATATATGGCAGGGTCCCTTTAACCACTTACAGACCGGACCATTTTGCTGGTCAAAGACCAGACCACTTTTTGCGATTCGGCACTGGGTCGCTTTAACTGACAATTGCGTGGTCGTGCGACGTGGCTCCCAAACAAAATTGACGTCCTTTTTTTCCCACAAATAGAGCTTTCTTTTGGTGGTATTTGATCACCTCTGCAGTTTTTATTTTTTGCGCTATAAACAAAAATAGAGCGACAATTTGGAAAAAACGCATTATTTTTGCTTTTTGTTATAATAAATATCAACCAAAAATATATAAAAAAACATTTTTTTCCCTCAGTTTAGGCTGATACGTATTCTTCTACATATTTTTGGTTAAAAAAAAGCAATAAGCGATTATTGATTGGTTTGCGCAAAAGTTATAGCGTTTACAAAATAGGGATAGTTTTATGGCATTTTTATTAATAATTTTTTATTATTTTTTTTTTTTACTAGTAATGGCGGCGATCAGCGATTTTTATTGTGACTGCGACATTGTGGCAGACACATCGGACATTTTTGACACATTTTTGGGACCATTGTCATTTATACAGTAATCACTGCTATATAAATGCAGTGATTCCTGTGTAAATGACACTGGCAGTGAAGAGATTAACCTGTGGGTGGCAGTGTAGGGGTTAAGTGTTCCTAGGGGTGTGTTACTAACTGTGGGGGGGTTGGGCTTTCATTTAGTGAACACTGATCTCTGCTCCAATCACATGGAGCAGAGATCAGCGTCACTAGTTGCTAGGCAGAATGGAGAAATGCTGTTTAAACGGCATTTCCTCCATTCAGCCATCCAGTGAGACGATCGAGTCCGCGGGACCCGCGACGGGACTCACGGGTGTCCCGATCAGCACATGAGCGCGCCACCGGCGGCGCGCTCGCAATGGCAGGGCGGCATTGAAGATTGGACGTACCTGTATGCCAATATGCCTGCCCGTGCCATTCTGCCAACGTACATCGGCGTGCGCTGATCGGGAACCGGTTAAAGAATTTCCCAGGGTCTTCTTTTTTTTTTTTTATGCACAAAGAAAATTGCATGGGGGGGGGGGGGGGGGCAAGAAAATGTTTGCCCAGGGTCCAATCAATATTAAAGACGGCCCTGACCTTACGGGACCGATGGCTTGCTGTTCTGGGTTGCCCTCCGGAAACACCAAGCAGCCCAGGTTCAGGAGGTGAGGCATGAGGCATACTAGACTGCCAAGTAACCAAGCCATCACAGGGAGTCACAAAGGTGTTAGCTCGATAAGCACAAAAGAAGGATTCTTTCCAAGAAGGAACAGAATACCCAGGTTAAGTAAGGTTACAAGGATTGCTGAATGCAATGATAACCATAGAATGTGTATGCCAGAGGCTGGTTGATGTGATGTTCTCCAGAAGAGAAGCTTGATCATAAATTCTGCTGTATTTGTTGCACATTCAGTCTCTGAGTATCCAGTGGTGTTCATTTTTTAAAGCTGAACTCATTGTTCATTCACTTGAATCATCTCTGTCCTTCTCCAAAACTCTTCATACCGATAGCCAAAAAAGTTCACTTGCCTCAAACTTTTCAGCAAATGAAGGAGTATCTGTTCCTATACTACAAGTTTAAAAAAAATGCAGAGATTAGGTTTAAACACAGTTTTTAGTTAGTTCAAGCAAATGGGAATGTGGGATATACAGTATTTTTACTATATATATATATATATATACACATACACACACACATATATTATATATATATATATATATATATATATATATATATATATATATATATATATATATATATATATATATATATATATATACACTAGACATGCGCAATCCGTTTCGTTACAAATTGAAATTCGGCCGAATTTTGCATCTTTCGGACATTCGGATGCATCCGAATGTCCGAATAAAAAAAATAAGGAATTTCAACTAATACGAAAGAAATTATAGCAAATATAACAAATTAATTCGACATGAGTTGGTAATTTGTTAAAGATCTAATGGAACAAAAGGTCAACTCAAAGTAAATCTTACAGTCCAATCAACTGGTTAACCACTTCAATACCGGGCACTTAAACACCTTCCTGCCCAGACCAATTTTGAGCTTTCAGCGCTGTCGCACTTTGAATGACAATTGCGCGGTCATGCTACGCTGTACCCAAATGAAATTTTTATCATTTTTTTCCCACAAATAGAGCTTTCTTTTGGTGGTATTTGATCACCTCTACGGTTTTTATTTTTTGCGCTACAAATAAAAAAATAACGAAAATTTTGAAAAAAAATATGTTTTTTTTTGTTTCAGTTTCAAAACTTAGTAAATACGTACGTTTTCTCCTTCACTGATGGGGCTACACTGATGGGCACTGATAAGGCGGCACTGATGGGCACCAATGATGTGGCACCAATGAAGTGGCACTGATGAGGTGGCATTGATGGACACTGATATGTGGCACTGATAGGTGGCACTGATAGGCGGCACTGATGGGTGGCACTGATGGGCGACACGGATGGGCACTGATAGGTGGCACAAATTGGCACTGATAGCTGGCACGGATTGGCATGGATGGGCGGCATAGATGGGCATGGATGGGCGGCACAGATGGGCATGGATAGGCGGCACAGATGGGCATGGGTGGGCACTGATAGGTGGCATGGATGGGCACTGATAGGTGGCACAGATGGGCACTGATAGGCGGCACAGGTGGGCACTCATAGGCGGCATTCTATTGTTATACTGTGCTAATGGATGCCAATCAGTTCCAAACAATAATGCATGCCAATCAGTGATGCCCATTGTGGGCACTGATTGGCATCCTTTATGGCCACTGATTGGCATCCATTGTGGCACTGACTGGCATCCTTGGTGGTCTAGGGAGGATTACCTTTTTCTGGGCATCCCTGGTGGTCTGGTGGCGTCCCTGGTGGTCCAGTGTGGGCATCCTCGGGGGGGCTGTGCTGATCGATCAGCACAGACCCCCCCTCTGTCAGAGGAGCAGCCGATCGGCTCTCCTCTACTCGTGTCTGACAGACGCGAGTGAGGAAAAGCCGATCACCAGCTCTTCCTGTTTGCACTGTGATCAGCCGTGATTGGACACAGCTGATCACGTGGTAAAGAGTCTCTGTCGGAGACTCTTTACCGAGATCGTAGTTGCCGGGTGTCAGAGTGATTCAGTATAACGAATATCGACACTCTACAGAAATAACAATTTATCCGAAAATGAATTAACGGAACATAACGAATATAACAGAATACAATTATGTATTTTAACGAATGGCAACGAACCAAAACTAAACAAAATTTTGCATTGTGCACAAATATATATATATATATATATATATATATATATATGTGTGTGTGTGTATATGTGTATTTATTTATGAGATCTTTTTCAATTACAAAATATACTTATTTATTTTTTTGTATGTATTAACATCATGAGTGAAGCTTTTTCTTTATTGTCTTTTTTCATTCTTTTTTAATTCTTTTTGCAAATTATTGCTTGCGTCCAGCAGGTAGCATTATAATACAGAACAGTTTCTAAACTTGTAAGTATATAAACATACAAGTAAAATATAAAAGAAAATTGAGAGAAATACAGTTTCCCTTTAAAAAATACACTGTCCTAACTGAATATTTACCATTTTTATCTTACACCTTAGCCAGTGCAATGTATGAACATTCGTACAAAAATTCTCATCAGTACATTCAATGACTTGACGAATTTGTCTTTTAAAAGTACTTGAAAAGAACGTTTGCTTTTAACATTCATTTCTCCAGTGAAAGGACTACTAGTGTATGGTCAACTTTAGTCCTTTTATTGCTCTTCAATAATAATTAATCCCAGCAATACAAATAAATGGACTCTGCCCCCACCTATAACTGGCCTTTGCAGCAAGGAGGACATGGAAGGGCGTTTAATCCCAGCAATTAATCCCAGCAAGCCTGTACACATAGGAGTCTAATTATAAAACATCTGTTGGACAAATATCTCAAGCATTTGTCCACACTGCACAAATTAACCCTGTGTTTTCTCAAATACCGAGCGGTCTATTTATAAAACATTAGTAGAGCAAATATCACAAGTTTTCGTCCAGGGTGCACAGAGTTTCCCTGTATTTTTTCTGATATTATTTCTATCTATTATGACTTCCTATGATCATCAGCTCCATCTAGTGGCCAAAATGAATATATTTGGCCAAAATGATATATACTTTTGCCACTAGATGGAGCTGATGATCATAGGAAGACAAAGTATTAGAGAAAATACAGAGAACATTTGTGCAGCCTGGAGGAATGCTTGTGACATTCATCCAAAGAATGTTTTATAAATAGACCCTTGTGACTTCCTAGGATCATCAGCTCCATCTAGTGGCCAAAATGTGGCAGATTTGAAGTATTTCAGGAAAATATATCACATAGACCCCTATAGTGTTAATGTCTAAGCGTAGGTCCTTTTTATTAGTATGGAGATTGGAACTGAGTTTTTGCAGAAAAGAACACTATCACAATCCTCAGTGGGATTAAAAGCCAAGACCTCAGTTTTAATGAAGTATTTGTCACAATCTTTTGTTGTCACCAAACTCTCTACATCTGTCAAGCGCTAATCTGCCATTTCATCACTAAACCACTATGAATATCAATCTCAGCCCTTCTGCTCCATAGCATACATGCTATAAATATCAGACATTTGTCAAGGGAATTGCTATTTTTGCTACGCTGCTATGAAAGTAAGTGTCTCACTGCTTAACAAGAAACACTTTACGTAAATGCAACAGAACAGATCAAAGCTAAAAGTCCTTCAAAGCTAAGCTATGACCATCAAACGCTGTAATATCCATGGCATTGGAAGCAGACCTATCAGTAACTACAAAAGTCTAAATCAAAAAATGACTGACAAGTCACAATTTACAGAAACTGTATAGTTTGAAAAAGCAGGTCTTGAGTTTGAATTTTGACCTCTGGTAGCTGAAAATTTTTTGGAAGTTTTCTTCTTTTTTTTTTTTTTTATACAATTTTATCACATACAGCTTTCAGAGTTTGTAAAATGCTTAGAAATCACACCAAAAAGGTGCATGGACCTCTTCTTTTTTTAAGCGCAGTACACCACAATGCATATGCAACGCACATTTGTTATTTTAAGAAACAAGTTTATAGTGTGGATTAATGTGGCATGCAGCCAATGTAAGGGATACTGAGCTGGCCAGTCATACGTAACGTCGGTGGCAGCAAATGGGTTAAAGTTGAAAAAAGTGAAGATTTGCTATTTTATTGAGAAAATCTAGAAATATATAAGTAGTATCCTGAATAAGCTACTTTTTGTCTTTAACTCCTCCTAAAAATTGCCCTCCTGTGTCTTGAGCCTTATAGCTTTATAATCGCTGTGTGAGGTCTAATACATTCCTTCCTCTGACTGCAGGTTTTACCAGATTTGAAGTCAGCAATGATATTCTTGTGCTGCTTACTGTAGAGGAAGTTGCGCCTAAGGACTTGCAATGCAAGGAACTTCCTGCTCCTGTTACATTCATTCTGAGGATCTGTACGTCTTCCACCTTTCTTGCTTCTTTTTGATCATTATTTCACCATTTATTAGAGGGGCCACCCTGACATGAGAAGGTAAAATCCCACCTCTACCAATATCGCCACCTCCACTTAGAGATACAGTAGAGAACAAGGCATGGTGTGCCCACAGGCAATACTGATGATGTTTATTGGACACAGATTCATTGGTTCAAAGCCTTTGAATTCTAGTACAGTGAATCTGCCTAGCTACAGTCTCCTAAGGTCTGCCGAGAAGAGCATGTGAGCGGGTCCCATATTAAGGGCTTTCGGGTAGTGCTACAAGCCATTAACATTTCACCAACAGTTCAACTTCAGTGTGGGTTGACAAAACTCATAGGCCAGAGGCCACATTACACTTCAGAACCCAACACACATCTTCAGTCGGATGGAGTCTTTACTTCAGCTTGCAACATGGTCTATCCTTTCCTATTTTGACTCTTGATCTCAACTACGTAAGTAAGAAAGTAAGGAAGTAAGAAAGAAAGTAGCACTGACTTATCTCCTCCAGATTGTTTTGACCCATTACACTGTACCATACATACAGAGGGAAGCCACTGTACTCTATATCAAAAGGCCTTCGCTTACAGGTTTGGTCCCTGAGAGGGTCCTGCTCTGCAGTGGACTCCAAGACAAAGACTCAGCCCCTTAATGAGGCACCTGAGGTACCAAGCTACTGCTTTCTACCAGAAACTCTATCGTCCACCACCACTTCCACTCCCAATTGGCCTTTACTCTTGTCCCAGAGGTTTGATCATGGCTATACACATTACTTCCCCCATTCTTTGGCTACACCATGAATACACTCTTGTCACACTGGATTCTTCTTCAAATAAGCAAGACCAGATAACTTCTTCTTTTAAAGCGGTAGTAAAGGTTGTAGAAAAAAAAATTTCACCTTGCAAGTCAATGTCGTAACATGCTAGTATGCATCACATACAAACATATTATGAGAAACTAACCTTAAAACAAAGCCCTCCAGTGGTGCACTGTCACCTCTGACAGGTCTCCATCTTCACACAGTCCTCCTCACACAGTCCTCCTTTCCGGGTGTGCGGACTCCGGCCAGCCGACTGGCTGAGCCACAATGACATCACTCCCAAGCATGCGCACAGCAGTCATGGTTAATGGCACAAACCTCTGAAGGAACGCATGCGTTGGTGGCGCTGTTATTCCGTGGAATATCTCCTACCTAAACGGTGCACGTAATAAAGCCTACCTGTAGGTAAAAATGTCAGACATGGCTTTACTACACAAGAACTGAGTTTACTTGAATAAATGGTCATCACAAGTTGAGGTATGTGATGCGAACTGAGCACTCCAAAAACTGGTGTGAGAAGACACAAGGCAGAAGGCAGCAATGTTGTGTATTAACCCCTGCATGCACCAGGCAGAACCTAAAGAAACATACTAAATAAAAACTGGTAGAGCAAAGTAATGTCTAATGCCCCGTAAACATGAGCGGACATTCCAACGACAAAATCCATCAAATTTTTTCTGACAGATTTTGGCCCAAACTTGTCTTGCATACACACGGTCACACAAAGTTGTCGGAAAATCCAATCGTTCAGAACGAGGTGACGTACAACACGTACGACGGGACTATAAAGAGGCCAGTAGCCAATAGCTTTCGTCTCGTAATTTATTCTGAGCATGCGTGGCACTTTGTCCATCGGAATTGTCTACACACGATCGTAATTTAAACAACCGTTTTTGTTGTTGAAAAATTATAGATGCAGCTTTCAAACTTTGTGTGTCGGAAATTCTGAGGGAAAAAGTCAGATGGAGCCCACACACAATCGGATTTTCCGACAAGACAGTCCGATCGCACAGTTTCCATTGGAAAGTCCGACCGTGTGTACAGGGCATATGACTGCTGCAGACATGAAATGAATTTCCTTGGTCTTTTCTCTCCCAAAAACTACACTCGCAACTGTACATTGTAACCTTTCTGGCAACTTGGCACCAGGATTTACATAGCAGTGCCAAGAGCCAGCATCCCAGTCCAGGAAGTCAATTCTGAATTTGGATCATACGTGAACAAAGATGGTGCAATCTTCTGGGGACATACAAAGGGCAAGGTAGTCCCATCATACAGCATAATGTGATCTCATTGGGAAGAAATAAACGCTAACAAGTTTTCATAGTTTCATAGTTTCATAGTTAGTAAGGTTGAATAAAGACACCAGTCCATCCAGTTCAGCCTGTGTGAGTGTCTACAATTGTCCCTATCCCTGTATGTTGCACACTCACATTGGTCCCTACCCTCAAGGAGCCCACAATCCAAGGTCCCCATTCATATGCTAGGGCCAATTTTTGGACAGAAGCCAATTAACCTACCTGCATGTCTTTGGATTGTAGGAGGAAACCGGAGTACCCGGAGGAAACCCATGCAGGCACAGGGAGAACATGCAAACTCCAGGCAGGTAGTGTCGTGTTTGGGATGTGAACCAGTGACCCTTCTTACTGCTAGGTGAGAGTGCTAACCACTACACCACTGTGCTGCCCAGTTTTGCATTTGCACATTACACAATGCAGGCACTTGAAAAAAAATAGGTCTGATGCCAGGTCCACTTTAAAGTCTCGCCAAAGACATTACAGAACAAGTGGTTGTTGGCAGGATTCTATTACAAAAAGAACTTTCTTTTGAAGTATCATTCATTAAGCATACACATTGGGTTCATCAGAAAATGTATATTTGTGGCTCTTGAGAAGGAAGGAGGCAGAGCAGCCAGACTTCCTTGCCTGGCAACATCTTATCTTGGGGGGGGGGGGAAGTAGAGAACTAGATTTTCTTGACAGTAATAGAAATTTTTCACATCAGTCTCCCTCAGCCTGGTCTCAATATATAGATTAGTCCACATACACACGATCGAATCGAATCGGCAAACTTAGTCCAGCAAACAATCCGGCGGATAGTCCGGCGGACTTTCTACCGAACGGACTTGGCCACACACGGACACACAGAAAGTCCGGCGTTTGCTAGTGCGATGACGTACAGCACGTACAACGGGACTAGAAAAAGGAAGTTCAATAGCCAGTAGCCAATAGCTTCCTTTTTGTACTTGCTTCTGAGAATGCGTCATTCTTAGTCCGCCGGACTAGCACACTGACGAACGTATTGTCCGCTGAAACCCAAGTCCGGCGGAAAGATTGGACTGCAAAAATACTTTCTAAGTCCGCCGGACTTTACGCTGAGTAAGTCCGCTGAAGCCCACACACGATCGGATTGTCCGGTGAAATGCGTTTCGGCGGACTAAGTACCCTGGCAATTCGATTGTGTGTACGCCGCAAAAGCAATGTACCTACCTACATTCATATTACTTTCGTTTACAGCAAAATGCTTTCTTGAAAAAAAATAGGACAATGCACCCGCTGATGTGAAGGAGTCCTTGTTTCCCATGATGACATAGTCATGTATGCTGCTTTTGGGATTTTTTAATCTTCCTTTTGTTGATTTTTTTAAAGGTTGTTTTAGCTCTAGCAGTGGCCCTTTGGAATGTGTAAACCTGACCATATGTGATAAGTCCTTTCCACTATCAGTCCCACGTACAGTAAATCCTAGCTAAATTTAAGGTTTGGATATTTTTACATGGTTACTGTTGTTTAGCTTGAACCGATGTAACTAGATATATATCATACCACGTGGAATCCCTCTAGAGCTGCCTTTTTCAACCTTTTCAACATAGAGGAACCCTTAAAATAATGTTCCAGTCTCAGGAAACCCTTTTAAAAATGACAATGTCTACAACTCATGATACATTAGTGTGATGGTCAGTGAGAAGAATGCTCCTAATGTACACACGAAGACTTTAGAAATGGAACCTGTTTCAAATTTTTCCGCCAGAACTCCGCTGGACCCAGTTCCTACCGAGAAATCCGCTCGTGTGTATGCTAGTCCGACGGACAAAAAACGATGCGAGGGCAGCTATTGGCTACTGGCTATGAACTTCCTTATTCTAGTCCGGTCGTACGTCATCACGTTCGAATCCGTCGGACTTTGGTGTGATTGTGTGTGGTCAGAACTCTGTCAGAACTCCGTCGAAGGTATTTTGGACCTAGTCCCTTGAAAAGTTCAGTCATAGTTTCATAGTTAGGTTGAATAAAGACACCAGTCCATCCAGTTCAACCTGAGTGAGTGTCTACAATTGTCCCCATCCCTGTACATTGCACACTCATATTGGTCCCTACCCTCAAGGAGCCCACAATCCAAGGCCCCCATTCAAATCCTAGGGCCAATTTTGAACAGAAGCCAATTTACCTACCTGCATGTCTTTGGATTGTGGGAGGAAACTGGAGTACCCAGTGGAAACCCACACAGGCACAGGGTAGTGTCATGGTTGGGATTTGAACCAGTGACCCTTCTTACTGCTAGGTGAGAGTGCTAACCACTACACCACTGTGCCGCCCCAGTCATGTGTATGCGGCATTACACCTGTGGTCATTGGGAAGAATCCCCCCTTACAGATAGCTAAAAAAATCAGTGGTGTCAGTGGGAACTTATCTGAGAGGCAGAAATTGCTCATTGTTCTAGGAATCTCTAACAACTTCTGAAGGAACCCTAGGGTTCCATGGAACCCTGTTTGGGAAACCCTGCTCTTGAAGCTGAAAACCACTGTAGTAGACACTGTTAATCCAGTAATCTCCACTTGCTTCCAAGTCCTGTGCCAAGTGGCTGCCCTGCTGCATTCTTAACACAGGAGGTTGGTCGCATGGCACAGGCGCCAGTAGACACCACTACTTCAGTGATCCCTGCTAGCTTCCAGGTCCCATGGTGAGCGACTGGCCTGATGCATTGGGAATACAGGAGGTCGACCGCTCAGCACAGGCACCATTCAGAGAATATTTAGCATTTTATTAATGAATGCAAAGCCTTCTTTGATTTGATGAAGTCGGGATTGTGACATCACTACCTCATCTCTCCATCTCATCCAATCAGAGAACGCTTTGAATTCACTGAAAAAATGCAAGACAATATCTGAATGGCAGACAGTATGGTCACCCGCTGACTTGGCACAATACACAGGCATCCTAACTGTTCAACAAGACACAGAAGATGGATTCAACACAATTTTACTTCAGCTAATTGCAGCACAGAGCATGTTTTTCCAGACGATGGCCTTAACAATTACAGTGGTCAAGTAATCTGGAAGACCGCCTTCCCCCTTTTCTGGGCAAAGGACCCATTTAAAGGGACAATGGGGCTGGGCGCAAAGGGGTAATATAGTAAAAACCTTGCTTTTTTAACGTGGTATTAACAATTACCTCTCTGCTAATTTAAATTAATTGTAATGATTGATAGCCTAGGTTGCCTTGGTTGGGAGCCAAAAAAGAGTTGCTTTTCATGCAAAGAAAGGTACAGGCAGTCCCCGAGTTATGAACAGGTTAGGGACTGCCTGTTTGTTCTGAAGTCGGATTTGTTCGTAATCCAGAAGCGCATGCGCAGAACGGCATTTCTGGTGTTTTCCGCTATTTTGCAACGTCGTTTTCTGGTGTTTTCCACTGTTTTCCAATGTTTTCCGATGTGCCTGCTGGTGCCACGAGCCGTTCATAAGTAGGAGTCCTTTGCAAGTCGGATGATCATAACTCGGGGACTCCCTGTATCCATTTTTGTATATAATAATAATCCTTTCATTTGGTAAATATGACATGTACTTTATAGAATTGTAAATGTTTAATACCAAATCCTGTGTAATAACATATATAGAGAATCATTAGGGATCTCGGGAAGTATAGGTGGCGGTATCAGAAAAGCTGGAATTGAGCATTAAATTTAAAAATTAGCTAGTTTAGCAATTTTATCTGTTATATCGATTGTTTAAGTAAAGTGGATTTTTCCTTTAAGCAAATCCAATTTAAATGCGATGCACCACACTTCAAAAGCTCTTCTGTAAATCGATTTATTATAAATTGTAGTAGAATACGGGAACCACAAAACTCACTAACGCGTTTCATGCCTGAGCACTTAGCATACATTGGCATTAGTTATTAGATACTTAAGTCTACACCAAGTTTTGCTCTATAACTTATATAGCCAGAGGTAAAGGGATTATTCATATTGCTTGTTATCAGTGCTGACTGCAAGGGTAGCGAGGCATTATATATGCAGCATATCCAAAAAACCCACTGCGTATTGTGATCAGAGCTCCTGTCTTCACAGTAGTTACAAATACTGGTTCATATTTAGAGATCTTGTGAGCATATGAAATCTTGTGTATAATGTGGCTTATAGCTATGTAGTCAATGAACAGTACTATTTTTTATATAATACCTTTGTTTTCTTTATGACCTTGTTATAGGGTATAATGTGAGTCTTAGATATGAAATTTCATTTAAAGTTTTTCTAAAAAAAAGTTTTCATTTTTAAAAACTAGAGGAAATTATAAAACATAAAATAAAAATATTATATATATATATATATAACACCCCTCACATTTTTATAAATATTTAATTATATCTTTTTATGTGACAACACTGAAGAAATGACACTTTGCTACAGTGCTACAAAGTAGTGAGTGTACAGCTTATATAACAGAGGGGACAACAAATTTACACTGTTATACAAGCTGTACACTCACTACTTTACATTGTAGCAAAGTGTCATTTCTTCAGTGTTGTCACATGAAAAGATATAATAAAATATTTACAAAAATGTGAAGGGTGTACTCACTTTTGTGAGATACTGTATGTTGTTTATTCCAAAAATATAATTAATATATATATATATATATATATATATATATATATATATAGTGAACTTGGTGATGAGTTATTTACTTTAAGGTCATCACAGAGGACATCAGCACTCTTTACATCTAGAGGAAAAGAGATTTCATCTCCAAATACGGAAAGGTTTTTTTTCACAGTAAGTGTGGAATAGACTCCCTCCAGAGATGGTTCTGGGCTGGCTAGCTCAGTAGATTGCTTTAACCACTTAAGCCCCGGACCAATTTGCAGCCAAAGGACCAAGCCCTTTTTTGCGTTTCGGCACTGCGTCGCTTAAACTGACAATTGCGCTGTCGTGCGACGTGGCTCCCGAACAAAATTGGCGTCCTTTTTTCCCCACAAATAGAGCTTTATTTTGGTGTTATTTGATCACCTCTGCGGTATTTATTCTTTGCGCCATAAACAAAAATACAGCGATAAATGCAATATTTTTTTGCTATAATAAATATCCCCCAAAAATATATAAAACAACATTTTTTTTCCTCAGTTTAGGCCGATATATAGTCTACTACATATTTTTGGTAAAGAAAAATCGCAATTAGCGATTATTGATTGGTTTGCACAAAAGTTATTGCGTTTACAAAATAGGGGATCTTTTTATAGCATTTTTATTAATATTTTTTTTTTACTAGTAATGGCGGCGATCAGCGATTTTTATTGTGACTGCTACATTATGGCTGACACATCGGACATTTTTGACACATTTTTGGGACCATTGTCATTTATACAGCAATCAGTGTTATTTAAATGCACTGATTCCTGTGTAAATGACACTGGCAGTGAAGGAGTTAACCACTAGGGGGCAGGGAGGGGTTAAGTGTGTGTGTGGTTTTTTTTAACTGTAGGGGGGCGTGGCTTGGTGTCTGACATCACTGATCGTCTTTCCCTATAACAGGGAACAGACGATCAGTGACAGGCTCATTAGGAAGCACGGGGAGAGATTTACACAGACCTCTCCTCGTTCTTCAGCTCTGTTACCCGATCGTGGGACACAAGTGGCGATCGGGTTTGGTGGTCCTGCAGCCACAGTCACGGAGCTCAGGACGGGGTCGGGAGTGCACCGCAGGCAGCGCGCTCCCGACCTACGGCTGGACACTTAAAGAGCAACGTACAGGTACATGCTTGTGCCCAGCCGTGCCATTCTGCCGACGTATATGTGCAGGAGGCAGTCCTTAAGCGGTTAATAAAGGCTTGGATTCTTTCCTAAATGTGCATAATATAGCTGGGTACTAACATGTATAGGTAAAGTTGATCCAGGGAATATCCGATTGCCTCTTAGCCCTTGTACACACGGTCGGACATTTCGACAACAAAATCCGATGGATTTTGTCCGAAGGATTTTGTCCGAAACTGGTGTTGCATACACACGGTCGGACAAAGTTGTCGGAAAATCCGATCTTTCAGAATGTGATGACATCATTTCGTTATGACGGGACTACGTTCAGGCTAGTAGCCAATAGCTGTGGTCTAGGAATTTGATCTGAGCATGCGTGGCACTTTGTCCGATCGGAATTCTCTACACACAATCGGACAAAGTCCGATCGGATCATGTTGTCAGAAAGTTTTATAGAACAGCTCTAAAACGTTGTCGTCGGATATTCCGACAGAAACAGTCAGATGGAGCCCACACACTTTTATCCGACAACACGGTCCGATCGGACATTTTCCATCGGAATGTCCGACCATGTGTACAAGGGCTCAGAGGATCAGGAAGAATTTTTTTCCCCTACTGTAGCAAATTGGATCCTGCTTTGCTGTAGTTTTTTGCATTCCTCTGGATCAACTGTGGGTATAGGATTGTGTATATGGGTTATTGTATGTTTTTTTTTTTTTTTTTGGTGGAACTAGATGGATTTGTGTCTTTTTTCAACCTGACTAACTATGTAGCTATGTAACTGTAATGTGTTTGCCTATGCTTGTGCTTGTTTAAAGCTCCGCTACAGGCTAGCCAGCATAAAACAATGCAACTCTGGAAACAATGCTCACCTCTTCTCCGGTGCTGCCCCTCTCCTCCCCACAGTAATCATTTAAAAACACAATATATGTCCATAAAGTACACATATATTGCCTTTTTAAACTATATACTGTAACATTGGAATATCCGTATGAGGTGCTTATCTATTGATGCCCCTAAGACCGCGTACACACGGGCGGATTGTCTGCCCAACTAAGTTCGTCAGACAATCCGACAGACAGTCCGTTCAAAATTTGAATGAACGGACTTGACCACACACGATGAGCAGACAGTCCGCTGAAAGCGTGCGTGATGACGTGTACAGCACGTACGACGGGACTAGAAAAACGACGTCCAATACACTGCAATGCAACCTTCGGCCGTGTAAATCCTTTCTGAGCATGCGCCATACTTAGTCCGTCCAACTTGCCTACACACGAGCGGACTGTCCGCTGAAACCAAGTTTGGACGGACAAAACCAAGTTTGAACGGACAAAATTCCGGAAATTCCGTAAGACTTTGTTCGTCAGACAGTCCGCTGAAAAAGTCAGCTGAAGCCCACACACGAGCGGATTGTCCGCTGAAACACGGTTCAGCGGACTAAGTTGGACAGACAATCCGCCCGTGTGTACGCGGCCTAACTGTCTGACGAACAAAGTCTTACGTAATTTCCGTAATTTTGTCCGTTCAAACTTGGTTTTGTCCGTCCAAACTTGGTTTCAGCGGACAGTCCGCTCGTGTGTAGGCAAGTTGGACGGACTAAGTATGGCGCATGCTCAGAAAGGATTTACACGGCCGAAGGTTGCATTGCAGTGTATAGGACGTCGTTTTTCTAGTCCCGTCGTACGTGCTGTACACGTCATCACGCACGCTTTCAGCGGACTGTCTGCTCATCGTGTGTGGTCAAGTCCGTTCATTCAAATTTTGAGCGGACTGTCTGTCGGATTGTCTGACGAACTTAGTTGGGCAGACAATCCGCCCGTGTGTACGCGGCCTTAGTGTCCACGTTTGCTTTAATTATATCTGGGACTTAAACTGGGTGGCTTGTTTTAAATTTCTGTCAGTTTGACAAGTGTATGGTTGGTGTTCTTGTTTAGCCTTTTCAATGCTATTAGATCTATACAGATAATATGTAGCTCATGCATCTGCTCCCATGTTCGCCACCGGAGGGAATGACTGGGTGCCTCTATAGGGCTTGTGTTTAATCCACTCCATTTTTTATCTTGGGTAAGTGTTTGATCATCATGTGCACTATGTTCACCAAATATACATATTATATTATTATTTTTATTATACAGGATTTATATAGCGTCAAGAATTTGCACAGAACTTTACAACATGAGGGCAGACAGTACAGTTTCAATACAATTCAACACAGGAGGAATCAGAGGACCTTGCTCGTTAGAGCTTACAATCTAGGAAGGAGGGTCAAGTGATACAAAAAGGTAATAGCTGTGGGGGATGATCTGATGGAGAAAGTAAACGTACAGTTGTTAGGTGGGGGCTGGATAGGCTTCTCTGAGGAGAAGGGTTTTCAGAGAGTGTCTAAAAGCAAGCAGAGTAGGAGATAGTCGGACAAATTGGGGTATGGAGTTCCAGAGGAAGGGAGAGACTCTGAAAAAGTCCTGGAGACGAGCATGGGAGGAGGTGATGAGGGAACTAGAGAGCAGGAGGTCTTGGGAGGAATGAAGGGAAAGAGTAGGTTGGTTTTTTGAGACTAGGTTATATATATATATACCGTATACACAAAAATAAAATACAAAAATGATACGCTTCATTTTCTTTTTCAACGCAGTTTCAAATCAAATCAAAACTGTAAAATAACTTACAGCTGAGCAGAAAATGAGCAGATCTAAAACTGGAAAATTGTAAAAAAGTAACAATTTCAATGCTCTGCATTTTACCCCCTTAAGAGCTAGGCACATTGTGCCTATTTCATTAAGATTCTAGGGGGATCACGCGTAAAAAACGCTTTTTGCTACTCATAAATAATGGATTGTTTAGTGAATTCCCTGTGGACATTACATCAAAAATTTGTTAATGTTACAGAGCAGATTCAACACTTTGATGTTTTAAAAGTGGCAACATGGCTTTTTAACACAGCCTGCTAGAGCTGAATTACTGCAAATCCATCTTGTTTTTATTTATAAAAAAAATCTACCCTAAAAACAGACCCTATTTTACAGAAAAAATCTGCAAAATGAACAAAAATTGAATTTATATCATGGGCTTTTTAATGTACAGAAACAAACGTCCAGTACTTAAAGTGGTAGTAAACTCAGTTTTACCGTTTGTATCTATAATTAGGCTTACCTCTAGGTACTGTGAATATCTATTAACTTGCCCTGATATTCTGAGCATACCGTGCCAGACCTTCAGAGCCCGTGCCGTAAACGTGACGTCATCGCATCATGTATCCAGAGGACGCAGACCTGGAAGGAAGACCAGGAGAAGATGGAAGCTCTCTCAGCAGTGACAGTGCGGCGCTGGGTGGCTTTGCTTTAAGGTAAGGCTCTCATAATATACTAGCAGGGCCGGTGCTACCACTAGGCAAACTAGGCAACCGCCTAGGGCGCACTGCTGCCTAGGGGCGCCTGGCCACTGCTTTCCCTCGGCGTCTGCATGCAGGCTGCAGCATGTAACTAACTCAGTCTCAAGCAGCTGCTCTGTCCAACCGGTAGTGTAATTAGAGGTGCAGTGCAGCACTGGAGCCAGCGATAGAGAAAGCAGAGCTGATGCTTCCTGTATAGCGCCACGTCCCGTCATATGGGCAGGGCAAAGGGGTGGGGTCAGGGGGTGGAGCCAATGGGGGCGGCAAAATGAGGTTTCGCCTAGGTGGTCAAAAATCCTTGCACCAGCCCTGTATGCTAGTATGCGATGCATACTAGCACATTATGACATTGCTTAGCAGGTGATTATTTTTTTCCCTTTAACTGTATTTTATTACCGCGTTAAACAATACAAGTTGTTTCTTCCAGCAGAATGTAACAAAAACCTTATACTAGGCTAGAGATGAGGCTCAGGTTTGGCCCAAGGTAGGGTTCAACCTGATCTTGGGATGATTGGTGTTTGCAGACCGGTTGAACAATTTGGCCCATTCACCAGTCTGAACAATAAATGAATACTGCCAATAAAAGAATACCTCTAGCTGTACAGTGGCGTTGATTGCCAAGATGCCGTTAGCATCTTAGCAGCACTATCTGGCTGCTTTTCAGCTCTCAGGAGATGTCATTGACGAAATATGGCCATGACAATACTTGGTCAATTATGTCCAAGACATTCAACCAGGAACTGTCTTTTGCATAATTTTTTTTCATTATTTTTCTTTAACAAAGATGTGTAGTTATCCCAAAAATCACAGCTAGACCCTTACCTTAATTAATGGTATGGATTTTAAGAGGGGCACATAAAAAAAGAAAAAAAAAAAAGGATGGGGTACCCCAATATCCTTAGAAGACCCTTATCTGAGCATACAGGCTGGCTGGTCAGGAAAAGGGGGAAGCAAGCCTGGGGCACCCCCTTCCTGAACTATGGGAGTGGTACCTTGCCAGAGGGGAACATCCCTGGCAAAGCATCCCCATGTTGATGAAGACAAGGGCTTAAAAATGAAATAATCAATTAAAAATTAATTCATTAAATATACAGAGGCTCTAGATACATGAATAACCCCAGTTTACCCCATTACTCCTTCCAAATATTAAAAAGACATCTCAAACTTTTGTCCTATATTAAAAAAAAAAAAGTCCCATGACATATTTTTCATCAATGTCCGGCAATTTAGATCCTTGTCACAATGAATGACACCCACTAACCTGTCGAAACAAAAAACACATCAACCCACCAGGTTCTCTCTTCATACTGGGGGCATGTGGCCTAGTATGGTTCAGGGAAGGAGAGCTCTATGGTATTATTATTATTATACAGGATTTATATAGCACCAACAGTTTGCGCATCGCTTTACAATATAAAGGAAGACAATACAGCAACAAAACAATTCAATACAAGAGGGTCCTGCTCCTAGGAGCTTACAATCTAATAGGAAGGGGCTGGTGAAACAGTAGTAACTGTGAGGGATGAACTGATGAGGGAAATAGAAGATTCGGTTGTTAGCTGAAGGCAGGATAGGTCTCCCTTAAAGGGATTGTAAACCTTTGTGTTTTTTCATCTTAATGCATCCTATGCATTAAGGTGAAAAAACATCTGTCAGTGACCGGCCCTCCAGCCCCCCCCCCCCCCTTTTACTTACCTGAGCCCCTTATTTCCATCAGCGGAGACACACTCTCCCTCTCTCCACGCGGTCCCGGCTCTTAATTGGATAGATTGATAGCAGTGCGGCCATTGGCTCCTGCTGCTGTCTATGAAATCCAATGATGCGGGCGCCGGAGGGGGGGGGGGGGGGCAGGGCCGAGTCAGGCATTCGTGTCTATGGACGCAAATGCTGGACTCGGCAGCGCGGCACGCAAGGTAACCCCCCTGGGAGAGCGCTTCTCCTCTCCTAGGGGGTTATCTGATGCGGGGAGGAGCTGCGAGAGCTGCCGGGAGACCCCAGAAGACAAGGTTTGAGGCCACTTTGTGCAAAACTAAATGCACAGTGGAGGTAAGTATGATATGTTTGTTATTTAAAAAAAATTAAAATCAAGTTTTTACAGTCAGTTTTCAGGGATCGCCTAAAAGTGGACAGAGTAGGAGAGGATGAGAGAGGCTCTGGAGAAGTCCTGTAGATGAGCATGGGAGGAGGAGACTGGGGAACTAGAGAGCAGGAGGTCTCGGGAGGAGCGGAGAGGATGGTTTGGGTGATATTTGGAGGTAAGTTTGGTGATGTAGCTCGGGACAGAGTTGTAAATGGCTTTGTATGTTATTGTTAATGTTTTCAATTTTATGCAGTTTGATATATAGTTTTAGGGGCAAACCCATGCGTCTGCAGTCCTCTCTTAACAAGTATACTAGACCATCTTCTAGTATAAATTAATGGAATCTCTAGCTTCATTCTTTGCAAATAGAACAAAGCGGCCTGTAAATGTCATTTACTGACAAATTATATATATATATATATATATATATATATTTTTTTTTTTTTTTTCATGGGTACATAGCATGTTGTTAAAAGGAATGTGGCATTTTGTGGCATATTTTACTTTGAACATTATTAAAATTTCTACTCTGCCAAACTTTTTTTTTTCGATCCTGATAACATTTAGGGAAACTCTATTTAATAATATTAGTGCTGATTTCATATCTAGTTTTTTCTCTGGCCACCACGCAAGGTGGGGTTAATCTAGTTTGGGTTAATTCTGGAACACTAAGCAGTGGAAAAGAATGGAAGATAGACTTTCAGAATATATGAACTATGAACGAAAAATTTTGTAAGCATATATTAAAATTTCCGACAAGAAAATAAAATAATCTTGACAAATACACTTTGGTGATAAAAATAAAAAATAAACAGTTAGGTTTCTGTTTATACATTTCTATAAGACAGAATTTCCCTGGAAGCAGCAGTAATTGGCAGGTGAACAATGACGCTAAAGAATGCCTAAGGGGAATCGAATATTACTTTTTACAGCTATCAATTAAGTGTGGTATTGTTTTGGCAGAGGAACTTACAGCACAGAAAAATCAATATTTTATTCCTAAATGCTTAATTGGAATTTTCAGCTATTCCCCACATTGACCCAAGACCCTCCAGCCAAGGAAATCCCCCAAAATGTTATTTTCCCTGCACTTTGCAGGAGAAAGTATCAGACAGCTGGAGACTGGAGAACTGGACCAAGTGCGATCTATAAGCGACCAGCGATCCAGCTATACAGTGTGTTGATGACATACAGTGCCTTGAAAAAGTATTCATACCCCTTAATATTATCCACATTTTGTCATGTTACAACCAAAAACTTCAATTTATTTTATTGGGGTTTTATGTGATAGACCAACGCAAGGTGGCACATAATTGTGAAGTGGAAGGAAAATTATAAATGTTTTTTAATTTTTTTTACAAATAAATATGTGAAAAGTGTCAATACCAGCTTTCGCTGCAATTACAGCTGCAAGACTTTTTAGGTATATCTCTACCAGTTTTGCACATCTAGAGAGTGACATTTTTTGCCCATTCTTCTTTGCAAAATAGCTCAAGCTCTGTCAGATTGGATGGATAGCGTCTGTGAACAGCATTTTTCAAATTTTGCCACAGATTCTCAATTGGATTTAGGTCTGGACTTTGGCTGTGCCATTCTAACACATGAATATGCTTTGATCTAAACCATTTTTATTGTAGCCCTGGCTGTATGTTTAGGGTCGTTGTCCCGTTGGAAGGTCTCAAGTCTTTTGCAGACTCTGTATACACGGCCGAACTTTTAAACAGCAAAGGTCTGACGGAACGAATCCGGCGGACAATTCGATCGCGTGTGGGCTTCATCTGACCTTTGCTGTGCTGATTGTTTATGGCCAAGTTCGTTCGTTCGGAAACTCCATTGGAACTTCCACCGAAAGTCCGTAGGGAAGACTGTCGGACCAAGTCTGCTAGAAAGTCCGGTCGTGTGTACGCAGCATAACAGGTTTTCTTCTAGGATTGTCCTGTATTTGACTACATCCATCTTCCCATAAAAAACAAGAGACGTCATTCATGGAAGGTCTGCTTAGATGAGAGCCCCACAGCACTGTTCTGGTGTGCACTTTTAATTCCTATGCAGAAGGGAACCCTTAAAGTTAACACTTCCTTTTTTGATTAATGGATTGTAATAATTAACCTTAAACCCAAAAAATAAACGTAACTGTAACTGGCTAAGGTATGCTAAATTTGCACTTATTCATGAAAGACGTGAGCAAAAAAGGAAAAATATGGAGAGGATGGGGTGATGGAAATTTCTGTACCTTGATACTTTAAAAATATACAGTTGATGCTTTTTGGCTTCACATCCCTTCACAGGTCCTGTTTGCTATGACCTCTGCATGGGGGTATTTGATATTTGTTAACTACATACCTTCATAACTACATCATCTATATCAATATTTTATTTGGCAAGGGCTTCCTGAATTGGCGCTTGGATTAACACTACTTGTAAAGCCCTTTATCAACATTTCTTTCCATGTCCTGGTTAGCAAAGACAGTTCTGCTTGTCAAAGTCCATAGAGTTGCTATTCTACTTTTGTTTGGTCTGTATGCGCTAATTATGTTTAATTTGTTTTAATTGATCATTTCTGCAGTAAGTGCTTATGTCAAAGAATGCTAAAATTGGTAAACATACACTGTATGAACAGTCTTTTAAGCTGAAGATCCAAAAATACGGCCTATATATTTCATATCAAGGGAACGTGTTTGCCCTTGGTTAATTATTTTGCCACAGGTTCATCATTTATAAAAACGTTAGAAAAGGGCTGTTTTGGCCACTGTAACCAATCAGCTGCAGAGGTTCCTCATTGCACATACATTGACCGCCCACTTTATTAGGTACACCTTGCCAGTACGGGGTTGGACCCCTTTTTGGCTTTAGAACTGCCTTAATTCTTCATGGCATAGATTCAACAAGGTGTTGTAAACATTCCTCAGAGATTTTGGTCCATATTGACAAGATAGCATCAGTTGCTGTAAACTTGTCGGCTGCACATCTATGATGCGGATCTCTTTTTCAACCACATCCCAACGGTGCTCTATTGGATTGAGATCTGGTGACTGTGGAGGCCATTGGAGTACAGGGACCTCATTGTCCTGTATAAGAAGCCAGTTTGAGATTAATTGAGCTTTGTGACATGGAGAATTATCCTGCTGGAAGGAGCCACCAGAAGATGGGTACACTGTAGTCATAAAGTGATAGACACGGTCAGCAACAATACTAAGGTAGGCCGTGATGTTTAAACGATGCTCAGTTGGTACTAAGGGGCCTAAAGTGTGCCAAGAAAATATCCCCCATACCATTACACCACCACCAGCCTGAACCATTGATACAAGGCAGGATGGATCCATGCTTTCCTGTTGGTTAATGCCAAATTCGCACCCTACCATCTGAATGTCGCAGCTGAAATCAAAACTCATCAGACCAGACAATGTTTTTCCAATCCTTTACTGTCCAATTTTGTTGATCCTGTGCGAATTGTAGCCTCAGTTTCTTGTTCTTAGCTGACAGGAGTAACACCTGGTGAGGTCTTCTGCTGCTGTAGCCCATCTGCTTCAAGGTTCGATGTGTTGTACATTCAGAGATGGTATTCTGCATACCTTGGTTGTAACGAGTGGTTATTTGAGTTACCGTTGCCTTTCTGTCATCTCAAACCAGTCTGCCAATTCTCCTCTGACCTCTGACATCAACAAGCCAATTTCCTCTGCACAACTGCTGCTCATTGGATATTTTCTCATTTTCTGACCATTCTCTGTAAACCCTACAGATGGTTGTGCGTGAAAATTAGATCAGCAGTTTTTGAAATACTCAAACCAGCCCGTCTGGCACCCACAAGCCATGCCATGTTCAAAGTCACTTAAATCCCCTTTCTTCCCCATTATGATGCTCGGTATGAACTTCAGCAAGTCGTTTTCACCACGTCTAGATGCCTAAATGCATTGAGTTCCTGTCATGTAATTGGCTTATTAGCATTTTGTGTTACCAAGCAATTGGACATGTGTACCGGTGAGTGTATATCAGTCATGTCCAAAGTCCGGCCCGCGGTCCGGTTTTGTATGGCCCCCACCTTGCCCCCAGCTTCTCCTGTATTATGGCCCGCCTGGCTCCGCACACCCCGAGCGCCTCTCTGACAAGCTGGGGCTTGTGCGGCAGGTCCGGAGCCTGTGATTCCGGCGGGGATTGGTGGCGGTGATTGGCTGCTAGTGCCTCTCACCCCGCCTCCCACTGACAATCAGATGCTGGGGGCGGTCCAAGGCCTCCGGGAAGCTGACAGCACACGCCGCCAATAGCAGACACTGAGCTGTCCCTGCAGCATCTGCAGATCTCTCAGTGCCTGTGATTGGCGGCGCGGATTGGCGGCGCGGATTGGCTGCGGCGCCGCGCGCTGTCAGCTGCCTGAAAGCCAGAACGAGAGGAGAAAAAAGGTAAAGAGAATTACAGATAAAGAGAATTAAAGAGAATTAAAGAGAGAGAATATTAAAGAGAGAGAGAATTAAAGAGAGAGAGAAATAAAGAGAGACAATTAAAGAGAGAGAGAATTAAAGAGAAAGAGAGAAATAAAGAGAAAGAGAGAAATAAAGAGAAAGAGAGAATTAAATAAAGAGAAAGAGAATTAAATATATATATCCAAATACCAGCTCATCTTCCCCACACACAGGTGCGAAAGGTAGCAGAATTCTTGCTGGGCGGTGTATTCGTGTATGGGACGAACACGCTTAGACCAAAACCTCTGACACTGCGCTTACATAATATTTTCCCATTCTGGTCAATTTCTAAAATGGCGACTGTAAACAAGAGAAGGAAAGTTGACAGTGAGGGCCACCGCTTCCAGGACAAGTGGAAAGTGGAATATTTCTTCACTGAAATACGGAATCACTGTGTTTGTCTGATATGCCAAGAGACTGTGGCTGTTTATAAGGAATTTAATGTCAAGAGGCACTACCAGTCGCGACATAGCACATATGACAAGCTAACAGGGCACGACCGCAGTGAAAAGTTGAAGCAACTTGAAGCTGTTTTAATGTCGCAACAGCGATTTTTCACAAGAGCCCGTGAGTCAAATGAAAATGCCACAAAGGCAAGCTATGAGGTGGCAACGTTAATTGCTAAAAATTGCAGATCTTTTGCTGAGGGTGACTTCATCAAAGAATGCGTTATGAAAATGGTGGAGAATATCTGTCCAGAGAAGAAGCAAGAGTTTGCCAACATTTGCCTGGCTCGTAACACTGTAGCACGGAGAATTGAAGAGATTTCATCAGATATTAAGAGACAGTTGACATCCAAAGGAGCGGATTTTGATTTCTTTTCAATAGACTGTGATGAAAGCACGGACCTATCTGACACGGCTCAGTTGCTGATTTTTATGAGAGGGGTGGACGATGAAATGAATGTGACTGAAGAGCTACTTGACCTCCAGAGTCTTATGGACCAAACAAGAGGAAAAGATTTGTTTGTTTCTGTTAGTTCCGCCATAAATGACATGAAACTGCCTTGGAACAAAGTTACTGGGATTATTACTGACGGGGCACCTGCCATGGCTGGTGAGAGAAGTGGATTAGCAGCCCTAATCTGTAACAAGGTGATTGAAGAAGGAGGCAAAGCTATTAAACTCCACTGTATCATTCATCAACAAGTTCTTTGTGCTAAACATCTCAAATATGACCATGTTATGAAACCCGTGGTGAAGACTATTAATTTTATTCGCTCTAAAGCCCTGTGCCACCGCCAGTTTAAACAGTTTCTACTGGACATCCAGGCTGAATACGAAGATGTTTTATATCACAACGATGTAAGATGGCTCAGTCGGGGGTCTGCACTGCAGCGTTTCTACTCTCTCAAAAAGGAAATTGGAGAATTATTGGAAACAAAGGGACAACCGATGCAAGAACTATCTGATCCGATGTGGCTGGCCGATTTGGGGTTTCTAGTTCACATAACCAAGCATCTGAATGTCCTGAACATAAGTCTTCAGGGGAAAGATGCAGCAGTGAACCAGCTTTATTCACACCTCAAAGCCTTTGGAACAAAGCTGCAACTTTTCATAAGGCAGTTGTCACAAGCACAACCCAATCTTATACATTTTTCAGCGTTGCAGGAAATAATGACCAGTTTTCCACAGGACAATATCAGTGCGCAAATGGGCAGATATGCAGCAGACATCACATCTCTGGCTGGCGAGTTTAAACGGCGCTTTCAGGATTTTGCAGCTATTGAAAAGGAGATCAGTCTTTTCTCCTCTCCATTCTCTGTTGACCCCGATGATGCTCCAGATCAGCTGCAGCTTGAGCTCATTGAGCTGCATTGTGACAGCGAGTTACGCAGTCGTCACCAACTACTCTCTCTTGTGAACTTTTATCGCCAATTGGATAAAAGCCACTTTCAAGAGATTCGAACATTGGCTAAGAAAATGCTGAGCTTGTTTGGCTCAACATATATATGTGAGAAGACGTTCTCTGTTATGAACTTTAACAAGAACCGCGTGAGGACAAGACTAAGTGACTCTCACCTGCGGGACATTTTTCGCATCAAAACCACTGCCTTTGACCCAGACCTGACCTATGTGCTGCAGTCCAGATCTCAGTTTCACCCTTCACATTAATGCAGACAAGTTTTCTTTTTCAATTCAGATTAATGTAAAATCTCAGTTAGTATCAGTTGGTCTAAATCAGTTATGACTATATTTCACAAGATGGACACTTGGTTTTATGTTCCTGTTCATATTTTTTTTTTAGCTTAAAAGTTGACAGACAGCCTTTATTAATGTACTTTAGAATGTTCCTGACATATATTTCAGCTTCCTGGATTTTTTTTTTTCATCCGGCCTTCATATATGAAAGGCAGAGTGATTTAACACCTGTGTAGATTTGTCATCCATGTGACGAAATGAAAAGTATGCCGTTTGCAATAAACTTTGGTTAAAAATTTAATTTGCATTTCATTTTAACGGTTCAAAAAAAGTCAGGCAAAATGGTCGGCCCTCATGCATGTTCACTTCATGAAATCCGGCCCTCTTTGAAAAAAAGTTTGGACACCCCTGGGGTATATGATACAGTATAACTTCCAATGCTACTGCAACTTTCCTAGGACTCTTACAAACAAATATCAGGCACCAGGCAGTGGAGCCCTTAGGTAAGGCTGACAGCTTTTTCTCTCTGTGGGCCAGATGGGGTTTAGGATATGTGTGGGTCAGTCCCATCTAGGTTGGATAATTGTCTGGGCCCTGGACTAAATTAGTTGGGGAAATACATGTATGTATCTTATATTTATATACAGTTGTGCTCATAAGTTACATACAGTTATAAGGGTTGATACCCTGGCAAAATTTATGATTTCTTGGCCATTTATCAGAGAATATGAATGCAAGCACAAAAACGTTTCTTTCACTCATGGTTAGTGTTTGGCTGAAGCCATTTATTATCAATCAACTGTGTTTACTCTTTTTAAATCATAATGACAACAGAAACTACCCAAATGACCCTGATCAAAAGTTTACATACCCCAGTTCTTAATACCGTGTATTGCTCACTTAAGACATCAATGACAGCTTGAAGTCTTTTGTGGTATTTGTGGATGAGGCTCTTTATCTTTTCAGATGGTAAAGCTGCCCATTCCTCTTGGCAAAAGCCTCCAGTTCCTGTAAATTATTGGGCTGTCTTGCATGAACGGCACGTTTGAGATCTCCCCAGAGTGGCTCAATGACATTGAGGTCAGGAGACTGAGATGGCCACTCCAGAACCTTCACTTTATTCTGCTGTAGCCAATGACAGGTCGACTTGGCCTTGCGTTTTGGATCACTGTGATGTTGGAATGTCCAAGTACGTCCCATGCGCAGCTTCCTGGCTGATGAATGCAAATGTTCCTCCAGTATTTTTTGATAACATACTGCATTCATCTTGCCATCACCTTTGACCCCATTTCCTGTGCCTTTGTAACTCTCACATCCCCAAAACATCAGCGACCCACCTCCGTACCTTTCATCATAGACCTTGTTGACTCCTCTCCAAATGTAGCGTTTATGGTTGTGGCCAAAAAGCTAAATATTGGTCTCATCACTCCAAATGACTTGGTGGCAGAAGGTTTGAGGCTTGTCTCTGTGCTGTTTGGTGTATTGTAAGTGGGATACTTTGTGGCAATTGCGTAATAATGGCTTTCTTATGGCTACTTGGCCATGCTGCCCATCTTTCTTCAAGTGCCTTCTTATTGTGCATCTTGAAACAGCCACACCACATGTTTTCAGAGAGTCCTGTATTTCACCTGAAGTTATTTGTGGGTTTTTCTTTGCAACCCAAACAATTTTCCTGGCAGTTGTGGCTGAAATTTTAGTTGGTCTACCTGACCATGGTTTGTTTTCAACAGAACCAATAGAACCCCTCATTTCTGCGATTTTTAGCATGACTGCAACATTGCGGCAGACAGATTGGACACTTGTGACACTTTTGTGGGACCATTTATACAGCGATCAGAGCTAAAAATAGCCACTGATTACTGTATAAATGTCACTGGCAGGGAAGGGGTTAAAGGGGTTGTAAAGGTTCATTTTTTATTTTCTAAATAGGTTCCTTTAAGCTAATGCATTATTGGTTCATTTACCTTTTCCTTCGATTTCCCTTCTAAATGTTTTTTTCTTTGTCTGAATTTATCACTTCCTGTTGCTCCTCAGTAAGCTGTTCAGTAAGCTTTTCTGGCTGACTAAACACCGCTCGGATGATGGTGTGAAGTTTACTGAGGAGAAACAGGAAGTGAGAAATTCAGACAAAGAAAAAAACATTTAAAAGGGAAATAGAAGGAAAAGGTAAGTGAACTAACAATGCACTAGCTTAAAGGAGCCTATTTAGAAAATAAAAAAACAAAGCTTTACAACCCCTTTAACACTAGGGGGCGATCAAGGGGTTAAATGTGTTCCCTGGGAGTATTTATAACTGCATGGGGATGGGACTGACAGGAGGAGAGAGAACACTATTCCTAATCACTAGGAACAGCAGATCTCTCTAACTCCCCAGTTAGAACAGGGATCTGTCTGATAACATTGACAGATCCCCGTTATGGCTCTCATTATCGAGATTGCGGGTGGCCGGAAGACATTACACCAGTTGACCATGCACATCGGGTCCCCCGCCATACAGCAGGCGTGCACACCTGCTACGACACCTTAAAGGAGCTGACGCACACCTACGGCGATTTGCGGGAACATACCGACTTGCCACGGTATAACGACGGCGGCTGGCTACAAGTGGTTAATGTAAATCTCAGTTGGCCTAAAACCTTCCCTATAGGTGACTACCAGCCACTGTCCTATCCATCTCTCAGGTCCCAAGCTTACTCTACCCATCTTTCTGGACCAACCCCATCCCCACATAGACAATGTTGCAGAGTTAGGAAAGTAAACTACCAAACTTAATTCAATAATTCTTATTGTTGTTCGGACATCAAGAACAACCAAAGAGCAAAAAGAAGAAATGGAATATGTAGCGTTACACAATATCCTGGAGAGAAGTCATTTTATTATGCAGTTTCAAAATTCAAAAAAAGACATTAGAAACTTCATAGGAATATTCAAGGTTTGTTAAATATGCAGACATACCGAAGAGATTCCTCACAATGATGGGATGTGCACCATTATTCCCATATGTACATTAGTATCCAGGCATATAGAACATGCTTGTTAACTGATGACTGTAATATAGTATGATACGGCTATGGAAAACACTCCTGGGGCCGCTAAGTATCCAGCTTTCTCTGTACTCTTTGAGGAGCCAATGAAGGGGTCATGTGCCACATGAAATATTTAAATCTCAAGGCGTTTCTCAAATATTAATCCATTTATCCCTTTTTTTCTCAGGTCGGTTTCCAAGGTTCAAGGAGACTATTATATCTCATTACACAAGGAACAGAACACAAGAGATGGACTACAAACACATCTACCTGCAGACACGCTTGAGCTTTATGGAAAATGTAGTAGACATAGAGCGGAGAATGTGACCAGGAATAACAGCACTGCATTAGTAGCGGGGAGGTGCATCAGTGAAGGATAGGAAGCGTTCACCAAAAAAAAAAAGAAAAAAGAACTGAAAACAAGAGAAAGAGACTTTTTAAACAAAATAAAGTAATAAATAAATAAAAACAGATTTGTGTTATACTTGACACTTAATTACCGTATTTATCGGCGTATAACCCACTCAGGCGTATAACACGCACATTCATTTTAAGAGGGAAGTTTCAGGAAAAAAAAAACATTTTTAAATAAGGAACTTTGAAGCAAAATAAGGGTCAGTGCCCATCTGCAGCCTCACCATTGCCATCAATGCAGCCTGATCAATGCCCATATGCAGCCTCATCAGTCAACATCAATGCAGCCTCACCACTGCCATCAATGCAGCAGCCTCACCATTGCCTTCAATGCAACAGCCTCACCATTGCCATCAGTGCAGCCTGATCAACACCCATCTGCAGCCTAGAGGGGACAGGGAGGGGGGATGGGATGAGTGCCGACAGATTATATACAGTGAGAATCTCCTATGATAGACAGAACAGTGGTCCAATGGCGGCCCAGGAGACAGGACTTCCTATTACAGAGGCAGCCAAGTAAACAGGAGATTCTCACTGTATGTAATCTGACGGCGCTTGCCTCGCCCCCTTCCCTGTCCCCTCCGAGGCAGCTAAAATTGAAATATATAACACGCACCCGCTATTTGCACCCGATTTTCATGGGTAAAAAGTGAGTGTTATAGGCCAATAAATACAGTATATTTTATTTTGCCTTAATGTAACACACGTTATCTCGTAACGTACCGCACCTTAACATGGCACACCGGCTCAAGAAATATATGAATGGGCCCTGAACTAGTAGTATGATCAGGGCTTTTTGTTTACTCCTAGAGTAGTTGAAAACCCTTGAACGCAAGATAAAACTAATGCTATTTTGGAATCTTTATTGCGGAACATGCTTATTTTATGGCTGCCCTGAATTTTGCATAAGCAGCATTTTTTTGGCAGGTTTGAAGTGTTGACAAAGCTTATCTAGATTTTAGCAAAGCTTTGATGCTGTTCCCCACACGGTAAGTAGCACTTTTTACAATCTAACGATTTTATGATTTATAGCTGTTGGATTTAATCCTGTTCTTAGAAGGAACCAGGATCTCAGCAAACTTTAAGATACAACTCTACCATTGACAAATCTGATATTGTAAAGTGGGGCAGTAAAACGGTCAGCTTGGTAAACAGAATGCAGCTGTGTCTACATAACATTCACCTAATGAGGTTCAGCATTAGGGATGAGTGGAGTCATTTTGACTATTTTTTTAAAAGGTGGAAATTCTGAGTTTTCGTGATTAACCACTTCAGCCCTGGACCATTTTGCTGGTCCAAGACCAGACCACTTTTTGCGATTCGGCACTGCGTCGCTTTAACTGACAATTGTGCGGTCGTGCGACGTGGCTCCCAAACAAAACTGACGTCCTTTTTTTCCCACAAATAGAGTTTTCTTTTGGTGGTATTTGATCACCCCTGTGGTTTTAATTTTTTGTGCTATAAACAGCGACAATTTTGAAAAAAAAGCATTATTTTTTACTTTTTGTTATAATAAATATCCCCCAAAAATATCTTTAGTTTAGGCCGATATGTATTCTTCTACATATTTTTGGTAAAAAAATCGCAATAAGCGATTATTGATTGGTTTGCGCAAAAGTTATAGCATTTACAAAATAGGGGATAGTTTTATGGCATTTTTATTAATAATTTTTTTTTTACTAGTAATGGCGGTGATCAGCGATTTTTATTGTGACTACAACATTATGGCGGACACATCGGACATTTTTGACACATTTTTGGGACCATTGTCATTTATACAGCAATCACTGCTATATAAATGCAGTGATTCCTGTGTAAATGACAATGGCAGTGAAGGGGTTAACCAGTGGGTGGCAGTGTAGGGGTTAAGTGTTCCTAGGGGTGTGTTACTAACTGTGGGGGGCTGGGCTTTCATTTAGTGAACACTGATCTCTGCTCCAATCGCATGGAGCAGAGATCAGCGTCACTAGTTGCTAGGCAGAACGGTGAGATGCTGTTTACAATGGTATCTCTCCGTTCAGCCTCCACGTGAGAGGATCGCGGGTATGCCGCCGGCGATCAAATCCACGGAACCCGCGACCGGACTCACGGGGATCCCGACCAGCACGCGAGCGCGCCGCCGCCGGCGCGCTCGCAATGGCAGGGCACCATTAGAGATTGGACGTTCCTGTACGCCAATATGCCTGCCCGTGCCATTCTGCCAACGTACATCGGCGTGCGCTGGTCGGGAACCAGTTAAAGAATAATCCAACCATGGCCCTACCTGGCTGGAGTTTGCATGTTCTCCCTGTGCCTACTTGGGATTCCTCCAAGTACTCAGGTTTCCTCCTGCACTCCAAAAGCCCCATACACACTATCAGTTTTTCTGCTGAGTTTTTCCTTCAGGTTTACCAAAACCATGTAGTGTAAGGGCCTGCCTGATTGCATACAAATGGAAACTCCTAAGGTTTGACCTCATATTATATAGTTTTGGTAAATCTGAAGGAAAAACTCAACGGAAAAACTGATAGTGTGTATGGGGCTTTAGTGTCTATGACCTGTAAGATTTTGCACAGTTCAGCATTCCCTGGCATTTTGGATATTGGTTAGTGACCTCGCTTTGCCCAACTACCATGGGCGAAAGTTAGGGGTAAGGGAAGTATATTGTTCTTTTTTACCCACGTTTATTTTCCCTTTTAAAGTGGAAAATTTTTATATGGTGGAGGACACCCTCAGTAATTAAAAAAGTGTGTATGGGGCTAAAGACATGCTGGTAGGTTATTTGGCTCCTGTCTAAATTGGCCCTAGTATATGTATGAATGTGAATTAGGGACCTTAGATTGGAAGCTCCTTGAGTATGTATAGGAATTGGAAAAAAAAATGGGCATTTCAGGCATGTTGTACTATGTGTTTAAAAAAAATAATGTTTGTTTATTACAAATCAATCATTCATGAAAAAAGACTAGGTTAATGGATAAAAACATGTCCCAGAAGACAACAGGGGGCTCGCCGCAGAAGAGGATGTGACGTCCTCGGCCATGGCCCGACTGGATCGGAAGTACTCTTAGTACTTCTAAAAAAGGTAAGTTAGAAAGTAAAAACAAATCTTTAAATATCCAAAAATGAGGGTTGGAGAGGTGATCTTTGGTTTAAGACCACCTCTCAAAATTGGGTGGAAGTCTGCTTTAAGATGGCCCTGTCTTATCACAGGAAGCACAAACTTTTAAAGAGCTGGAATAAAATAAGCAATATGCAATTGGGGCTAAAATATGATCATCTTTTTCAGAGGATCGGAGTTCCAACCAAGCGCTTTGTGACCTGAGTAAGGGAAAGGGGGTCGCTGGCTTTCCGTTCATTACGTGGATGGCCTAAGCCCCCGTACACACGGTTGGACATTCCGACGACAAAATCCGTCGGATTTTGTCCAACAGATTTTGTCCGAAACTGGTGTTGCATACACACGGTCGGACAAAGTTGTCGGAAAATCCGATCGTTCGTAACGTGATGACGTTATTTAATTACGACGGGACTACGTTCAGGCTAGTAGCCAATAGCTTTGGTCTAGGAATCTGATCTGAGCATGCGTGGCACTTTGTCCGATCAGAATTCTCTACAAACGATCGGAAAAAGTCCGATCCGATCATGTTGTCGAAAATTTTTATAGCCCAGCTCTAAAACGTAGTCGGTCGGATATTCCAACAGAAACAGTCCGATGGAGCCTACACACGGTCCGATCTGACATCTTCCTTGGAATGTCCGACCGTGTGTACAAGGGCTAAGAGATATGCCCCTGTCTATAACTGGAATTTTTGAGATCCCTATCTTAACCCCCATGAAAAGAGGGCCAAATCGCTTTCAGCCAAACACGAAAGTGTAAGCCCTTGTACACACGGTCGGAGAATCCGTCGGAATGTGTCCTATCAGACTGTTTTGTCGGATAATCCGACTGTGTGTGGTATGCATCGGACTGTTTCCATCGGAATAGCCGTCGGACCAAATTTTCCAACTTGCTGGAAATATTTTCCGACAAACTGGTCCGATCGGACATACTCCGATCATGTGTAGAGAATTCCGATCGGACAAAGTGCCACGCATGCTCAGATCAAATTCCTACACCAAAGCTATTGGCTACTAGCGTGAAGGTAGTCCCATCGTAACGAAATTACGTCATCACGTTCTGAAAAATCTGATTTTCTGACAACTTTGACCGACCGTGTGTATGCAACAGTTTCGGACACAATCCGTCAGACAAAATCCGTCGGACAAAATCCGATGGATTTGGTTGTTGAAATGTCCGACCGTGTGTACAAGGGCTTAGGCCTCATGCACACGAGACGCAGTTAAACGCGCGTTCAGATGCAGTTGGACAGTTTTTTCAACTGCACCTGAACTCATTCAATGTTATCCTATGTGTCCATGCACACAGTCTCGTTTTTTTCCGTTTATATGCAGTTGCGTTTAATCTCGTTTTTCCAGAAGCAAAAAAATGCGTTCAGAAACAAAAATTTCTGCGTTTCAGACGCAAAACGCGGCTAAACGCGGCTAAACGTGGCACCCGCGTTTAGCCGCGTTTGCGTTTATATGCGTTTTTAAAGGTGACCTTTTTTTTTACATTAAAAATCTCAAAAATGATTGCAAATGATGAAAAACCATTAGAAAAATATTTTAAACAATTGCAATTGCAAGTGGACAATCCACAACTTGTGGCAAGTGACGTGGCAAGTGGACAATCCACAACTTGTGGCAAGTGACATGGCAGGTGGCAAGTGATGTGGCAAGTGGACAATCCACAACTTGTGGCAAGTGACGTGGCAGGTAAAGTGGCAAGTGACGTGGAAAGTGGACAATCCACAACTTGTGGCAGGTGACGTGGCAAGTGACCTGGCAGGTGACGCGGCAAGTGACTTGGCAGGTGACGTGGCAAGTGGAAAATCAACAACTTGTGGCAGGTGACTGGCATGTGACGTGGCAAGTGGACAATCCATAACTTGTGGCAGGTGACGTGGCAAGTGACGTGGCAAGTGGACAATCCACTTGTGGCAGGGGACGTGGCAAGTGACGTGGCAAGTGGACAATCCACTTGTGGCAGGTGATGTGGCAAGTGACGTGGTGAGTGGACAATCCACAACTTGTGGCAGGTGATGTGGCAAGTGATGTGGCAAGTGGACAATCCACTTGTGGCAGGTGACGTGGCAGGGGACGTGGCAAGGGACGTGGCAAGTGGACAATCCACAACTTGTGGCAGGTGATGTGGCTGGTGACGTGGCAAGTGGACAATCCACATCTTGTGGCAGGTGACGTGGAAAGTGGTGTGGCAAGTGGACAATCCACAACTTGTGGCAGGTGATGTGGCTGGTGACGTGGTAAGTGGACAATCCACAACTTGTGGCAGATGGCATGGCAGGTGACGTGGAAAGTGGACAATCCACATCTTGTGGCAAGTGACGTGGCAGGTGATGTGGCAAGTGACGTGGCAAGTGGACAATCCACAACTTGTGGCAGGTGACGTGGCAGGTGATGTGGCAAGTGATGTGGCAGGTGATGTGACAAGTGGACAATCCACATCTTGTGGCAAGTCACGTGGCAGGTGACGTGGCAAGTGACGTGGCAGGTGACGTGGCAAGTGACATGGCAAGTGGACAATCCACATCTCGTGGCAAGTGACGTGGCAAGTGACGTGGCAGGTGACGTGGCAAGTGATGTGGCAAGTGGACAATCCACAGCTTGTGGCAAGTGACGTGGCAAGTGGACAATCCACAACTTGTGGCAGGTGACGTGGCAGGTGACGTGGCAAGTGAACAATCCACAACTTGTGGCAGGTGACGTGACAAGTGACGTGGCAGGTGATGTGGCAAGTGACGCGGCAAGTAGACAATCCACAACTTGTGGCAGGTGATGTGGCAAGTCACGTGGCAGGTGATGTGGCAAGTCACGTGGCAAGTGGACAATCCACAACTTGTGGCAGGTGATGTGGCTGGTGACGTGGCAAGTGGACAATCCACAGCTTGTGGCAGGTGGCATGGCAGATGACGTGGAAAGTGGACAATCCACATCTCGTGGCAAGTGACGTGGCAGGTGATGTGGCAAGTGACGCGGCAAGTAGACAATCCACAACTTGTGGCAGGTGATGTGGCAAGTGACGTGGCAGGTGATGTGGCAAGTGACGCGGCAAGTAGACAATCCACAACTTGTGGCAGGTGATGTGGCAAGTGACGTGGCAGGTGATGTGGCAAGTCACGTGGCAAGTGGACAATCCACAACTTGTGGCAGGTGATGTGGCTGGTGACGTGGCAAGTGGACAATCCACAGCTTGTGGCAGGTGGCATGGCAGATGACGTGGAAAGTGGACAATCCACATCTCGTGGCAAGTGACGTGGCAGGTGATGTGGCAAGTGACGTGGCAAGTGGACAATCCACAATTTGTGGCAGGTGACGTGGCAGGTGATGTGGCAAGTGGACAATCCCCAACTTGTGGCAAGTGACGTGGCAAGTGGACAATCCACAACTTGTGGCAGGTGCCGTGGCAAGTGACACGGCAAATGCAAGTGTACAACTGCTCTCTATGCTGCTGCTGCTCACTCTGATCAAAATAGCAGAAATAGTTAAAAAAAATGCTTTGAGAGCTTGGGGAGGGTCTACATGATGTTATCTTTATAAACGCGTTTAAACGCAAACGCGTCTAAACGCGTCTAAACGCGTCTAAACGCGGCATGCAAACGCGGCAAAACGCGCGTTTCTAAACGCGCGTTTCAGCTTTTTTTTAACAGAGGTTTCATCTGCGTCTCGTGTGCATGAGGCCTTAGGTATATGCAGCTGGTGAGTGCGAGAACTTTATTTGAGATTCACTGGTTTTCATTCATTTGATTGCTCACTGATATGAACTGTGTTTGTTTATTTATTCATTAAGAGACTGACACATTGTTATTTTATTTTATTTATTGGACATATTTGATTCACTCCTTTGAGTTATTGACATTTTGTCACTTGAATCACTGGGTGTATATATAGATCTATATTTCTGTTAGTTTATTGTATATATTCATTTATATATATTTTTTTAATACTTTGCACTTTGTAGTTTCACATTGATTTGTTTTTTAGCACCACTTTTTCCATTTTATTTACTTGTAAGGAATATTGATTGCATATTTTGTTTATTTATAGTGGCAGCTGGAGATACTTATTCACTTAGTGTTTTTTATTTTAATCGCAGTGGTGATACACAGGTGTGAGGGTGATTGTTTGTGTATCATTGGTTTATAATATATATTGTTGTATATATGTTAGGTATTGAACAGAAGCACAGATACCCACCTACGAATAAAAATAATAAAGCGCGTGGTAGTGGGTAAGTTCGAACCTTTTCAGTTTACAAAGGTGGTGGGTAGTCGCTTGCAAAGATTTTTCTGATGGATGTTTCACTAGACGTGTGCCTACATATACATATGTGCTGCAACAGAGAAAACATATACCGTATTTATTGGCGTATAACACGCGCCGGCGTATAACACGCACGCCAAGTTTAGGAGGGAATTTTAAAGAAAAAAACTTACATTTAAATGACCATCAATGCAGCCTTGTCCATCATTACAGCCTTGCCCAGTGTCCATCTGCAGCTTTGCCCAGTGCCTTTGCCGCCTTTCCCAGTGCCTTTGCAGCATTGCCCAGTGCCTTTGCAGCATTGTCCAGTGCCTTTACAGCCTTGCCCAGTGCCTTTGCAGCATTGCCCAGTGTCTTTGCAGTATTTCTAGTCTCTTGCAGCATTGCCCTGACTGAGCGGAGAGGAACGAGCGGAGCCGAGATACACAAACCCGAGCGTACTTCGGCTAGACTCGGCTCTGCTCACAGTCCCGCCCAGTATCTCGGAGGTGCTCGCTCCTCTCGCAATCAGTGGAGGTGGGCGGGACTGCGAGAGGAGCCGAGTCTAGCCGAAGTACACTCGGCTTTGTGTATCTCGGCTCCGCTCGCTCCTTTCCTCACAATCAGCGGGAGATCGACAGATTGATATATATATATATATATATATGTATATATATATATATATATGCACCCTTTGCAGCTATAATAGCTTCAAATCTTCTGGGAATGCTGTCCACAAGGTTTAGGAGTGTGTCTATGGGAAAGTTTGACCATTCTTTCAGAAGCGCATTTGTGAGGTCAGGCACTGATGTGGACACCAAGGCCTGGCTCGTAGTCTCCGCTCTACTTCAGACACAGTAGACAGCGGTGCCTGTCTTTTTGTAAATATCTCCTAAACCGTGTAGGTTTAGGAGATATTTCTTGGACCTACAAGTAAGTCTTAATCTAGGCTTACCTGTAGGTCAAAGTGGTTTGTAAGGGTTTTTCAACCACTTTAACCTGAATAAACAAAAACCTTTCAGGACAAACTGAGACGGCAAACTGAGACTTAGATCCTGCTCTCAAACTTTCTGTGTGGGAATTTCTGACGGAAAAAGTCAGCTGGAGCCCACACACGATCGGAATTTCCAACAACAAGATCTGATCGCACATTTTCCATCGGAAAGTTCGACCGTATGTACAGGGCATAAGTGTCTTACGGATATACAGATCTGGCTTGGGAGCAAGTGACTTGCTATGGGGGCACTCAGTAAGGGGTAGGGGCCAGAAGTGCCAGCAGGGGACATGGGAAGGAGAGAAATGGGACTGGTCTGTGCAAAACCACTGCACAGAGCACGTAATTATGACATAACCTTTGTCATTTAAAAACTGTGTGGCTTTACAATCATTTTAAGTTGTAGGTGATATGAAGGAAGAGTTGTCTTTTAATCACAGCTAATAAACACTTTATTACAAAAAAAAAAAATTGTATTTGGTCATGCTAACATTTTGAATCATAGGAAGTTTACAACATATTAATAATAAATAAATATATATATATATATATATATATATATATATATATATATATATATATATATATATATATATATATATATTAGCTCAACTATAATATCAAAATGTTACTAATGAAATGAAATCAGTAAAACAAACCTGGGTATAAGAGCAGACTATTTTCAACATAGAGAAAACCTCAAGTCCAGTTTGCAGGACATTGCCAAAAAGTCTATGTGCAATGTACGGTAAACAGTACTAAAACAGAATTTTCTAATCAGATAATGCCTAGAAATTAATTTGTATACTTTTGATGACCTTGTCAGCCTGAAGTATAGCAATATTTTAGAAATTTTGCAACATCCTTCCTGACTCAGCATGGCCATGACCAGCATGGCCATGACCTCGCCAAGTTCAACGAAGGACACATCTGAAACATTGCATGTTTGCTTTTAGTGTTTTGGTGTTAAAACGAAGAACAATAATGTAACATATTGCAGTTTTCTGTCCTTGGTTGTGGTGGCTACATTTAATTTCCTTTTTTCAACCGCCGATTCCCTTTATTGTCATCCTACCAGTAACACACTCCAAGATTACAATGCTCAATCACTGTACTGTACTGTATATATGGTGGAGCAGAGTTGTCATCCCAGGAAAGGACTACAGAACACCTCCCCTCTTTTCTTCTCCATAGTAAGAGGTGGTGGGGTTATTCCACAGATTAAGCTGAGAACTATTATAACCAGGCCAGACTGGCCATAGGACACACTGGCCGTTTGGATAATAGAAAGACTTCCCTGAGAACATAACTTTATTTCAAAGGTTTCTCTGCATTACAAAGGTTGAGAAAGGCTGGCCTATAGGCTTTATGCAGCTGATATTTCCCTATCACTGACTAAACATGCCCTGCAAGGTTTGTCTTTGTATGGGGGCAGTTTGGTAGAGGAGCATGGCTTTGCTTCCTCATATCAGAGATGCTCCCCTAGAGGTGATCAGTAGACTGCTGAGGAAATGTTCAAGAAGCACCAGGACAGGTGAAGGAAGCACAAATCCACAGAATGAATGAATGAAGAAGAAGCAGGGAAATGTATGCAGTCCAGATTCCTCTCCAGCAAGCAGCACAGTAGTAACAACTCCGATTCTCACTCCAAATCTCCCAACAGTGCCTTAGATCTGATACTGCAGATATACAGCTATGAGGCTTTAAAGAGGAAGTAAACCCTGTTGGGTTTACTTCCTCCTTGTCTCCCTGCAAAGGTAAAGCATAATGGCCTACTATGCATCGCATACAGTGGTGTGAAAAAGTGTTTGCCCCCTTCCTCATTTCCTGTTCCTTTGCATGTTTGTCACACTTAAGGGTTTCGGAACATCAAACCAATTTAAACAATAGTCAAGGACAACACAAGTAAACACAAAATGCAATTTGTAAATGAAGGTGTTTATTATTAAAGGTGAAAAAAAATCCAAACCATCATGGCCCTGTGTGAAAAAGTGATTGCCCCCTAAACCTAATAACTGGTTGGGCCACCCTTAGCAGCAACAACTGCAACCAAGCGTTTGCGATAACGTGCAATGAGGCTTTTACAGCGTCCTGGAGGAATTTTGGCCCACTCATCTTTGCAGAATTGTCCTAATTCAGTTACATTAGAGGGTTTTCGAGCATGAACGGCCTTTTTAAGGTCATACCACAACATCTCAATAGGATTCAGGTCAGGACTTTGGCTAGGCCACTCCAAAGTCTTCATTTTGTTTTTCTTCAGCCATTCGGTGGTGGACTTGCTGGTGTGTTTAGGATCATTGTCCTGCTGCAGAACCCAAGTTCGTTTCAGCTTGAGTACACGAACAGATGGTCGGACATTCTCCTTCAGGATCTCTTGGTAGACAGCAGAATTCATAGTTCCTTTTATCACGGCAAGTCTTCCAGGTCCTGAAGCAGCAAAACAGCCCCAGACCATCACACTACCACCACCATATTTTACTGTTGGTATAATGTTCTTTTTATGAAATGCAGTGTTCCTTCTACGCCAGATATACTTGGACACACACCTTCCAAAGAGTTCCACTTTTGTCTCATCGGTCCACAGAATGTTGTCCCAAAAGTCTTGGGGATCATCAAGATGTGTTGTGGAGAAATTGAGATGAGCTTTGATGTTCTTTTTGCTCAGCAGTGGTTTTCTCCTTGGAACTCTGGCATGCAGGCCATTTTTGCCCAGTCTTTTCCTGATGGTGGAGGCATGAACGCTGACCTTAACTGAGGCAAGTGAGGCCTGCAGTTCCTTGGACGTTGTTGTGGGGTCTTTTGTGACCTCTTGGATGAGTCGTTGCTGCGCTCTTGGGGTAATTTTGGGCGGCCGGCCACTCCTGGGAAGGTTCACCACCGTTCCATGTCTTCGCCATTTGTGGATAATGGCTCTCACTGTGGTTCGCTGGATTCCCGAAGCTTTGGAAATGGCTTTATAACCCTTTCCAGACTGATAGATCTCAATTACTTTCTTTCTCAATTGTTCCTGAATTTCTTTGGGTCTCGGCATGATGTGTAGCTTTTAAGGATCTTCTGGTTGAACTTACTGTGTCAAGCAGCTCCTATTTAAGTGATGCCTTGATTGTGAACAGGTGTGGCAATAATCAGGCCTGGGTGTGGCTAGAGAAATTGAACTCAGGTGTGGACAACCACAGTTATAGTATGTTTTAACAAGGGGGGCAATCACTTTTTCACACAGGGCCATGATGGTTTGGATTTTTTTTCACCTTTAATAATAAACACCTTCATTTACAAATTGCATTTTGTGTTTACTTGTGTTGTCCTTGACTATTGTTTAAATTGGTTTGATGTTCCGAAACACTTAAGTGTGACAAACATGCAAAGGAACAGGAAATGAGGAAGGGGGCAAACACTTTTTCACACCACTGTAGTAGCCCATTATGTGTCACTTACCTGACACAGGAGCCAGCGAAGTCACCGCTGTCCCCTGTAGTCCGCAGCGTCCATCTTCTTCCGGGTATCGCTGCTCCAGCCACTCACAGCGCCGGAGCAGCGATGACGTCACTCCCGCGCATGCGCACGGGAGCCGCCGCTAAAGGTATATCGCCTTTAGCAGCAGCATGCGCATGCGCCGTAGACAGCTGTGACTGTCCTTTAGTAAATATCTCCTAAACCATGTAGGTTTAGGAGATATTTCTTGGACCTACAGGTAAGCCTTAATCTAGGCTTACCTGTAGGTCAAAGTTGGTTGTAAGGGTTTACAACCAATTTAAAAGGATAGTGCACCTTTACAAAAAACCTGTCTATCCACGTAAGGGGTGTTTGTAGATGAAAACAAACTGTGCAGCTCTGGCTAGAGATAAATAATGCCCTTGCTATACAGTTTCTCACAAAAATGAGTACACCCCTCACATTTTTGTAAATATTCTATTCTATCTTTTCATGTGACAACACTGAAGAAATGCCACTTTGCTACAATGTAAAGTAGTGAGTGTACAGCTTGTATAACAGTGTAAATTTGCTGTCCCCTCAAAATAACTCAACACACAGCCAATAATGTCTAAACAGTTGGCAACAAAAGTGAGTACACCCCTAAGTGAAAATGTCCAAATTGGGCCCAATTAGCCATTTTCCCTCCCCAGTGTCATGTGACCCGTTAGTGTTACAAGGTCTCATGGCGCGTACATACGGTCAAAATTTCGGCCAGCAAAAGACTGATAAGAGCTTTTTGATGGAAAATGCGATCGTGTGTATGCTCCATCGGAATTTTGCTAGCCAAATTTCTGCCAGCAAAAGATTGAGAGCAGGTTCTCGATTTTTCCAACGGAAAAAGTTTCTATCGGAAATTCCGATCGTGTGTATGCAATTCCGACGCACGAAAACTCACGAATGCTCACATTCATCAATGAGACAGAAGCTATTGGCTACTGAACTTCTGTGTTTTTTTGGGGGGGGGGGCAGCAAACAGTGCACCCACACATGCTGCCTACTAGCATTTTTCAGACCGAGCAAATACAACACTGCACCGCAGGCCAACAGCGTGTTATTGATGTGTAGTACGAACACCCCACTCCATACTGTGTGACTTTGAGGATTCCATTCTCCAGTCCACTAAGTAACAAAGAGACACCAGGTGTACCAGTCCTTAACGCGGTGCCTTCCCCTTTTGGGGCTGGAGCTGAGTGCCCTCTGTGGGTGGTCTTGGTCGAATCCGCTGTGTGCCTCCACCTTTTGGACCTTTCTGAATGGCCTATGGCAGCAACTATTCCCTGGTTTTTATGATGACCCATGATATTCTACACAAACTACATGACACAAAATGCTTTTTCCATAACCACTTACCCCTGATGAAGAGCATAAATGCTGTATCTTGAAACGCATTGGGTACACTCTGTTGTGCATCTTACTCGACAGAGCAAGTGGTTTACTATATGTCATGCATTGTGCATTCATGTTTATAATTGCATCAATTGTGGTTTTATCATTACACTTTTCCTATTTTCTTTTCTAATAAAATGTATTAATTTTCAAAACTGTTTGTTTTTTGTGGAGCCCTTGCCCCAAAAAGTCCCATTAGAGGAAAACTTCTTTGGTGACAATGCACCCAAAGCCACCCCCCCCCCCAGTTGGTTGGGTCACCCACAACACTTATCTCCAGACCCGCTTCCCCATTGGCCAGGAGGAGAATCAGTGTGACAATAGCGAATATTAATTATGAATAAGCACTCTAGGTAGTGTGAAATGGGTTAGCTTTGCTGTGTTTCATTTGGTGTGTTCCTGTTTTATGAATAAAAGGCATTGAATTTGTTTTGGAGTGCGGCCTTCCAGAGTCTTCTAATTATCTACATTGATTGCATGCCGTTGCCTGCACCCGGGTTCCTTTGTCCCTGGAGGAGCTGCCTTTTGTTTCGTGGACCTGCCTGGAGCGGTTGTGTCTCTTTTATATTAATTTGCTATTGTTACACAACTGGGTGGGCTTGGGGCGCAGTGCCCATTGGAATCTATGCGTCCAGCACCCCGCATGTAGGTGAGCGGGCTGGACGCATGGATAGGGGGGGTGGCCACCACTGACCTTTGGGATGAATCGGCTAATTGAGCTCCAGGACTTATTTTCCAGCGTCAGTACCTGACCTCACGGATTCTCTTCTGGCTGAATGGGCACAAATTTCCACAAATACACATTGAAACCTTATAGAAAGCCTGTTATACCCGCAAAGAGGGGTCCAACTCAATATTGATGCTCATGGTTTCGAATTGGATGCCTAACAAGCTCATAAAGGTGTGATGCTCATTTTTGCAACAATGTTTGGCCATATAGTGTTTGCAGTATATTAATATACCTGTATGTGTAACATTTATAGACAGTGTACATATGCACACATTTACTAATTCAATAAAAAAGCAAAGCCTTTCATATTTGCAACCCAGTGCAAATGACTTTTTATTTCATCAGATATTTCAGACTCAAAGAGATCGGATGATTTGTTCCAAAATAAATACAGGTATCTGGCTAAGGGCAGGAAAAGAATTTCAAAAGATCTCTTTTAAATATCACGCAGTCACACGGAAATCCGAGATTACTAGAACGTCACATATTTATTTACACATATAAGAAATTCATATAAATAGAACCGATGGGTTATGTAGAGATTTGGATGATTGCTCCCTGGTTCATTGCGCTCATGGGATGTTGTTTGCTGGGGGCTTGTCCATAGCATGATGAGTACGCCAGCAGTCCGAGGGATAACACATGTTGTTATGGCTAAGTGGTGGATGGCTGGAATCCGGTGAGCTGAATCCACTCACGCTTCCCTCGGAAGAGCCTGAACTGGCAGCTGCAATACACCACAATTTCGATTGGTTAATTTCTATGTAAAATATACTGAAATGGCCTTATTACATATAAAATATAGCAGACTGAAATGTTAAACCAGAAGGAAGGAAAAAAAAAAGTGTTGTAAAGGGAAAGCATTGTATACCTTAACCACTTCCGGACTGCCGCACACTGATATACGTCCTTATTTGAAGCGGAATATCGTTATTATGGCAGCAGCCAGCTGCCATAATCCCAGTATTCTCTACTTCGGCTGGCAGTCCACTTTCTGATAAGAGTGGTCTCTGCGGTAGGTTTGCCGCAGGATCCCTTTAATCGGCGTTGGGAGAGGCCCCCCCCCCCCGCTGCCCTCCGCCGCTTACCGGAACCGTAGGCAGCAGCGGAGGCGGTCGGATCTTCACCCTTGTTTAGCATGGAGACAAGTGAGGGGAAGATGGCCCCCACCCATCTCCATAACATTGCAGGGCAGAAGCGACATAAAAATGTCACTTCTGCCCACACCTTTTAACCACTTCAGCCCCGGACCAATTAACAGCCTAAGGACCAGAGGTCTTTTTACAATTTCACACTGCACTGCTTTAACTGGTAATTGCGCGGTCATGCAATGTTGTACCCAAACGAAATTAGCGTCCTTTTCTTCCCACAAATAGAGCTTTCTTTTGATGCTATTTGATTGCCTCTGCGATTTTTATTTTTTGCAATATAAATGGAAAAAGACCGAAAATTTAGAGAAAAAATGATATTTTCTACTTTTTGTTATAAGAAAAATCAAATAAACTCAATTTTAGTCATACATTTAGGGCAAAATTTATTCAGCCACATGTCTTTAGTAAAAAAAATGTCAATAAGCGTATATTTATTGGTTTGCGCAAAAGTTATAGCGTCTACAAACTAGAGTACATTTTCTGGAATTTACACAGCTTTTAATTTACGACTGCCTATCTCATTTCTTGAGGTGCTAAAATGGCAGGGCAGTACAAACCCCCCCCAAATGACCCCATTTTGGAAAGTAGACACCCCAAGGAAGTTGTGGAGAGGCATGTTGAGCCCATTGAATATTTTTTTTTTTGTCCCAAGTTTTTTTTGGGAGTCTAGCCACGTACGGCACCCCAAAAACCAATCACTGCCTTCAGGATTTCTAAGGGTGCAAATTTTTGATTTCACTCCTCACTACCTATCACAGTTTTGAAGGCCATAAAATGCCAAAATAACACAAACCCCCCCAAATGACCCCATTTTGGAAAGTAGACACCCCAAGGAAGTTGTGGAGAGGCATGTTGAACCCATTGAATATTTTTTTTTTGTCCCAAGTGATTGAATAATGACAAAAAAAAAAAAGTTTACAAAAAGTTGTCACCAAATGATATATTGCTCACACATGCCATAGTTATATGTGGAATTGCACTCCAAAATATATTCTGCTGCTTCTCCTGAGTATGAGGATACCACATATGTTGGACTTTTTGGGAGTCTAGCTGCGTACGGCACCCCGAAAACCAATCACTGCCTTCAGGGTTTCTAAAGGTGCAAATTTTTGATTTCACTCCTCACTACCTATCACAGTTTCGAAGGCCATAAAATGCCAAAATAGCACAAAACCCCCCCAAATAACCCCATTTTGGAAAGTAGACACCCCAAGCTATTTACTGAAAGGCATGTTGAGTCCATGAAATATTTTATATTTTGCCACAAGTTGCAGGAATATTACAATTTTTTTTTTGCACAAAGTTGTCACTAAATGATATATTGCTCACACATGCTATGGGCATAAGTCAAATTACACCCCAAAATAAATTCTGCTGCTTCTCCCGAGTATGGGGATACCACATGTGGGGGACTTTTTGGGAGCCTAGCCACGTACGGGACACTGAAAACCAAGCACTGCCTTCCGGATTTAAATAAAATGCTACCAAAAAAAACTGTTAGCGATCGCAGGGATCAGGCCTGACTCTGCGATCGCTGCAGTTATGTGTTTAGTGTTTTGTAAGTGACAGTGATCGATCGATACTGCACTTGGGTAGGCTGGGCAGAGGGGCAAAACGCAGGTGCCAGCAGGTATCTGGGCTGATCCCGCTAACAATGTGTTTTTTTGGAACCCTAAACTGCTGGGGATGCTAGTATAGATCTGATCAGATCAGATATTGATCTGTTCAGATTCTATACCACTACGGGAGGTTTATGCTTTGCACGTGGGTGTTAGCGGTACTGGCACTAACCTAGCGCTGCCTGGGGCGACGCAGATCCTGACCCTAAAACCTAATTGATATCACCCGCCGGGTGATCAGGGGGTTAAACCTTTATTGGGTAATAAATGGTGGGTGCCCTGATGCTATAAAAAGCAAACTAACCAGAGTCACCCGTAACACTTATACGGTGATCACTGGTGAAAGGGTTAACTAGGGGCAATCAGGGGGTTCAAATTTTTATTAGGTAGTATATGGGGGTCCCTGGCGCTATATAAAAACCTGACGGGGAACCTAAATAACTAACTGGCTAACCAGCGTCACCAGTGACACTTATACTGTGATCGCTGGTGAAAGGGTTAACTAGGGGCAATCAGGGGGTTAAAACCATTATTGGGTAGTATATAGGGGTACCTAGCGCTAAAAAAACCTGGCGGTGAACCTAAAAAAATAACTAGCTACCTAGCGACACTAGTGACACTAATGCAGCGATCAGAAAAATGATCGCTTAGTGACACTGGCAAAAGGGGGTGAAAGGGTTAACTAGGGGCAATCAGGGGGTTAAAACCATTATTGGGTAGTATATCGGAGTACCTAGCGCTATAAAAACCTGGCGGTGAACCTAAAAAAATAACTAGCTACCTAGCGACACTGATGCAGCGATCAGAAAAATTATCGCTTAGTGACACTGGCAAAAGGGGGTGAAAGGGTTAACTCTAGGGGCAATCAGGCGGTTAAATCTTTATTGGGGGGTGGTAGGGGGCTACCCTGGACCTAACACTAACTGCCCTGACAGTTTTTACTTTTACAATTGACACTGAATGCAGTGATCAGTAAATAAATGATCACTGCAATCAGTGACACTGTGACTGGGGGGGATCGGGGGGCGATCGGGGGGTGATCGGGGGGGAATTGTGTACCTATGTGTACCTATGTGTTAGAGTAGTGTTTGGTGCACTTACTTTTAGTCTTCTCCTCGTAGTCCAGTCAATAAGACCGCCCCGAGGAGAATGACATCACTTCCCCCCTGCCTGTGTATACAATACACAGTGGGAGGAAACTTCTCATTCGCCAGGAGCGATCGAGAGGGGATGGCCAGAAACCAACGGCCATCCCCTCATCCCAGATCGCTCCTGAAGCGAAATGGACCGCCGTATCCAGCGGGAGGGGGTCCAATCGGACCCCCTACCCGCTGGAAGACAAGCACGTACATGTACGTGCTTGTGCCTGTACGTGCCATTGCAATGACGTACATTGGCAATACGGCGGTTCTTAAGTGGTTAAAGTGCCATTTATTTTTTATTTTTTTATGACTTTTTTTTATTGCATTTTAGTGTAAATAGGAGATCTGAGGTCTTATTGACACCAAATCTCATATTTAAGAGATCCTGCCATGCTTTTTTTCTATTACAAGGGATGTTCACATTCTTTGTAATAGGAATAAAAGTGACATAATTATTATTATTTTTTTTAAAACAGTGTACAAATAAAAAATAAAAAGTAAAATATATATTTTTTTTTAATGTGCCCTGCCCCGCTGAGCTCGTGTGCAGAAGCGTACGCATACATGAGTAGAGCCCGCATATGAAAACGGTGTTCAAACTACCCATGTGAGGTATCACTGCAATCTGTTGAGCGAGAGCAATAATTCTAGCCCTAGACCTCCTCTGTAACTTAAAACATGCAACCTGTATAATTTTTTAAACGTCGCCTATGGAGAATTTTAGGGGTAAAAGTTTGTCGCCATTCCACGAGCGGGCGCAATTTTGAAGCGTGACATGTTGGGTATCAATTTAATCAACGTAACATTATCTTTCACAATAGGTCATTCATAGGTTTCATGCATAGGTGTGAATGCAGCCTAATGCCCTGTACACGCAGTCGGACTTTCCAACGGAAAATGTGCGATCGGACTGTGTTGTCGGAAATTCTGATCGTGTGTGGGCTCCATCTGACTTTTTCTGTTGGAATTTCTGACACACAAAGTTTGAGATCTGGATCTACATTTTCCGACAACAAAATCTGATCATTTAAATTCTGATCCTGTGTAGACAATTCCAACGCATAAAGTGCCATGCATGCTCAGAATAAATTACGAGATGAAAGCTATTGGCTACTGCCCTCTTTATAGTCCCGTCGTACATGGTTTTACGTCACGTCGTTCTGGACAATCGGATTTTCCGACAACTTTGTGCGATGCATGACAAATTTGGGCCAAAATCCGTCTGAAAAAAATCTGACGGATTTTGTCGTCGGAATGTCCGACTGTGTGTACAGGGCATAAAACTGCATAGGTGCGAATCCAGCCTTATATTGGCTGCCTGCATGAAGCACCTGGCAGCTTAAGCCCCATAAACAAATGACCCATTCCTGGTGTACGGACCTCAGTACCCATGTAAGTGACTCCTTATACCGCATACTTTATAATATGATCATTTATATGAAAAACCTTCAATTTTTTTGTCCTACAATTTGGATTTCACCAGCCAACTCTGCTTCAGGTTTTTTTATTTCAGCTGTGAATCTCCGATGAATCCACTAATATTGTGAAAATATGCATTAGTTGTAATGCTAGAAGAAAATATATCTTATTTCTTTCAAGTCAAGTCCTTTTATCTTTCAGGCTGCATTGATATCTAAGCAGTTCCCTGCGGAATATCGTCAGAAACCACAGGAAAGCGGCAATAAATCAATCAGTTCTGTTTATATTTGTTGCGTTGTAGCTTTGTGTTATAGAGAAGGCAACATGTGAATTTACTGCACCAACATGCATTTTGGTATCCAAAGAATGTAAGGCTCAAATCCAGCCAATACGTCTTTCCTTAGGGCTTGCTCAAACGTGTGGCCAGTCAGTGATAAAAGCAGGCAGCTGAGTCACAGCTAGGCTTGATTCACACCTATGCAGGGTTCAGTTTGCATATTCCGGGTGCATTTTGCATTTTTTTCACTACACATTTTTGATCCATTGAAGTCTATGGAACCAAAAAACAGAAAACAGACATCTCAAGTATCCCGCGAGGTGCAGGAGACTCCCGCAATTCTACGGCTGCTCCCGTGCACCCGCAATCGCCTCCCGATCTCCCGGGAACAGGGGCGGACTGACAACTCATGGGACCCCCAGGCAATAGGAGATTATGGGGCCCCCAGGCAATCAGACATTATGGGGCCACACAGTATACACAAACACACACACAGTATACAATCACACAGTATACACAGACATGTTTTTATTGGCTGAGAAGGTACTGGAGAGGTGGGGTAGTTATAATCTAAGGATTTTTAGACCAAAAGGATGTCAGTAAGGGACATTTCAGAGACAGATGTAAAAAAAACACAGATTTTTACATACTTTCCCTGGTTTTACTGAGGCTGGCAACCCTGATGGGGCCCCCTAGTGGCACGGGGCCCTCGGGCAGTGCCCGAGTGGCCCAATGGTCAGTCCGCCCCTGCCCGGGAATGATTGGTGTGCCGGGGAACAGCTGTGGTCACCGATCTCATTTGTATTGATTTGTAGCTGACAGCCGCTTCTCCTTCTCTCCCTCCCGAGGCTGATGGCTAAAAAGCTATACAGGGAGATCGGTGTTCACAGCTGTTCCTCCAGCTGCACCTATCATTCCCAGCTGCTCTGTGTGCTCCTCCCCCAGCCCTCTCCCTCTCCTTCTCCACCCCCCCTGTTCTCCTCTGGCCCCCTCCATATCCTTCTCTGCCCCCCCCCCCGTTCTCCTCCGGCCCCCCTCGTCCCCCGCAGCCGGCTCCATCCTCTCCTCTCCTGCCGGTTGCAGGTGGAACTAGTAACTGGACACAACTGTGTTTACTCTGCTCAGTTTATGAATGGACGGGAGCCTCTGTCTCCTGTTCATTCATCTTTAGTGCTGAGAAAGGGATTGGGGAATCTGTGTCCTCAGTCCCTTTGTCTGTCTCAAAGTGGAGATGTCAGAGGACATCTCACCAAAGCCCCCCAAAAAATGTAAAATAAATAAAATAAAATATTGTCAAAAAATTCTAAAAAATGAAAAAGTGTAAAAAAAAAATACAATAAACTACTGACATCACTCTCCACTGTCCTACCAACACTGTCCACTGCCCCAACCCCCTCCCCCCCAAAAAATTATTGTGAAAAAAAAAAATTGGAAAAAAATCAATTATTAAAAATAAAAAAACTACCTGACACCGTCCACTGCCACATACCTCACTCCCCCCCCCCCCCCCCCCAGAAGCACTGTGAAAATAATTGAGAAAGTGATTTGCGGGTGCGACGTGCCAACTCCCTGAAATTCGTTTTTGCAGGTTGGGATGTCTGAGAAAAAAGTCCCTGGCCCTTTCCATAAAAAGCACAGATGTGTACTACATCCATAGGAAACAATGCTAAATAGACTGCAGTATAGACTGCAAAACCTGAAAATTCACAAAAAAAATGTGAACAGGCCTTAAACCACCCGTCCCACCCCCTACTGCCCACCTAAACAAAGACATGCAACCACCCAGTGCTGTACAGGTGCTGCTAAGCAAATCCCATTACAGTTAATGGGGCTGCCAGCCCTGAAATCTCATGCAATGCATGCAGTTGCGGACACAGTGGCTTGACCTTTTTAGGGTTAAAACAGGTAGTGAGGAGGGGACATATAACCTCCCAGCCGCCTATCGACCACCCTCTGAAAATTAAACCACCAACGGGCAGTAAGGGGTGAGAACATTTTGTTTGTTAACTACTTCAGCTCCGGCTTCATGACCTCCCTTCATGACCAGGCCCTTTTTTGTGATACGGAACGGAATTACTTTAACTGACAATTGCCCGGATGTGCGACGCTGTACCCAAATAAAATGTATGTCCTTTTTTTCCCACAAATAGAGATTTCTTTTGGTGGTATTTGATCGCCTCTTTGGTTTTTATTATTTGCGCTATAAACAAAAGAAGACCAACAATTTTGGAGAAAAAAAAAACAATATTTTTTACTTTCTACAATAAAACATTCCCAATAAAAAGATCAAATTTCTTCATCAATTTAGGCCAATATGTATTCTGCTACATATTTTTGGTAAAATAAATCCCAATACATGTATTTTGATTGGTTTCCACAAAAGTTTGCGTCTACAAACTATGGGATATTTTTTATTTTTTTTATAGTACTATCGGTGATCAGCGACTTATAGCAGGATTGTGATATTGCGGTGGACAAATCGGTCACCTTACTGACACTTTTGACACTATGTGTGAGACAGTAACACTAAAACAGTGAGCAGTGCTAAAAATATGCACTGTCACTGTATTAATTAACACTGGCAGGGAAGGGGTTAACATCAGGGGCGATCAAAGGGTTAATGGTGTTCCCTGGGTGTGCTTACTAACTGTGTGGGGGGGGGGGGGGGGGAACACAGGATCAGCACATTTCCCTCTCTTTCTCCTGAATGATTGGCAGGTCCTGGTGGATATCTCTGATTGGCTCCCGCTGTGTTCAATTACAGCAGAAGTGGTTCACTGATGGTGCACGCGCGCCCTAGACCTGGAAGTGTCAGGTGACGCATTAGGTACGTGATTTGACACAGAGCGACCGCCCTGCCGCAGTAAATGTAAGTGGGGCGGCTGATTAGCGGCTAAAGAACTCTGCATCATAAAGAATTGCCATTTTTAATTAAAAACATTTGTTTATATAATTTTTCATTCTTTGCTACATCTCAGTGCTGCTGTCTTCCTGAACCCTTTTACCGCCACGCCCTGTCTAAATGCACAACAGCAATGCTTGCATGGCAGTTCTTAGTTCTCAGGGTGTCCACCTAGCTCCTCCATTCACAGAAGCCGTACTAACAGCAATTTCACTGGGGACAATTCAAAAAATATTTTTGCCCAGAGTTGGGCTTTAATTGCTAGCAATAGTGTGATTGGGCTCCTAAAGATCGCCCGTGTACTGTTTAGCTAAGAGATCTTAGACTGGACACCCAGATCTGACAAAGAGAGAAGCAATAGTTGAGGGAAAAGTAGAGAGTAGCTTCTTTCCATTCCTTGTAAATAAAGCATACCACCTTGCTAGTGTAGAGCATGCTGCTAGGTACATTTTTTTGGCTCCCCTGTAATCGGTGGAACAGAGATTGATTATCTAGGGCTGCTCAGTGTTTCACAGGCTGCTGTTCTATTACCCCCCACCCTCTCGTCTTCCCAGAGGATTCTTTAAGTATAGTGGAAGGAAGGACAAAACAAGTAGCCTAAATATTTATGGAAGTCCAGCCAATCCCTGGGAGGTGTGCCCAGAAGGTGGAGAGAGCTCATAAATAGCCAGAGGCTTGAGCAGCAGTGCAGTGTTCCTGGGTCCAGTCCTGCAGAATGAGACCCCTTGTGGGGGGGGGGGGGGGGCTCTGCCCCCTGTGTGCAGAGTCTTAGAGGAAGAATTGTGTTAGACACAGAGGTCCCAGCTAGGCTTAACTGGGGGGGTTGGGAGAATCTCAGTGTAGAGGGGCAGGAGGAAGTTGGAGGGAAAGAGTCCAGCTGTCCTATTGGGGTGTGAGGCTGATGGATATCAGCAGGAGACATTTGTGGATCCTGTGGCCGAGTGAGTAGATGACACCCAGATCTGGAGGATAAGTGACTGTGTGTAGCTTTTACCTCTGGAAGAAGTACAGATCACCAACAGCATAAAAGATCCTGTGGGACATTCAGCAGTTTGTGCACTGCAGGCAGAAATGTAGGAATATTCAAATTATTTAGTTCCACAGTTTTTGGCTATCCCATGCCCCCTCTCCCTATCCTACTTCATCGTTCCCAATAAAAACCCTAAAAGGAACCCACAGACTGTTTTTTCAGCCAGTGAAAGAATGAAGAATGAAGAAAATGCTTGATGTCTGGCTGTGCGTGGCTAAATGTGGAAATAGGACCGAATTTACCAGTGGCTCCTTAGGGGGTAAGCTACAAAAGCATTAGAAAATTTCTAAATTTGCATCACAATGATGAAAAAATATTTCAATAGTAACACGTCCTTTCAAATTTGTAAAGCATGCACAATGATCTTAACTTTACTCACTTAAGAAAACGTTGGCCTCCTTTTCATGGAGGGGTTCTGCCCTACAGCATCTCCAGGGCATGTCAGATCCATGCTGGGGGCTGAGAGAACCGCGGCCCGAGGAGGTGGAGGAACACCCGCCTAGAGAAACAGCACTGCTAGCACTGCTCCTGGAGCCCACTGACATGGAGCGAAGTGGAGGAGGAGATGTGGGGAATGGTAAAGCAATGGCTGGGGGAGAGTGTAGATTTTCGTCTGTGGAAAGAAAGGTGGAAAAGAATAATTACAGTAATAATTCACAACTTTCATTGGGTTCACTAACATGTCTTGTATTACCAATGTCCACCTAGAAACACAGACGTGGTAATTAGTAAATTTATAAAAAATTAAGTCAATGTTACATCTTTATGCTTAAAACAACGAGTTTCCCATCTTCTTAAAGGTGGTTCAACATAAGATGTAATATTTTCAAGATTTACATTCTGAAATAAATTCTAAACAAAGAAGAATGTTTTTATTCCTGAAATGTGAACTCTTAGGCCGCGTACACACGCGGGGACTGTTCACCCAACTTTGTCCGTCAAACAGTTTCGGCAAACAGTCCGCTCAAAATTAGCATGGACGGACATGGCCACACACGACGGACGAACAGTTTGCTGAAACCGTGCGCGATGACGTGAACGGCACGTACGACGGGACGAAAAATACGACGTCCTATACACTGCATTATAACTTTCGGCGTGTAAATCCTTTCTGAGCATGCGCGGAACTTAGTTTGACGAACAAGCCTACACACGAGGGGACTGTTCGCTGAAACAAGGTTTCAGCGGACAGTTTTTCGGAATTTCCGAAAAACCTTGTTCAGCGGACTGTTCGCTGAAACTGTCCGCTGAAAGCCCACACACGAGCGGACTGTTTGCCGAAACACTGTTCAGCGGACAAAGTTGGGCGAACAGTCCCCGCGTGTGTACGCGGCCTTATGCCACGTACACACGAGCAGGCTTTTTGACAGCAAAGGTCCGTCGGACAATTCGATCGTGTGTGGGCTCCATCGGGCCTTTGCTTGCCAAAAATCTGGCGGACTTTACAAATAGAACATGTTTTAAATTTTCCCCGGACCGAAAAATCAGTTCGTGTGTATGCTAGTCCAACGGACAAAGGGCAGCTATTGGCTATTGGCTATGAACTTCCTTATTCTAGTCCGGTCGTACGTCATCACGTTCAAATCCGTCGGACTTTCGTTTGATTGTGTGTGGCCAAGTCCGTTCATTAAGAAAGTCCGTCGGAACTCCGCCGAAAGTCCGTCGGAAAGACCGTCAGAACCTAGTCCCTCGAAAAGTCTGGTCGTGTGTATGCGGCATTACTCAATGTTCTTCCACCATTAATAAAGTTATGGAAGACCTGAAGTACAGAGATAACTTGGTTTCTTCATAGGACCTTTTAATGCCACGGATGCTTGGCAATTGGACCGTCAATAATGAAAACACCCTTCAGGAACCCATGAGCCGGCCCCTACACCATTATAGTAGTGATGCAGAGCCAGTGGAAGGAATCATAACCGAAAGAGTTGCTGGAGGCCAAAGATTTTAGCAACCTTCTCTCTTAACCACAGCAGAGTTTGGTGGTGAGCATAGCAGGAGAGGTAAGTATTATTTTCTTGCTTTGCGAAGGGCGCTTTCTGTTTACCTTTTTTAAAAAGCAACAGTGGCTTTAGGAAATGAAAGGGGCTATTAGGCCCAAACACTTACCCTTTCTGTTACCCTAACACTAACCTTTAATGCAATATTATTACTTACCCTACCTGTAGCTCTAACACTAACCTTTACTGTAAGACTGTTACCCTCCCTGTAAACCTAACTTCTGACACTGCCTACTGCTCTTCTAACAGCAGCCACTACCCTACTAACATCATTCACTACCCCCTCCCCCCAAAGCATTGTGAACATTTTAAAAAAAATTGCAACAAATAATAAAACAAACATTTCAAATTTGCTTTTAAAAAATGAAGGGCTCGCGTTTTATTTTATTTATTTTCATAAAAAGGGCCACCAAAATCTTCAGCTCCAGGTCCTACTTTGCCCTGCCTCACGCAAACTCTCCCTGTAACCCTAGTATCAACCTTACTTGTAACACACTTACCCTCCCACTAACCCAAACTCTTTATGTAACTTGTAATTCTAACTTGGACCCTTCATGTAACTCTCACACTTAGCTTCATGCATAAATAACACTAATCCTCTCTGTAACCCTAACATTAGACCTCCTTGTAAATCCAACACAAAGCCTCTGTGTAGTCTTAACCCCTCTTTTACATGGATGAGGTGGTAAAAAAAACAAGCGGTGGAGCCACAGTTTTACTCCCCTCTGACTGCCCAACTAAAACCTAACACTTGGGGGGGTCTATATAATGCTGCGTCTGCTATTGTTTGTATGGCAGTAAATTCAACACTGCTTGTCAAGTTGAATGGAGCCGTCAGATTCACCCATTAAAGTCAATAGGGCACGTTAGTTCCATTCAAAATGGTAATTTGGCAAAGAAAAAATGAAGAAGCAGCAGTATCTCCTTCTGAATCCATGAAATCTACTCTTTGAAAATCATTCCACCACAGATCGCTTTCAGCTACAGTGTGAATACTAACCCTCCCTAATTTAAACTTAGACCTTCTTTAAATACTCGCTTCTCCTGCATTGACATTCTCCCTGCTAAGGACTGACCCTTCCCGTGCTGAAAGATCCCAGCAGCAGAACTATGGTGCCCGAATCTCCTTTGTTGCCCTCAGCTAACATCGAACTGAGCTATAATACGGCTATGCCACACCTGTACAGAAATTTAACCGAAAGAGCAGAATTCACACATTGTCTGAAATCCTTCTATTCCAAATATATTACCTGCCCCTCCGGTCAGAGGGATGGCCCTGCTACTGATGGCTGCTTCGCTTGGCTGGATGTCAGTGAAAGGTTTACATCCCAGACCTGAGAACGCTCGCTCCTGTCTGCGCATCTCTGCGGTACAATAATGCAGGGGGTTAGTAACTTGGGAATAAAGCAGAAAAAAATGAAAGGCTATATAATAAATTGTCCCATCCTTCTATCCTTAACCACTTCCAGGCCGGGCCAATTCTGGCATTCCTCTCCTCACATGTAAAATAACATCATTTTTTTTGCTAGAAAATGACTTAGAACCCTCAAACATTATATCATTTTTTAGCAGAAGCCCTAGAGAATAAAATGGTGGGCATTGCATATTTTTATGTCACACAATATTTGCACAGCAGGTTTTCAAATTTAAAAATTAAATAAATAAATGTTGATGAATATTAATGCACAAAAACACAATATAATACCCAATTGTTCGTAAAATATCAAAGAGGATGTTATACCAAGTAAATACACACCAAACATGTTATTCTTTATAATTGCGTCCACCTAAAATCTCTATAGGCAATGCTTTAAAAGCTTTTACAAGTTTGAGTTTAACATTAAGTATGAGGTCGGGCGCTACAATGATTGCTCTTGCTCTGACGTTCGTGGCGATACCTCACATGGGTGGTGTGATCGCCTTTTTCAATTGCGTGCACATTCCTACGTGCACATTCGCGGGGCCTACGTGCACATTCGCATTTGCATGTGAGTATGGGGGAACAGGGGCACTTTTTTACATTTTATTCTTCTATTTATTTCAAAACAGGACAAATATAAACAAAGTAAGATTTAAATCAATATCTCAATGAATACTAGAAAAATTTCCAGAATTTTGACAAAACTTGAGTTTTATAGAACATTTGTTTAGCTCATTACATGAAAGTAAGGTTAATATAACTTAGATTACAAAATTAAATTTTTACGAATTAGTTGATTCAAAAATGAATACATCCCACATCTAGTATTTTGTATGACCTCCATTATTTGTAAGGAAAGCACCAAGTCTTCTAGGCATGGAATGAACAAGTTGGTGACATATTGCAACATTAATCATTTTCCGTTGTTCAAGAACGACCTCTTTCAGAGCCTGGTTGCTGGATGGAGAGTGATGCTCAACTTGTCTCCTCCGAATTCCCCATAGGTGTTCAATTGGGTTCAGATCAGAAGACATACTTGGCCCCTGAATCACCTATACCCTGTTCTTCAGCACTGGCCTTAGATGTGTGTTTTGGATCATTGTCATGTTGGAAAAGTGCACGGCGACCAAGGGCACAGAGTGTTGGTAGCATCTTCTCTTTCAATACAGAGCAGTACATCTGTGAATTCATGATACCATTAATGAAAGGTAGCTCCCCGACACCAGCAGCACTCATGCAGCTCCACAGAAGGACACTGCCACCACCAGGTTTTACTGTAGGCACCATGCATTTTTCTTTGTACTCCTCACCTTTGCAGCGCTATACAGTTTTGAAGCCATCAGTTCCAAAAACATTTATCTTGGTCTCATCACTCCAGAGTACAGAGTCCCAGAAGTCTTCTTTTTCAGCAAAGGCACTGGAAAATTCTAGGCAGGCTTTTTTTGTGCATGGGCTTTAGGAGAGGCTTCCTTCATGGACAACACCCATGCATGCCATTCCTCTGCAGTGCACGCTGTATTGTGTCACGGGAAACAATCATCCCAGTTTGGCCTTCTACTTCTTTAGCTAACTGCAGTGAACTTGCATGCCAATTTTCTTCAACCCTTCTCATCAGAAGATGCTCCTGTCAAGGATGTCCATGGACGGCCTGGACGTCTCTGTGAGATGGTTGCAGTTCCAACTTTGTTGAATTTTTGCACCTCTTTTGTTCCAGTATTCTGACTGATAAGTAAATCTTTGCTGATCTTCTTCTAGCCTTCACCTTTCTTGTGTAAAGAAATGCTTTTCTTTCTCAGGTCTTGTGGACTTTCTCTTCCAAGTGGTGCCATTGCTGCCAAGATGAAATGGGAAGGGGTTTTCTTTGTTAAGTGATGCCCTTTCATAATCAACTGTCTACTGGACACCTGTTTAATGAATAATTAGATCCACCTGTAGTTGAACTCTTGTTAATTAGGATTTTGTTTGTAGCTTTGCTTCTAAGGATACTTTCATACTGGTGCGGTTCTGGCGTTAGTGGTGAAGCTCTGCTAGTTTTAGTAGCGCTTTACCATTGTTATAGCGGTGCTTTTCGGCTGCTTTCAACCCCAGCTAGCGTCAGAAGAAAGAGTTAAAGCGGGAGTCCACCGGGACTCCGCGTTTTTTTTTTTTTTTTAACGCCAGCAGCTACAAATACTGCAGCTGCTGACTTTTAAATAGTGACACTTACCTGTCCAGTGCGCCCGCGATGTCGGCACCCGAAGCCGATCGCTCGCTCGTGCCGCCGCCATCTTGGGTATGGGAATCAGGAAATGGAGCCTTTCGGCTTCATTTCCCGGTTCCCTACTGCGCATGCGCGAGCCGCGCGGCGCAATCCGGACGGTCCCCGCTGCCTCTGGGAGCTGTGTGTTTCCCAGCAGGCAGCGGGGCACTTGCTGAAGGGGGCGGGCGCTTGCGGAAAGGGGCGTAACGTACGCCCCTTTCCGCAGAGAGCTAGCCCGGAAGTGGGTGCAGTTACCTGGATTATCCAGGTAACTGCACCCCCCTCCCCCCTGAAAGGTGCCGATTGTGGCGCCGGAGGGGGGGGGATTCCGATGAGCGGAAGTCCATTTTAGGGTGGACCTCCGCTTTAACAGCGTTGTGTTGCGGCGCTGCCGAAGCGTTTTGCAGGCACTTTGTCAGCCCTGCCCATTCATTTCAATGGGAAGGTTGTTTTGGGAACGGCGCAAATGGCGCACCGCGTAAAGATACTGCTTGTGGGACTTTTATTCCAATTCTGGAAGCGCACCGCCCCAGTGTGAAAGCACTCAGGCTTTCACACTGGGGAGTTATGAGGGACACTTTTTACAGGCACTTTTTTTTGCGCTAAAATGCCTGAAAAGAGCCCCAGTGTGAAAGTACCCTAAGACTTTTATTGGGGTGTATTCATTTTTGCAGTTTGAATGAATTTTTACGCAAAATACTTTTCTTGTGTTAAAATAAACAAATCTTGGTTACAATCTATGGGCAAAATTTGTGGGAGCATTTTGTAGTATAGTGTCCAATAGAAAATATTGATTCTGAAAGGAAAATAAAGGATTTTAAAGTGTACTCATTTATGCTGAGCACTGTGTATGTATGTATGTATATATATACTCACACACAGTTTATATATATATATATAGCACCCTGGAGTTTAGGCAGGGTTATGCCGCGTACACACGACCGGACTTAAGTCCGGCAGACTTTCGACGGAGTTCTGACGGAGTTCTGACAGAGTTCTGACAGAGTTCTGACAGAGTTCTGACGGAGTTTCCGAATGAACAGACTTGGCCACACACAATCACACCAAAGTCCGACGGATTCGAACGTGATGACGTACGACCGGACTAGAATAAGGAAGTACATAGCCAGTAGCCAATAGCTGCCCTCGCATCGGTTTTTGTCCGTCGGACTAGCACACACACGAGCGGATTTCTCGGTAGGAACTGGGTCCGGCGGAGTTCTGGCAGAAAAATTTGAAACATGTTCCATTTCTAAAGTCTGTCAGACTTTTGCAAATCAAAAGTCCGCTGCAGCCCACACACGATCGAATAGTCTGCCGGAATCATTCCGTCAGACTTTTGATGTTGAAAAGTCTGGTCGTGTGTACGCGGCATTACTCTTTCCAAATGTACTTGCCAGGAATAGTTATCCTGGTTGATTGATAGAGATCTATTGATTTCTCCCTAAGTTTGGCCTTGTTGCACTTTCCTCTTCTACCACTAGGTGGCCAGGTACTTGGTGGTACTAGATATGAGAAGGGCAACGCAAGGTCAGATTATGGGTATATGGGATATCTCAGCCAATGGGCAGGGGTTTTCTTGGATACCTTGGCCTACTGGGAGAGCCTATATATTTGAGTGGAGTGAATTGATGTTCTGAACCACCTGAACAGCTGCCTGGGTGGACGTGTGTTGTATTGCCTGGGCTGCTAGGCCAGAGTTTGGGCCTATCCCGGGCACACCTGGCTGCTAGGCTGTCTAAGGGCCAATCCAGAAGCAAAAAAGCAGCACAGGGTTGGGACTGCGGCTTGCAGTCCAACCAAAAGTTACCCGGCCGGAGAACCTGTTGTGGTCAGAAAGATAGAGGGGAAGCTGTTGTAAGTAAGGGACCATCAGCCTAATTACCAGGGACCACAGTGAGTAACTGAAGCGAGTACTGGAGCAGCATTCTCACCAAACGGGGACGGTGAAGAATCGGTAAACTTCAGGACTGAGCAGGTCAGTGGGGTGAAGTCTGAGAGGTATCTTGAGTGCCTAGCTTGGGACCCAGCAGAGAGACAGAAATGGGAACAAGATATGGGTCCGATAGTTGATGAGCTGTGGGACAATGTCCTTGAATCAATACTAGATAGCTCACTGAACACATCACAAAGACTCTGCCAACTGTATATTGTGCTCCGTGTGCACTATACTCCCTTAAAATTACACTGCATGGGTATCCTACAAACGTTACTGTGAGCTAAGTGCATCACTATAAATGGGGATCTTATACATCCTAAACAAATAAAATGACGGTTGTTGCAATATATCTGTCACGCCATATTTGCTAAGCAGTCTTACAAGCGTACTTTTTTTGGAAAAAATACACTTTGGAAAAAAAGATAACAGTAAAGTTAGCCCAATTTTTATTTTTATAAATTGTGAATATTGTGAAAGATAATGTTATGCCAAGTAAATTGATACCCACATTTCACGTTTCAAAATTGCACCTGCCATGGAATGGCGACAAGCTTTTACCTTTAAAAATCTCGATAGGCGACGTTTAAAAAATTCTACAGGTTGCATGTTTTGAGTTACAGAGGAGCTAGAATTATTGCTCTCGCTCTACGAATCGCGGCGACACCTCACATGTGTGATTTGAACCCCGTTTTCATATGCGGGCGCTACTCACATATGCGTTCACTTCTGCATGCAAGCTTACGTTTTATTTTTTATTTTTACACTGTTTTAAAAAAAAAAAAAGAAAAATCGTGTCACTTTTATTTCTATTACAAGGAATGTAAACATCCCTTGTAATAGAAATAAAACATGACAGGACCTCTTAAATATGAGATCTGGGGTCAAAAAGACTTCAGATCTCATATTTACACTAAAATGTAATAATAATAAAAAAATAAGAATAAAAAAAAGTTATAATTTAAAAAAAGAATTTAAAAAATGGCCCTTTAAGAGCTATGGGAGGAAGTGACATTTTGACGTTGCTTCCTCCCTGCAATGGTATGGAGACGGGTGGGGGCCATCTTCCCCTCACTAGTCTCCATAACCAGCAAGGGTGAGGATCCGAACGCCTCCGCCGCTGCTGACGGCTCCGGTAAGTGGTGGAGGGCACCGGAGTGTGACGGGAGGGGTGGGCCTCTCCCACCACCGATAAAAGTGATCTAACGGCGAAGCCGCCGCAGAGACCCCTTTTATCTACAAGCGGACCGCCGGCCGAAGAGGATATCGGGGTTAGGGCAGCTAGCTGCTGCTATAACAACGATATTCCTCTTCAAACTTAAGACATATATCGGCATGCGGCGGTCCATAAGTCAACTTGAAAAATTAAAATTGCAGCACCGTGGTTGTCTGCACAGGTTTGATAGGCTATAGGATGACTGGCTAGCAGTACCAGATCATACACCCATGGATTCAGTAATGTATAGAATAGTGGGTTAAATTGTACCTTATAGTAATCAAGGATGTTGTTGGACCTGTTCACCTGTATTTCTTACCAAATGTTTGCAGCTGTGCGCATTTCCGCCTGTATGGAGCGTGTGTGCCACCGGCATGTCGCTTCTGCTGTAAATGATCACAGCAGATGCCGATCTGCTGGTGCCAGACACTTCATGTCCTCCGACACCCACCAATCATCGGTAAAGAACACAGAAAGGTGATCTGCCTATGTAAACAAGGCAGATCGCCGTTCTGACAGGGGAAGGAATGGATTCTGTGTTCCAGAAAAGCAGGGACTAGAATCCATTTCTTCCCCTAGCAAAAACCCCTCACAGCATACATACTGGTTAGGCACACATTTAAGCCTTTGATCGCCCTGGATGTTTAACTCCTTTCCAGCTAGTTTCATTAGTACAGTGACAGTTCATATTTTTAGCATTGATCACTGTAATTAGTGTCACTGCTTCCCAAAAAGTGTCGGTTAGTTTCTGATTGTCCACCGCAATATTGCAGTCTCGCTATAAGTCACTGATCGCCCCTATTACTAGTGAAAAAAATTAAAAAATAGATAGAAATTCCAGTATATATCCCATAGTTATATATAGCTATAACATTCATCTAAACCAATCAATATACACTTATTGAGATTTATTTTTTTACCAAAAAACATGTAGTAGAATTCATATTGACCTACATTTTTGAAGAATTTTTATTTTTATTTTTTAATGGGTAGGTTTTATGGCAGAAAGTAAAAAATAATGTTTTGCTTTTTCTTCTAAATTTACGTTTTCTTTTTGTTTATAGCGCAAAAAATACAGCAAGATCAAATACCACCAGAAGAAAGCTCTATGGAAAAAAAAATTCATAAATGTTGTTTGGGTAAAGTGTCGCACAACCACGCAATTGTCAGTTAAAGTAACGCAGTGCCGTATCGTAAAAAATGCTCTGGTCAGGAAGTGGGGGGTAACTCTTCCGGAGGTCAAGTGGTTAAAGTGGAAACCATTACATTAATATAACGCAGGTTACTCCTTTTTCAGTCACTGTTCGGCCATGGTGAAAACACATTAGTCTATAAAATATGCTGAGTAATCCCTTTTCCAGGTAAGACTGCACCATGGGAAATCGTGTAACGCAATATCAGTGTAAATTACAGGGCTGACTTGATCATGGACAATGCCTATAAAAAGAATGCAGTGTCCTTGGTGACATTAAAGCAATCTAAGCGTTCAGAAGGCAATAAAAAAAATTGACAGCTACTGCGCCTTATAAAAAAAAAAGTGCTTAGTTTCAATAAGATCAATATTATGAGTATCATCATCATGTATATTGATGGGTAGCATCTGGTACAGTTCACCTCGGTTTTTTATTGCCTGGTCCCACAGAATCTTCTGAATGTCCTCAGTCCAAGCTTCCTTGACATCGGCAGATGGAGCCTGAAAAGTGTAGGTGTCCTCCGATTTCCTCCTCCGAAACCAGATTTCAAAGCAGAGTCCGCTGCCTCCCAATGTGTGAGTTAAGCCGATTTCTGAAGTCTGAGAAAAGTCAAGGATGGAAGATACTGTATATTAAAGTGTTACTAAACCCAGGACTCTGCATTCACTATATCTGGTCTCCCGCAGTACACAGAACATGGAAATGCAATTAGTTTAGTAAATATAAAATGCTAAATACCTTTTCTCATCAGCAGTATGACTTCCACCATTGACCAACCAAGCACTGGTTAAAACTTGTAGGAGGAGTTTTTTGACTATCCAATGAGACTGCAGAACTCCTGACCCTCTGTTTGGACAGTGCTGATTGGCCCTGTGCTGATCTCATGCTCTCTCCCAAGAAAAAAACCCTCTCTAGTAATACACACCAAACTGAGCATGTGCAGCCTGACTCCATAGACTCTGTGTTATCAGGAAATTATCAGGGGACAGCAGAAGAAGGATCTGAGATGACAGCATAATGCAGCCTTTGTACGCAATGTGGAGGATTAACCCTTTAGGTTCAGTACAGTGAGTATAACAAGCATGCTTTACTGCATATAACGGCTGATTTTACTGTTGTGGGTTTAGTAACATTACCACTTGCTGGTGTCGTGTCATATTTTGCTCCCCATCGTACAATGCTCTGGAAGTGACGTTGCGGCCAGAAATTTCGTACTGCGCATGCGCGATGCGTTCCAAACACTTGCGCCATGTGTTCCAAAGGATTTGCGGCAATGCAGTTCAGTGAATCCGTCACATAATATCACGGAAGTGACGTTAAACTTTAGACGGAGTGGAAAAGGGGGTGTAGAACGGCAATGCTGTGAAAAGTTGTTGTGCCACATCCAATATAGAGACTACAAAAATAGGGGAAACCCTGGCGGTGGACTTTAAAGACACGTACGAGCATAGAGTATAGTAAGAAAGGTTTTAATTGCACATGATTTTATATCAATTTAATAAATAAATAAAACCTTTCTTTACTATACTCTTTGCTATACTCTATGCTCTATGCTCATACGTGCCTTTAAAGTCCACCGCCAGGGGTTCCCCTATTTTAGACGGAGCGGAGAGCAGTGGAGAGAGAGTGGGTAACCGTGGCTGGGGGAGGGGATTACCTCCCCTATGTGGATTCGGGGAAGGAATTATCTGACGGTTTCAGTGGTCTGCATTGCCGCAAATCCACACAAATCCACATTCTGTCAGGGGAGAGGAGACAGATCGTGTGTTCCTAGTATATAGGAACAGCGATCAGTCTCCTCCCCCAGTCAGTCCCATCCCCCACAGTTAGAACACACACTGAGGGAACACATTTAATCCCTTGGTCGCCCCCTAGTGTTAACCCCTTCCCTGCCAGTGACATTTACAAAGTAATCAGTGGCTATTTTTAGCTCTGATCGCTGTATAAATGCCAATGGTCCCAAAAAAGTATCAAAAGTGTCCGATCTGTCCGCCGCAATGTCGCAGTCTCAGTAAAAATCACAGATCTCCGCCATTAGAAAAAAAAATGCCATAAATCCCCTATTCTGTAGAGGCTATAACTTTTGCGCAAACGGATCAATATACGATTATTGCGATTTTTTCTGCCAAAAATATGTAGAAGATATATCGGCCTAAACTGATGAAGAATTTTTTTTATTATTATTATTATTATTTGGGATATTTATTATAGCAAAAAGTTAAAAATATTGTGTTTTTTTCCAAATTATCGCTCTTTTTTTGTTTATAGCGCAAAAAATAAAAAACCTGGATATGCTGTCCAGTTCTGGGCACCAGTCCTCAGGAAGGATGTACTGGAAATGGAGCGAGTACAAAGAAGGGCAACAAAGCTAATAAAGGGTCTGGAGGATATTAGTTATGAGGAAAGGTTACGAGCACTGAACTTATTCTCTCTGGAGAAAAGACGCTTGAGAGGGGATATGATTTCAATATACAAATACCGTACTGGTGACCCCACAATAGGGATAAAACTTTTTTGCAAAAGGGAGTTTAACAAGACTCGTGGCCACTCATTAAAATTAGAAGAAAAGAGGTTTAACCTTAACCAGTTGCCGACCAGCGCACGCCGATGTACGTCGGCAGAATGGCACGGGCAGGCAAATGGGCGTACCTGTACGTCCCTTTAAATTTGCCGCCCTGCCAACGGGAGCGCGCCGCCGGGACCCCCGTGAGTCCGGTCGCGGGACCTGTGGACTCGATCGCCGCGGGCATACCCGCGATCATCTCACGGAGCGGCCGAATGAAGAAATGCCGTTGTAAACAGCATTTCTCCATTCTGCCTAGCTACTAGTGACGCTGATCTCTGCTCCATGTGATTGGAGCAGAGATCAGTGTTCACTAAATTAAAGCCCAGCCCCCAACAGTTAGTAACACACCCCTAGGAACACTTAACCCCTACACTGCCACCCACTGGTTAACCCCTTCACTGCCAGTGTCATTTACACAGGAATCACTGCATTTATATAGCACTGATTGAGGTATAAATGACAATGGTCCCAAAAATGTGTCAAAAATGTCCAATATGTCCACCATAATGTCGCAGTCACAATAAAAATCGCTGATCGCCGCCATTACTAGTAAAAAAAAAAAATATTAATAAAAATGCCATAAAACTATCCCCTATTTTGTAAACGCTATAACTTTTGCGCAAACCAATCAATAATCGCTTATTGCGATTTTTTTACCAAAAATATGTAGAAGAATACGTATCGGCCTAAACTGAGGGAAAAAAATGTTTTTTTATATATTTTTGGGGGATATTTATTATAACAAGTAAAAAATAATGCGTTTTTTTCAAAATTGTCCCTCTATTTTTGTTTATAGCGTAAAAAATAAAAACCGCAGAGGTGATCAAATACCACCAAAAGAAAGCTCTATTTGTAGGACAAAAAGGACGTAAATTTTGTTTGGGAGCCATGTCGCAAGACTGCGCAATTGTCAGTTAAAGCGACGCAGTGCCGAATCGCAAAAAGTGGTCTGGTCTTTGACCAGCAAAATGGTCCGGTCTGTAAGTGGTTAAACTACATAGAGGGTTCTTTACTGTAAGAGCGGCAAGGATGTGGAATTCCCTTCCACAGGCGGTGGTCTCAGCGGGGCATATTGATAGTTCCAAGAAACTATTAGATAACCACCTGAACGACAAAACATACAGAGATATACAATGTAATACTGACCTATAATCACACACATAGGTTGGACTTTATGGATTTGTGTCTTTTTTCAACATCACCTACTATGTAACTATGTAAAGCTCTAAAAAGTGATCCACCACAGACGATAAAAGTTGGTGAGGATAGTAGCGGCAGGAATTTGAGATTTTTTCTGCGCTTCTCAGCTGCTTGCTCAAGCTCTCAGTTCCTTCCTGCTAAACCAGCCAAATTTCAATCAAACTAGGCAGACTGGTTGTACTGAAGTCTATCGATCGACTTCAGTACAACCAGCCTGTTTGTTTTGCCGTGCGATCACAGCTGGTGTCTATAGCCACTGGCAGTGATCATTGCATTCTGACGGCTGGAAACCTCCTGCTGTCAGAATAGAATAGCACTGCGGGAGGGATTCCCCCATCAACAAGGGCTGTGATAATGGAGGAATTGAGTAATGTTCTTTCCTTCCACCTGTAGTTGAAGGAAAGAAAATCATATAATGTACGGCCTGCCTTAGAGAATACTCTTATCAATAGCTACAAGAAACCATTGGATTACCTTAAAGGACTGTTTGTACACATAGATTTCCTTTCCCGAGGCGGCTTTTTTTGTTTTACTGAACAGAATCAGGTCTTCAAAGAGGAACACCCTCCTCAGGCACTTTCTCTTCCTGTAGGAGATCACAAACTCCCCTTGGCATAGCAGTCGGCCTTGTTCCTTCAGGTTAACCTATAAAAATAGACGTGAGCGTAACAAAAAAAAACCACAAGGGCATTAAAAAGGGGATAAATATAGTGAAACCAGGTTAAAAAAGTATGTCAGCGTCTTTCACCTGCTCTACTTTGCAAAGAAAAAAAGATAATCTCTGAAATAAAAACCTTTCACAATGATCCTTTCATTGGACCTGAGCATGACACATTAGCATTATTATTATTATTATTCATTTTTTTATACACGATTTATATAGCGTCAAACGTTTACGCAGCGCTTTACAATGTAGAGGGGGGGATGGTACAATACAGAAGGGACAGGAGGGCCCGGCTCGTAGAGCTTACATTCTAAAGGGAGATGGTGGTGGTACAAAAGGTATTAGATGCAGGGAATGATTTGATGGAGGTGGCTCGGGGGCAGTTGTTGGGTGTGGGATAGGCTTCCCTGAATAAGTGGGTTTTCACGGATCTCCTAAAAGTGGGCAGGTTAGGGGCTGATCGGATATACCGGGGCAGGGAGTTCCAGAGGATGGGAGAGGCTCTGGAGAAGTCCTGAAGGCGAGCATGAGAGGAGGTAACAAGGGAGCTAGAAAGCAGGAGGTCCTGGGAGTAGCGCAGGGGGCAATTTGGGCAATATCTGCAGATGAGGTTGGTGATATTGCATTAAGGTAAATCTAGAAATACCATTTCTGGCCTTCTGAAATTGCTAGTTGCCTGGCTGTTATTTTGATCCTCTGGTCTAATACTTCTATGTCATTGACCCCCCAAAAAAGTAAGCAGAGCAGGGAAGTCAGAGAAAAGATGAAAGTTCTTATTTGTTCACTTGTTCTTACTTGTTATTGACTCAAGCCTTAGTTAAAGAGTCACCAAACCCAGGATCCTGCATTCCCTATATCTGCTCTTCCACGGTACACAGAACATGAAAATGCAATCGTTTCAGTAAATATAAAATGCTAAATACCTTTTTTCATCAGCAGTATTAAGCAGTCACTTTTATCAGTGTCCAGCAGACCAAATCTTGTAGGAGGAGTTTTCATTCTACCCTTACTGTCCTATGAGGCTGCAGGACCCCTGACCCTCTGTCCGGACAGTGCTGATTGGCCCTGTGCTGATCACATGCACCCTCCTAAGAAAAAAAAACCTCTCTAGCGATACACACCAAACTGAGCATGTGCAGAGTAACTACAAATGCACTGTCTCATCAGGAGATGGATTGGGGACAGTGGAAGAAGGGGGGATCAGAGAAGACAGGATCAAACAGCCTTTTTACACAAAGCAGAGGATTAACTCCTTAGGTTCCACAGTGAGTATAACAAACCTGCTTTACTGCAAATACAGACTGATTTTACTGTTGTGGGTTTAGTAACACTTTAAAGCCATCGGGGCAGATTGGCAGCCAGGAGTTTAGCATTTCTGAGAGGGCAGTAAAAGGGGTGAATGGTAGGGTTGCCACCTGTCCAGGATTCACCCGGACAGTTTGGGTTTGGAACCATGCGTCCGGGTTTCAGACTGCATGAAACCCGGACACATTATTCAGACTGGACTATGGCTACCCAGCAGGGTTGCTGGCTAGAGTTGTCTAAGCTGAGAGTTACTTTTACATTCTTTCACGCTGCCCGAAGCCAGCACTAACAACCCCCCCAACACACACACAGACGGGAGAGGAGAGAGGGCTCGATCTGCACCTCTCCCCCCCCCCCCCCCACCCACCCTCTACCCCTCTGTGTCTGCCCACACTCCAATCCCGGGCACTGTACTTCAGAAAAGGAAAGTGGGGGCTGGAAACTTGAAGTCCAGTAGCCTCACATACATCTGGATGAGAGGTGCTGAATACCAAGGGGTGAGTGAGCTCACCATCCACCCCAGTCTGTGACTGAAGTCTCCCCCTTCTCTCTCCTGCCTCTGAGAGAGTACACTGAGGTATATCAGGGTTCTCAGAGCACCCCTTACATCAGATTTCCCCTTTACACCAGAGGCCACAGTGTTTCCTCTCCATACATCAGAGTTCTCAGTGTTCCTCCTTAAATCCGGGTTCCCCGAGGATCCCTTATGTCAGAGTCCCCAGAGTTCTCCTTATCATCGGAGTCTGCAGAGTCCCCCCTTACAGTGAAAAGGAACACTACGAGTTCAGATGTTAAAAGGGGAGCTCTGCAGACTCTGATGTAAAGGGGGCCCTTGTTATTAATTACATATCATTAGAAATGTTATTTAATAACAATATATATATATATATATATATATATATATATATAGTTTATAATATTTAAAAAAGAAATTGCTGTGTGCCGCTAAAGTGTTCGGGTTTGACTTGAAGAAAAGGTGGCAACCCTAGTGAGTGGAGAATTTTGACTTGTCAAGCTGCTTAGGTGAAATCTGCATAACAAAACAGAAAATCGAGGATATTTCTCTGCCTGGGAGTCACAGAAGTTAATAGCTGAGTACAGCCATCCATAGGAATCAATGGCTCTATGCAGCTTTACATAGGTATTTGCAGGTTTTTGCGTAAACAAGCATACGCATACGGATGTACGACTCTGGATACAAGCTGTAAGCGTGTGTGGGCCTATGCAAGTATCACCACCCTTTAGAATGTAAGCTCTACGAGCAGGGCCCTCCTGTCCCTTCTGTAGTGTACTGTAATTGTGCTGTCCCCCCTCTACATTGTAAAGCGCTGCGTAAACCGTTGGCGCTATATAAATCCTGAATAATGATATTAATAATCAGCATAAAGCTATATACAGCCATTGAGTTTTATGGGTGGGTGTAGGTCCATATGCATGTTCTGTTTGATACAAGTACTAGTGTATACCTGCACACAGACATAGATTTTTTATGGGTTGCTGTAGGCCCCAGCAGTAGGGAAATACGCCCAAAATTTACATTGCATGGTCCCAGGCACTCATGTTCATGCAAAGGGTGTTTGTGCTTGGGTGTATTAGGGTAGTTTAGTTTATTCTAGTTTCGTTTATTTTATTTATGATCATTAATTATATGCTGATGTTTTTTTTATTTTTGATATGTTCTTAGAAATCCACTAATTAGGGGGTCTAGGTTTATCTTAATTGCTTGCCTTAAGTCATACTGTGCTAATTAGCTGTAAATCCTAATGGCTTATTAAAGCTGAATTCCAGGTAGACAGCAACATCAATGCAGTAATGTATCCTATAAAGAGAACCCGCCACCACTTAGCACGTTCTAAGTTTAAATGACCATTCAATAGTGTACTTTGTCATTTGTAAAAATTGGAATGGAATCTGAATGTCTGATTCCAAGGTTCATTGCCCCTCGTTTCTGCTCCCTCTCCTTCTAGCTTCTTCAGCAGTGACTCCCAGGAGGACAATTGCATAAAAGCTCAGATGAACGGCCCAAGGCACGGCATGGGAACCTGGAGATGTGTGGCAACCAGGGCGGATCAAGGGATAGGCAGAAAAGACGGTCACCTTAGTTAGGCACCTTTGCAGGAGGACCTGAAAATGACAACACCAGACGAATGTCCCTCAACTGGATCGGGAGGACTCAAAAGAGATCTGGGAGAGGTCATTCACACAACTCTTCTCCATTAGGGACTGCCTAATTCAATGTAAAATTGCACAACTTGCTAATTTTACACCACACAAGCTCCATAAGCTTAGCCCAGCAAACTCTTCCTCCTGCTGGCGGTGCGATCACTCTGTGGGGGACTTTTTACATATCTTCTGGATTTGTCCAGCTATCACTCAATATTGGCATAACGTTGTGAATGTTGCCTGCTAAAGAGGAGGGCCGGTTTTAAAAAAAATAAAAATAAAAGTCAGCAGCTGCAAACATTGTAGCTGCTGACTTTTAATAAGCACACTTACCTGTCCAGGGCGCCCGCGATGTCGGCCGCCCGAGGCTGACCCGTCCCTCGGTCTCAGGTCCCGGCGCCGCCATTTTGGCTAAGGGAAACAGGCAGTGGAGCCTTGCGGCTTCACTGGCCGCTTCCTACTGTGCATGCGCGAGTCGCGCAGCGCTTTGTGAATGGGACGCGCTGTGTTCTGGGACACACACAGTTCCCAGAACACAGCACAACCCATTACCCAGAAGACAATGCAACGATGAGAGAAGAAAGAAGATCTCCGCGGAGGAGGAAGAGGCAGATTAGAATGATGTGCCTAGCAACAGGCATTTCTGGTAAGTTAAAAAAAAAAATTCATTTTTTTTTTATGATTTTTTTTCTAATTTTTAATGTATTTTTTTTTCAGGGTGGCCCTCCACTCTTGGTGGAAGGTCTGGTCCTTACTATGTGGAACGGACACTCCTGATCCTCCTACTGTTTTATGCTAGAAAAGCTATTATGTTACATTGGAAAAGGCCCTCTCTTGCCGCTAATAATTTTTGGAAGCACCTTGTGAACTCTACTCTACCTTTCTACCAAGCCACTTACAGTAACAGAAGTTTTTTTTTTTTTTGATCCATGGTGGTGCTTAAAAACCAAAAACAGAAAAACCATTAAGTGAACAGAATACGTGCATGTGAAACACACGCACACTAAAAAGTTCACTTAAGAGTGTGCTTTGTCCACCCCCCCAAAAGGGTATAACCTCTCCCTGATCCCCTGGGGCGCAAGGCTCAGATAGAGTTCCACATGGTCTGTCTAGCCAGAAGGTCTGGCAGACCCCTCTCTTCATGGAGAGCAGAAGCCGACCACCAAGTAGGTTGAGGGGCTCTCCCGCAGATAGAACCCCCAGAGGAGGAAGGAGCCTGAGGGCCACACATCCTCTCCCTGGACTTCAGGGCAAGCCCGAGGACTCACACCCCCAATCCTAGTGCGAAAAAAACACACGCAAAACTGAAAGTGACAAAACAGTGGAGGAAGAATAAATAAGTGGCTGTGCAATGTGCACTGGCCGGGCCCTGAGGACTGGTAACAGAAATTGCCCAGGACTTAACCATAAAAGGATCAGTACAGAAAAAAGTAGTGCTGTGAGTTTGTGCTGGTTCACACCTAGGGCAACCACCCCCCGGGGGCAAAGGCACCGCAGACTCTCTGCCCTTCCAGTCCATGGCCAGACAAGGTAGATCCATTCAAATCAGGAGGAACTGGGCCCATCCATTTTTTCTGGGGGAATTACTCCCATGCCCCAACTGCCTGTGGAAGCCCCGGTTTCTGTTCCAGCAGGTATCAGCCTTCAGAACCCCCATCACTCCTGCAGTGGTACTATAGAGCCAATCATCCCCATCATAAGGCAGGAAAAATGGCATAGTACCCATACTGGTCACTGATAAGAACAGATACTACAATTAATCTTAGCCAAAAAGCCAGGAAACAATACACTTACAGTAACAGAAGCAGTGGTGGCTGATGCTAACATTTTTTTTTGGGGGGGGGGGGGCAGCAAACAACCCCCCCCCCCCCAGGTCTGCAATAATCCCTCCAGGGTCACAGTGGCTTCCCCGGCATCTCCTCCCGGCTAACCCAGTCTTCTTTAGATCTGCCTCCTGTGCTGATTGGCTGGGATAAGAAGCCGGAAATCGATAGTGAATATTGATTCGCTAGTGTCACAAGAAGTTGTCCAAAAAAATTCACTAAGCTGTGGGCAGGCTGGCTTGAGGATCCCTCTATGGCTACAGCCCCTAAAGTTCAATTACAACTTTAGTTGTGGTTGAGTTAACACTTGATACAACTTCACAATCCAAATACTCCTGCAGACTATTCCTCCAGCCTGAGGTCAGTATTACGGTACAGACATCACTTATGGAGCTGGAGGATGTACCAATAGATTACGAGTGCAGTGACCTCACCACACTTGTGCTGTCCCTCTGCTGCAGTGGCTGATGGGATTTGTAGTCTCTCCATTCACAGATATCTGTAAATGGAAAAGGTGGCTGTACATGCACAAGTTTACCAACTTTAAATTAATGGCATTTAAAGTGTTACTAAACCCAGGACCCTGCATTCACTCTATCTGGTCTCCCACAGTACAAAGAATATGGACATGCAATAGCTTTAGTACATATAAACTACTAGACAGCTTTTATCATCAGCAGTATATAGCAGTCTAGTGACTTCTATCAGTACCTGGTTAAGCTTGTAGGAGGAGTTTTCATACTGCACTGAGCTGTCCCATCAGGATCGAGGACCCCTGACCCTCTGTCTGAAAAGTGCTGATCACATGCACTCTCAAAAGAAAAAAAAAACTCTCTAGCAATAAACACCAAACTGAGCATGTGCAGCCTGACTCCACTAACTCTGTCATACATACAGGACCAAACACCTTTTTTACACAATGCAGGGGATTAACCCCTTTGGTTCCACAGTGAGTATAACAAGCATGCTTTACTGCATATACACCATGATTTTACTGTTGTAAACCCAGTAACACTTTAAGATGGCCATACAATATACAATTTTCTTTAGATTCACCTTTACCTATGTAGTGCAAGGGCCTGCCTGATTGCAAACAAATTGAAAGTTTTTAGGTTGGACCTCATATTATATGGTTTTGGTAAATCTAATGCGGCGTACACACGACCTTCGGCGGAGTTCCGATGGACTTTCCGAATGAACGGACTTGGCCACACACAATCACACCAAAGTCTGACGGATTCGAACACGATGATGTACGACCAGACTAGAATATAGAAGTTCATAGCCAGTAGCCAATAGCTGCCCTCGCATCCGTTTTTTTTTTCTGTTGGACTAGCACGAACGGATTTCTCGGTCCGGCGGAGTTCCAGTGGGAAAATTTAAAACATGTTCTATTTCTAAAGTCCGCCGGATTTTTGGCAAGCAAAGGTCCGATGGAGCCCACATACGTTCGAATTGTCCGATGGACTCGTTCCGTCGGACCTTTGCTGTCAAAAAGTCTGGTCGTGTGTACGCGGCATAAAGGAAAATTGTACAAGAGGGATTGTATAATGTATGGCCAGCCTAGGCAGAAGCCTGCTGGGATTCAGGTAAGTCTGAGGGGGGTATAGGTTTAGGGTTGGGGGGGCTGGGGAATGGCACCATGTTACTTAGTAAATATGGGTGTAGCATGAAACATGTTGTGAAAGGTGGAATTAGCCTTTAACGCTGCGAACATGCTTACAGTAGCAGGGAGCAGAGTGGGTGCAATGATGACTCATTAGCATGCTGCTGTCCTTTCATTGTCCAATCAGCAGGCTGAAGAGGTTGTGCCCTGGACTGAGATGAACTGCTTAAAGCGGTTGTATAGTCTTTTTTATAACTTTTATTTTAAAAAAATCTCCTAAACCTGTACGGTTTAGGAGATATTCCTCTCGCATTGCGCCGCTGACTGCAGCGGCGCATGCGCACAGGGGATTCTCAGCTGAAAGTCCTGCAGACGCCAGACCCTGCCGGAAAGAAATCTCCCGCGCGCATGCCTCACAGCACCGGAGCCGCAATACCCGGAAGACACGCCGAGGGAACATGTCAGCTCCCTCTGCATGGATTGGGGGAGATGTCGGGGCTTCGTTCTAAGGTAAGTATTTCATAATGAGCTAGTATGCGGTGCATACTAGCTCATTATGACTTTTCCCTTGCAGGGCTGAAAAAGAAAAAAAAACGCCAGTGGGTTTACTCCTGCTTTAACTGCAGTGAAGGTCCAGGACCTGGCTTGGCTGTCTTGCATAGGTGTATAAAACTCGACTAAAGGGAATGACATTTTTTTTTCTGAGACGGTTCCCATCTTTCCACTGTGTATTCAACTATTTTCCTGGAATTCAGCTTTTAGTTTTTAAATATTAATAAATTCTAAAGCCAGAAACCTGCACTTGGGAGATCATTGCACAGGGCCGGTCTGGCGGTATGTTACGCGCAAAGAGGTCACTTCACGCTACGTCTATTCAACCGGTGAAGATGCTGATGTTGGGTTTTCGATGACAGGTGACATGAAAGCGGTGACAGGAAATACATCCAGGACAGGTGTCCTATTCTTGCAGCATGTGGTTGTGCTTGTCAGGGGACAGGATAATCTCAGAGCTGTTTGTACTAACATCACTAGCCTGGTTACCCCCTGTTGACCCCTGTTGTTCCGCTCTCCTCGCCTGGGATTTGTCCATATTGTAAATGATGCTCTTCTCCAGCAGCTTCTAGATAATTCTGTACTCTGTCTCTGTCCCCATGTGATATCTTCGCTGTGCCCCAGTCCATTCCTGCGTGTATGTGATTAATCTCACTCCTCCTCTTGTCTCCCTCTGCTGCGTTCCGAGCAGTTACTCTTGCTGCTCAATATGTCTCGCTCTCCCTTATGTCCCCTCTCGCGCACTGGTAATCCACTTTACCTCTAATAGCCATAAATGCTTTGATGCTGCTGATATTACATCTTCCTCGCTACATTTCACTGGGAATTTAAAACCTGTCTGTCACCTATCTGCTTCCATCTTTCAAGGGGATGGAAGGAGCAGATCCTATGTAACCTTCTACTCAAAGATGTCAATTATCTATTGAGACAATCAGGCTTATTTTCCCGCGTACTGCAACGGAGCGGCCCTCTTGCACGAAATCACGTACAGGTACGTGATTTTGTGAACAGGGTCTTGGGCACACGCGACCCGCTCCCACTGTGATTGGACACAGCGAGAGCCTATCAGCGTTTCTGGCAGACGCGATATCCGCCTGGGACCCGCCGATTGTTCTCTGGAGAGGCAGAACAAGCGGTCTGCCTATGTAGCCAAAGCAGATCATCGTTCTGTGAGAGCGGAAGATGGAGATTTTATGTTTCTACTAAGCAGAAAAACAGATCTCTGTCTACCTCCAGGTACAGCATCCCCCCCACAGTTAGAAAGCAACCCCTAGGGACGCTCTAGACCCTTTGATCACCCCGATGTTAACCCCTTCCCTGCCAGTGTTATTAGTACAGTAATAGTGTGTATTTTTTTAGCACTGATTACTGTATTATGCCCTGTACACACAGTCGGAATTTCCGACGGAAAATGTGCGGTCGGATCGCGTTGTCAGAAAATCCGATCGTGTGTGGGCTCCAGCGGACTTTTTCCATCGGAAGTTCAGACACACAAAGTTTGAGTGCAGGATCTTAAATTTTCCGAAAACAAAATCGGATCGTTTAAATTCTGATCGTTTGTAGACAATTCCGATGGACAAAGTGCCACTCATGCTCAGAATAAATTAAGAGACCACAGCTATTGGCTACTGGCCCATTTATAGTGCTGACGTGTTGTGCGTCACCTCGATAGGAATGATCAGATTTCCCGACAACTTTGTTCGGCCGTGTGTATGCAAGACAAGTTTGGCACAAAATCAGTTGGAAAAAAAATTGATGGATTTTGTTGTCATGTGTATGGGGAATTATTGTCACTGGTCCCCAAAAAGTGTCAAACGTGTCAGTTAGGTGTCCGATTTGTTTGGTGAGACATTCGTGCCTTGGAATTAAATTAACCTGTATATATGGGCCGCTGCTATCCAAAATTATCCCCGCAGAGGTAGGGTAAATGAATGAAAGTAAATGAAACAGTGCTTGCTTCTCCTATGGAATTAAGGGTATGACCTGATACTAAATATTAAAGAAGTGGATCCTTATACCAACTAAATAGTTGTGTATCAATAGATTAAACTGAATAATAAGGTGACAATATTACCTCATATTTTACAGTGCATAAATTGACAAACTTAAAAATTAATAAATAATAATATATTAATAATAATAAATAATAAAGTGACCAGGGCTGGACTGGGAATAAAATCCAGCCCTGTAAAAAATTTCATACCAGCCCTATAGCATTATTAAAGCGCAACATAATAACGTCATTATTTTCTTGTTCATAAAAGGGAAAACCATAAATTTTAAAGCACATTTGAAGAGTGTATTACATATAGATTAGACAGATATATATATATATATTATATATATATATATATATATATATATATATATATATATATATATATATATATATATATATATAAAAGCAAATTCCAGTTAAAAGTGGTCAATGATCAAGGGGGACCCCAGGAATTCAAAACATGGGGGGGGTCACCTTCCGCAGAAAGAATACACTAAGGTAAGGAGGGGTGGGTTACTGATATATTTATATCAGTGCCCCCTTACATTATCGTATTTACTCCCCTCTTACATGAGTGACCCCCTCAGACTGGCCTAGCGCGCTATCACTGACCTCCTCTCAGGTACACCATGCAGGGCTCAGTCAGTCGGCTCCAGCTCGGCAGCTCAGTGGTTTTATCCTATAGTGTCCTCTCCACAGTCCACACATGTCTGACTTCTCCCATGACCCCCATCCCGACGGTGCTCCCACTCTTGACTCCTCTCCAGACTCCCTCAGAGACTGCAGACATGATACAGGAGCTCAATGCAGCCTCATCAGTGCCAACAAAATGCAGCCTCACTGTGCCCATCAATGCAGCCTCACTGTGCCCGTCAATGCAGCCTCACTGTGCCCATCAATGCAGCCTCACTGTGCCCACCAATACAGCATCACTGTGCCCATCAAATGCAGCTTTACTGTGCCGTGAATGCAGTTTCACTGTGCCCATGAATGCGGCCTCACTGTGCCCACCATTGCAGCCTCACTGTGCCCATTATTTCAGCCTCACTGTGCTCATCATTGCAGTCTCACTGTGCTCATCAATGCAGCCTCACTGTGCCCATCAATGCAGCCTCACTGTACCCATCAATGCAGCCTCACTGTGCCCATCAATGCAGCATCACTGTGCCCATCAAATGCAGCTTTACTGTGCCGTGAATGCAGTCTCACTGTGCCCATGAATGCAGCATCACTGTGCCCACGAATGCAGCATCACTGTGCCCACAAATTCAGCCTCACTGTGCCCATCATTACAGCCCCTCCTGTGCCCCATGTCCCTGTCTGCAGTCTCTGTCTGTGGGAAGGTGTGTTGTTGATGCTCGGTACGGTGCCAGCTGGATATCCATGATGGCCAGCAGCAGGCAGGGTCTGTTCTTGTTTTGGATGGGGATGGTGCTCCTTCCAGAGGATCTGTTTGCTGTGAGATGGCGTGGTCTCTGGCCACCTGCATCTTCAACCGTCCTCATTTTCCGGCTCCAGTCAGCCTGTCCTCTGGTCCTAGGGAAGTGGAGAGCACTGGGTGGGAGCTGGAGAGAAGGGGGAGCAGAGAGTACTGGCGGGGTTGGAGAGCACATTGGTGGGGGCAAAGAGCAGGGGGAGCGGGGATCACAGGGGTGGGGAGTGGAGAGCACTGGGGAGGACTTGAAAGCACTGGGGGGGGGCAAAAAGAACAGAGGTGGAGAGCACGGGAGGCTGAGAGCACTGGGAGGGGGTCTAAGAGTGTGGGGTGGCAAAGAGCACTGGGGGGGGGCAGAAAAACAGGGGTGGAGAGCATGCAGGCTGGAGAGCACTGGGGGGTACAAAGAGCAGGGGGGATTGGAGAGCAATGGGGGGGAGCTTGAGAGCACCAGTGGGGGCCAGAAAAAACAGGGGTGGAAAGCACGGGGGACTGGAGAGCACTATGGGGGGCGGAGAGCACTGGTGGGGTTGGAGAGCAGATGGGTGGGTGCAAAATGCAAGGGGGAGTGGAGAGTACAGGGGTGGGGAGCGGAGAGTGCTGGGGGGAGCTTAAGAGTACTGGAGGGCGAGCTGGAAAGCACAGGGGTGGAGAGCACGGGGGGCAGAGAGCACGGGGGGAGGGGGCTGGAGAGCGATGGGTGAAGCTTGAGAGCACCGGGGAGCCAGAAAGAACAGGAGTGAGGAGAATGGGGGGGTGGAGACCACTGGGTGGGGGCTGGAGAGTGATAGGGAGAGCTGGAGAGCATTGGGGGGGGGAGAAAGAACAGGGGTGGACAGCACTGGGATGGTGGCTAGAGGAGGATGGGGAGAGCTGGAGAGTGGGGGGGAGGGCAGAAAGAACAGGTGTGGAGAGAACTGTGGCAGGGCTGGAGACTGTGGTGGGGGAGGAGCGCACTGGGGGGAGGAGCACAAGGAGAACTGGGGGGGCAGTAAATTAAGTTGGATAGGAGGATCGGCAGGGGAGCTGTCTATAGAGGAAATTAGCTTTCTATATTCCTCCATGCAGCTGCTGAAATCTTGATTCTCCTCCTCTCCCTCCTGCAAGCATTCAGCGGCTGCATGGAGGAATATAGAAAGCTAATTTCCTCTATAGGCAGCCCCTCTGCAGATCCTCCAATCCAGGCACACAGGGCGGGCTGTACATCTCCCCCTGTGGATCACGGAGCTGTGTCTGTGTTCGGCAGCGGCGCTGTAACACAGTCACGCCCCTAGACTGGCTTGTGGAATAGGCGGAACACTGATTTTATCTACTATCACACAAGCCGGTCTAGGGGGTGGGTCAGTGTTACGGCGCCGCCGCCACCAAACACAGACACAGCTCCATGATCCACAGGAAAGAGGAGCACTGCAGCCGTAACTCAAAGTGGCCACAGGGCAGGAGGCCTACCGGGAAATCTCCCAGTATCCTGGTAGGCCAGTCCGGCCCTGCTCTCAAAAGGCTGAGAAATGAGCGATCAGCAGTCTTTAATCACTCAGTTCTCAGTCTTAGAAGCAGCGGGGGACATATGCAGCATCGGACCAATAGTATAATTTTTTTTTCTTTAAGAAACCCACAATTCCCTCCTTTAACAAAGCCCCTATTTATATTTATATTTTTTATGTGATCCTGACAGCACCTTTTTTATAAGATGTTTTTTGAGTGTCTGCCAGTGGCAGCTAGTGTTTTTTTTTGTTTGAGGGGTGGGGGCAAGCAACCTCAACCCCCCCCCACTGTTTGCTGGTCCACTTACCCGATCGGTGGTCACATCGGGCAAAGGGACAGGCATCTTGCAGTGTCTTTCATGTCCTTCTGAGATAACAGTGGCTTCCACCGTGCATCCTCCTCCCCTCCTCCTAGGCGCCTAATAGGATAGCCTAACCTTTCAGCCAATTGGGAAACAGCTAACAGACCCACACTTCCTGATTGGCAGAGAGGCGATTCAGAGTTAGAAAAGCAAATATTAATTTGCTTTTCTAACACATCTGGGTGGACTCTGAGTGCAATGCTCTGCGCTCAGAGTCCACTTTTTTGAAGCCTATTAGAGCCTATGGCTCTAATCAGGTGCTTAAAAAAATCCCTTCAGCTGTAATTAGGATGACCAGTGTCCCAAAAGGGGCTGGACGCTTGAATAGGGGGTTGCAGCGGCAGCCATAGATAGATTCATGCAATGCATGAATCTATCTATTATGCATATAGGGAGGTGGCACGTGTGTGCCCTTAATGTCCGGGCTGCCCCTGGTGTCTGCTATTACAGTGAGTACAGGGAGGTAGATGGAAGTAAAGCTAGACATTCGGTCTGACACCTCTGCTCTGACAGGGAGAGAATACAAGTAAATAAAAAAAAAATCAAAGAACCATTGAGATGTAAGCCCTTGTACACACGGTCAGAGAATCTGTCGGAATGTGTCCTATCGGACCGTTTTGTCGGATAATCCGACTGTGTGTGGTATGCATCGGACTGTTTCCGTCGGACCAAATTTTCCAACTTGCTGGAAATATTTTCCGACAAACTGGTCCGATTGGACATACTCCGATGATCTGTAGCCTACTCCGACGGACAAAGTGCCACGCATGCTCAGATCAAATTCCTAGACCAAAGCTATTGGCTACTATCCTGAACGTAGTCCCGTCGTAACGAAGTAACGTCATCACGTTATGTACAATCGGATTTTCCAACAACTTGGTCCGACTGTGTGTATGCTACAGTTTCGGCCAAAATCCGTCGGACAAAATGCAACAGATTTGGTTGTCAGAATGTCCGACCGTGTGTACAAGGGCTAAGACTGCATTATTATAACCTGTAATGCCGCGTACACACGATCGGACTATCCGGCAGACTTAGTCCGGCGGACCAGAGTCAATTCTACTGTGTGTGGTCTCCGGCGGACTTTTTCTTCCCAAAAGTCCGGCGGACTTGAAAGAAGTCTTGACTCCAAATTTTCCGGCGAGCGACCCACCCCCTCCTCCTGAACCTTACCAGGCTGCGTGCCCTCAACGTACAGGGGTGGGTGCTTTTGGGGGCGGTGGGGGGCGCTTGCTCGTCCCCACCCCCTTTCCTGACCGGCCGGGCTGCGTGCTCAGATAAGGGTCTGGTATGGACTTTGGGGGGACCCCCACGCCATTTTTTCTGTGTAGGGGTTCCCCTTAAAATCCATACCAGGCAACGGGGCTAGCAAGGTGTAAATCTCACCGATGGAGATCATAGTCTGATCGTGTGATCAGATTTAAATGATTATAAATGCTCATTAATGACTGATTATCTTTAAAGTTGCACTCTGGGCAGATTAAAAGCAGAAATGAATGCAGTCGTTAGATCAATTAGTGTCCTGTATTCACATGTACTGACAAGGAAAATACTGATAATGGGAGATGCAAAAGAGACGATCCCATCAGTCTGCTTCTGATCCTTTACTGTCTAATCACATGTTCACTATCCCCATATGTACCAATGTGTACCAACTGCAGTGCACAAAACTCATATGAAGAGCACAATCAAGAAGTCCTACTCCCAAGTGATAGCATCTCAGCTGTTGTGTACTATATATGTTGTTTTTCTATAACACAACACAAGTTTAATGCTGTTTTAAATTTGGTGTCACAAAACACAACACAAAGAGGCTAATTTATTTTCATTCTCTTACATCACAGTCCTGAATGTCATCCATGGCAAGAAGATCATTTCCATGGCGCAGCTGGAATCGCACGACTTCCCGCGCAGCCCTCATTTCCCCCTCCCGTGTGCTCTGTCCCTTGCACTCCCACTCCATGTCCTGCAGGAGCAGGCTGTACTTGCTGATGCGCTGGATGGGTTTTAGAAGGTAGGAGGAGAGATCCATCTTGTCGGCCAGTTCCTGCTGCTTTGTCTGTGAATAGACAATAACCACTTAAGTTGTATAATAACAATTGTACAAAAGTGATTCACTTACACCTACGATCCATGGATAATCATTTTGAGATGAGCAGTTTTATTGAAGAAGTTGTGATTCTGTTTAGTCAGTTTTGAGGTCCAGGCCCTGCTGACAGACAGCACAGCCAGGTTCTGAACCTTCCTAACCTGCCATTAGCCATGCATTATTGTATTTTTATTTTTATAAATATATATATATATATATATATATATATATAAAACTGTGTTCTCATCTTTCTTTAAAAGGACATTACCACCCTCCCTGATATCCAGCTATTTCTTCTGGTCTTACCTTAAAAAACACAGCCCCATGCTCTTGTAGTAGTCGGTCGGATTGAGGCTTGTTCTTGCTGTAAAATGCATACAATCCAAACTGTTCTTTCTATGTCAGAATACAAAAGGTTACAAGAATTGAACAGATTATTTTTCTTACAGAAGGAGAAGAAAAAGAGACACCATCATTTTTTACTCCCTATAGTACTTGGCATGAAGTCTATTTTCTAGTATTTCCTGTTTTTGTAAAAAATTTTATAGGCATTATCCACTCTGCAATCTCTAACAGATATCTGAAACTGTGGAACCACAATGTTCCAGCAGGGGACTAGGTATGCGGCACAATTCTGAAGATTCTACTAGGGAAATTACTCTGCAAGAGAGCAACAAGGCAGGGGAGGGGCTGACAGTCAAGCATAGGTAGTCTTCTGAAATCAAAAAGAGAAGATTATATTATATTAGATATATATATGGAATATTAATGTGTCTTTGCAGTACCCTAAAACTGTCCCCTTTTCTGGAACTCCTCCTCCATTTCCTAAAAATGTGCATACAGATTCAAAGCTGTATATCTGTTGTATGAGATCTCAGGCACTGCTGCCTCCGAACGCTAGTCTAAGGAGATTTGGAGTGAGAGTTGGTGATGTCACCACCCTGCTACTTTGCTGCTCACTGTTCTCTTTACTGGAGGCTCTGATATGACATGGAAGCAAATCCCTGCCTATACCAGGATGGTGTCTGCACACAGAGGCTCAGTGTAGAACAAGATACAGTAGCACCAGAAAGAGCACCAAATAAAACGATCCAAGAGTCAAACAATGATTTATTTGTTCAGTAAATGACAACAACCAACATGTTTGGGGGGGGGGGGGGCTGATAGATCTGCCCCTTCCTCAGGGCTACAAGACATAAATATATAAGTTTGACAGTTGATAAACATTTCGCTTGGATTTTTATACATTTGTTTGGTAATCTAGTTACAATTTTAGTAAGTCATGTTTTTACGTCTGTCTTGTTGCCTTGAGGAAGTGGGAGATTCATGGGTTCCTGAGACCTGTTGGTTGTTTGTTGCCCTTTTGGTGGTCATTTACTGAACCAATAAATCATGCTGGATTCTTGGATCATTTGATTCATGCTCTTTCTGGTGCAGCTGTATATAAAACACTGAATTTGGGAGACCCCTATTATTGAGGGGTTCCCAAACCAAAGCCATTTGGCTCCACTTAGGACTTCTTTTCTATTGGTAGAAGATCCATATTCAGTGCCTTACCCCCACCTTGGACAGTGTGGAAGAAGGCGCAGTAAAGCAGTAAATGGAAAACATCAGCTTCAGGGAGACCATAGGCAATTCTGTCCACTAGTACCTTTTTTTGGCCACAGCTTCCACAGCTGACATTTTTGGCCACAGCTTCCAAAGCGTAAGTCCTCTTCAAATCAGCAACAGAATCACTTTATTTATTGGCAGAATGTTTTTTAATAAATTAAATATATACCCTATATACCAGTCTTTCTCAACCATTTCAACACAGACCCTGGAAATAACTTTTCAGTCTCAGGGATTCCTGCTAAACATTACCATATCTGCAACTCATAATACATTAGTGTGATGGTCAATGGGATGAATGATCCCTACACTTGTGGTCACTGGGAAGAATTACAAGATATTACAGACAGCTAAAAAAATCAATAGCGTCGGTGGGAACTTATCTGAGAGGCAGAAATTGCTCATTGCTCATGGAACCACTAGAAACCTCCGAAGGAACCCTTGGGTTCCATAGAACCCTGGTTGAGAAACCCTGCTATATACCATATAGATCATTCTGTTACATAGAAGTAATTGGCTATATATGTAAATTGTGAACATAAATAACAATAAAATTAAAAAAAAAATTTCGCACAGCAACCACTCGGTGAAGGTTTTGTAAGATTAAATTCTGTCTGGATGTAAAGAGGAAACAAACAAATCTTTAGGGTTTATGATGGTGGTAGAGAAGGATGGATTTAAGCACAGTCAATTTTTGCAGAAAAAGTAAAAAATTGTCTATCCACTGTAAATCATGCCTAAAAATGGGGCTCTGGGAGATAACAGATCACTCACATGTTTGAGGAAGCATCGTCCCACATGACTAGGGTCTCTTCTGCAGCTTGTAAGCTCCTGGAGAAAGATATGACTGTGGAACTCATAAATTTTTTCTAAATTCCCAAAGATGGCAGCATGCTGACCACGTAGGGCTGGTGGGAGGTCGGGCTGATCCATCTCACACAGGTAGTGAGAAAGAACGTAACCCAGTGAACATACGTAATCTCGCTCAGTGGCAAGCAGCTCTTCCATTATCCTGTGGAGTTTCCTAGGAAGGCATTAAAATATGAAATATGAAAATTCACATGTTACTGAGATATAGAAGATACAATCACAAAAGACAGGCAGTACATAAAAGAGATGTAATATTGATGGAGTATACCTGTGGTGATAGAAATATGGCATCTCCCATTCTACAGTACCCATACCTCCCAACTGTCCCGTGGGAATGTCCTGAGGTATCAAGTAAGTCCTGGTGTCCCACGGATCTGGGCTGGAGCCCCGGAGGCCACTGCTGGTTCACTCAGTGGGCGTGAGTTTCAATGGATGCAATAGATGCTCTTATACACTTCACCCAGTGAGCATTCCTTCATGCCTGCACTCTCTGCCTCTCCTGCTCACCATCCACTGCAATCTTTAGTTGCAGACATTTGTCACTAGGACCGCTGGCATCCTAGCAACTGATTACCTGTTTTGCGGGCACACATTAGGGAGAAACTACCTTCCTCCAAACTGCTTTAGGACCTCCTTGCTCCACCCCATGACATGGGCTTTTGCTTCATACCTTCCAGAGGGCCAACACTCAGCTGGCTTTCCACTCCCCAGCCACTCTTTCAGAAGTTTAGAAGCTGTAGGAAGGTGGACAGCCGCCACCTTCCTGGACTCTGTCAGCCTCTCCAGTGCGGCTCTCTGTACCCACCTCCCCCGGTCCTCCTGTACGGGTCCCAGACATAACAGCGAGGCCCGGCAGCTAAATGCTTAATTATAGCATGCAGTTTGTAATGCTGCACCACGGCTCCTAACCTGTCCAGTACAAAAAAGAATACATTTCCCCAGATTATCACTTTTTCTTAAGGACTCAGGAAGCAGTGGCAGAGAGAGAACTTTGTTTATATTTCTGCGTGCAGCTGGATGAACTCCTCCAGTAAGTGTTTGCTGGCAGTGTATGACAGTACTGTAGCCGGTGTTGTGTCGAATACTGTCCCCCGTCGGATAGTGCCCACCCTGTACTGCGCTTGTGCAGTACGGAGGTCAAGGAAACTCCGAAAGTCTCCGAAGATGAACGGCGCCTGCGCACTGAGTCCAAGTTCAAGCCCCACCATCCAAGTGGACATAGAGTTAGAATAAGAATTTGCCGAGCGAAGTGAGGCCGTGCCGAAGAGTAGTGAACGAAGCGAGCCCGCGAGGGGCCCTCTTACTAAGTGCTACTGTATGTCCACTTGGATGGTGGGGCTTGATCCTGGACTCAGTGCGCAGGTGCCGTTCATCTTTGGAGACTTTTGGAGTCTCCTTGTCCTCCATACTGCCCAAGCACTGCGCCTGCGCATTATGGGCCGGACACCATCCGATGGGGGGACAAAATAGGCAACTCAGCAGAATATCGAACCATGTCACTTCCGGTTTATTTAAAAAAATTATTATTTGCAGATTACAATGAAGTAATTTCACTTGATGAGGAATACGTGTTTTGACACAAGAGCGGCAACCAAATGCAGTCCGGTGCATGGTATTATGAGCGGAGATTGTTACTCCGCTACAACACTAACCAACAATATGGCCGGCTCTAAGGCGGATACAACTTCATCCGCGTTAGCCGCTGTGCTGTGAAAACACCCAAATGTTCCTTTACCTGACTGCATTCGGTTGCCGCTGTTGTGTCCAAACACGAATTAGTGAAAATTATTGTGGGTTTTAAGAAACCGTAAGTGACGTGGTTCGATATTCTGCGTATTTTGTCAGGACACCGGCAGGTGGCAGTCATTCAGTGGCAATCTGTGAGGCATCAGTGAAGTGAAGGGATTGGCACAGGGATCCAGGTGGTGGTGGGTGCACATAAGCAGCACAGGCTGGAAAGAAATACAAATGATATAGTAAGCCATCACACTGCAGTCACATGCACATGTTGATACAGCCAGGAGTCAACCTACAACACCTGCACTGTGTGATCATCATTGTGATGATGATGATCACTGATTGTCATCATTATCATGAGGATCATACAGTACAGGTGATGTGGCTGTATCATTCATGGACATGGCTGCAGTATTTGTACTTGTATATTACTGTGCTGATAATTTTTAGGCCTCCTTGGCATTTGTGTTTGGTGGGGGGTTGTGATAAAAAAAGCCATGTATTTTTACCACTTCCCAACAACTCCCCCTTATGCCACAAACACAATGCTTTTTATGCATCAACAATTTTGCCGTGGACATGATGCCATGGACACAATGCTTTTTGCCTGGCAACAATTATCCACACTGTTAAGCGTTTAATGCTGCCTGCTAAACGCAACTCATGATTTGGAGGGGGGAGAAGAGTATTTGTACTAAAAGGGGGTAATTTTGTGAGAAAGGGTAGTTGTACTGGAAGGGGGAGAGGATTTGTGCTTGCAATGGGAATGTGGTGGAGGGGGAGGGATTTGTGCTGGGCGGAGAAATTAGAGGGGAGGGTAGATCTGGGGGGGGGGGGATTTAGAGAGGAAGGGAATTTGTACTAGAAGGTGAATTTGAAGAGGGTTTGGGTGGGGGATGAGGGGATTGGGATACAGAAGGTCCATGCTAGAAGAGGTGAGAGGATTTGTGCTGGGAGAAGTGAGTATGCAGATTAGTGCTGGATCTTTTTTTCAGGGGGAGAGAGTACATATTTTAGCTAAAAGGGTAAAGCTGGTAGACAGTATTGCTTGAGGGGGGATTTTGCAGTCTCCTGACCCCTGCATTGAACAACACACACCCCCACACTCTTCATTTTGTTCTCCTCATCCTACTGTGTGTTACACACTCCTGTCCCCATTCATTTTGTGCATTACATGTTACTGACTTCAGCACTGTATGCATTACATACCCTGGATCCCTGCACTCTGCATTATGTATTCTTAAACCCGACACGGACTGCAGCATTCTGTGCATTACATACTTATGATCCTTAAACACATTGCATTACACACCCCCGACCCCTGCACTCTGCCTTACCAACTCCTATATACTCTATATTGTACATTACATACTTCTCACCAAAGTGTTCATTGTCTCCATAGTTCCTGGATGCTGTGCAGTCCCTGACTAATATAATGACATTCTTTTTTTAAGGTCGGCTCAGACAAAGTGTGAGCAAAACCATATGTAATGGAAGCTTTTATTAAATGTTTTAGTGATTTTGCTGAGGTTTATATGTGTCTGTGATATTCTTGCTTGTGGCACAGCAATTAAGGTATATTTTGTAGGTACAAGGTATTCTGGGGGGTTATTTACTAAAGGAAAATCCACTTAGTAAAGTCGCTGTAGATCCGAGGGGGACATGCAAGGAAAATAAAAAACGGAATTTTAGCTTGCACATGATTGGATGATAAAATCAGCAGAGCTTCCACTAATTTTAGATTTACCCCTTAGATTTAGAGCGACTGCACTTCCAAGTGCACTTGCAGTACGAAGTGGATTTGCCTTTAGTAAATGACCCCCTCTGAGTTTTGTTTTACCGTGCCCCTTAGTGCCCGTTCACACAGGGGCAACGCGACTTGCAGCGCGACTCACAGACGCGACCTGCACACGACTTCAGCGCCGACTTGCAAAACGACTTCTGTATAGAAGTCAATGCAAGTCGCCTGAAGTCGCCCCAAAAATAGTACAGGAACCTTTTTCTAAGTCGGAGCGACTTGAGTTGCTCCTATTAGAACGGTTCCATAGTACAGAATGGAGCGCGACTTGTCAGGCGGCTAAATCGCCTGACAAGTCGCGTTAGTGTGAACGGGCACTTAAGCTCTTTCTACTGTTAACACTCTGGCCACACCCACTTTTTGGCACGGTGCGCAGAGCTCGCCGCAGGTTAACTCCACCGTCAAGTGTCCCTCATTCTCAAGTTCTAAGTTGGGAGGTATGAGTACCTAACAAGAGAAGTTCTGCCATACAATTGGTATGGACCATTTGGTTAAGTATATTTAAATGCAAAACGTTTTATTTGTAGCTTTAGAGTGTAGACGTGTTAAAATACCTGCTACTTCTTAAATGCAACCTGTGTCTTTGCTGGAGAGATTTACCAGATCCTGGTAACCATTTTCACCAACACAGAAAGTTATAATTAATTCAAAGTTTTACCCAGCGGATCTTGCCCATATTTTTTGGCTTGATTCAATCCCTTTGGGCTGAACACACGACTTTTTTTTTTTGCATGTTAACTACTATCCCAATCCCCATGAGGACTGAAATTTGTAAATTGGACTTGGTTCATCAGCTGGCCCCTACATCAGCTGCCACTGAAAGTCCTGCTGGGACTTCTGCTATTCTATGCTAGAAAAGCCATACTACTGAAATGGAAATCTCCAGTGGCCCCTATACATGACTATTTGAAGCACTTAGTCAACTCAGCCATCCCGCTTTATTAATTTGCATATGCTTCTAGGGTTTGCACCAAGAAATTCTCCAAAGTCTGGGATATATGGCTGAATTCTAATTCCACAAATGCTGCCTTGGAAGAAACCTATAAGACTTTGACATGACAGGATAGAATAATAGGTAGTGCTCCCTACGGAGGAGATTGTGTGAGGTAGATTGATTTTACTACTTCTCAATCAGGATTTTGGGTGTGAGGGTTTGATGTCTTAGCAGACGTCATTGATTTCACCGTCTGAGAAAAGCTCCATACATAATATCAGCTTTTCTGCTGATTTTTTCCTTCAGATTTACCAAAACCATATAATATGAGGTCAAACCTTAGGAGTTTCAATTTGTATGCAATCAGACAGGCCCTTGCACTACATGGTTTTGGTAAATCTGAAGGAAAAACTCAGCAGAAAAACTGATAGTGTGAATGGGGCATCACTTGCACATTTTATCTTCCCTTCCAATGGACTGAGTACACGCGTAAGCGAGGATTTGTTCTGTTTTTTTTACCTTTATACATTTCTTTTGTAACTAAAAAAGCCAGGGTATGCCCAGATTGCTCTGTTTTGTATTTTTCTAAATCATAAATTTCAATAAAAAAGAATATGGGAATAAAAAAAAAAAGTTTTACAGTTTTCACCTGAACAGGAAACCTTGCTTGACAACAACTATTTAAGAGGAGTTTTTGGGGGAGATTTCCTCTTTCCAGTTGTGTCTGTAGTACATAAATGGATAGAATATCTCACCAATGGGGGTGCAAAAAATATGACAAGGGTTTTTTTTTCTTAAATCATTCCCTAATTCGTCCAGATCCAAAATATTTTGAATTTAGATGTTCCTTAACCAGGTTTTGAACTGAATCTTTGAATTTTTGCACTACTGTATTGAATATGCCTATCCAGAATATGGAATCATTGACTGATATACATAAATTTCATAAATTTTCACTTACGCAAAGCTGAATTTTGCTGTCCAGTCACTGTCCCGAGATGACTCCGTCAGAGCTCTTCTCATCCAAGGAAGGCGTGGATTAAGTGGCTCCATTGCTAACAAAGGAGAGACTGCTGAAGAACTTTCACTGGAGTACTGAGAGGCTGAATCACCTGTAGAGAAGCTGGCATGCCTGGAAAGATGACATCGCTTTCCAGACTGCTTCGCTCCTTTGCCACTCTCATCCCTAGAGAGGCTACTTGAGTCATCGCTGCTTGTTCTTCTATAGTACATCCACGGGAAATGATCTGGAGTTGTAGAAGGGTTTTGAACTGGGACAGACCTAGAAAGTTTGGGGCTGGGAGTATGTAAAATCTCCAGAGCTTCATTGTTTGAGTTCTGAACCATCAGCTCAGTGTTCTCTGGGTCTGACCCACTGCTGTTCTTAGACTCATCAATCGTGGAGCATCCCTGTGAGGTTACAGTCTCTCTGGCTGTCCTTCCATTCCTATGGCTCCTGGATGCCTTCAGAAAGAGCCCCATAGAGCCAGAATGAAGCCCAAAACTACAACAGTTTATAATTGTTGACTCTGCAGATCGCATACCACCCCTAGGCCTGAACTCCTCTGTCTCCTTTGGATTCCCATGTGCAACATCACTTGAAAAGCTCACTATGGTGCCATCTCCTTGACTACTAACTCCAGAGACCAAAGTGGTATCCTTATGCCAGCCTAAGGCCATTGCAGCCTGTTCATCCCTGCACTTCTCTAGAGTCTCTTCCACAAGTTGCTTTGCCTCTTGACATCTGAGCCAGGTTTCGTTCCATACCACCAACCCTCGACAACTGCTAAGTTTGTAGGCTTCCTCTTTCATCTCCTGGAATTTGTCATCTGACAATTCTTCTGTCAGTCGTTGCAAGTAGGTCTCAAGGCACTGTTGGGATTCTGGTTGGCATAGTTTTTGTTCGGCCACTTTCAATTGGCCCACATAACGGCTGCAACTCACAGTGAGCTGTGTGATCTAATAGAAATCACAGGCAACAAAATACTTGCTACTTTAAACAGAATAAGCATTGGAAATCAAAATCTGAAGACCACAATTAAATGATGACATTTTAAGGATGCAAAGATACAAATAGACCTATGAAAACAATAAAATTAGGGGACCCAGATTTTAAGTAGGATTGTGTAGAATTTGTGTCCTAGAAAGAGTGTGTCATGTTTTCTTTAGTATAAAAATAGTGCATCTATCCATCATATATTTCCAGTGCTGATAGGATTTTTAGAAATTGGGCACCGAGGTGCAGAAATATTTAGACCCAAGATTTATGACTGCAATATGGTAAAGGCCCCATGCACACTGCGTGTTAAGCCATCTTCTATGACAATATATTTATTATGATTTCTTCTTGTACCTTATCACAAAACCTGTAAAGACTGAGAAGTTTCTCCAGCTCCTCCTTTTGTCTCTCCACACTCATGTAGAAGCTGCTTAGTTTGGTCTGGAAGCCTCCTCTTGTAGCCTTAAATGACTCCATTTCTGGAAACAGTGACCCATTGAATTTATTTGCATTATCCAGAAGGACCAGCCCGTGGTTATAATGCACCTGTATCAAAACAACAATTCTGGTGACTTTAGGTACAAAACAATTCTAAATCCAATTTTGGTAGATGAAGAAAAATCCAAAAGAGGGGTTATAACATTCATGTCAAACTCAAGTTTAAGGATGGGCAATTGTGCCTCCATCCACTGGCCACATTACAGTAGTTCATCAGCATTTTAGAAATATAACTTGGTGAAATTAAAAAGAGAAATGTTGATAGCTAACAGAGAGGATAAGGAGCTCTATAAATGTATGACTGCTAAGCCTGCTGATAGCCACCACCTTCTACTCTGTACTAACTTTGCTGGTTAATGCCATAGTATTTCATCTCACCATGCCTCTAAGCCCTTGCACACACAGTCAGACATTCTGACAACCAAATCCGTCTGCTTTTGTCCGACGGATTTTGTCCGAAACTGTTGCATACACACAGTAGGACAAAGTTGTTAGAAAATCCGATCGTACTTAACGTGATGACCTTATTTCGTTAGGACGGGACTACATTCAGGCTAGTAGGCAATAGCTTTGGTCTAAGAATTTGATCTGAGCATGTGTGGCACTTTGTCCGATCGGACAACAGTTTCGGACAAGATCCGACAGGCAAAATCCGACGGACAAAATCTCCGACCGTGTGTACAGGGGCTTAGATTCATCGTGTCTTCCTGACAACCTACTAGGGAAGATGCCTCTTAGGCTTACACTCTTTGTTTCTCCCTCACTGCCAACCACTTTCAGCAAAAATGCCTTTTGGACATAAGGTTTTAGGATGAACACAAAAAGAACAGGTTCCCCTATCCACACTATACAGTGACTATGGATGAATCTCCCTCTGTATCTATTGTATTTAGACAAACTACCCCATCAGCTGTCATAATGTTCAAATAGCAGATGCAGATGCATCCTGGCTCTGTCAATTTTTTTAATCAAGAGTTGCCGAGCGACAGGGCCACCCACTGATCGAATTTCAGCCAGTTCATCAGGAACCAGTCAAAATACATACATACAGTGTATGGTTAGCTTTAGCCTCTTTATTTTAAGCCTAAGAGGTGTCTCTCCTGAAGGTAGTAGGTGGGCTAGGAGGTGCCTTAGCTGAGCTTATAAATCATCTCCCTTGAAGGTGGTCGGTTTCAGGAGCAAATTACTAAGGTGCAGGCTGCATAGAAGTTCTACTTTACAACCGGCGTACTGCAAAGCGGAGAGCGGAAGGCAGCACAGTACTGAATTGATGGCGGGTGTGGGAGCTGCCGGAGTTAACTTTTCATATTAACAAGCTGGTGATTGGTGGCTAGGACACTGGGTGGTCCTAGCCACCAATCACCAGCTTGTTAATATGAAAAGTTAACCTTGGCAGCTCCCGCACTCGCCATCAATTCAGTACTGTGCCAGAGTTAACATTTCATAATAACAAGCTGATGATTGGTGGCTCGGACCACCCAGTGTCCTAGCCACCAATCGCCTGCTGATTAACTTTAAAGTTGACTCCAGAAGCTCCTGTTCTCTGCTCTGCGGTGAAGATGAGAGCGGCAGAGGCTGAGGGGAAGGACCAGCAAAGCAGGGACATGTTCACAATTTACCCGTCAGCTGCCTGCAGTCAATGGGTAGATCGCAAACGATGGCTTGCAGACCCCCGGAGTAGGTTAAGTATCAATAGTGGTACTCATTCACTGTAGATAGTACATGGCAATACTCAGGATTAGAGATGAGTGAAATTGAGATCTCTTATTTAATTGAAACTTCAACCAAAAAAGATGTCAGCAAGCTCCTGACATATTGGTGAACTTGGATATTTTGATAGGCAACATTGCACGGGGCTTTAAATGGCTCCTAAACATTGCAAACGCTCTTATTAACTGGACCCAATAAAGTGGCAAAAAACAGCCCCCAGTTACAGCAACAAAAGCAATATATCATATTTACTACTACTATTATGAGGTAACAGTTGTGATTACGTGAAGCATGCTGATTCAGTCAACATACTGAGAGAGTCACACTACACAAGGCAATATCCAGAATGTACTGTATATCAGCTTTCCCAGATGGTTTAACAACTTTGGATAGGAATTATGAAGATTATGCAAAGGAAAAGGCAATAAAATGGTAAAATGAGCTTCGAGTCATGGCTGCACAGGGATGGCCAGTACAACTACCAGTGTTATACAGTACAAGGTGGTGTTATATGATATACCATTAATAGTGTAGCCATTTATTAGGGGGTAGCACGTAGTCCCACCACCTGGACAATAGCATAATACATGTATGAGGTGAATTTGGGATCGATAACTACAAGCATTTTTTTTTTATTTGGGAAATTGTTCTGACAATTCAGGACTATGGAGCTAATGAAGGCAATGGAGGAGAGGGAAGGTCAGGGACCAGGGTAGGCAAACAAGAGGGTGCAGGAGATACAGAGCACTGACAGCAGCACCGTAATACAGAGCACTGACATCAGCACCGTGACATACAGCGCTGACAGCAGCTCCGTGACATACAGCGCTGACAGCAGCTCCGTGACATACAGCGCTGACAGCAGCTCCGTGACATACAGCGCTGACAGCAGCTCCGTGACATACAGCGCTGACAGCAGCTCCGTGACATACAGCGCTGACAGCAGCACCGTGACATACAGCGCTGACAGCAGCTCCGTGACATACAGCGCTGACAGCAGCTCCGTGACATACAGCGCTGACAGCAGCTCCGTGACATACAGCACTGACAGCAGCTCCGTGACATACAGCGCTGACAGCAGCTCCGTGACATACAGCGCTGACAGCAGCACCGTGACATACAGCGCTGACAGCAGCTCCGTGACATACAGCGCTGACAGCAGCTCCGTGACATACAGCGCTGACAGCAGCTCCGTGACATACAGCGCTGACAGCAGCTCCGTGACATACAGCGCTGACAGCAGCTCCGTGACATACAGCGCTGACAGCAGCTCCGTGACATACAGCGCTGACAGCAGCTCCGTGACATACAGCGCTGACAGCAGCTCCGTGACATACAGCGCTGACAGCAGCTCCGTGACATACAGCGCTGACAGCAGCTCCGTGACATACAGCGCTGACAGCAGCTCCGTGACATACAGCGCTGACAGCAGCACCGTAAGCAGCCCCAGGAGGAAGTCAGCACAGCACAGGGATGGTGTGATCCCCTCATAATAAGAACCCCCAGGAGGAAGTCAGCACAGCACAGGGATGGTGGGAGCCCCTCATAATAAGAACACCCAGGAGGAAGTCAGCACAGCACAGGGATGGTGGGAACCCCTCATAATAAGCAGCCCCAGTAGAAATATGACACCGCTCAACCTCTTCAAAGAGGAGGGTAGGGGCATATAGTACGGTGTGCTTTTTTGGGTCAGGGAAGTGAGCCAAATGAATTAAGAAGGTCTGTGTGCTTGATTCCAAAAATTGTTTATAGACATATACATGGTCTACTGATCACATGTGTTGAATTCCTCCGAGATCCATGCCTCATTCATTTTTAGAAATGTGAGGTAGTTAACACTGTGGTGAGCTAGGCGAGTACGCTTATCGGTCACAATCCCCCCTGCTGCGCTGAACGTCCTTTCGGACAGGACACTGGATGAGGGGCAAGCCAACAGTTCGATTGCAAATTGGGCAAGCTCTGGCCAGAGGTCAAGCCTGCCCACCCAGTAGTCTAGGGGTTCATCACTCCTCAGAGCGTCCACATCGGCCGTTAACCCAATGTAGTCGGACACCTGACGGTCTAGGCGTTCCCTGATGCTGGATCCGGATGACACCTGTCGATGGGTCGGCTGAAAGAATGACCTCATATCCGAAGTCACCAACACATCTTCAAACCGGCCTCTTCTTGCAGGCGCTGTTGGATTGGTACCCGCAAATCCTTCTCTGGGAGTGGGAATTGCTCCTCTGCCAGCGCACGCAAAAGCAGAATGCAGCATTTCTCGAAGCAAGGCCTGGAAGTGCTGCATTCTGACAGCCCTCTGCGACGGCGGTAACATTTCCGCCATTTTGTGTTTGTACCGGGGGTCTAAGTACGTTGCCACCCAGTACTGGTCCTTGACCCTCATGCTTTTTATACGGGGGTCCCTATTAAAACACTGGAGCATGAAGGCCCCCATTTGCACTAAAGTGGAAGCGGTGTGGTGGCCTGGCTCCTGCTCATCATCCAGGATAATGTCGTCCTCTTCATTCTCCTCTCCCCATCCTCGCACAACAGGGATCCCAGAAAGGTTTAAAGCATGCTCTTCTTGCTCCTGCTCATCCGCCCCGGCACCATCCTCCTCTGACTCCTCATCAGACTCCTGTTGTTGACTTGTCTCAGATAGAGTAGCCCCCCCTGGGAATTCATCCAGCATTGCGACTTCCTCATCTTCCCGCTCCTGCTCCTCCACAGCCTGATCAATGACACGACGCAATGCACGCTCCAGAAAGAAGGCATAAGGTACCATGTCACTGATGGCGCCATGGCTGCGACTGACCAGTTTGGTGATCTCCTCAAATGGCCGCAGAAGTCTGCATGTGTCGCGCATGAGCAGCCACTGGCGCGGTGAAAAAAAACCCAGCTCCCCAGAACCGTTTCTTTCGCAGAGTTCATACAGGTAGACGTTAACTGCACGTTTCTGCTGGAGCAGCCTATCAAGCATATAGAAGGTTGAGTTCCATCGCGTCGGGCAATCGCAAATAAGACGTCTGACCGGCAGATGGTGTCGCCGCTGAATGTCAGCAAGGCGAGCCATGGCCGTGTAAGATCTTCTGAAATGGGCCGAGATTTTCCTTGCCTGCCGCAAGATGTCCTGGACCCCAGGGTATTTGACAAGGAATCGCTGCACGACCAAGTTTAAGACGTGTGCCATGCACGGCACGTGCGTGATTTTGCCCTGTTTCAATGCGCTAAGCAGATTGGCACCGTTGTCACACACCACTTTACCAACTGTCAAATTGAGCGGTGTTAGCCACTCATCTGCCTGTGAACGCAAAGCTGAAAGGAGTGCCGGGCCAGTGTGGCTCTTTGCTTCCAGGCACAACAGACGCAGCACGGCATGGCAACGTCTCACCTGGCATGTGGAATAGGTTCTGGGGAGCTTGGGCGGTGCAGTGGAAGAGACGCTAGCAGCGGAAAAGGAGGAGGCAGCTGAGGAGGAGAGGGAGGAGGATGGAGTAGGAGGAGGAGAAGAAGAGTCAGGCCTGCATGCAATCCGTGGCGGTAAAACCAAATCTACACGGGTGCCACGGGTTACATGCTTGACGGCCGTCAGAAGGTTCACCCAGTGGGCAGTAAAACTGATATACCTTCCCTGCCCGTGTTTGCTAGACCACGTGTCTGTGGTCAGATGTATCTTGGCACCGACACTGTGTGCCAGAGATACATTCACTTGCCGCTGAACATGGCCATATAGCTCTGGGATGCCCTTCTCTGAGAAATACTTCCTTCCTGGGACCTTCCATTGTGGTGTTCCAATGGCCACAAATTTGCGAAAGGCCTCCGAGTCCACCAGTTTATATGGCAGTAGTTGGCGGGCTATGAGTTCTGACAAGCCAGCCGCCAACCGTTGGGCAAGAGGGTTATCCGGCGTCATCATTTTTTTACGCTCAAACATTAGGCCCACGGAAGCCTGCCTTTTTGCAGAAAAATGTGAGCTTGGCGTGATGGAAGGTGGAGTGGAGGACAATTGTGAGGAGAGAGGAGAAGGAGAAGTAGAAGACGAGGCTGGACGGTGAGAGCCTGCAGTGTGGCTTTGTGTGTTCCGTTGCTCCCACTGGGCTCGGTGATGGCTGCTCATGTGCCTTCTTAAGGCGGTCGTCCCTAGGTGAGTATTGGGCTTACCGCGACTAACGCGTTGACTGCAAAGATTGCAGATGGCAACGCTATTGTCAGCAGCGGACACGTTAAAAAAAGCCCACACTGCGGAGCCATGTGCCGGTGTCCTGGGAGCGCCAGATGTGACCGTACATGGTCGATGACTCGCTCCTGATACATTTGCAGTCTGCTTTGTCCCTGCTGTGCAATGTAAGTCATTGCTGCTTCTCCTCCCTATCTGCTGGTCCATATCTCCCTCTGAACTCCCCTCCTCTTCCTCTCTTGTGGGCACCCACGTGACATCACTAGACACGTCATCATCAACGTCACCTTCCCCACCGCTATAAGTAGAGTAGGCAGCAACACCGGGGACCAACCTCCTCCTTGGGCTGATCTGGGTACTGGCGTCAGACTGCTGAGTAGCGCTTGTTGCTACCTCCTCTTCCTGATCCAATACCAAGAGTGGCTGCGCATCAGAAATGTCCTCTTGATATGGATCGGAAAATAATTCCAGTGACTCAAGCGGAAGGTATGTGGTGGTGGTGGTGGTGGTCGTGTTGTTGGTGGTAGTGTCTTTGGGGGTGCACATAGCAGAGAGTGAAGAAGAGGGTGCAGATCGAGAGGATGAGGAGGGTGCAGAAGAGTAAGGCTGAGCGAGCCACTCAACCAAGTCTGGTGCATCCTTTAAAGTAATTGAACGCACCTTCTGCAACTTCCCACTTTGGCTCAAGCCTGTTGCTCCTGCCCTACCCCTACCACCCCTGCGGAAGGGCCTGCCTCTTCCTCTGCATGTCATTTTTTAAATGACCCTGTGACAAAACTCTTAGTCCCTATACCGCTGAAGGACTGCTGCAGTATAGGTGAGCGGTCAGCAGTGGTGCACGTCAACCCTATCTATTGTGGACCTATAGCGGTCCTTACAGAACAGCAGACTGTACCGCACTCAAGCCTATGTACCGTAGCACCCTATACCAAGTTACCAGTCCTTATAAGAACTTTTGTGGACCAAGCAGGTTGTGTATTAGTGTTTAGCAGACTGTACGTCAGTCCCTATACCGCTGAAGGACTGCTGCAGTATAGGGCAGCGGTCAGCAGTGGTGCACGTCAACCCTATCTATTGTGGACCGATAGCGGTCCTTACAGAACAGCAGACTGTACCGCACTCAAGCCTATGTACCGTAGCACCCTATACCAAGTTACCAGTCCTTATAAGAACTTTTGTGGACCAAGCAGGTTGTGTATTAGTGTTTAGCAGACTGTACGTCAGTCCCTATACCGCTGAAGGACTGCTGCAGTATAGGGCAGCGGTCAGCAGTGGTGCACGTCAACCCTATCTATTGTGGACCGATAGCGGTCCTTACAGAACAGCAGACTGTACCGCACTCAAGCCTATGTACCGTAGCACCCTATACCAAGTTACCAGTCCTTATAAGAACTTTTGTGGAACAAGCAGGTTGTGTGTTAGTGATTAGCAGACTGTACGTCAGTCCCTATACCGCTGAAGGACTGCTGCAGTATAGGTGAGCGGTCAGCAGTGGTGCACGTCAACCCTATCTATTGTGGACCGATAGCGGTCCTTACAGAACAGCAGACTGTACCGCACTCAAGCCTATGTACCGTAGCACCCTATACCAAGTTACCAGTCCTTATAAGAACTTTTGTGGAACAAGCAGGTTGTGTGTTAGTGATTAGCAGACTGTACGTCAGTCCCTATACCGCTGAAGGACTGCTGCAGTATAGGTGAGCGGTCAGCAGTGGTGCACGTCAACCCTATCTATTGTGGACCGATAGCGGTCCTTACAGAACAGCAGACTGTACCGCACTCAAGCCTATGTACCGTAGCACCCTATACCAAGTTACCAGTCCTTATAAGAACTTTTGTGGACCAAGCAGGTTGTGTATTAGTGTTTAGCAGACTGTACGTCAGTCCCTATACCGCTGAAGGACTGCTGCAGTATAGGGCAGCGGTCAGCAGTGGTGCACGTCAACCCTATCTATTGTGGACCGATAGCGGTCCTTACAGAACAGCAGACTGTACCGCACTCAAGCCTATGTACCGTAGCACCCTATACCAAGTTACCAGTCCTTATAAGAACTTTTGTGGAACAAGCAGGTTGTGTGTTAGTGATTAGCAGACTGTACGTCAGTCCCTATACCGCTGAAGGACTGCTGCAGTATAGGGCAGCGGTCAGCAGTGGTGCACGTCAACCCTATCTATTGTGGACCGATAGCGGTCCTTACAGAACAGCAGACTGTACCGCACTCAAGCCTATGTACCGTAGCACCCTATACCAAGTTACCAGTCCTTATAAGAACTTTTGTGGAACAAGCAGGTTGTGTGTTAGTGATTAGCAGACTGTACGTCAGTCCCTATACCGCTGAAGGACTGCTGCAGTATAGGTGAGCGGTCAGCAGTGGTGCACGTCAACCCTATCTATTGTGGACCGATAGCGGTCCTTACAGAACAGCAGACTGTACCGCACTCAAGCCTATGTACCGTAGCACCCTATACCAAGTTACCAGTCCTTATAAGAACTTTTGTGGACCAAGCAGGTTGTGTATTAGTGTTTAGCAGACTGTACGTCAGTCCCTATACCGCTGAAGGACTGCTGCAGTATAGGGCAGCGGTCAGCAGTGGTGCACGTCAACCCTATCTATTGTGGACCGATAGCGGTCCTTACAGAACAGCAGACTGTACCGCACTCAAGCCTATGTACCGTAGCACCCTATACCAAGTTACCAGTCCTTATAAGAACTTTTGTGGAACAAGCAGGTTGTGTGTTAGTGATTAGCAGACTGTACGTCAGTCCCTATACCGCTGAAGGACTGCTGCAGTATAGGGCAGCGGTCAGCAGTGGTGCACGTCAACCCTATCTATTGTGGACCGATAGCGGTCCTTACAGAACAGCAGACTGTACCGCACTCAAGCCTATGTACCGTAGCACCCTATACCAAGTTACCAGTCCTTATAAGAACTTTTGTGGAACAAGCAGGTTGTGTGTTAGTGATTAGCAGACTGTACGTCAGTCCCTATACCGCTGAAGGACTGCTGCAGTATAGGTGAGCGGTCAGCAGTGGTGCACGTCAACCCTATCTATTGTGGACCGATAGCGGTCCTTACAGAACAGCAGACTGTACCGCACTCAAGCCTATGTACCGTAGCACCCTATACCAAGTTACCAGTCCTTATAAGAACTTTTGTGGACCAAGCAGGTTGTGTATTAGTGTTTAGCAGACTGTACGTCAGTCCCTATACCGCTGAAGGACTGCTGCAGTATAGGGCAGCGGTCAGCAGTGGTGCACGTCAACCCTATCTATTGTGGACCGATAGCGGTCCTTACAGAACAGCAGACTGTACCGCACTCAAGCCTATGTACCGTAGCACCCTATACCAAGTTACCAGTCCTTATAAGAACTTTTGTGGACCAAGCAGGTTGTGTATTAGTGTTTAGCAGACTGTACGTCAGTCCCTATACCGCTGAAGGACTGCTGCAGTATAGGGCAGCGGTCAGCAGTGGTGCACGTCAACCCTATCTATTGTGGACCGATAGCGGTCCTTACAGAACAGCAGACTGTACCGCACTCAAGCCTATGTACCGTAGCACCCTATACCAAGTTACCAGTCCTTATAAGAACTTTTGTGGAACAAGCAGGTTGTGTGTTAGTGATTAGCAGACTGTACGTCAGTCCCTATACCGCTGAAGGACTGCTGCAGTATAGGGCAGCGGTCAGCAGTGGTGCACGTCAACCCTATCTATTGTGGACCGATAGCGGTCCTTACAGAACAGCAGACTGTACCGCACTCAAGCCTATGTACCGTAGCACCCTATACCAAGTTACCAGTCCTTATAAGAACTTTTGTGGAACAAGTGAGTTGTGAATGTTTAGCAGACTGCAGCAGAAGGGCAGCAGTCAAGTATAATATCCTTTCTATATTTGGAAGAAAGAATATTATACATGTACAAGCCTATTACTGTACCACTGATACCAGTCCTGAAAAGAACCTTTGTGGAACTAATAATAACAGCAAGTCTTTAAAATTACCCTCACTGCCTGACAACACTGCTTCCTTCCTGTCCCTATACAAATTGGCAAAAAAAGAGAACGATTAGTGGTTACTGGAACAGCTCTTTTGTGGACCTTGATAGTAACAGCTAATGATGATGATGATGATGATGATGATGAAAGACTAATCTGGCTGTCCCTGTAGCATACACCGTCCTTTCCCTTTCTCTAAACTAACAAAAGACACTCAGGCTGCTGCAAGAATCAGCAGCACAGCAAACCTATCAACACCTAACACCTATACCAGTCCTGAAAAGAACTTTTGTGTACCAAATAGCTAGTGGTTTATCTCTCCCTACTCCACACAGGAACCTGTCCCTATCTTAACAGAAGAAAGAATGTAAAATGGCCACCGGATCGGGTGTATTTATAGGTTAGGGGGAATGTACAAGTGTCCATGTGCTGTCATGTCTCAATTGGCTGTCCTGTATCACATGATAAACGTGTCACCAAAGGTTAAAGTTCTTGTATACATTAAACACGTAAGTCCGCCGCGGCGAACGACGGAAAAAGGCGTTCGAACGTGCGGACCGCGAATGTCGGAAATTCGCCGCGAAACGACCGCCGGGCGAACCGTTCGGCCATCACTATTTAACAACTTTGGATAGGAATTATGAAGATTATGCAAAGGAAAAGGCAATAAAATGGTAAAATGAGCTTCGAGTCATGGCTGCACAGGGATGGCCAGTACAACTACCAGTGTTATACAGTACAAGGTGGTGTTATATGATATACCATTAATAGTGTAGCCATTACTAGTGATGGACGAACTTCCGACGGGACGTTTCGCGAACGCGAAACGCGAACGGGCACAAACGTTCGCGAAAACGACCGTTCGCCGCGGGCTCCATTGACTTCAATGGGAGGCGAATTTCGCAAACCTTTAGGTCGAATTTGCGGCCACGGGGTAATTATTAGGGGGTAGCACGTAGTCCCACCACCTGGACAATAGCATAATACATGTATGAGGTGAATTTGGGATCGATAACTACAAGCATTTTTTTTTTATTTGGGAAATTGTTCTGACAATTCAGGACTATGGAGCTAATGAAGGCAATGGAGGAGAGGGAAGGTCAGGGACCAGGGTAGGCAAACAAGAGGGTGCAGGAGATACAGAGCACTGACAGCAGCACCGTAATACAGAGCACTGACATCAGCACCGTGACATACAGCGCTGACAGCAGCTCCGTGACATACAGCGCTGACAGCAGCTCCGTGACATACAGCGCTGACAGCAGCTCCGTGACATACAGCGCTGACAGCAGCTCCGTGACATACAGCGCTGACAGCAGCTCCGTGACATACAGCGCTGACAGCAGCACCGTGACATACAGCGCTGACAGCAGCTCCGTGACATACAGCGCTGACAGCAGCTCCGTGACATACAGCGCTGACAGCAGCTCCGTGACATACAGCGCTGACAGCAGCTCCGTGACATACAGCGCTGACAGCAGCTCCGTGACATACAGCGCTGACAGCAGCACCGTGACATACAGCGCTGACAGCAGCTCCGTGACATACAGCGCTGACAGCAGCTCCGTGACATACAGCGCTGACAGCAGCTCCGTGACATACAGCGCTGACAGCAGCTCCGTGACATACAGCGCTGACAGCAGCTCCGTGACATACAGCGCTGACAGCAGCTCCGTGACATACAGCGCTGACAGCAGCTCCGTGACATACAGCGCTGACAGCAGCTCCGTGACATACAGCGCTGACAGCAGCTCCGTGACATACAGCGCTGACAGCAGCTCCGTGACATACAGCGCTGACAGCAGCTCCGTGACATACAGCGCTGACAGCAGCACCGTAAGCAGCCCCAGGAGGAAGTCAGCACAGCACAGGGATGGTGTGATCCCCTCATAATAAGAACCCCCAGGAGGAAGTCAGCACAGCACAGGGATGGTGGGAGCCCCTCATAATAAGAACACCCAGGAGGAAGTCAGCACAGCACAGGGATGGTGGGAACCCCTCATAATAAGCAGCCCCAGTAGAAATATGACACCGCTCAACCTCTTCAAAGAGGAGGGTAGGGGCATATAGTACGGTGTGCTTTTTTGGGTCAGGGAAGTGAGCCAAATGAATTAAGAAGGTCTGTGTGCTTGATTCCAAAAATTGTTTATAGACATATACATGGTCTACTGATCACATGTGTTGAATTCCTCCGAGATCCATGCCTCATTCATTTTTAGAAATGTGAGGTAGTTAACACTGTGGTGAGCTAGGCGAGTACGCTTATCGGTCACAATCCCCCCTGCTGCGCTGAACGTCCTTTCGGACAGGACACTGGATGAGGGGCAAGCCAACAGTTCGATTGCAAATTGGGCAAGCTCTGGCCAGAGGTCAAGCCTGCCCACCCAGTAGTCTAGGGGTTCATCACTCCTCAGAGCGTCCACATCGGCCGTTAACCCAATGTAGTCGGACACCTGACGGTCTAGGCGTTCCCTGATGCTGGATCCGGATGACACCTGTCGATGGGTCGGCTGAAAGAATGACCTCATATCCGAAGTCACCAACACATCTTCAAACCGGCCTCTTCTTGCAGGCGCTGTTGGATTGGTACCCGCAAATCCTTCTCTGGGAGTGGGAATTGCTCCTCTGCCAGCGCACGCAAAAGCAGAATGCAGCATTTCTCGAAGCAAGGCCTGGAAGTGCTGCATTCTGACAGCCCTCTGCGACGGCGGTAACATTTCCGCCATTTTGTGTTTGTACCGGGGGTCTAAGTACGTTGCCACCCAGTACTGGTCCTTGACCCTCATGCTTTTTATACGGGGGTCCCTATTAAAACACTGGAGCATGAAGGCCCCCATTTGCACTAAAGTGGAAGCGGTGTGGTGGCCTGGCTCCTGCTCATCATCCAGGATAATGTCGTCCTCTTCATTCTCCTCTCCCCATCCTCGCACAACAGGGATCCCAGAAAGGTTTAAAGCATGCTCTTCTTGCTCCTGCTCATCCGCCCCGGCACCATCCTCCTCTGACTCCTCATCAGACTCCTGTTGTTGACTTGTCTCAGATAGAGTAGCCCCCCCTGGGAATTCATCCAGCATTGCGACTTCCTCATCTTCCCGCTCCTGCTCCTCCACAGCCTGATCAATGACACGACGCAATGCACGCTCCAGAAAGAAGGCATAAGGTACCATGTCACTGATGGCGCCATGGCTGCGACTGACCAGTTTGGTGATCTCCTCAAATGGCCGCAGAAGTCTGCATGTGTCGCGCATGAGCAGCCACTGGCGCGGTGAAAAAAAACCCAGCTCCCCAGAACCGTTTCTTTCGCAGAGTTCATACAGGTAGACGTTAACTGCACGTTTCTGCTGGAGCAGCCTATCAAGCATATAGAAGGTTGAGTTCCATCGCGTCGGGCAATCGCAAATAAGACGTCTGACCGGCAGATGGTGTCGCCGCTGAATGTCAGCAAGGCGAGCCATGGCCGTGTAAGATCTTCTGAAATGGGCCGAGATTTTCCTTGCCTGCCGCAAGATGTCCTGGACCCCAGGGTATTTGACAAGGAATCGCTGCACGACCAAGTTTAAGACGTGTGCCATGCACGGCACGTGCGTGATTTTGCCCTGTTTCAATGCGCTAAGCAGATTGGCACCGTTGTCACACACCACTTTACCAACTGTCAAATTGAGCGGTGTTAGCCACTCATCTGCCTGTGAACGCAAAGCTGAAAGGAGTGCCGGGCCAGTGTGGCTCTTTGCTTCCAGGCACAACAGACGCAGCACGGCATGGCAACGTCTCACCTGGCATGTGGAATAGGTTCTGGGGAGCTTGGGCGGTGCAGTGGAAGAGACGCTAGCAGCGGAAAAGGAGGAGGCAGCTGAGGAGGAGAGGGAGGAGGATGGAGTAGGAGGAGGAGAAGAAGAGTCAGGCCTGCATGCAATCCGTGGCGGTAAAACCAAATCTACACGGGTGCCACGGGTTACATGCTTGACGGCCGTCAGAAGGTTCACCCAGTGGGCAGTAAAACTGATATACCTTCCCTGCCCGTGTTTGCTAGACCACGTGTCTGTGGTCAGATGTATCTTGGCACCGACACTGTGTGCCAGAGATACATTCACTTGCCGCTGAACATGGCCATATAGCTCTGGGATGCCCTTCTCTGAGAAATACTTCCTTCCTGGGACCTTCCATTGTGGTGTTCCAATGGCCACAAATTTGCGAAAGGCCTCCGAGTCCACCAGTTTATATGGCAGTAGTTGGCGGGCTATGAGTTCTGACAAGCCAGCCGCCAACCGTTGGGCAAGAGGGTTATCCGGCGTCATCATTTTTTTACGCTCAAACATTAGGCCCACGGAAGCCTGCCTTTTTGCAGAAAAATGTGAGCTTGGCGTGATGGAAGGTGGAGTGGAGGACAATTGTGAGGAGAGAGGAGAAGGAGAAGTAGAAGACGAGGCTGGACGGTGAGAGCCTGCAGTGTGGCTTTGTGTGTTCCGTTGCTCCCACTGGGCTCGGTGATGGCTGCTCATGTGCCTTCTTAAGGCGGTCGTCCCTAGGTGAGTATTGGGCTTACCGCGACTAACGCGTTGACTGCAAAGATTGCAGATGGCAACGCTATTGTCAGCAGCGGACACGTTAAAAAAAGCCCACACTGCGGAGCCATGTGCCGGTGTCCTGGGAGCGCCAGATGTGACCGTACATGGTCGATGACTCGCTCCTGATACATTTGCAGTCTGCTTTGTCCCTGCTGTGCAATGTAAGTCATTGCTGCTTCTCCTCCCTATCTGCTGGTCCATATCTCCCTCTGAACTCCCCTCCTCTTCCTCTCTTGTGGGCACCCACGTGACATCACTAGACACGTCATCATCAACGTCACCTTCCCCACCGCTATAAGTAGAGTAGGCAGCAACACCGGGGACCAACCTCCTCCTTGGGCTGATCTGGGTACTGGCGTCAGACTGCTGAGTAGCGCTTGTTGCTACCTCCTCTTCCTGATCCAATACCAAGAGTGGCTGCGCATCAGAAATGTCCTCTTGATATGGATCGGAAAATAATTCCAGTGACTCAAGCGGAAGGTATGTGGTGGTGGTGGTGGTGGTCGTGTTGTTGGTGGTAGTGTCTTTGGGGGTGCACATAGCAGAGAGTGAAGAAGAGGGTGCAGATCGAGAGGATGAGGAGGGTGCAGAAGAGTAAGGCTGAGCGAGCCACTCAACCAAGTCTGGTGCATCCTTTAAAGTAATTGAACGCACCTTCTGCAACTTCCCACTTTGGCTCAAGCCTGTTGCTCCTGCCCTACCCCTACCACCCCTGCGGAAGGGCCTGCCTCTTCCTCTGCATGTCATTTTTTAAATGACCCTGTGACAAAACTCTTAGTCCCTATACCGCTGAAGGACTGCTGCAGTATAGGTGAGCGGTCAGCAGTGGTGCACGTCAACCCTATCTATTGTGGACCTATAGCGGTCCTTACAGAACAGCAGACTGTACCGCACTCAAGCCTATGTACCGTAGCACCCTATACCAAGTTACCAGTCCTTATAAGAACTTTTGTGGACCAAGCAGGTTGTGTATTAGTGTTTAGCAGACTGTACGTCAGTCCCTATACCGCTGAAGGACTGCTGCAGTATAGGGCAGCGGTCAGCAGTGGTGCACGTCAACCCTATCTATTGTGGACCTATAGCGGTCCTTACAGAACAGCAGACTGTACCGCACTCAAGCCTATGTACCGTAGCACCCTATACCAAGTTACCAGTCCTTATAAGAACTTTTGTGGACCAAGCAGGTTGTGTATTAGTGTTTAGCAGACTGTACGTCAGTCCCTATACCGCTGAAGGACTGCTGCAGTATAGGGCAGCGGTCAGCAGTGGTGCACGTCAACCCTATCTATTGTGGACCTATAGCGGTCCTTACAGAACAGCAGACTGTACCGCACTCAAGCCTATGTACCGTAGCACCCTATACCAAGTTACCAGTCCTTATAAGAACTTTTGTGGACCAAGCAGGTTGTGTATTAGTGTTTAGCAGACTGTACGTCAGTCCCTATACCGCTGAAGGACTGCTGCAGTATAGGGCAGCGGTCAGCAGTGGTGCACGTCAACCCTATCTATTGTGGACCGATAGCGGTCCTTACAGAACAGCAGACTGTACCGCACTCAAGCCTATGTACCGTAGCACCCTATACCAAGTTACCAGTCCTTATAAGAACTTTTGTGGAACAAGCAGGTTGTGTGTTAGTGATTAGCAGACTGTACGTCAGTCCCTATACCAATGAAGGACTGCTGCAGTATAGGGCAGCGGTCAGCAGTAGTGCACGGCAACCCTATGTATTGTGGACCGATAGCGGTCCTTACAGAACAGCAGACTGTAACGCACTCAGGCCTATGTACCGTAGCACCCTATACCAAGTTACCAGTCCTTATAAGAACTTTTGTGGAACAAGCAGGTTGTGTGTTAGTGATTAGCAGACTGTACGTCAGTCCCTATACCAATGAAGGACTGCTGCAGTATAGGGCAGCGGTCAGCAGTAGTGCACGGCAACCCTATGTATTGTGGACCGATAGCGGTCCTTACAGAACAGCAGACTGTAACGCACTCAGGCCTATGTACCGTAGCACCCTATACCAAGTTACCAGTCCTTATAAGAACTTTTGTGGACCAAGCAGGTTGTGTGTTAGTGATTAGCAGACTGTACGTCAGTCCCTATACCAATGAAGGACTGCTGCAGTATAGGGCAGCGGTCAGCAGTAGTGCACGGCAACCCTATGTATTGTGGACCGATAGCGGTCCTTACAGAACAGCAGACTGTAACGCACTCAGGCCTATGTACCGTAGCACCCTATACCAAGTTACCAGTCCTTATAAGAACTTTTGTGGACCAAGCAGGTTGTGTGTTAGTGATTAGCAGACTGTACGTCAGTCCCTATACCAATGAAGGACTGCTGCAGTATAGGGCAGCGGTCAGCAGTAGTGCACGGCAACCCTATGTATTGTGGACCGATAGCGGTCCTTACAGAACAGCAGACTGTACTGCACTCAGGCCTATGTACCGTAGCACCCTATACCAAGTTACCAGTCCTTATAAAAACTTTTGTGGACCAAGCAGGTTGTGTGTTAGTGTTTAGCAGACTGTGCGTCAGTCCCTATACCGCTGAAGGACTGCTGCAGTATAGGGCAGCGGTCAGCAGTAGTGCACGGCAACCCTATGTATTGTGGACCGATAGCGGTCCTTACAGAACAGCAGACTGTAACGCACTCAGGCCTATGTACCGTAGCACCCTATACCAAGTTACCAGTCCTTATAAGAACTTTTGTGGACCAAGCAGGTTGTGTGTTAGTGATTAGCAGACTGTACGTCAGTCCCTATACCGCTGAAGGACTGCTGCAGTATAGGGCAGCGGTCAGCAGTAGTGCACGGCAACCCTATGTATTGTGGACCGATAGCGGTCCTTACAGAACAGCAGACTGTAACGCACTCAGGCCTATGTACCGTAGCACCCTATACCAAGTTACCAGTCCTTATAAGAACTTTTGTGGACCAAGCAGGTTGTGTGTTAGTGATTAGCAGACTGTACGTCAGTCCCTATACCAATGAAGGACTGCTGCAGTATAGGGCAGCGGTCAGCAGTAGTGCACGGCAACCCTATGTATTGTGGACCGATAGCGGTCCTTACAGAACAGCAGACTGTAACGCACTCAGGCCTATGTACCGTAGCACCCTATACCAAGTTACCAGTCCTTATAAGAACTTTTGTGGACCAAGCAGGTTGTGTGTTAGTGATTAGCAGACTGTACGTCAGTCCCTATACCAATGAAGGACTGCTGCAGTATAGGGCAGCGGTCAGCAGTAGTGCACGGCAACCCTATGTATTGTGGACCGATAGCGGTCCTTACAGAACAGCAGACTGTACTGCACTCAGGCCTATGTACCGTAGCACCCTATACCAAGTTACCAGTCCTTATAAAAACTTTTGTGGACCAAGCAGGTTGTGTGTTAGTGTTTAGCAGACTGTGCGTCAGTCCCTATACCGCTGAAGGACTGCTGCAGTATAGGGCAGCGGTCAGCAGTAGTGCACGGCAACCCTATGTATTGTGGACCGATAGCGGTCCTTACAGAACAGCAGACTGTAACGCACTCAGGCCTATGTACCGTAGCACCCTATACCAAGTTACCAGTCCTTATAAGAACTTTTGTGGACCAAGCAGGTTGTGTGTTAGTGATTAGCAGACTGTACGTCAGTCCCTATACCAATGAAGGACTGCTGCAGTATAGGGCAGCGGTCAGCAGTAGTGCACGGCAACCCTATGTATTGTGGACCGATAGCGGTCCTTACAGAACAGCAGACTGTAACGCACTCAGGCCTATGTACCGTAGCACCCTATACCAAGTTACCAGTCCTTATAAGAACTTTTGTGGACCAAGCAGGTTGTGTGTTAGTGATTAGCAGACTGTACGTCAGTCCCTATACCAATGAAGGACTGCTGCAGTATAGGGCAGCGGTCAGCAGTAGTGCACGGCAACCCTATGTATTGTGGACCGATAGCGGTCCTTACAGAACAGCAGACTGTAACGCACTCAGGCCTATGTACCGTAGCACCCTATACCAAGTTACCAGTCCTTATAAGAACTTTTGTGGACCAAGCAGGTTGTGTGTTAGTGATTAGCAGACTGTACGTCAGTCCCTATACCAATGAAGGACTGCTGCAGTATAGGGCAGCGGTCAGCAGTAGTGCACGGCAACCCTATGTATTGTGGACCGATAGCGGTCCTTACAGAACAGCAGACTGTACTGCACTCAGGCCTATGTACCGTAGCACCCTATACCAAGTTACCAGTCCTTATAAAAACTTTTGTGGACCAAGCAGGTTGTGTGTTAGTGTTTAGCAGACTGTGCGTCAGTCCCTATACCGCTGAAGGACTGCTGCAGTATAGGGCAGCGGTCAGCAGTAGTGCACGGCAACCCTATGTATTGTGGACCGATAGCGGTCCTTACAGAACAGCAGACTGTAACGCACTCAGGCCTATGTACCGTAGCACCCTATACCAAGTTACCAGTCCTTATAAGAACTTTTGTGGACCAAGCAGGTTGTGTGTTAGTGATTAGCAGACTGTACGTCAGTCCCTATACCAATGAAGGACTGCTGCAGTATAGGGCAGCGGTCAGCAGTAGTGCACGGCAACCCTATGTATTGTGGACCGATAGCGGTCCTTACAGAACAGCAGACTGTACTGCACTCAGGCCTATGTACCGTAGCACCCTATACCAAGTTACCAGTCCTTATAAAAACTTTTGTGGACCAAGCAGGTTGTGTGTTAGTGTTTAGCAGACTGTGCGTCAGTCCCTATACCGCTGAAGGACTGCTGCAGTATAGGGCAGCGGTCAGCAGTAGTGCACGGCAACCCTATGTATTGTGGACCGATAGCGGTCCTTACAGAACAGCAGACTGTAACGCACTCAGGCCTATGTACCGTAGCACCCTATACCAAGTTACCAGTCCTTATAAGAACTTTTGTGGACCAAGCAGGTTGTGTGTTAGTGATTAGCAGACTGTACGTCAGTCCCTATACCAATGAAGGACTGCTGCAGTATAGGGCAGCGGTCAGCAGTAGTGCACGGCAACCCTATGTATTGTGGACCGATAGCGGTCCTTACAGAACAGCAGACTGTAACGCACTCAGGCCTATGTACCGTAGCACCCTATACCAAGTTACCAGTCCTTATAAGAACTTTTGTGGACCAAGCAGGTTGTGTGTTAGTGATTAGCAGACTGTACGTCAGTCCCTATACCAATGAAGGACTGCTGCAGTATAGGGCAGCGGTCAGCAGTAGTGCACGGCAACCCTATGTATTGTGGACCGATAGCGGTCCTTACAGAACAGCAGACTGTACTGCACTCAGGCCTATGTACCGTAGCACCCTATACCAAGTTACCAGTCCTTATAAAAACTTTTGTGGACCAAGCAGGTTGTGTGTTAGTGTTTAGCAGACTGTGCGTCAGTCCCTATACCGCTGAAGGACTGCTGCAGTATAGGGCAGCGGTCAGCAGTAGTGCACGGCAACCCTATGTATTGTGGACCGATAGCGGTCCTTACAGAACAGCAGACTGTAACGCACTCAGGCCTATGTACCGTAGCACCCTATACCAAGTTACCAGTCCTTATAAGAACTTTTGTGGACCAAGCAGGTTGTGTGTTAGTGATTAGCAGACTGTACGTCAGTCCCTATACCAATGAAGGACTGCTGCAGTATAGGGCAGCGGTCAGCAGTAGTGCACGGCAACCCTATGTATTGTGGACCGATAGCGGTCCTTACAGAACAGCAGACTGTAACGCACTCAGGCCTATGTACCGTAGCACCCTATACCAAGTTACCAGTCCTTATAAGAACTTTTGTGGACCAAGCAGGTTGTGTGTTAGTGATTAGCAGACTGTACGTCAGTCCCTATACCAATGAAGGACTGCTGCAGTATAGGGCAGCGGTCAGCAGTAGTGCACGGCAACCCTATGTATTGTGGACCGATAGCGGTCCTTACAGAACAGCAGACTGTACCGCACCCAAGCCTATGTACCGTAGCACCCTAGACAGACCAAGTTACCAGTCCTGATAAAGAGCTTTGTGGAACAAGTGAGTTGTGAATGATTAGCAGACTGCAGCAGAAGGGCAGCAGTCAAGTATAATATTCTTTCTATATTTGGAAGAAAGAATATTATACGTGTACAAGCCTATTACCATACCACTGATACCAGTCCTGAAAAGAACCTTTGTGGAACTAATAGTAACAGCAAGTCTTTAAAATTATCCTCACTGCCTGACACACTGCTTCCTGCCTGTCCCTATACAAATTGGCAAAAAAGAGTAGGCTGGAACGATTAGCTGGAACAGCTCTTTTGTGGACCTGATAGTAACAGCTAATGATGATGATGATGATGATGATGAAGAAAGACTAATCTGGCTGAGCTGTCCCTAAAATAGCAGCATACAGCGCTCTGTCCCTTTATCTAAACTGACAAAAGAAACTCAGGCTGCTGACCTAACACCTATACCAGTCCTGAAAAGAACTTTTGTGTACCAAATAGCTAGCGTTTTCTCTGTCCCTACTCCACACAGGATCCTTTCCCTACAGTGACAGAAGAAAGAATGTAAAATGGCCACCGGATCGGGTGTATTTATAGGTTAGGGGGAATGTCCAAGTGTCCATGAGCTGTCATGTCTCAATTGGTTGTCCTGTAACACATGATAAACGTGTCACGAAAGGTTAAAGTTCTTGTATACATTAAACACGTAAGTCCGCCGGGGCGAACGACGGAAAAAGGCGTTCGAACCCGCGGACGGCGAAAGTCGGAAATTCGCCGCGAAACGACCGCCGGGCGAACCGTTCGGCCATCACTAGCCATTACTTAAAGACTTGGAAGAGCAAAGGGGCCTTTGCCCCCTGGGCCACAACTTTTAAGATATGTTGGACTAGTGGCCCCATTCTGAACTCAATCACAGCAGTTCCATCTTCCTTTGCGACTTTAAGATGCAACCAAGTGCACAAAGAACGCTAGTTCTGGAAGATGTGAAAAGGTCTGTTAAAATAAACTTTATCCACCTTGCCTACCAATACCTGTGGTACCATGGCATACTTTGAGTGGTACACTTTGCCCACATAAATCTGTCACTACAATGAAAGGATCACTTGATCATAGCTACTCCCCAGGTCGAGGGTTTCCTATCTTTTACCTGCAGAGAAACACTGATATATTTAATACTCACTGTTGCTTGGAGGAAAAACTCCTTAAACTTTTTGTGATATTTCTCTAAGCTTTCCAGAGACCATTCCATATTATCCATTTCACGCAGCTGATTGTCTCCATCTCCATCCATCCAAGAGGTGAGCTGCAGATGTGGACAACAAATTAATTTAGGAGCGAGTCAAAGATACACAATTTTTTTTAGCTGGGTGGCAATAATAGAATTTAAAAAAGTATTTGGCTTATATCTTTATTGTATCAAATATCTATGGCCAAGATAAGTTTACTATTACATTCTTGGGGTGCAAGTAGTTAGGTTCCCACGTGGGTAATTTTACTGATCTTTTTGACCATACAGCTTCATGCGTTATGTTTAAAAATAAAGACAGGCAATCTCTGTGTAATCAAATAATGAATGAATGAATAAATGAATGATAATAAAGAGCTATATTGTGGTAATAAAGTAAAGGTAATCTCTGTGTGCCCATGGTCTATGTGTTCTTCCTACAAAAGCAGGATTTCCCAGATTTCATAGTTTCATAGTTAGTAAGATTGAATAAAGACACCAGTCCATCCAGTTCAACCTGAGTGAGTGTCTACAATGGTCCCTATCCCTGTATATTGCACAATCACATCGGTCCCTACCCTCAAGGAGCCCACAATCCAAAGTCCCCATTCATATACTAGGGTCAATTTTGGACAGAAGCCAATTAACCTACCTGCATGTCTTTGGATTGATTTGATCCAAAATTTGCTTGTAATATGTTTCTCCTGACTTCCTTACCTGGTCAAATTGTCCCTCCAGTTCTTTGACCTTTAACAGTGACTCTAGAAGCTCCAGCCTACGGTTGGACTTAGTCACTAAGGCATGCACTCGTTCCTCTAGGTGATTGTACATCTGCACAGCGGACTCCACGGCACTCCTAAGAATGAATGAATGATCAGTGATTAATATTAATAGCCCAGTAGGTGTTTAAAATAAATAAGTATCTCTGGCTATAATACTTACCTTTTCTACAGCAACACCCCCCCACATTATTTTATTTCCACTACTAGATGTCCATAGACAAGTTCAAGACATCATAGACCTGCCCTCTAGGGAAGGGGTGTCACCACAAATTCCTTTACTTACATACAGAACTGTGCAAATGTTTTAGGCAGGTGTGAAGAAATGCTGTAAGGGAAGAATGCTTTCAAAAATATATATATTAAATTGTTTATTTTTATCAATTTCCAAAATGCAAAGTGAGCAAACAGAAGAAAAATATACCGTATTTTTCTGACAATAAGACGCACTTTTTCCCCCCAGAAATATGGGGGAAATGTGCCTGCGTCTTATGGTGCGAATATACGATTGGCACCACCCCCGCCGTGCTCCGGAGTGCTCCGCGGCCTTGGCCTTAGGAAAGGCAGTCACAGCCATCCATCCATACCCTGCCAATACTCTGCAATACTCTGAAAATACTTTGCCATACCCTGCCAATACTCTGCAATACTCTGAAAATACTTTGCCATACCCTGCCAATACTCTGCAATACCCTGCCAATACTCTGCCATACCCTGCCAATACTTTGCAATACCCAGCCAATACTCTGCCATACCCTGCCAATACTCTGCCATACCCTGCCAATACTCTGCAATACCCTGCCAATACTTTCTATGGTAATGGCCACTCTGCATTTTCTATGGTAACTCTGCATTTCATGGGCACTGGAAAATATTTTAGTACATCATTTGGTTCAGAATATTTTTTTTCACCTCCTTTTAGTGGGATCCCCCTTACGGTTTGCCCTAGATCCAAAGTGACTATTTCTTGCCAAAAGGATCTGTTGGGGTTTTAATGGATCTTGGATGTTTACATATGGTAATTATGACTCAATCGTTAGCCTTGTACTGTAAGTGTTGCCTGCATTTTGATGTTATAGTATCTCTCTACTATGCGACCTTCTGTACTTGTGTACTGCTATCCCTTTTTTTTTATGTTAATAAAAATATTTGAAAAGAATATTTTTTTTCTTGTTTTCAACCTCTAAAACCTAGGTGCGTCTTATGGAGCGAAAAATATGGTAAATCAAAGCAATATTTGGTGTGACCGCCCTTTGGTTTCAAACCAGCATCAATTCTTCTAGGTATACTTGCACACAGTTTTTCAAGGAACTCGCCAGGTAGATTAATCCAAACATCTTCAAGAGCTAACCACAGATCTTCTGTGGATGTAGACTGCCTCAAATCCGTCTGACTCTTCATGTAATCCAAGACAGTCTCCATGACATTGAGATCAGAGCTCTATGGGGGCTAAACCATCACTTCCATTGTTCCTTGTTCTTCTTTTTTCTGAAGATAGTTTTTAATGACATTGGCTGTGTGTTTGGGGTCATTGTTCTGCTGAAGAATAAACTTGGGGCCAATCATACACCTCCCTGATGGTATGCCATGATGGATAAGTATCTGCCTGTATTTCTTAGCATTGAGGACACCAACGATCGGGCAACATTGAGGACTGTAGATGCAGTGGTTGGCCAAGGAAATTTAATGCAGTAGAAGAGAGACACATCATGCTTATTTCCCTCATGCCGCGTACACACGATCAGACTTTCCGACAGACTTGGTCTGGTGGACCGGTATCCGTCAGACAATTCGATCATGTGTGGGCTCCAGCTGACTTTTTTTTCCCAAAAGTCAGACGGACCTAGAAATAAAACATGTTTCAAATCTATCCGACAGACTCAAGTCTGACGGACTAAAAATCGGGAAACCATTTGTCTGTGTGCTAGTCCGATGGACCTTATACGACGCAAGGGCAGCTAATGGTTACTGGCTATTGAACTTCCTTGTTTAGTCCCGTTTTTACGTCATCGTGTTCAAAATGAATGGTCTTAGTCCAGTTGTGTGTGGCCAAGTCCGTTTCGTTCAGAAAGTCTGAAGGACCTCTGCCGAAAGTCTGTTGGGAAGACCGTCTGACCTAGTCCGTTGAAAAGTCCGGTCGTGTGTACCCGGCATTAGACATCAGAAGATGCCCAGCAGTGCCATCAGCACAGAACTGGTAGGACCCTGGTACACCCATCTACTGTCCAGAGACATCTGTCCAGAAGTGGTCTTCATGGAAGAACATACATGATGTACACCATTTTTTCACATCTGCCTAAAGCTTTTGCACAGTACTGTACACTGATGCTGACAGCACCACTGACCTCTTAATATCAGTGCTGCTGTCTGCATCACTAATGACCACCGGAGAAGAAGAAAAAAAGGCCCTGCTTGCCATGTGACTTGTCTGTACACATATAAAATGAAAAAGCATAAACAAATAAATAAAAAAAAGCATAAAATAAAGGTGGGAATGCAGAGGGGTCCCAGTGTTGGGCTTTAAGGATGAACTCTTCACGGATATAGAAACAATTAATGTAGTTAAATATTCATTAAACATTATTAAATGTATTTATTATGTTTATTTTTAAATGTGAGTGCTTGCATTTTTTTCTATCCTCTTGTAATCCCCTATAGTCTAAGAGAGGGTGGGGCAGCATTAGAAGCTAACAAGATTATACTGATGTGCACATGTGCCTACAGGGAACATGCAGACAGGAGGTAATAGAAGAATGGGCAGAACTGTGTCTCTGTTCTCTTATTTCTTCACTTCAGTGGTTGACAGTGGAGGAAATTGCAAATTTGTTCTCATTTTTTTTTCCAGTTTTAATGAACTTAATGAAAAACTAAAATATAGGCTCTATTTTAGGAAAGATTGGTGGTTATAATAACAACTCCCTAGGTGTCTTTAAAGAAGAGCGGGTTATTTCGTTTGTTTTTGTGAGATATGAACAGCGCTTCCCCGAGTTGATGAAATTTTTGTCCCTGCGTTTTTATGCTCGACTTCCAAGGTCCTAAGAAACGACCAATCTATATGCTTATCTTACCTTCTAGGTGAATTGCTTGGTAAAATGGGATTAAGAAATTGACTAATAAATATATTAATAATAAAGAATTATTATTAAGATCCAATTATAACATTAATTATAAAATTTCCAAACCAATAATCTTTGCACAGGATTTACCAGTGCCTACGAATGCCCTGGAACGACACAAGTAGCTTAAGTAAGCATAAACCCTTATGAAAATGTAACCATGACTATAATTAAATATGATTAATGGCCCTAATCTCACACTATTTAGGAATCTGCATACAATGCATTTTTTCCCACTCATCCAAATTACTGTATTGCTCTTTGTTTTACTCTCCCTTTTAGATCTATAATGCATGTCTTTATAGTTATGGCCCTTCCCTTGTTCCCCATCAAAGTGTCTGGCTAGCTTGTAAACCAATCATAAACCTGCTCAATGGGAGCTTTACTACATATTTTACTGTTTAATGTTGATTAAGGCCTTGTATGAAGTTCACTCTGTCTGCAAGTCTGCTGAACTATTATGAACTGGAATAAAATGGCAATGCAACTATTTATTGTCGTTGTCACAGGACGCTTCGTCCCACGGGGTTCACCAATTCAAAGTTCTATTAAATATTAAATCGTAAGAGTAAGACTAGGCATGCTCAGAAAGGAAAGAATACATACAAAACAATTCAACATATTACGTCACTTCTGAAGTTGAATTCTGTCGTACAAGAATTTTCGTATGTTGAGTAACCTCTTCACTTTCCATATGAGACAAGCAGCATACAAAAAAAAAGACAAAAATCTGTCCGCTAATCTGATTGTGTGTACCCGGCTTTAGAGAAAGCACAGGGAGAAGAAAGATGAGCCCATCAGTCTGCTGCTAATCTTTCACTGTCAAATCAGTGGGCTGGGTGTGGGGAGAGGAGATCACTACAGGCATACCCCACTTTTAAGTACACAATGGGGTTTATTTACTAAAGCTGGAACGTGCAAAATCAGGCTCACTTCTGCATCGAAACCAATAAGCTTCTAACCTCAGCTTGTTCAATTAAGCTTTGGTAATAAAACCTGGAAGCTCATTGGTTTCTATGCAGAAGTGAGCCTGATTTTGCACTTTCTAGTTTTAGTAAATAGACCCCATTGGGTACTTAAAAGTGGGGTATGCCTGTATATTCCTTAGTGTCTCTGTCTCTGCAAAAAGATGCTTCTAATCCCTATTCCTCAGATCTTTCCCCTTCTTGCAGAGTTATGGCCTTCCGACATAATCTTCACATCCGACACTTCTGCGAGTGTCAGATGCTGGTGACCCCATCACATGCCGTGGTTCCATCCCCGACCTCTACGTCACTACTGTTTCCTATAGTGATATAGGGGACAGTGGACAGAACCACAGCACTCACTGGGGCACCAGGAATTCGAGATGTCAGGGGGTTTGCTGGGTGTGAAAAGTCTGCCAAAGGATCTGTATTTCTGTACATTCTGTTTTGTGATCCAGATCCTACCAGACAGCACAGACAGATCCTCGACCTTCATTCAGGAGCATAGCTTTGTCAAAACCCACTTCCAACCTGCAGATTGGATAATGACAGATGTAGCACCCTCTATCTAGTGTAGGTGCTAGAGTGAGATTTTTTTTGTAGTGCAGGTAAACTTAGGCAGGCCTAGCTGAAAGTTAGGCCTGTTTGTTTTGATCTGTGGTCTGGGAGTGGCTTTAGAGTAGGCTGGTGACTCACAGCTAGTTTCATCTTTCGGTTATCTCCCTTTTGCTTCTAGAGGCTTCTAGAAGGAAGGTGGAGAAGAAAGGTGGAGCTGTCTGTGGTGTTCTAATTAGCCCTGACCAATCCCCAACCTGGATTGGCAGGGGGCAGGCCTCCTAAAAATGCCTTGAGTCAGCTCAGCTGGGAGGAGTTGTTCGGGTGGAAGAACTAGAGAAGGAGTATTAGGCCTTTGAGGAAACCTCCCAGTCTTTGGGTGACCTCGGCCAGGGGCTCAGAGCTATACAGGAACCCCAGACACCTGTGTTGCTCTTTATTTTACTCTCCCTTTTAGATTTATAATTCATGTCTTTATAGTTATGGCCCTTCCCTTGTTCCCCATCAAAGTGTCCACCAAAGAGGGCATCTAGCACCAGAACTAATTTTTTGCTATGCGATAGGCGCCCATGGTCCTTGCCTGTAATAAGGAATTTTGCTAAGGCCTGGCTGAAACCAGAGTTATGCCTAACCATGTGCTGGCTGCGCCTGAAAAATTGTGCTGGAGGGAGAAGGAGAGATAGTCTGCAGCAAGTGTTGTGCAGAAGAGGAGTATCTAAATGTCCTGGGCATCCTATGAATTCCTTAACCCCATCCAAATTCTAATCCCTCAATAAAACACAAAAACAAAGCTGATGGACTTGTTCATTGTCTTGGAATGTCTGGAAGTGAACAGGCAGGGTGACAGGCATGGGCGTCCGCAGATAGAGGCAAGGGGGGTCAAGTGCTCCCCCCTGGAATCGTCAAGGTGTCTGCACACAGATACTGGTGTCCTTGAGCAGTCCTTGCAGGCACGGCGGGGAGGAGATGATGCACCAGAATGCGAGCTGCACTATGCTCATAACACTCAGGAGAAGCTCTTGAGCAACTTGCCCAGCTGTCACACTACCCTATAATCTGACCTCTGGTACAGCCGCACACTGAACTGAGGCTGTGTTTGCCTCCTTCTCTGTAGCTGCAGCCCTACCAGACAGGAGAAGGACGATTCTCCCAGGTTTGGTTGCTGTCCAAGTCAGAGATATCACAGTCAGAGCAGCAGTGAAGGTGGGCGGAGCAGGAAGATAAAGTTCACTCAGCGGCCACTGTCCAGCCCAACAGTCACCAGAGCTTATCCCAGGCCAGCTAAGAAGTTCCTGAATCAAGCCACGGAAGCTGCCATTAAGGTGAAGTGCTAAATGATATTTGTAGAACAAGATGAGTTAGTGTCAGCTTGTTCTGTGCCATGGTCTGTCTGTAATCAGTGCTTGCAGATTACTGTTTAATTATCAGTATCCAGCAACTCTGATAAGACCCCAGACCAGGACAATTCTACTACTTCCCAGGCTCATTACAAATCTGTAATGGACATTTTTAAGGCTACATGTTTTGATTGTAGGTGGAAGTGAGTGTCTGCAAGAATTAATTTCTGACCAAGCATGTGATCAGTATTTTTTTAAGGTCAGTTACAAATGTCTAAAAATCTCTCACTCAGTATAAATCATTTTGGGCATTCTGTATGTAGCTGTTAATATTTTAGAAGAAATCTATATTTTAGGCTATCAAAAGACACCCAACATTAAGCGCAGTTTGGCATCTTCGCCCTGGTCACCAGATAAACCTGTCCCGGCACTGGGAGCGCTGCAAGGTCGGTGTCACTGGGCACAATAGGAGACAGTAGCATTTGTATGGCCACAATAGGAGTTATACAGTATGGACAGAATATCATCTTTATGCTATTGTGCCGATATAGATGCTGTTGCGCCCATATAGAGGCACACCAGCGTCTATATGGGCACAAAAGCAGCTATATGGGCACAACAGCATAAAGATGCTATTGTGTCCATACAGATTTTAAAATCTCCACTGTCTTAAGCCAATGCTGCACCATGGCACTGGATTAAGCCAATGCTGCACCATGCACGTGTAGTTTTTTTTTTTGGAATTGATTGATTGCCTAATTGTATGTTAATTTATACCTTCACTTGCTGTGGTCGCTCGCAGCATATTTTGCATGGTTGTGCATGTGGCTCAGAACCCCACAGCAAAACCAGGTACACTCTCTCCCCGAAAAAGTGCCAAATGTGGCAGTGGAAGGGGGGAGGGTGCAAACAAGTGGAGCTTCCCCTTTTGGGTGGAGCTCTGCTTTAACACTGCCACAAGCCACCATTAGGGAGGGTAGATTGAAAGTAGAATTCCAGCTTGCGCTAGTCTTAAAAAACTGCCCCCCGTCCCCTTACTCCTAACGCCTATGCACACTAACCTATTTTCAGACTGTTCCAATCTGGTCATGTTATCTCACCTGTGTGATCCAGCAGTGTATGCAGGGGAGAGGAGGGAGCACCAATAACTGTGACATGGGAACCTATGGGTGACATCACCTCATCAGGCTTGATCAGCCGTTGCAAAGCACTTTCTCCCCTGCAGCTGCTGTTGACTGATACAGGTAAGATCACACGACCAGACCTTAAAATGATGCCCCCCCCCCCTGAAAAAAGTTCTGCGGATGCCCATGGTGACAGGTGGGCCACAATCACTCAGCAGCCCCTACGGGGGGTACCGCATCGCCGAGAAGAAGCAAACCAATCAGGCCAACTTTTGCTCACTTTGCTCTTTTCTCCTATCATGTTCCTATATGTTGCACTACAACAGATCCTGATTGGCTACAAGTGCAGCCCTTCCCTCTCTAGGTGGAGATTCTTATTGATATCAAAACAAATGTTGATATTTGTTGACTATTTGCAATTGCAATAATTAAAAAAATATACATAAGCTCATGACTTGCTGTTTTTTTATCTGGCTGAAGACAAGCTTTGAAAGGCAAATCCACATAAATCAAAAAGGACTGCGATCCTATACACATTTTGGTGGCCACACGATTAAGATATTAATTTCTTGAATCTGAAACCAATTCTAAACATTTTTGGCTCTGCAAAAAAAAAAAATGTTGAAAATAAATCCATGTAGGCTTTCATCTCTGAAGGCTATACTGATTTTCCTATAGACATCTGCAGAACTGACAGCTAGACGATAGAAATGGGGGTTCAGGCCACTGGCCTCACTTCAAGGGAGACTTTCAAGCTGCAAATCAGACAAGCGTGGGCATGGAGGGGGCCAAAACTAGACATGACACTCAATGCATTCCCCGCCTTAACAGCCTGCTCTATGAATCTGTGTGGTCTTGCTCTTTAATTATTTGTACGTAATTATATTCTGTTTTCTTCTGTTGGAGTTAAAGGTTGCATCACTTTGATGCACCGCTCAGCATTTACAAAATTGTATTTTTCATAACGCCATTTTTCAGGCCGCTGACCCCATGCTTGGAGTCACTGGCAGGAAAGGCAGAGTGCTAAAAGGCTGGCTGCTGACAAAGGCTGAATGCCCAGAGAACATGTAATGAGCAGTATTTAACACCTATCACTCCCCAATGAGGTCAGCTCAGCTTGTAATAGGAGTCAGAGCTAACCTGCAGCACAGAAGTGTTACACTGACACCTAGTGGACAACACAAAATGTTTCAGCGGAAGAGATTTTTTTTAAATACAGATGGCCATCGATAAATGATTCATTTATTTTTCCAATCAATCTCTTTGGATAGGAATAATCAATCTATAGTCGACAACCAATTTAATCAATATGCCACACACAGGGAAGTGGATTTCAGTTGATCGTCAACATATGATTGTAATTTACGATTGCAATTTCATGCAATCTCATAATCTGATGGATTGAAATACAAATGCATTCATGGACAAAGTATCTCAAGTGCTGCCTGATCGATGCAAAAAGATTGATAATACTCCACCCTGGCCCATCGACTCAGTTCGATCAAATGTGATCAAGCCTAAATTAATTTAAAAGGGAAGCTACGGCTACTTGATTGTTTGTGGATTTGATCAGTTTGATCAAAGCGCACATCGATCAGATAAAATAAATCAAAGTGAATGTGGCCACCATAAGGCTGACCACACACTAGACGAAGTAAATGTATGATCCCCTTATTGGTGGCTATACACGCTTTGATAAATGATAAATATCTTTTTAGATTGATCTTTTCCGATAAGAATAATTGCTCTATAGTTGACAATTCATTCATTCGATATGACACACATGGGAATTAGATTTTGATCCAGTTGGAAGATACGATAATAAATTATCACATCTCTGCTGTTTTTATTATGCAATCTTATAATCTGATTGATAAAGAAATCATCTCAGTGCTGCTGATTGAAACACTAATTGTAATCAATAATTTTCCACCTTGGCCAATCAACTCCAATTTGAATCAAGTCTAAAATGATTGGAAAGGAAGTCAAGACTATTTGACTGTTTGCCAATTTGTTTTGATCGAAATAGCACATCAATAAAATAATAATCAAAGGATGTATGGCCACATTTAGATCTACCATCAACTATACAGCACAAGGAACTGCCTGATTTGATAATAATTGAAAGGATGATTTAGGTTGGTCTCCATATTACATGGGTTTGGTAAAGGTATAGCAGATTGTACAGAGATTGTACAGTCACATTGTACAGTGGGTTATGACTAAGGCCTTATAGGCTGAAACACGTCAACTGATTTAATGAGCGTTTGTTCACTGTGGCTATTCAATAAAATTAAGACATTTTAAGAGCAACAACCGGAGTGCTGGTAATTTTTTCTACATTACTCTACTCAGCCAGCGACTGTGGATCGAGCACCTGGGAGCGAGCTCTGCGGTCTATGTGGTGTATGGGTAGTAGCACTGACCTTTCTGTTTATACATTGTTTATACATTGTACAGTGTATCTGCTGCCTGTACATTTTTCACATGCGCAATGCTTTGCATTGCAATGTGGGAAACCGTATCCCTGTTGCCGCTTGCAGAGGGCATTACCGCCCACCATATACAGTTATTTACCGGAATGGGGCCACACTACAATCTCCCTGCAATCGTGTGCAATGCATGTGGTTGTGGCACAGTGGAGCAGATTTTTTAGGGGATAAAACCAGCAGCGAGAAGGCGCTTCCTCGCTGCCTGTCAAACACCCCATGAAGAGCAATCCACCGTGGATCGGATAAGAAGCTCATGGTGTGAGCAAGCCCTTAAGCAACTTCGCTGGTGTTCCCTATCTCATTATTTACAGAACAGAAGCAGGACAGGATCAGTGATGACATCCTCTAAGAACCCAGAAAGGAATATATTTATATAGTTATAGTTTCATGTTACCATGAAAACAAAGTGAAAGCGAATCACAGATATGAAAATCACACCTGACATCCTTGGAGCAGCAGAAGCGAGTTGCCTCCTTGCGTAGTCTGGCCAGGGTGGTCCCTCCTTCCCGCTGTAGTGTCACTAGGCGTGAGTCACTCAGGACCACCTTCATCAGCTCCCGATATTGGTTCATCTTTTCTTCTGCTTCCTGCAGGATTAACCAGAGTTTATAGTTTAGATCAGGTTAGGTTCCACATTTCTGCTGACTACTCAGGAGGTTCAGAAAGCCTACCTTTGAGTCTAGAGTGTTGCCTTCACCCAGCTCCTGGATGGCATGCTGTAGTAAGTCAGAGGCCTTCCGCAGGTCTGCTAGGAAAGCATCCAGCTTCTGAACCAGAGAAAAGAAAAAGAGCTATGAGACTAAGTGTGCAGAGGAGGAATGGCAAGATATGAGAAGAGTAAGGAGCTTCAAGTCTAGTGGAGAAGAGTTGGAGAGGAGAAGAGTGGAGAAGAGTTGGAGAGGAAAAGAGTGGAGAAGAGTTGGGGAGGAGAAAAGTGGAGAAGAGAAGAGTGGGGAGCGTTGGAGAGGAAAAGAGTGGAGAAGAGTTGGAGATGAGAAGAGTGGAGAAGAGTTGGGGAGGAGAAGAGTGGAGAAGAGTGCATGTACTACATTAAAACTGTCCCTCCTGGACCGGCCGTAATTCTATCAGTGTATAGCCAGCTTCAAGTCTAGTGGAGAAGAGTTGGAGAGGAAAAGAGTGGAGAAGAGTTGGGGAGGAGAAAAGTGAAGAAGAGAACAGTGGGGAGCGTTGGAGAGGAAAAGAGTGGAGAAGAGTTGGAGATGAGAAGAGTGGAGAAGAGTTGGGGAGGAGAAGAGTTGGGGAGGAGAAGAGTGGAGAAGAGTGCACGTACTACATTAAAACTGTCCCTCCTGAACCGGCCATATTTCTATCAGTGTATAGCCAGCTTATGGAGAAGAAAATGGATGCAGCAGATTTTCAAACTGCACAACATCCTTATACAAAGAGTTGAGAAGAGGTAAGTCTAGAGTTAGCCCTTGTACACACGGTCGGAGATTCAAACGGAATGTGTCCTATCGGACCGTTTTGTCGGATAATCCGACTGTGTGTGGTCTCCATCGGACTGTTTCCCTCGGAGTATCCCACGGACCAAGTTTTCCAACTTGTCCGTAAAATTTTCCGACAAAATGCTCCGATCGGACATACTCCGATCATGTGTAGCCTACTCCAACGGACAAAGTGCCACGCATGCTCAGATCAAATTCCTAGACCAAAGCTATTGGCTACTAGCCTGAACGTAGTTCTGTCGTAACAAAATAACATCATCACGTTATGTACAACCGGATTTTCCAACAACTTTGTCCGACCGTGTGTATGCAACAGTTTCGGACAAAATCCGTCAGACAAAATCCAACGGATTTGGTTGTCAGAATGTCCGACCGTGTGTACAAGGGCTGAGGCTTTTGAAAGCAAACAGTTTGATTCTTTCTTGAAGAACCTCTACAATACATAATGAAAGCTGTGCAAACACTTCCCAGGAACATATTGATTCTATCCGAAGGACTGCAAATGACTTCCCTATGTAGAATACTAAAAGGAACTGTTAATTGCCAAAGACAAATAAAAATTTATTTTGAAACAAGCTATCACTTTAATCCATTATAATCAAGAACATATCGTGGCATATCTGCACGCTAACTCCCTGTTGGTGTTTATGGGTTTAGCAGGCGCTTCCAGCACACAGCAACCCTTGAAAATGTCAGGTTCCTCTTGCAGTTCTAATTATCAGGATTTTGATTGTACGCGAAATTGCTCAGGCTGTAGGTAGAACTGAAATATTACATAATATACAAGGTGTTCGGTCTTGTTCACAACAGCCCCCCAAAAAATAAATAAAAAAATAAGCATCTGGTGTGCAGTTTTAACACGCATCAAATGTGCAAAAGGCACTTGGGGAGCATTTTTTAACACCCCTCTTAGGTGCAATAAACGTGCATCAAACACAACTAACAACTTTTTTGGCAGCGCTTGGCCCCCGCGCCGCCATGTTTTGGTGTGACGTCATTAAGAGGCTGCTGGCTATTCTGTGGTTCAGCCGGTGGACCTCTCAATGGCGCCATGCTAAGTCCACCCCCTCCTCCTTTAAAGTCTTCGCCTCCTGGGATATGTGACATTCACCTAGGTGAATTATGTGCAGAGGGGGGCTAAAGCAGGACAATTTATTTCCCAAAAAATTAAAAATAATAAAAAAAAGAGAATGCTATTCATACAGAGAACCGGAGAAGGAGTGGAAAAGAGGGATCATGCTTTAGAGGGTGAAGATCCGTTTTAATAAGCGGCCAGTGGAATAAGTATGCAAACAGTGGCCTTCTCATCTGCATACTTGTAATATAGGATTAGCATGACAGCCAGGCAACTACCATTTTCAGAAGAACATTAACAGGGGCTGCCTCGATATTTCTCAAATGACGGGTTTCCTTTAACAAAGTCTTTTGAATAAATACCTCAAATAGTGGCAGATGAACAGCCTGCAGCAAGGAAGACATATGTTTACATTTTCCCCAACTTTTACCGGAGAGACTAATGAAGACCAGCAACACATGTTGCCGGCCATGTAAATCCAGTGTGATGTACACTTAGTGCTGACATCTGTCTTACTAATAGAACAAGATGGTTCCTAAACTGCTCACAGTAGCTGCAGCCGCACATTGATGGCTCTCCAGTGTTGCTCATTGGTGTGTTTCCATCATAAATCAGAGGCAGACAAGCATTTAACACGCAGACCAGGTGTGAAATGAGATGCGGTGACAGACACACCAAGCCATGGATCGTTTAGTTATACTTTACAGCTTGTTAGCAGGCAGTGGCACCTGATAAAATTGGACCCACTCGCTGTGACAGTACGGGTAGGTGCCTCCAAGGTCCCAGGTGAGCTGTCCAATGTCTACCGAACGGCCCAATGATTTCAAGGATGTCAGGACTTCCACCTGTTCACAGAGAATACAGGAGTGTTAATCACCATGACCAATCAAAATAAAGTCCTATTTTCTAATAAAAAAAAAGAAAGAAATTAATTTAAAATGAAAAGTTGAAATAACCATTACCAGTTGTGAATGCTTTCCTTACAATAAGGTCCTATCCACACCACTGCCGTATAATGCAGGCATTGGAGTACATGGTTAATACATGACCTCAGATTTCCCATTGTTTTAAGCTAGCCATAGATCGTTCGATTGTTGAACCAGCTTAAATTCGAACCATGTATGGGTAGGCTGAATGTACTTGATCGATCAGCTTGGGTACAGCCAGTCTGTCGGATTTTACATGTGATTATTGCTAGTGGCTATTATAACTGCTATCAGTAACCACTATGTTCTCACGGCAGGGATGGCTTTCCTCACCCCCCTTCCAGGAGAGCACAATGGCTCCTCAGCAGGGATTCCACCATCAACACAACGTTGAATTGAAGGAAAGAAAATCGCGTCATCCATGGCCAGCTTTAGTTTACATCTGTGAACTGTGTTATTGTGCTTTGGCCAAGAAGGTGAAGGTTGGTTTTTAGTGCATCGATGCATGTTGTGACGGCAATGACAGCTCATGGATACGAATGTAAGATGTGTTTTAGCGTGTTTCCAGTGCATAGTCACCAGTCCCTCCCACAACAACATATTAATGGCTGATAGAACCCAATAAAATGGCACAGAATACATAAAATGAAACTAAATCAATGTATAGTCAACAACTCATTTGCTTAATATGCTACAAATGGGGAAGGGCTCTGCGTTGGCAGTGACCAATCAGAATCACTCCGATCCATCCTGGAAAATCTGCATTAAGAAGAGGAAGATGAGCAAGGATTTCCAACCCCTGGGCCTTTACATAGGCTGCGTGGGCCCTGACAGTTCATCAATCACCCATGGAGGTAAGTGCAGTGGAGATCTCGGGGGTGAGGGAGGGTGTAGGGTGTTACTTCACCTTTATATGTTTTCTGAAAAGGTGAATTAACACTTTAAAGTAGGATTATAGTTTATAATTCTAAGTTATCAATTGATGTCTGTTTCCACATATAATCTCATAATCTGATATCGAAATTTGTGAACAAAGTATCTCTACTGCCAACTGGTAAAAAAAAGTTTGATCAAACCCAATCAAAATTGAGTCTAAATTGAGTGGAAGGGAAGTTATGGATATTCAATTGCTTTTAGATTTGTTCAACCGGTTTGAATAGCACATCGATCAAAATAAAAAACGAATTGAGTAGTGTGGCCCCATAAGAGTTATGCCCTGTACACCCGGTCAGACATTCCGACGCCAAAATCCATCAGATTTTTTCAGATGGATTTTGGCCCAAACTTGTCTTGCATACACACGAACCTGTCAAAAAATCTGATTGTTCAGAACGCGGTGACGTACAACACGTACGACGGGACTATATGAGGGCTGTAGCCGTTAGCTTTTGTCTCGTAATTTAATCTGAGCATATGTAGCACTTTGCCTGTCGGAATTGTATACACGCGATCGGAATTTAAACAATCATATTTTGTTGTCGGAAAATTTTAGATCCAGCTCTCAAACATTGTGTGTCAGAAATTCAGACGAAAAAAGGCCAATGGAGCCCACACACGATCGGTTTTATGATCCAATAGCACATTTACCGTCGGAAAGTCCGACCGTGTGTACAGGGCATAAGGATTGGAGTTAAATTGAGCATTAAATTTAGAAGGATGGTTTGTGTGAGAATTAAAGCCCTTACACACTTGAGCATTTAGTTGCAGTGCATCCCTCCTGACCCTTTAGTGTGCCCAGGAGGGACAGGTACAGCATCAGTCTATGGCAAGTTGCCGTTGTATGGGGTTTAATGCTGTACCAATTAATACTTGCATTTAGGGCCCTGTCCATTCACATTCTAGCCCAGCCTCTCTCAATCTTTTCAACACATGAGAACCCTTGAAATAACTTTCTGGTCTCAGGGAACCCCTCCTAAAAATTAATATACATCTCATGATACATTAATGTGATGGTCAGTGAGAAGAGTTCTGCTCTCACTTGTGGTCATTGGGAAGAATTACCCCCCTTATGGATAGCTAAAAAGATCAATGGTGTCAGTGGGAACTCATCTGAGAGGCAGACATTACTCATTGCTCAAGGAACCCCTAGGAATCCTGGAGGGACCTTAGCCCTTGTACACACGGTCGGAGAATCCGTCGGAATGTTTCCTATCGGACCGTGTTGTCGGATAATCCGACTGTGTGTGGTATGCATCGGACTGATTCCGTCGGAATATCCGTCGGACCCAATTTTCCAACATGTTGGAAATATTTTCCGACCAACTGGTTCGATCGGACATACTCCGATCATGTGTAGAGAATTTTGATCGGCCCAAGTGCCACGCATGCTCAGATGAAATTCCTACATCAAAGCTATTGGCTACTAGCCTGAATGTAGTCCCATCGTAACGAAATTACGTCATCACGTTCTGAATGATCGGATTTTTCGACAACATAGTCCAACCGTGTGTATGCAACAGTTTCGGACAAGATCCGACAGGCAAAATCCGACGGAAAAAATCCGACGGATTTGGTTGGCAGAATGTCTGACCGTGTGAACAGGGGCTTAGAGTTCCATGGAACCCTGGTTGAAAAATCCTGCTGTAGACCAAAAACTATCAGTCCTGATCTCACATTCATGGAAGCCAATGAGTGGCTGTAAACCTGGCCATACATTTAGATTTTCATTCAAAAGTTAGCATGACAATTCGAAAAAAAATATTTATCAGAACATTCTTTCTAGCCATCATTGAGTCAAGTAATTTTGATTGAAAGCCCTTAAAAATAGTTCGGACCTGCTGCTACTTGAATTGAAACCCAGATGTATCAAACAGGTTATTACAATAAGTTTTCCCCAAAGGAAATCCACATTTTCACAATTTTGTTTGTTTGAGAAAAGTTCCGCTTCTTTCATCTTTACCACAAATTGAACATCAATTCAACAGCACAACGAAAAATTTCACAAAATACTATTTGTACTTGTTCAGTGTAACTTTGCACATTTCATGCAAGCTGGGCATGTATCTCTTCATCCTAGGTGCAAATTTTTTTTCATGAATTAGTTCTACCATTTTGGACATAAGTATCATTGTTGCTAGGAAGGAGAGACTGGATTTTAAGCACACAAAGTAGCAAAAACAAATGTATACAGGCATTTTTTATGCACATTTATTGAAGTCTACGGGGCCAAAAATGCACCGTGTGGCACCTTTTAAAAAATGTTACAGCACTATGTTGCGTTGATGTGATAGAAAAGAATGTGATTTCCATTGTCGCGCTTTGCAGAGTGATGGCAGACATTCAACAAATTTCACTAGCGTGAAAGGGGGGCTTAATAAAGGCATTTGAAAATAAAAAAAAATATTCATACATGTTTCAAACATGTTGTAACCACCATGCAGTTTTTAATATCCATTACTGTTTGCGATAGTAGCCTTATAATGCATTTGGAGTTTGCTATGTGAATACAGATAAGCTTTTGCACAATTCCTTTTAGTTTAATTAATACACATGACACTTTAATGGTGTTAGAAGGTAGTCTAGTGCCCACCTGCAGTCCGGGGATTCTCTCCAGCTGAGGAGACGTCTCCTTTTCTACAAGCATCACAATGCTTTGTATAGAGCCAGGAGAGGAAGCCTGGAGGACAGAAAAGTCATCAGTAAATGAAAGTGCAGAATTTTTTTACTGATACATCACCATGATTCACATATTTTAACAAAAAGCTTTCCATAAGATTTTATGTGCATTTAATGTAAGCATGTTATTTGGCTGTAAAAGGCTTTGTTGCGTAGACATTCAAAAGCCCTGAAAGTAGTGCTAGGCACTGCCATCTTGGATCTGATGGCAGCAGCCCCAGTCACTCAAGTGACAATTTATTGTATTCCCCTTTGCTTCTACCCCAGCAGTTGCATTAAAGGACAAGTAGGGAAGAGAGGGGAGGGGCAGAGGAGCTGGGTCAGTACAGACAATAATTAGACACTCTCAGAAGAGGAAAGGTCTACAGGGTGATTTTGGTGCTCCCCTATTCATTTGAATGGATATTGCCCACTAGAGATGGGGCCAAGCATCGGTTCAGCCACAAACAGCACCCAACCGGGTGTTTACCAAACACTGGAATTTTCGGGGCACTCGGCGGGATGTTCGCCCATCAAACGCACAGTGAATAGCTGCCAGTAGTTAAGGAGAAGGCTGGGAAGCTGGCCGACACAACCATAACAATGGATGAGTTATCAGCTGTCAGCAGGCTTCCCCACTAATAGCTGAATGAAAAAAAAAAAAAACATTGCTGAAGAAAGATTAAAACAAAGGTTGGGACTTTATATGAAGCATAGGATGTCTCAAGCCAAGTGCTTCCATCCCTATTTAATGAATCGACAAGAGAAATAGGACACCACCGCTCTAGGTCAGTCCACCAAGAGATTGCTCGTTCTCCAGGCAGATAGGGGTCCCAGGTGCAGGCTGATTGCACAAACCAAATAGATAAAGGATGAACAAACTCTGGACAGCCGCACTCCGGATCAGATAAAAAGTAAAAAGTGCCTTTTATTTCTTCAAACTAAAAAACCTCACATCACACAAAAAACAGCAGCAAAGGGAAAAAGAAAAAGAAAAACTGACGCGTTTCACGCTAAAACTAGCGCTTACTCATAGCTGATGAGCTATGAGTAAGCGCTAGTTTTAGCGTGAAACGCGTCAGATTTTGTTTTTCTTTTTTCCCTTTGCTGCTGTTATTTGTGTGATGTGAGTTTTTTTAGTTTAAAGAAATAAAAGGCACTTTTTACTTTTCATCTGATCCGGAGTGCGGCTGTCCACAGTTTGTTCATCCTTTCCCTATTTAATGGATATGAGGAAAGATTTGGGACTTTGTGTGAAGCATGCAACCAGGGAGATAACACAATAAAAATGTGTCTGGAGAGTACATACCAAGCTAGAACCATAGACATTGCATGATGGCATATTGCACAATAACAATTTACAATCAATAAAAATGTATTGCATACAAGTTGTATAGTAACAATAATATATTAACATAATAATTCATATTGTAGACATTATAAAAACCAAACTCATTGTTGCATGTCTCCACAGAATAATGAACATAGCCTAAATTAATTGGTACAATCCAGATTGGCATGAAGGGTAAAATGGTAAAAATCTTGCAGTATAAACACAGAGGGGCATCTAATAGCTTAACACATTTTGTGGTTTCATTCAGAAGATGTAGGGTATGTGTCTAAAGGTAGCAATTATGTTATAAAATAGATCTGTCTATAGAGAGACGAGGGGAATAATTACCCAGTAGTACTTACAGACATGCTAATGAGTATGGGTGCAAGCCTAGAGGGCTGAAGGCCATCCAAGAAGATGGCTTTGGTGATGTGGAGAACAAATTGTAATGTATAGGGACAGCTTTAGAAGCCAATTCTTATCTTTTTTTCTGCATTCTAAATATTTCTTTTATATTTGGAATTTTTTTATTTACGTTTATTTCCTTTTTATACTTTAAGTGTCCCATTGTGGAGATTCCCCCTTACTGTACTTCCTGCCTTGTAACTGCTGTCCCCATTAAAATATTTTCCGTGCAATAAAAAAAATGAGGTCCCAGATATACTGTACTTTAAAGCTCATTTGAACCCTCTTAAAATATGTAGTGTGTAGCAGCCTCCCAATCCTTAGATGGCGGTGGCTGCATTTGTTTTCTATTTTTCATAGTTTATTTCCTTTATTTTTACCTGTGATCCTGTCAGTAACCCACCTCCTGTCAAAAGATGACAACACTCACCCACCATTCTGTAAATATGCAGCGTTGTCACCCAAGGACAGCAAGCATACGAGGACTCTGATAACTCCCACTTCCTCTTCTACCTAACATATAGGGGATGGTGTTCTGTAATTGCTAAGGTCAAAAGGGAGCAATTAAGAGAAGATTGTTTTCAGTGTTTATATACACTTTAAGTTCTTCTCCAAACATTCTCTTTCTCAGTATACATATAACTCTGTGCTGCTGAAAATTTATAATTACTGCTTATTTATCACTTCTTATCTAAGTAATACATTAGTGTAGCTTTAATACAAATATTTTCATTTTCTATACTTTAATTTATTCTCAAACCCATTATAATGAGCAGTCTAAACTCATTATAAGAGTCTCGCTCTAATTCCGCATCTGACTTATTATTATCACCTAATAAACTTTAAGGAACTCTTCTGCCTAATAGCCTAATAAAGTTTAAGGAACTCTACTGTCTAATGGCAGAATTCACTGTTAAATGTCATATTAAGGCTGGGCACCCTAAACTAAAAACATCTCCATGTTACTGCTAGTAGGCCAGTGCAATGTTACACAAGAGCCTAGAAATGTGGGGATTTCCGGTGTTTTTGTTGCCAGTCAGATGGCAAAGAATTTATGCGATATTATCGGTAATGACAGCATTGAGCAAGTCTTGGCTTAAACATCTGTTATTTGTGTGAATCATTCAGAAGCAAATTGCCGTTTAGATGAATATATGTCTAGGACGATGAGATAATAGCTTTTAAGTATAGTGTATCTGTGAGTGACTATTTTGAATTATTATTGCAGGATTTACCTTTATTTTTATAAATATTTTATAAGCTTTTCTCATGTTTATATGCTTGCTCTTTGCCTTATTTTTTGTACTATATTACATATAGAGATTTGTAACTTAACCACTAGAGGGCTCATTGGTTCAGTGCAACTTCCGTCTCTCTCTTAATGGGGTGCATTTATAAAAAAAAAAAAAGGCAAGGCAATTCGTCCTGTGAAACTGCATGTACATTCATTGTGAGTGAATGTGGCCAAATCAAATGTTAGCGGGCTATTTTCTCTGCAATTGGAATGTTGTTCATTGAATAAAATAGTGTGAATGGGTAAAATACCACAATATGGACACTAGAGGGCGCCGAGTTGGAAATAATTATGCTCATGGGCTTCATCTAGTGGCCATAATGCAGTATTTCCCCATTCACAATTTCTTTTCTTAAAGCGGAGTTCCACCTGGGTAAAAAAAATTAATTAAAAGTCAGCAGTTGCTGAATTTTAATTAAAAATAAATAAATTAAAAGTCAGCAGTTGCTGAATTTTAATGAAAATAAATAAATTAGAAGTCAGCAGTTGCTGAATTTTAATATAAGGACACTTACCTGTCCTGGGAGCCTGCGATGTCAGCACCCGAAGCCGACCTGTCCCTCAGCTCCAGCCAAGTACAGGCATCATTACCAAGGGAAACAGGCTGTTTTCTACTGTGTATGCGCAAGTCGCGCTGCGTTTTCTGAATGATCCCTGCTGTGTTCTGGGACCCGTGTGTCTCCCAGAAGGCAGCGGGGGGAAGGAGGAGGGGCCGGACATTACGTAGTTCGCACAATGTGCAGCCATCTTTCCCCGGAAGTGGGAGTGGACATACCTGGATTTGACAGGTATCTGCTCCCCCCTCCCCCCTGAAAGGTGCCAAATGTGGCACCGGTGTGGGGGAGGAATCCAATCAGTGTAAGTTCTATTTGTGAGTGCAACTCTGCTTTAATAAATAACATTTGAACTACAGAATATCTTACACAATTTTTTTGGAAATACATGCGTAAATATAAAATAACAAACATTATCACTGCAATTCTCTTCTTCCCATTGATGAAATAACGATGCCCTTAATACCATAATCTAAAACCCCCACAAAATATTGGGTGATTGGCCCATTCCCTGCTCAAAGCAGGATTTTCTTTGATTACTGGACTATGCTAACCATGGAACCAGATCTGCGTTAGTGTGGTTAGTTTGCTTCTCTTCTTCTTCCCATTGAACCTACAGGGCTTTGCGCTGATGCAGGCATGCCTGTAGTCAGCCTACCCTGCCCAGCACTGCAGAACCTAAGAGAGCAGCAAAGAAAATGAATAAGCTATTGCGCTGACTAGAACCAAACTGTCATTTAACAGGGCACATAAGAGGGTCGGGTGAAGTGGACGCAGCTCCTCACAGATTAGGTCTTGAGAACCTAAAGCAAATATAAAAAAAAACACAAGAGTGAGCCTCCACCTAGGTGTAGGGATTTATTAAAAAGAATAAAAGACAATAAAAATGCACTAAAAAATAAAAATGCTAGTGAGTGCATTTTTATTGTCTTTTATTCTTTTTAATAAATCGCTACACCTAGATAGAACCACCCTCTTGTGCTTGTTTTTTATAAGTGACAGCAGCTCCTGGCAGGAATTTCGGACAATTATCAGTTGGATACTCCATCCCTACCATTCAAAGCTCAAGAAACACAGGGAATATGGCAGTCAATCTGATTATTAGTGCATGCCTATAGAAGTTTTCCATACTGTACACATTAACAACTGTTGACATGACATATTATCCACCTAGGAAGTGCATTATTTTTATTTAGTCTATCAACTCGTACATTTGCACTGTGAGAAGGAGCTAAAAAAATGTGACCCTTGCATAGTACTGCAGAGCGGGAAGCAGAGTCTGGACTTGCAATAACAAATATGGCTGACTCCATGACACAAAAGAAGACACAAAAAGGGGCACATAGTATAACAGCATTTTCTTATATTACACCAACAAAACAAGGACTTTTAAGATCTTAATCCCAACACCAAACAAAACTTTTGTTTTTAGTTTAGGATAGAATGGAGAAGGGTTAGAAACTCTGTCAGATTTTAATTGCTATTCATTCCTTTGGGAGAGTCCTGACCTCCTGCATATTCTATGGGTGTCAGACAGTGGGCTCACCTGGGTACATTGTAGAGCTGCATGGAGACATGGAGATGGTGGTTGCTTCCTGGCATCCATTAAAACCATCAATCCCAGGTCTTTTATCTCTTTTCTAAGGAAACGGTTGAGAACAAGCATTATACATCAATACATTCTATAGAATTTATAATTACTGTGCTGTACAGGGTTTGTTTAGCATACATTGGGGGACAAGTATCAATCAAATTATCAATAACATTAGACACAAACCAGTCTGCCTCTCAGTTCACTCTCAGTTCAATAGTTCAGCCAACAAGCTCACACCCAACATTTGTTGTTGGAAAATCCAATCGTGTGTATGGGGCATTAGAGTTAATTTCATGTGTGTGTGCCTGCCCATTCTAATTTCTTGCTCTCCTGAGTCCTGTCCCTGAGCTACTTACTTACTATATATCGAAAATAAATTACACATTTTTTTTGCCCTAATATTTACCTTAAACCACATTGCTAATTGCATATTCTACAAGCCTAAATACTGAAATGTGCACTTAAAACTAATTTTGTAACTTTTGGAAATGCCAGTAACCAACCTTTCATTGAAATCATATTTTAAATAATTTTGTTTGATATCTTTATTTTACAAAAAAAAAAATATTGCTTGAGAACATTCTGTATATAACTCTTCCTTATCAGTCATTCCACGGTCTATGTAGTCTAACCTCCCTGAGGTTTGCTTCATGGTCCACCCACTCCCTTCCTGGCTGATACCTACCTTCCCACCTACCCCCATAGCCATGATCCATCTGTCAGAGCCCATAATATAAAGCCCCGTGTAAGCTTAGTATTGGCCGTGTCACCCAAGACCATGTGGCAGCGCTTTAGTCTGCCTACCCTGACACCAAGAACTGCATCACAGAAGCAAGGGGAGAAGGTCACATGCATGTTACAAGGGTTCTGGCGAATCTGGCAAGTGAATGAAGCCGCAGAGGAGAGCAACAAAGGAAAGTATCAGCATGAGGGGAGTGATTGGTGACATTGAAAACACTGAGATAGTTATTTAGCACAACCTTCGGGAAGCACACTACCGGTGACCTCAGCAGTTTGTTTGTGTGGCCTAGCTGCAGTGGATTGTGGACATTCTGACTTGAGTACAGCTGTAGGGTTTGCTGAATAGCTATAGTAGCTCACTAACTGATTTTGCTTGTTGCTTGTATTGCCATTTTAAGTATCCTAGAGAAGGACATTTTTTGCAGCAATTTGACAGATCAACCTTTTTGAAAACCAGGCCCCTTGCCTGCATGTCAGGCAAACTCCTTGATTTCCCTAAAGGCTTCAACTTATCTTTTCTCAGTCACCAGGTAGCAACTGGGAATTCAATTTTTCAAAGCTGCTGAATCTCCTTTGAGATGCTGGTCTCAGGAGACTCTCTGCTGCTATCTTTTCTGCCCTAGAAAAAAAGATTGCAGTACAAATGCTATGAAACCATATGAAGTCATACTGTGTGAAAATGTTTCTTTATGTGACAGTGTTTCTGCATGATTGGCCAGCTTTAAGGACCAGTGAGCCAAGCTAATAATAAAAAATAAACCCGCTAACCAGCAAAAGGGATCATAGTAAAGAAGACCAGTCATAAATGGGCATAAAGAGACACTGTCACTTTTGCCCATTCGGGGTAAATTGTTGTGATTGGCAGATCAAGCTGGTACACTCCAGATTTATGTTCAGGCACATGTTGGCAATTCTATGATATTCCTTTTTAGACGCTGGCCTAAAAATGACAATGACATCACAATGGTGGAGATGTTCATCCCATGCCTTCATGCAATGTTACATCTGAACTCCAAGTATGGTCTTAATTGCATACTATTGAACCAACTAGGACCAATGTAGGTATACATATTTCATACCTGATAGGCCACTCTGGAAGTTGACAATCGCGTAGTTATCACTACTACAGTGATCACAGTGACCACCTGGGAAGCTGTCCCACTGCACACTGACCACAGGGGGCACTTGCTCAGCATTTTCACCATTTACAGACTACCTTGTATTTATTCCCTCTCCACCATGTCCAATCTGAGGACACCTTGTATTCATGGAAAACATACAAAGAGCTCTTGGAATAGCTGAAGCACCGGCAAAGCCTGTCCCCCACCCTTTTTTCCCCTTCTTCATTCTTCCTTATTTTGAATCCTCCTAAACCCAAAGCTTCTAATTAATTGAGCATTTGCTCCTTCACTTCTCTAATGATTGAAGCCTTTTCTCATTGTATTTTGTAAATCCTCGTTACACTTACACTTTATACATGGACTGCATATTATGTACATGTACCCATGTTTTGCTTGTGCGTATCCAACCTCTACTTCATTGTGGATGTTTATAGTGACCTTATCTTTTACCATTTATTTGCCTCTAGTCCATTTATGGCCTTGTATTTGTGTAATTTGTACTTTTTGTTTTCCAATAAAACATTTGAACAAGAATAGTAGACGTACCAAATGAGCAACCCTCTGTGGCTTTTTTTGCTAGGGAAGCCTCGGCACAGGACCTGGAAAATCATGGTGACCATTGTAGGAGTGCCAACTACTCCAAGGATTGGAAAAAACTCAGCTTTTGTACAATATACCAACAATATAGCACCGCATCCCTTAGTTAATTAGGAGGCTTATGGGATTTTTAAGGTGCATGTTAAATCAACTAGAAAAAAAATATTTAAAATTTCAATTTTATTAATACATAAAAACAACAAAATTGCATTAAGGAAGACTCATACAGTACAGTCCTTTAAGATACAGCACAAGGTTCCCATTTTAGCATACAATTGAATTTACAATTTAATTCAGAAAGTTAAATAAACAGTAATAGAGACCACAGCTTAACCAGATATATCATCTCACCTGGCCACCGAACACAAGTAGAGTAAGAGGCGTGCCACCTCCTTCACTGAGCACCATGATGTCTCCCAGGCTGAACTATCTGTGGTCACTTGGATTATTGCCCTGCCCATCTTGTCCCGGCTTCCTAGGATCACAATAACCAGAATTAAATATTTATCATAACTCCACAAAAAGACATAAAAATATTCACATTATAATAACGCTTCAAAGGAGTTGAAAAAAAAAAAAACAGAAACTGCCCCAGTTTTCTAAAGATTTAGGCCTTTGTTCACAGGCTTTGGGGTTTTTATTCTTAGAGCCGGTTCACACAGGGGCGACTCAGATCCGACTTCAGGTCGCCCCTAGTCGCCTCAGGTCGGACAACATTTAAAAATCAATGTAAGTGAATGAGAGCCGTCTTAATGCACGCTACTGAAGTCGCTCCGACTTCAGAAAAGGTTCCTGTACTACTTCAATCCGACTTGTAGGCGACTGGTACCCATTTATTTCAATGGAGGTCGCCTCCAAGTCGGATCTCCGTCTATACGGAGGCGACTTTGACAGAATTATTAGCTCTGAAGGGGGAACTCCATGCCAAATTTATGAAAAAAAATTGGCGTGGGTTCCCCCTCCGAGAGCATACCAGGCCCTTAGGTCTGGTATGGATTCCAAGGGGAACCCCCTACCCCTACTCCTGAGCCGTACCAGGCCGCGTGCCCTCAACATGGGGGGTGCCTTGGGGAAGGGGGGGCCGTGCGCCCCCCCCACCCCAAAGCACCTTGTCCCCATGTTGATGAGGACAAGGGCCTCTTCCCGACAACCCTGGCCGTTGGTTGTCGGGGTCTGCGGGCGGGGGGCTTATCGGAATCCGGGAGCCCCCTTTAATAAGGGGGCCCCCGGATACCGGCCCCCACCCTATGTGAATGAGTATGGGGTACAATGTACCCCTACCCATTTACCTGTGAAAAAAAGTTAAAAAAAAACACAACACAGGGTTAAAATAGTTTATTGCACAGCTTCGGTGGTCTTCCGTCTTCGGGGGTCTTCTCGCCGGACTTCTCCGCTATCTTCTGCTAGCTCTTTTACTAGCGGAGGAGCCTGGCTTTCTTCCTCGCCGCTGCCCTCTTCTTCCGACTTCGGAGGTCTTGTCCCCCTCTTCGGTTCTTCTTGCCGGGCCACCACTTCTTCTTTTACTAGCGGTGGCCCGGTCTTCTGTCACTGCCACCGCCTTCCGTTCTTCTTCTTCTTCTTCTTCTGGAGATGTTGACTCAACGCTCTCCTTCCGGCCTCAATGCCAGGGACGCGGTGCGCGGCGACTTATATAGGGACAAGGGGCGGGGTCACCGGTTGATGTCACATGGTGACCCTGCCCCCTTACGATGTCACAGTCCCAGCATCCTCCGGGACTGTGACATCGTAAGGGGGCGGGGTCACCATGTGACATCAACCAGTGACCCCGCCCCTTGTCCCTATAGAAGTCGCCGCGCACCGCATCCCTGGCATTGAGGCCGGAGAGAGCGTCGAGTCAACATCTCCAGAAGAAGAAGAACGGAAGGCGGCGGTGACAGAAGACCGGGCCACCGCTAGTAAAAGAGCTTGAAGAAGAAGCAGTGGCCCGGCAAGAAGAACCGAAGAGGGGGACAAGACCCCCGAAGTCGGAAGAAGAGAGCGTCAGCGAAGAAGAAAGCCGGGCTCCTCCGCTAGTAAAAGAGCTAGCAGAAGATAGCGGAGGAGTCCGGCGAGAAGACCCCCGAAGATGGAAGGCCCCCGGAGCTGTGCAATAAACTATTTCAACCCTGTGTTGTGTTTTTTTTTACTTTTTTTCACAGGTGAATGGGTAGGGGTACATTGTACCCCATACTCATTCACATAGGGTGGGGGGCCAGTATCCGGGGGCCCCCTTATTAAAGGGGGCTCCCGGATTCCGATAAGCCCCCCGCCCGCAGACCCCGACAACCAATGGCCAGGGTTGTCAGGAAGAGGCCCTTGTCCTCATCAACATGGGGACAAAGTGCTTTGGGGTGGGGGGCGCACGGCCCCCCCTTCCCCAAGGCACCCCCCCATGTTGAGGGCACGCTACCCGGCCGGCCAGGAAAGGGGGTGGGGACGAGCGAGCGCCCCCCCCCTTTCCTGGCCGGCCGGGTAGCGTGCTCGGATAAAGGTCTGGTATGGATCTGGGGGGACCCCCATGCCGTTTTTTCGGCGTAGGGGGTTCCCCTTGGAATCCATACCAGACCTAAGTGCCTGGTATGCTCTCAGAGGGGGAACCCGCGCCAATTTTTTTCATAAATTTGGCGTGGAGTTCCCCCTTCAGAGCTTATTCTCTGATTGGCCACGGCAAAAGTAGCCTGGCCTGGGGCGACTTAAAGTCGTGTTGTAAGGCGCCCCAGGTCATGTTCAAGTCGTCTCCAAGTTGCCTCACTTAGTCGTCCTGGAAGTCATGTCGCCCCTGTGTGAACCGGCTCTTACATGTTTGTATTGGCTAGTAAAGCCACTGATCAAAATTGTGGGTCAATAGGAATGGCCAGGAATGGCAGAGCCAACATCCAATGCTACAATACAGTATTGAAACTGTTTATGTAGCACAGGATTTGCATCCAGGCCGTAGAACAGGGATATGCAATTAGCGGACCTCCAGCTGTTGCAAAACTACAAGTCCCATCATGCCTCTGCCTCTTGGTATCATGGTTGAGGTTGTCAGAGTCTTGCTATGCCTCATGGGACTTGTAGTTCTGCAACAGCTGGAGGTCCGCTAATTGCATATCAGTGCTGTAGAAGAATGCACCTAAATATACATACCACCACTTGGTGCCTGCATTGTAATGTTGGAGGCTCTCAGTGTTGATACACTTATGGCGATTATGGCGTATGGCAATTATGGCGTATGGCGATTCAGATATTACAATTGTCGATTTGTAAGTGTTGCTCTTTAAAGTGGTTAAAGTGTTATATGTGTAGGTAAATATCCGAAGGCAGATTTAAATACATACCTGGAAGACATGCAATTCCAGAATACAGTAATTTGGCACTAAGATCCTGACACTCGATAGGAGGATCATTGATGATCTCCCAAGGTATGGTCCCTCTAGATGGAGAGCCTACAATGGAAACCCACAGGCCAGATTTGGATGGCACTTTCTGCACTGATGATGTCACCTCGACCCCTGGAGTGGCATTCACTGCTGATGCTGTCAAAGAAAGAGAAGTGCTGTTAGTAGATACCACCATGAAAATTTAAAAAAGAGATTTGTTTTAAAAATAGGACTGTACTGTGGAAGCTTTCTGCAAAAAAGACAAGCAGGGGACAAAGGACTAGTTACCAGTATTGTCTAGGGTCTCCCTGTAGCTCATCTTTTTATAATTACAGACTTACGACACCTTGTACTACAACCTTAAAGAGGTGGAGGTCTACCTGAACAACACAGGACCAGTCAAAGATCACCAGACACAGTGTCACCAACTCATACCCGATTTAAACCTCTAATTGCCGTACTACCGCGTTGCCATCACGTGCATTACATGGCAATCGTGAGTTTAAATCAGGTGGTGAGGAGGCAACATATTGCCACCTCACCACCTGTCAACATACATTCAGATTGCTTTTCAGAGGAGCAGAAGTGCCTGCTGCACTTGTAAATGAGCCCTTAGTTGCATTTGGCAGTGGCACTCTTATGCCGTGTACACACGACCGGACTTTCTGGCAGACTAGGTCCGACGGTCTTCCCGACGGACATTCGTGGGACTTCCGACGGACTTTATGAACAAACGGACTTGGCCACACACACTCACACCAAAGTCCGATGGATTCGACCGTGATGACGTACGACCGGACTAGAATAAGGAAGTTCATAGCCAGTTGCCAATAGAGTCGGTTTTTCGTCGGTCGGACTAGCATACAGGCGAACTGATTTTTCGACCGGACTCGAGTCCGTCGGAAAGATTTGAAACATGTTCTAAATCTAAAGTCCGTCTGATTTTTTGACAGTAAAGGTCCGATGAAGCCCACACACGGTCTAATTGTCAATGGATTTGTTCCATCAGACCTTTGCTGTTGAAAAGTCCGGCTGTGTGTACACGGCATTAGGGCTCATTCACACATAAAGTTCGATGGTGGTAAAACAGCAGTATATAATAGACATCTATTGTTTAGCACAGCAAACCCGCAGGAAAGCTGCAGATACACTGCACTGCACCTGCGATGTAGAAAAAACACAGTGCATCAATGTGAAAGCACTCATATACTATTATGCCCGGCATATCACACTGACCTGAAGAGCTCCCCTTTCCTGCTGCTGGCACCAATCTCGATGCCGCTAGCCGGGATAAGAGTTGGTATTGCTCCGCATGGGACAGGATCCAGCACTACACGGGAGTCATTGGCTTATGTAGCTCTTGTTCCCTACTTCAGCTCCAACTTTACAAGTAATCCTTCTGCATTGCACTCTGATTAATGCTCAGGAATGGCGGGTCAGCAAGCCCAGACCGCGATCTACCAGTCACCTGGCCCGGATATACTAGTAGATCACGATCTACAGGTTGCTCACCCCCATCCTACAACGTGTCTCCGTGTGGAAGCAGCCATCTTAGTGAAGCTGTGGGGTTGAGTTACTAAAGGCAAATAGACTGCACTCCGCAAGGGCATTTGCTCCAAAGCTTAGTAAATGGGGGAAGCTGACTTCCATCATCCAATCATGTACAAGCATGAACATGCATTTTTTTTAATTCTTGCATGTGATTGGGTATGTCTTGCAAAGTGAAGCTTTTTCTCATTTACTAAGCTCTGGAGCAAATGCCCTTGCAGAGTGCAACTGCCTGTGCATAGTGCACAGTCTATCTGCCCTTAGTAAATCAACCCCTGCTATGCTTCTCCATATCAGAACAACTCCTTGCAGACTGGTGAGTTGATGATTGGTGTGGTAATGATCAAGAAGCAGCAAGAAAGTTGGATGAATTGCAGATCCGCAGAATGATTGCTGCAGGAGCTGGGAGATCCTTCCAGTGCATATCCTCAGCTACAGATTCCTTCCCAGAAAGGAGAACAGTGAGTAGCACAGTAGTGACTTCACCAAACCTCACTCCAATCCTCCAAAACTAGCTGTGAGAGGCAGCAATACCTTTGATGATCTCACGCTGAACATATACAACTATTAGGTTGCAGAACAGGAGTGGCTAGGCACAATCACATGACAGGAAGTGTACTATTTCTCTATAAGATTGTAAGACAAAAGGTATATTCAGGGTACTACTTACTGTATGTACACAGTTAACCATTCGCAATGTTCTGTATAAAACAGCAAAGCTGTTGAGTTGTTGAGTTCAGGTCCACTTTAACTGTTTCATTATAGGATCTCAGCTGAAGCGTTATAAAGTGATTCCTTTAGCCCCTAGTCCTTGATGCTATTAAAAGCATCTGACACAGTGGAAACCCCAATTCAGAAGAATGATCCTTCAACTTTGTGTGTCACAGAAATATGTTATGCTTTTAGGGGTTACATAGGGTCATGGGCTATTTCTATACTGTTCAAGGATCTGATTCCTGAATAAATACACATAGTTCACACTCTGCAAGTTCCCAAGAGTATGACCAATAATACATGGCACCAGCGATTGTCTCAAATATGAAATAGACTCTAACATTTTAAAAAACTGTGCCTGATATATTCAAGCATATGCCTCTTTTGGAATTATTTTTAGATTGCATTCATATAGCATACAGTGGATATTATTACGCTATATGAACAACATGGAAAAGCATTTATTATGCACATCCTTATTTTTAGGGATAGTAAAAAAAAAAAGGAATTTTATTTGCATGTTTTGATAATTCATGTTAGCTTCATGAATCAAACTGAAAAAGACATTCTTCCAATAAATCAACACCACCAGATCAAATATGTACAGTGCCTTGCGAAAGTATTCGGCCCCCTTGAACTTTTCAACCTTTTGCCACATTTCAGGCTTCAAACATAAAGATATCAAATTTTTATTTTTTGTGAAGAATCACCAACAAGTGGGACACAATTGTGAAGTGGAACGAAATCTATTGGATTTTTGAAACTTTTTTAACTAATAAAAAAATGAAAAGTGGGGCATGCAAAATTATTCGCCCCCCTTTGCGTTAATACTTTGTAGAGCCACCTTTTGCTGCGATTACAGCTGCAAGTCGCTTGGGGTATGTCTCTATCAGTTTTGCACATCGAGAGACTGAAATTCTTGCCCATTCTTCCTTGCAAAACAGCTCCAGCTCAGTGAGGTTGGATGGAGAGCATTTGTGAACAGCAGTTTTCAGCTCTTTCTACAGATTCTCGATTGGATTCAGGTCTGGACTTTGACTTGGCCATTCTAACACCTGGATACGTTTATTTGTGAACCATTCCTTTGTAGATTTTGCTGTATGTTTGGGATCATTGTCTTGTTGGAAGATAAATCTCCGTCCCAGTTTCAGGTCTTTTGCAGACTCCAACAGGTTTTCATCCAGAATGGTCCTGTATTTGGCTGCATCCATCTTCCCCTCAATTTTAACCATCTTCCCTGTCCCTGCTGAAGAAAAGCAGGCCCAAACCATGATGCTGCCACCACCATGTTTGACAGTGGGGATGGTGTGTTGAGGGTGATGAGCTGTGTTGCTTTTACGCAAAACATATCGTTTTGCATTGTGGGCAAAAAGTTGGATTTTGGTTTCATCTGACCACAGCACCTTCTTCCACATGTTTGGTGTGTCTCCCAGGTGGCTTGTGGCCAACTTTAGACCATACTTTTTATGGATATCTTTGAGAAATGGCTTTCTTCTTGCCACTCTTCCATAAAGGCCAGATTTGTGCAGTGTACGACTGATTGTTGTCCTATGGACAGACTCTCCCACCTCAGCTGTAGTTCTCTGCAGTTCATCCAGAGTGATCATGGGCCTCTTGGCTGCATCTCTGATCAGTCTTCTCCTTGTCTGAGCTGAAAGTTTAGAGGGACGGCCAGGTCTTGGTAGATTTGCAGTGGTCTGATACTACTTTCATTTCAAAATGATCCCTTGCACAGTGCTCCTTGGGATGTTTAAAGCTTGGGAAATCTTTTTGTATCCAAATCCGTCTTTAGTCTTCTCCACAACAGTATTAGGGACCTGCCTGGTGTGTTCCTTGGTCTTCATGATGCTCTCTGCGCTTTCAACAGAACCCTGAGACTATCACAGAGCAGGTGCATTTATACATAGACTTGATTACACACAGGTGGATTCTATTTATCACCATCAGTCATTTAGGACAACATTGGATCATTCAGAGATCCTCGCTGAACTTCTGGAGTGAGTTTGCTGCACTGAAAGTAAAGGGGCCGAATAATTTTGCACGCACCACTTTTCAGTTTTTTATTTGCTAAAAAAGTTTAAATTATCCAATAGATTTCATTCCACTTCACAATTGTGTCCCACTTGTTGGTGATTCTTCACAAAAAATTAAAATGTTATATCTTTATGTTTGAAGCCTGAAATGTGGCAAAAGGTTGAAAAGTTCAAGGGGGCTGAATACTTTCGCAAGGCACTGTACATGTAGTTAGAATAGGTGAATTCTTTCAGTTACAGTGCAGACTGCAGACAAGCTTACTGTAAACAATGTAAAGGCTGATACCTGTGTCAACAGCTATTAAAACACAAGAGAAGAAAATGCAGCGGTAAGTTATCCTTTATAATGAACTTTTACCTTTAAAGTGGTTGTAAACCCTTACAAACCACTTTGACCTACAGGTAAGCCTAGATTAAGGCTTAGCTGTAGGTCCAAGAAAGACAGCGGCGCGTAGTCGCACTAGGCAGGACGCAGATCGCGGCGATATGCCGCGAGTGTCGGCTCCTGTATGCATGCGCGGGAGTGACGTCATCGATGCTCCGGCGAATCACAGTGCCGGAGCAGCGAGACCCGGAAGCCACTCCGGGATCCATGGCAGCGGCGGACATGAAGACGGAGGATCGCTTCGGGGGCTTCGTTCTCAGGTAAGTGATTCATAATGAGCTAGTATGCTTTGCATATTAGTTCATTATGCCTTTGCCTTGCAGGTTCCTTTTTTTATTTTATTTTTTCATCTGCCTTTACTTCCTCTTTAAATGTGTTAAACCGCAAGACTCACGTTTAGGGACCCAGAATTTTATCAAGCAACTTTGTTTAGTTACAGACCAACCCTTAAAGTAATATTAAGGACTTGCCTAGTGGGCACTTACACCCCCTTGCTGCCCAGGCCAAATTTTAGCTTTCAGCGTTGTCGAACTTTGGGTGACAATTGTGCAGTTATGCAACACTGCACCCAAACTAAATTTTTATCATTTTTTTTACACAAATAGAGATTTCTTTTCGTGGTATTTAATCACCACAGTTTTTTTTGTTTTGTTTTTCTAGAGAAACAAAAAAGACAGAAAATTCTGAAAGAAAACAAAAACAAAACATTTTTCTTAGATTGTTATAAAAAAATATAAAATTATATAAAATATATACAATTTTGCAAATAGGTAATTTTTCTCCTTCACTGAATGGGCACTGATGAAGCTGCACTGTTAGGTAGCACTGATGGACTGTGAGAGGCGGTACTGAAGGGCACTGAGATGGAGCATTGATGGGCATTGATAGGAAGCACTGATGGGCACTGATAGGTGGCAATGATGGGCACTGATAGGCACTTATAGGCAGCACTGATAGGTCACACTGATTATGAGGCACTGATGGGCATTGATTGGCAGCACTGATGGGCGGCACTGGTGAACACTGATATGCAGCACTGGTGGGCACTGATAGGTGGCACTGATGGGCACTGATTAGCACCACTGGCAGGCACAGATTGGGACCGATGTCCCTGTAACAGAATCCGTTTACCTACTTTCTGCCTGTTTCCCTTAGTTGGAATGGCGGCACCGGGACCCGAGAGCCAAGGGACAGGTCGGCCTCGGGTGGCCGACATCGCGGGCACCCTGGACAGGTAAGTGTGCTTATTAAAAGTCAGCAGCTACAGTGTTTGTAGCTGCTGACTTAAAAAAAAAAAAATTCAGCTGGCTCACCACTTTAAAATCTTTTTTTTTTGCTATAAAATTACTTAGAACCCCCAAACATTATATATATATATTTTTAATAGAGACCCTAGAGAATAAAATGATGGTTGTTGCAATATTTTATGTCACACTGTATTTGCTCAGCGGTCTTTCAAATGCAATTTTTTTGGAAACTTGTATAATGTGAAAGATTTTACGTTGCGAGAATCGTGATCTTTTTATTCTAAGAAAAAAAATTGTGATTCTCATTTTGGCCAGAATCATGCAGCGCTGCTATGTGCCCATTCAATTAGGGAATATAAAGGCATATTTCAAGAGGAGAATTTAGAGGCAAAAAAAAATAAAAAATCACATGTGCATTTTTGGGAAGAGTTTTCAGGCAGAAAAAAAAAGCTAAATTCTCATAAACGCGCATAAATGCCGCATTTAAGAGCGTTCAGTGTTTTCAAGTGTACATTGAAAAATTAGCTCAGGGGAATGTTTTAAAAAAAAATATTCATAAAAGCAAATGACCAAAAACTCTCCTAACTCTTCTGAATCCTTGTGCAATATGAGCGACTATGAGCACACTTTATGGTGCTTATCCTGGTATTTTTTTCTGCTCCTAGTGGGCGTGCTCTCCTAGCCTGCATTCTGAACAGTAAAATTTCACAAAGGTGAGTATAAAGCTGGCTGTACATTTGAGCTGTGGGTGGCCCTGTTGGCACCTTCTTGCGTGACATAATTTAATCTAAAAGTAGAAGGATCCAGGTGAAAAATGTATGGCCAAACAGTGGCTGCATCCCTCCAGTTACACTGTTCAAGAATCCTAAGAGCCGCCAACAAAGAGAAAAGGGATAGCTGGAGTTCTACTTTAGGGCATAAATCTGTGACTGTACTAAACAATACCAGCACGCTGATATTACAAGAGCTGAGAGTAATGAATTACATATCTAGGATCATTCATGTATATCGAGCTTTTGAATAAGTCAGATGCAGCATAAAGATAGAGATCATAGATACAGCATTAGGTGGTTAGTTACTTCGTGCAGTGAGAACATCAGTGTGACTAAGGTGTTTGATGATTCAATTTTTTTTGCAGTAAAATAAATGTTTCACAGTAAAAAAAAGTCCTTGTAGGCAGTGGACTGATCGCAGTATGGATGGCTGCTCAAACAAGGCAAAATTAAACAATTCATCAGGTCTGAGAGATAGAAAATTGATTGCAGAAGTGGCATATCAAGCGATATTATCACACAAAATATCTCTTGCTTCATCTTAACAGAAAATATCTCAGATGTTACTTAAGTGAACATATGGGAAATGCTAAACATTTGTGGTAGACTCTTGACTAAGGATGAGCTCCGGAGTGTTTGCATACTCCACGTGCAGAGCCCGCCAGGAAGTCAGCGCATCGCTGCGCTAATCACAGGCAGTGAGACATTGCCCCGATCTCTGCAGCCGCGCATCACTGCCTGTGATTAGCGCAGCACTGCGCCGACTTCCTGGTGGGCTCTGTTCGTGTTCCATGCAAACACGCCTGATCTCATCCTTACTCTTGACAATACATGCTTTTTGCCCCAGTGTTTATTAGATAACATGTCTTCTATGGCTGGCTGGGTATAGCTTCTGTCCCTAGGCAGTTGGATACTTGGCTAAACTGAAGGCACAACCACATCTAATGACCATAACTCATGCATGCACTGGATGTGCTAAGTTTGGAAGAGTGTCCTACGGAAGTATGTAAGTAGGCAAGAGTGTCTTTCCCCTTTTATTAGGTTTTATCATGTGGAAGTTACAAATTCAGTTGATACTATTTTTGGCCCCACATACTGTACATGGACCTATAGGCAGTATCTAAGTCTTAGAAAAAAATCAGTTAAAGGTGGGGTGTTGTATATCCTAGTTCAAAGGACTCTAGAGGAGGTATCAGCCCAAAAATCAATCCATATATATATATATATATATATATATATATATATATATATTTATATATAAACATCAAAAATATCTAAGTCTCATCTTGGACGCAATCCATTGCGCGTCTGTTCAAGATTTGGACACTTTGCTCCATGGTAGCTTTTGCATGAGGGCGCTAGGTTTCATGGTAGCCTATATACAAGGCAGTCCCTTATGCTCACTTTCATTGAAGACTGCTGCAATCCTGACAGCATAGGACAAACAGTCTCTGCTCTTGCATTAGTCTAAACACCAAAGCCAAGTTGTCTATTGTTGGCTTTCCAGCTTGGCACTGGAGTCAGAGAAATCAGGGAAATCTTGGTGCGGAATTCCAGGCTGGGGAGGAGTCCTGGATTCCCCATCGGTTCAGGGGATGTGGTCTTCAGAGGAATTTCGGATGCAAATCAATGTCCCCAGTGATCCCCCTACTCTGCAGACTGCTGGTTTGGGTCCAAACCAACAATACCATAGCTATTGCATACATATTTCATCAAGGCATAACCAGAAGTCAAGTCACTCTCTGAGAAGTGGACCACATTCTGACTTGGGCAGAGCTGAACATTTACTGTCTACGGTGCACATTACAAGAGTGGAAAATTGGCAAGCAGACTTCTCAAGCCACCAACAGCTGGATTCTGGGAAATGGTCATTCCACCTGGAGATGTTTCACTCTCTCTGTCTTCAGTGTGGAATGCCAGATGTAGACCTACTAACTTCCAGGTTCAGCCACAAACTGGATAGGTTTGTACCCAGGTCCAGGGATCCTCAGACCTTCGGAGTGGATGCCCTAGTCTCTCCGTTGATCCTTTGGAGTGGATGCCCTAGTCTCTCTGTTGATCCTTTGGAGTGGATGCCCTAGTCTCTCTGTTGATCCTTTGGAGTGGATGCCCTAGTCTCTCTCTGTTGATCCTTTGGAGTGGATGCCCTAGTCTCTCTCTGTTGATCCTTTGGAGTGGATGCCCTGGTCTCTCTGTAGATTCAGCTCAACTGGATTTATGCATCCACCCTCTTCAACTCCTACCTCATTTGCTTCGAAGGATAGAGAGGGAAGGCATACCTGTGATTCCCTTTCCACTGGATTGGACCAGGAAGGTGTGGTACTTGGATATACAGGCATACCCTACTTTTAAGTACACAATGGTGTTTATTTACTAAAGCTGAAAAGTGCAAAATCAGGCTCACTTCTGCATAGAAACCAATGAGCTTCCAGGCTTTATTACCAAAGCTTAACTGAACGAGCTGGGGTTAGAAGCTCGTTGGTTTCTATGAAGAAGTGAGCCTGATTTTGCACTTTCCAGCTTTGGTAAATAAACACCATTGTGTACTCAAAAGTGGGGTATGCCTGTAATCAGATCACTGCCAAACTCTGCACGGGCCCTACCTGACTGATGGACCTTCTTTCACAAGGTTTGATCCTGCTTCACAGTCACTGGCTTGGCTGATGAAGCCCAAGCCCAAGTCCTGAGGGACATGGTTCTTTCAGAAAGCCCTCATCTGAACTGTGTGGAACACATCAGGTAAGCAAGGGTCAAAAACTAAAATAGGAGGTGGGGGTGTTTAGCTGAAGGTCCACTTTAACTCTCCTGTGTTCTGTAATGTACTCCAAGAAGGGATTTTACAGGAAAGTGAAAAACCCAGATTTTATTTTTTATTTTTGGCCTGTTTCCACAGATAAAATAGTTTCTCAGGAAGGTTACTCTTTGGACTTCTGCCATTTTATTGCCGTTTTGGCCTCATTCAGTACATGCATGGGATATAGGCACTAGATGGGGCTGTGTCTTCTGTTTTGTATAGTGGCCATCCTCATAGAGGCAACATTTACACCCAATCATAGAAGACTGGCTGTGTCCCCCGTTGAACTAATGGAATAAAGGATTTTAAGGTTTGTACAAACAAAAAAAATCCCTCTTTGTCTGTCTCCTCATCACAGCCCAGAGTGCTCCCAAAGAAGGTATTCAAGTGCTTTGAATGCCTCTTCTGTGAGTTGGTAACCAAGCTTTAAAGAGAATCTGTCACTTTGTCTTGAATGGACAAACCTAAATGATAAAACAGTTTAATTACATATTTTCTACTGGACCGATGGCTCAGTGGGTAAGAGAACCTTATGCTTTGCTGCACATAGTCAAAACTCAGGTTAACATTAAACCAATAAAAAAACCGTGGTTGGTTGAGTAGGGCAATCTGTTTTCTATAACCAACTGCAACATTTCCAGCACTCAGACACTTTATTCTCTTCAAGTGAAAGGAAAATATATGCCAGCATCCTCAGCTGTAACGTTCTGAGAGATTTATTTGAATCTACTGTCAATGGGGCTCCTGCTGTCACCAGCAACTGAGGTTTGATTGGCAGATTAGCAATCTAACAAGTTAGAATACTGTAGCTTGCTGTTTTTCCTTTCTAGTGAGCTTGCTCTTGTGTATCCAGAGCATTTCCTCCACTTCCCTCCATAGACATAAACACAACAATCACATCAAATGCTGGCCTGAAGGTCTGAAAAGAAAAGAAGATTCCCACCCACGAAAATTATTTTCTGTAGCGATATGAGGTGAAATTGAAAGCTTGGTTGGTCTAATTTCGAAATCGATGGTCGCACCATCGGATTATAAAACAAACAAAATTTCTTATTTTCAAAAGAAAATTTGTTCAGAATTTTACCCATGTATGGCCTGCATAGAGATAACATTATTATTTGCAGTTTTAACCCAATTCACAGACACCGATATTTTGTTAGGCGGCACTGCTATGCAGCACTGATGGGCAGCACTGATATGCAGCATTGATAAGCACTGATAGGCGACACTGATGGGCACTGATTGGCGAAACTGATGGGCATTGAAAGGCAGCACTGACTGCCATCACTGATAGGCACTAACTGGCATCACTGCTGGGCACTGTTGGGGCTACACTGTCTGTGTGGCTCTCCTCTGCGCTCACGCTGTCAGCGATCAATCAACATCATTAACAAGTGTGTTAAGGATCAGCATATTGAACACCCCCCCCCCCCCCTTTTCTTTTTTGTTGGATCTAATTAGGACACAGCAACAAGATACTAGGTGCTCAGGGCCTTTTAACAGCTTCAATACCGGGCACTTTCACCCCTTTCCTGCCAGGCCAATTTTCAGCTTTCAGCACTGTCACACTTTGAATGAAAATTGCGCGGTCATGCAATGCTGTACCCAAATCACATTTTTTTTTTGAGACAGATAGAACTTTCTTTTGGTGGTATTAATTACTGTTGGGATATTGTTTTTTTTTTGCAAAAAAACAAAAAAAGATTGAAAATGTTGAAAAAGAAATTAATAATATTTTTTATTAGTTTCTGTTAGAAAATCTTGTAAATAAATAATTTTTCTCCTTCACTGTTGAAGCTACACTAGTGGGCACTGATAGACTGCACTGAAGGGCACTGATGAGGCGGTACTGATGGAAACTGATGAGATGACACTGAAGGGCACTGATGAGGTGGCACTAATTTGCAGCACTGATGGGCACTGATATTCAGCACTGATAAGCACTAATAGGCTACACTGATGGGCACTAATTGGTGGCACAATTAGGCTGCACTGATAAGTGGCACTGATGAGATGGCACTGAAGGGCACTAATGAGGTGGAACTGATGAGGAGGCACTAATATGCAGAACTGATAGGCGGCACTGCTATGCAGCACTGATAAGAACTGATGGGCAGCACTGAAGGCAGTACTGATATGCAGCATTGATAAGCACTGATAGGCGACACTAATGGGCACTAATTGGCAGCACTGATGGGCACTCATTGGCGACACTGATGGGCATTGAAAGGCAGCACTGACTGCCATCACTGATAGGCACTGACTGGCATCACTGCTGGGCACTGTTGGGGCTACACTGATCTACAGGGCACTGTCTGTGTGGCTCTCCTCTGCTCTCACACTGTCAGTGATCAATCAACATTGGGGCGGCACAGTGTTGTAGTGGTTAGAACTCTCCCCTAGCAGTAAGAAGGGTCGCTGGTTCGAACCCCAACCACGACACTACCTGCCTGGAGTTTGCATGTTCTCCCTGTGCCCACGTGGGTTTCCTTCCGGTTTCCTCCCACAATCCAAAGACATGCAGGTAGGTTAATTTGCTTCTGTCCAAAGTATATGAATGGGGACCTTGGATTGTGGGCTCCTTAAGGGTAGGGACCGATGTGAGTGTGCAATGTACAGGGGAAGGGACAATTGTAGACACTCACTCAGGATGGACTGTTGTCCTTATGAAACATCATTAACAAGTGCGTTAAGGATCAGAATATTGAACCCCCCCCCCCCCCCTTTCTTTTTTGTTGGATCTAATTAGGGCACAGCAACAATCTGATCCACTAAAAGTAGTAAATATGCTCCACAATATTATTGGTTCCACCCCATGGGATCTTCTTGGAGCATAAGTCTCCTTGTGAACATAGAAGATATGGTATGGTTACATCCTTGAATTAATCTGGACTACGTATCCACGCCAACAACACTGTTGCCAACTGTTTCCTCAAAAACAAATTATCTCCATGGACTTCACATTCCATAATAATTGAGAAGCAAGAACTGACCTGCTCCTCTAATTACAGCCACCTGTATTTTCCTGGCTAGGAAATAGATCTAAATCTTCCCTCCCATCTTTCTATTAGTATCTTGTGGACTCAAGTCTTCCGATGACCCCTGCATGGATACCCATGCCATCATTTTATTTATTATTAATGTTTATATGACACATTGGTCGTGGCATGGACATTTACGCATAGATCTCTGGTGCCCGGACCTTTCTTTATTTATGTGTATTGTATTGTAATTGTTTTCTTGTGCTGTGTGTTGCCATATCTGTAGACTATATGACACAGTAGTCTTGATATATATGTCATGTTTTAGTGTCTTTCTAATCTATCATCTCCCATTGTGGAGGTTTATGGAATTTTATTCATCGATAAATGTTCTATACATTTTTCTACTTTGTATGCTGTGTCACTCATTTGGTCTTCTGGTTTCTTACTATCTCAGTAAGGACAACCCCGTTTTTTTTGATATACCTGCCAAAACCAGGTACCCGCTGCCCCCCGAAAGTGCAAAATGTGGCAGTGGAAGGGGGAGGGTGCAAGCAAGCAGAGCTTCCCCTTTTGGATGAGACTTTGTTTTAAGGTAAAAAAACAATCTGCATATATTCTTAAAGGGGTTGTAAACCTTCATGTTTTTTCACTTTAATGCATCCTATGCATTAAGGTGGAAAAACTCCTGGCAGTCACCAGCCCCCCGTTTTACTTACCTGGAACTTGACCCACCGGGTACATGCTGTCCCTCTGCCGAGAGTTCTCGGTTCTTGATTGGATAGATCGATAGCAGCACAGCCATTGACTCCCACTGCTGTCAATCAAATCCAGTGATGCGGGCGCCGGGGGGCAGGGCTGAGTCCACCATTCGTGTCTATGGATGCAAATGCTGGACTCTGAAGCACCCCCGCAAGGTAACCCCCTTGGGGAAGAGCTTCTCCGAGGGGGTTATCAGATGTGGGGAGGAGCTGGGGACCCCAGAAGAGCAGGTTCAGGGCCACTCTGTGCAAAACGAGCTGCACAGTGGATGTAAATATGATATGTTCATTATTTTAAAATAAAAAAACCCTTACAATCACTTTAAGCTTACCTGAGCCCACTCTTGATCCAGCAATGTTCACGAGAACAGAGGGTTTTTCTCTCTCATCATTAGTTCAGACACAGCAGCAGAAACCATTGGCTCCCACTGCTGTTAATCACAGCCAGTGAGGAGGGAGCAGGGTCAGGCCGAGCTGCACTCTGTGTGTCTCATAGACAAACAGTGGCGGCTCAGAAGTGTTGCTCTACTAGGGCCCCTGTAGTTAGTGTGCTAATGAGTTCTTTTTTGTATAGGTAAATGTCCAGGCTTGATTGACAGCCAAGCCTGGGTGTGTTTGATCTGGGCTGGGAGTGGCTCAGGGTGCTGCTGGGTGACTCACAGGTGGCATCACTAGGACCTCGTACTTCTTTCTATAATCTTGTAGTATTTTCTAGAAAGAAATGCTGGAGGGGAGGTGGAGCCACCTGTAGTGTTCTTAGTAGCCCTGACCAATCCCCAAATTGGCATGGGGCAGGCCTCCTCAAATACCCAAAGTCAGCCCAGCTGGGGAGGAGTTGTTTGGGTGGAATAGCTTAAGATGGAGTGCTAGTCTGTCAGGGGCCTTTGAGAGAGCTTCCCAGTCTCCAGTCTGGGGAGGGGGGGGGGGGGGGCATGAGCCTGGGCCCTGATGGGGACCTCCAAAAAATCATGGAGGTGTCCTGGACAGGAGGCATAGGAGGAGCAAGAGAGGACAGCAGGAGAGAGCACTGCCAGACAAGTCTCCAGGGAGAGGGACAACTGGTCGCAGCCAGGAGGGCTGGTGGGTGACATACACAGGCCTGAGAGGACTGGGGAGGCACGCCTGAAAGGACTGGGAGAATGCAGTCTGGGATGGGTGTAGAACCAGAAGAGTGGACTGTGGTGTCATGGGCAGTGGAGAAGGGTAGCTGCAGCCAGGAGGGCTGGCAGGGCCTGAAGATGGGTTACTGGGCTCAGTAGCCTAACGTAGGACAGCTAGCACCAGAACTACCTATTTTTGCTACACTATAGGTGCATACCTATCAGCAAAAGTATGCAGGCATAGGACACACCCCTGACCACGCCCCCTTAAAGGAGAATTGTACAAAAAACAAGATTGGTTAAACCCAAAAGTGCTTTTTTTATCACTACTATTCCTTTATATTGGCTTTACAAATGTAGCAATTTAGAAATCGGATAAAAAGGTTTAGTGCTGGAAAACACTTTTTGATAGATAAAAAGTGCATTTTATATACAACTATAGATCAGGCCAAAATAAGGGACAAATGAGGAGGAATGAGGGACAGAGGGACATTGCTCCAAATCAGGGACAGTCCCTTGAAATCAGGGACAGTTGGGAGCTATGTAGGTGCCACGGTCCCTGCCTGCAAAGGGCAATTACTAGGCCTGGCTGAGCCAGTGTCAGGCCTAACCACTTTGTGCTAGCTGTGCCTGAAACTTAAATTAACCACTTGCTTACTGGGCACTTAAACCCCCCTCAGTCCCAGACCAATTTTCAGCTTTCAGCGCTGATGCACTTTGAATGACAATTGCGCGGGCATACAACACTGTACCCAAATGAAATTTTTATCATTTTTTCCCACAAATAGAGCTTTCTTTTGGTGGTATTTAATTACAGCTTGGAGTTTTATTTTTTGCTAAACAAACAAAAAAAGATGCAAAAAAATAAATAAATCATGTTTAATAGTTTGTTATAAAATTTTGCAAACAGGTCATTTTTCTCCTTCATTGAAGTGCACTGAGGAGGCGGCACTGATAGGCTGTACTGGTGGGCACTGATAGGCTGCATTGGTGGGCACTGATAGGCTGCACTGGCGGGCACTGATAGGCATAGTTAAGGCGGCACTAATAGGCACAGATAAGGTGGCACCGATAGGCACAGATAAGGCAGTACTGATGGGCACAGATAAGGCGGCACTGATGGGCAAAGATGGGCACGGATGGGTGGCACTAAGGGGCACTGATAGGTACCACTGATAGATGGGACTGATGGGCACTAATAGGTGGCACTGATAGGTGGCTCTGATAGGTGGCACTGCTGGGCACTGATGGGCAGCACTGCTGGGCACTGATGGGCACTGGTAGATGACACTGATGGGCACGGATATGTGGCACTGGGGTGCAGCACCGTTGTTGAGGCAGATTGTGGGCACTGTGGGTGGCACTGTGGGTGGCACTGCTGGGTGGCACTGTGGGCACTGCTGGGTGGCACTGTGGGCACTGCTGGGTGGCAGTGACGGGGGCACTTATGTTTTATTAAGGTGGCACTGGCAGGGGGCAGGTGGGCACTGGCAGGGCTGGCCGTGATCGGGACTGATGTCCCGATCACGGCCTCCGGTGATCGGCTCTTTTTTTTCCTCCTCGTGCTGTAAGCGCGAGGAGGAATAATAGCCGATTACTGGCTCCGTTGCATCACATGATCAGCTGTCATTGGCTGACAGCTGATCACATGATAAGGGGTCGGATGATAAGGGCTCGGCTCGGATCAGTGACCAGGCGAGTCTCATAGACTCGCCGATCACAGAGCGCGCCGCGCGCGCCCCTCAGGGGGCGTGCAGGCCGCTCGTGCACGGGACGACGTCAATAGACGTAGTCCCGGCAAAGGAGGTCCGCGCTGTAGCCGTCATTCGGCTATAGCGCGGATCTCAAGTGGTTAAGCAAAGTGCTGGAGGAGCTGAGGAGTGATAGTCTGCAGCAAGAGTTTTGCTGGAGTGGAGACTGGAGTGTATATACCAGAGTGTATATAGTTGTTCTAAGCAAGTTCTACTAATTCTGATGGGCATCCCATACTTCCCTTACCCCATCCAAGTTCAATCCCCTCAATAAAAACACAAAAACAAAGTACATGGACTGTTCTATGTCTCAAAGTGTCAGACAGGTGAATGCCGGGCTGGGCAGGGTGACAGGTGGACCACAATACTCAGCAGCTTTTACGGGGGTACACCCCAATAGCAAGTGGCTTCCTATGGGGCGTTCCGAAGGGGTGAGGAGCTAGAAGCGCCGGTGGGGGACCCAAGAACAGGCGGATCTGGCCTGCTCTGTACAACCATTGCACAGAACAGGTAAGTATGACATGCTTGTTATTTTAAAGGAAAAAAACGTAATCCACAACGGCAACAAACTGTTGGCCAAACAGCTGCTGCATCCAATCAAATGCAGAGACTGTTCATTTATTCTGACATTCATCTATCAGAATACAATTGTCACAGCAGGTGGTGTATGGCTGGCTTTAGAAGGATTGACAAGAATGGAACGATTACGTTTTATCACAGGTGACAGAACAGTGCAAAATTGGCCAGCAGCAGGATAATTTTAATGAACACAGCTAAGCCAAATATTTTTTTTTAGATACAAAGGCTGGGGTTTTAATACAAGAATTAAGATACAGTAGAGGATTCAGCAGTGACAAATTTTTATTATTAAGCCTCATACACAAGATCAGACTTTGTACAAACTTTCCCGTGGACTTTTGTACAAAGGGCGGGGTCCACAAGTTTGTATTGCATACACATGATCAGACTTTTTGACAACAAACACGAACGTAGTGACGTCACAACGTACTGATGACACTTCAAAAGAGGACGTTCAATTACTCCAGTGCCACCTTTGGTCAACTTCTGTATTGTTGTCTGATCTTTTGCATTGGTTCTGAGCATGCGTGTTTGTACCTTGTACAAAAGTCCGATGGTTTTGCGTACACAAGAACGGACTTTGCTCCATCGGACTTTTGTTGCCAGAAAGTTTGTTCGTTCGCACAGCCAGCAAAAGTCCGATGAAAACAGAAAAAGTTTGTCCGATGGAGTGTACACACGGTCAGATGTTGCTCCAAAACAGCTAATTTGCATGTTTGTTGTCAAAAAGTCAGATTGTGTGTACGGGCCTTTAGATTGTAAGCTCTCAGGAGCAGAGCCCTCCAACCCTCTTGTATTGAATTGTATTGTTGCTGTACTGTCTCCCTTTTCAGGGATATGCAATTAGTGTACCTCCAGCTGTTGCAAAACTACAAGTCCCATCATGCCTCTGCCTCTGGGCGTCATGCTTGTGGCTGTCAGAGTCTTGCTATGCCTCATGGGATTTGTAGTTCTGCAACAGCTGGAGGTCCGCTAATTGCATATCCCTGCTTTATATTGAGCTGCACAAACTGATGGCACTATTTAAGTCCTGCATAATAATAATAATAAGATGAAGAATAATTATTATTATTATTTTAAAATGGGGATAAGGTGATGCAGTGAATAGAAATTATTTATGTGAGGTGGTTTGGGTGCACACTGTTTTTGCACTTTTTTTTTTTGTAAATGATACGCAGTGAATGCAGTACTTTGAGCACACAAAACAGAAAAGGCCCTATCAACATTAAATAAATAAAAAATAATTAAAAAAAATAACCCAAAGGAAATAAAAAAAAACCTGAATACCACTCCTGAAACAAAAGGACAAACTGAAGTGAAGAAATCCTTGATTGTCAATAAGGATACCCAGAAATGGTGTTTGCATTAGAAGATTTTCTCTTTATTCCAGCTCTATCGACTACTTTAAGCCTAGGTTCACATCGATGTAATTTGGCATGAGATTTGACAAATCGCATGCCAAATCGGCGGCTATTGCCAGCTATAGCACCGTCAGAATCGCTGTGACGCCGCACTGATTCCCAAAAGTCGTATTACTTTTGGACACTTCGGGTGCGATTTCAATAGACAGGAATCTGCCCCCCGGAAGTCAGACTGACATGCTGAATTGGAGGTGTTCTCCAATTGAAACATTTTTTTTTATTTCAATCTATCACAAGGGCTAAAAGCTTTTGAACATGTTAAGAGCCTCACTAGCAACAGTGTGGATGGCCAATTTTTTCAATCGTCACTGGTTAAAGAGGTGTCGTGCGGATACTGAGCCAAGGAACAGTGATAAATTAAAAGAGGGAAGTGCTCAGATGGTATTATTACCCTATAAAATTGCTGGCAATAGAAGAGGTTTATATACAAAAAAGGATTGAAATATTGATTGAACAATTCATTAAAATTCCTTGAAACACTAGGGCAATGCTTTTTTCCTCTTTTTTGGCATAGACGTTCCCCATAAAACCTTTTGAGGGGTCTAGGGCAGTGATGGCGAACCTTGGCACCCCAGATGTTTTGGAACTACATTTCCCATGATGCTCATGCACTCTGCAGTGTAGTGGAGCATCATGGGAATTGTAGTTCCAAAACATCTGGGGTGCCAAAGTTCACCATCACTGGTCTAGGGGATCATTTGGGACCAAGACCATTCTGAAAGGTGGCAAATATTAAATAACAAGGTTCTACAAAAGCTCCAGAAGAAGCCACGTTTGTGGTGAAACATGTAGAGGCAATCACACTTTTGCACCTTGACCGCTGGGTCTTTATGGCCTAAATTTTCTAAATTGTTTTAGAATTTCTATGTAATAACATTTTCTATTTTTTTGTAAATTTTGCTTTTGATTGATTTTTCTGCACCTTAAAACTCCAATTTTGTGCTCTTTGGGTATATATTTGTAGTGCCCTGCTCCTAATGGACAGACACTATTATTTTTCAAATTTAGTTCTCTGAAGCTGCAGTTGGCTAATTTTTTCCTAAAAGGTGTCACTGTCACCGCCGGTAAGTGTGGAAATGCAGTAGGCTGGATTTATTGAATACCACCTCTTGCTCGGAAATAGCTCAGTGGGAGTGGTTTTCCTGCTGTGCATTCTGGGAGAGGGTATTTCAGGTACCGACGCCATTTTTGGTGGTTCGTTTTTGGGGGTCCGCTATCCTGACCTCATGGCCCTCCTGGCCTGGGGTCTGTGTCGCATGATCCTGCGCCTCGGGGCCTGCAACTGAGAAGGTAGGCCCTGGAAAGTCTTGGGGCTTACTGATCCAGGGCTGGTCCTGTGCTGTCTTGTCTGCGGGGAGAGGCTAAGAAAACTGGAGGATCCAGGGGAGGACTTTTCTAGTAGAGGACCCAGCGCAAGGCTGGTGTCTCTGGAGGAGCCTGGAAACTCAGTGGCAGGACGCAACCCGGATCAATACCCATACAGTATCGCCGGATCGGCTGAAAGAAACTGGTACTGTATGGTAGTTCTTCTAAACTCTAAAGATTTCTTAGTTCAATTGACAAGTCTGTGGCAGAGACTTTGTTGAGAATCTCATCGGCTGCTAGGTCAAGTGAGAGGGGCCTATCCGATAGTTGCTGGATCCAGTCTGTGGAGCTGTTTGTCCTCTGGATCTGACCAATACCTCTAACCCGCAAATACTAGGTGCCCGAATTCCCCCTTTATCCTTTGACCCTCTATTGTAGGACTTTTGTGCTTATCCTGAATAAATGTAAAAAAAAAGTGTCAGATTCCATCATTTGGGCTACTTTCCAATGGGACCCCTGTGACAGGGTGGCGAGCAGGTGAGGTAACGGTAAGTCCAAATAAAACCAGCAGCTCCTTCGGGGGTTAGTGCTACATATTGTTTTGTCATATTTAAAGGAGCATTTATTATAGTCTCCTAGCTCCAATATCAATTTGATAAATAGCTGGGACAGTTAACGCCAAACCCATAGGATTCACGACAGTCCATGGTAGTGGCAAACCTGAACCTCACCCTGCCCCTTACTCATGAATTATAATAGTGATCTCAACAATCCATCGAGACATCCCAGCTACAAATACTGTATATGTTATGTTTCTTGATTCTCTAAATATAAGCAATATGATCCTTACAATAGATAGATAACAGAAGACTGTTGGGGTTGGCGTATTTCCAGGTCTAGATATCACAAGAAGAACTCATCCCCAGCACTGTCTTTTCAGTTAATTGTGCAGTCAACTGACCTATTGTGCAAAAATGTCTTCTATCTATTCAAATGCTCTAACAATGTTTATATAATGCCCATTATTTTCAACAATGACAGTCAATGAGAGCTAAAAAAAAAGTCCAATGGCTGAAAATAATGATCGTTAGGGCAATAACATGTGTTGTATCTTAGTAAATTGAGCCTCATTTCTATGACAGCTGTTCTTTCAGCCTAGTTAGTACATTTACAATGAGGACACTTCATTCGAAATCCTTTGGATGCCAAGCTCTGAAGATTGACTGCTAGGGGTAAAGGTCAGGGTGACATTCTATGGGGATGGCGGGTTAGCTATAAAAATCTGCCTGGAGTTACTCTGTAATAAGAAATTAACTTTAATTCACACTGCGGAGAATGATGAGAAAATCATTTGAAAAAAAAATTGACTATCCATTTCCTTTCTTTTCTTCAATTATTGCTGAAATATGCTGTAACAAGTGATCCTCTGAAAAAGTCTCAATTAAAATAAACCAGTACTTTGCCATACAGATTCACTTTACTGTCGGGACCCCTTAACCACTTAAGCCCCGGACCATTTGGGCTGGCAAAAAGACCAGAGCCTTTTTTTTTGCGATTCGGCACTGCGTCGCTTTAACTGACAATTGCGCGGCCGTGCGACGTGGCTCCCAAACAAAATTGACGTCCTTTTTTCCCCACAAATAGAGCTTTCTTTTGGTGGTATTTGATCACCCCTGCTTTTTGCTATAATAAATATCCCCCAAAAAAATCAAAAAAAAATTTTTTTCCTCAGTTTAGGCCGATATGCATTCTTTTACATATTTTTGGTTAAAAAAAATCGCAATAAGCGTTTATTGATTGGTTTGCACAAAAGTTATAGCATCTACAAAATAGGGGATAGTTTTATGGCATTTTTCTAAAAAAAAAATTTTTTACTAGTAATGGCGGCGATGAGTGATTTTTATCATGACTGCGACATTATGGCAGACAGATCGGACACTTTGGCAGTATTTTGGGACCATCCACATTTATACAGCGATCAGTGCGATTAAAAATGCATTGATTACTATGTAAATGTGACTGGCAGTGAAGGGGTTAACCACTAGGGGGCACTGTAGGGCTTAAGTGTGTCCTAGGGAGTGATTCTAACTGTGGGGGGGAAGGGGCTATGTGTGACACAACACCAATCACCGCTCCCGAGTACAGGGAGCTGTGATCAGTGTCAGTGTCATTAGGCAGGACAGGGAGATGCTTGTTTACATCAGCATTTCCCCGTTCTTCCTCTCCATGAGACGATCGCGGGTATCCCCACAGATATCAAGTCCACGGGACCTGCGATCACACTCACGGAGCTCGTGGCAGGTGCGCGCGCCCACAAACCGCTTCTTAAAGGGTAACATACAAGTATGTTAATCTGCCTGTACATGCCCTTCTGCCGACGTATATTGGCGTGAGCCGGTCAGCCGGTCATTAAAGCGATTAAAGCGTATCTAAACCTAAAAATAAAGATGGAATATTTTGCAACTTATCAGTCCTCAGATGTGGTGGATACGTTTTATTTATTGTTCTTTTTTTTTCACGGTAATCCTGCCAGTAACACAGTTCCTGTCCTAGGGTGACAACACCCATTTTGCTATATCTAGGGAGGAGCAGCATTGTCACCCTAGTCAGGAAGTACACTAAATAACCAAAATAATTGAGACGCCTGCCTTTACACACACATGATCTGTATTGGTCTCCCAGCCTTAGTCCGTAGGGTTCAATATTGAGTTGGCCCATCCTTTATAGCTATAACCGCTTCAACTCTTCTGGGAAGGCCGTCAACAAGGTTTAGGAGTGTGTCTATGGGAATGTTTGACCATTCTTCCAGAAGCGCGTTTGTGAGGTCAGGCACTGATGTGGAAGAGAACGCCTGTCTTGCAGTCTCTGCTCTAATTTATCCCAAGGGTGTTCTATCAGGTTTAGGTCAGGACCAGTCAAGTTCCTCCACCCCAAACTCGCTCATTCATGTCTTTATGGAGCTTGCTTTGTACACTGGTTTAAATCATTTGGCGGAGGGGGGATTATGGTGTGGGGTTGTTTTTCAGAGGTTGGGCTTGGCCCCTTAGTAGTCTCGGGGTTGATGGGGAATTTGGCGGCAGGTGATTTGTCAGGCGAATGTGTCACTTGCCATCCATAGCCTGCCATCAGATGCAGTGTGCCACTCGCCAACCATAGCCTACCGTCAGATGCAGTGTGTCACTTGCAACCGTTGCCTGCCAGCAGATGCAGTGTGCCCCTTTCCACCCATAGCCTGCCACCAGATGCAGTGTGCCCCATTCCACCCACAGCCTGCCACCAGATTAAGTATGCCACTCACCACACATAGGCTATCGCCAGATGCAGTGTGTCACTTGCAACCGTTGCCTGACACCAGATGCAGTGTGCCCCTTTCCACCCATAGCCTGCCACCAGATGTATTGTGCCACTTGGTCACCCATAATCTGCCACCAGATGCAGTGTGCCCCTTTCCACCCATAGCCTGCCACCAGATGTATTGTGCCACTTGCCACCCATAGCCTGCTAACAGATGTATTGCGCCATTTGCCACCCATAGCCTGCTACCAGATGCAGTGTGCCACTCGCCACCCATAGCCTACTGTCAGATGCAGTGTGTCACTTGCAACCGTTGCCTGCCACCAGATGCAGTGTGCCCCTTTCCACCCATAGCTTGCCACCAGATGCAGTGCTGCTGTCACTAGTCCCTGCTGCTTGCCGCTGGGTGCCGCAGAAGGAGGAGGTGACGAGGTGGGTGGGGACAGTAGGCCTCGCTCCCGGTGTTTTGTCAAATAACGTCCTCCATCGGATAGTGTCCGATGCGTACTGCGCATGCGCAGTACACAGCAACACAGATTCCGAAAATTGCCGAGGATGAACGGCGCCTGCGCCGTGAGTGCAGGTTCTATCCCCATTATCCAAGTGGACATAGAGTTAGAATAAAAAAGAGCCGAGCGCAGCGAGGCCGAGCCTGAAGCGTGGCGAGCAAAGCTCGCCCGCGAGGGGCCCTCTAAAATTCACAACCCTATGTCCGCTTGGATGGTGGGGCTACCACCTCCACTCATGGCGCAGGCGCCGTTCAGCTTCAGAGATTTTCCGAAGCTTTGTCTGCTCCGTACTGCGCATGTGCAGTACGGAGCGGACACTATTTCATGGCCGGACACTATACGGCAGAACACCGGCCTCACTGTCTGAGAATAAATGACGTCACTGGTTGCAAGACGCAAGGAAGTGCCGGCCCTAGCCACCAGTTCCGGAAATGTAGTTACTAGTTAGTAGGGGGTGGCTGTATCCTCTATTTAATTCCGGGACACTGTATTGTCCTGGAATAAAGGTGCCCGGGACCATGTCAATGTCAATTGTGGGACTGTCCCAAGCAATCTGGGACATCTAGGCACCCTACTACTAACCCACAGTTTTTTTTATGTTTGATGGGGACCACTACCTCCAGAAATGCGGGGCCTCTATGGGTGTGAACTTTTCTCCCTCCCTTGCAAATTTATACATGGAATGGTGGGAGAGGTCCCACATTTTTGGCGCTGGTTGTCCCCATCGTATTAACATTGGAATGTTAGTGCAGCGGCGCTGACCTGAACTGTCAGTAATTTGGTGTGCAGGAGGCTTTACATTGCAAGGGAAAACTCTGAATGTTGTGGATTGTGATGTAAAGCAGAACTCTGTGGACTCTGATGTAAGTTTGTAACAATCCGCCTTACATCAGGGTCCCCAGCATTCCCTTTTATATTAGAGTTTTCCCTTGCACTGTAAGAGGGAACTCTGAACACTGATCTAAAGGAGGATGACAATAAAAAAACAGTTTTTTTATAACCCTTACCTGCAAAAAATTAAAACCAAACATTTAATTTTGGCTGGGGTTGGGACTTAAATCATAAAGGGGCTGTGCACACCACACTGGCTTCTACATGACAGCACTCAATGATGGCAACAGCCGCTCAAGCACTCTACTGATCATTGAAAGTATCACAATGAATGTATATCTGCCACGCAGAGCGTTAACTACGCCTAAAGCCTCGTACGCACGATCAGATTTTTGGACAATCGTTCGTCCGTTTTTTTGTTGCATGCTAGTCTCACATCGAAAGTGAAGAGGCCACTCACCATACGAAAATTCTCATACAACAGAATACAACTTCAGAAGTGACATAATGGGGGTTATTTACTAAAGGAAAATCCGCTTTGCACTGCAAGTGTACTTGGAAGTAAAGTCGCTGTAGATCCGAGGGGGACATGCAAGGAAAATAAAAAACAGCATTTTAGCTTGCACATGATTGGATGATAAAATCAGCAGAGCTTCCCCTCATTTCAGATCTTCCCCTTAGATTTAGAGCGACTGCACTTCCAAGTGCACTTGTAGTGTAAAGTGGATTTGCCTTTCATAAATAACCCCCCAATGTGTTCACTAGTTTTGTATGTGTTCTTTTGTTTCTGAGCATGCGTAGTCTTGCTTTTATGATTTTTTTCTGAAGAAAACCGTACCAATTAAAATGAAAATCGGACGTTGAGTTCACGTACAACAAAAATATTATAGTCTGCACATCCAGCTTTTGTCAGAGGAAAAATCGGCTGTCGAAAGCACCACACTAACGATCCTTAAATTGGCAGATCGTTCGTCGGACAACATTTTTCTTCCGATTTTCGTATCATGTGTATAGGCCTTAACTCTATTCCATCACACTGTTCCACTATTATTAGCCCTTGTACACACGGTCGGAGAATCCGTCGGAATGTGTCCTATCGGACCGTGTTGTCGGATATTCCGACTGTGTGTGGTATGCATCGGACTGTTTCCGTCGGAATATCCGTCGGACCAAATTTTACAACATGTTGGAAATATTTTCCGACCAACTGGTCCAATAGGACATACTCCGATCATGTGTAGAGAATTTCGATCGGACAAAGTGCCACGCATGCTCAGATCAAATTCCTACATCAAAGCTATTGGCTACTAGCCTGAACGTAGTCCCATCGTAACGAAATTACGTCATCACGTTCTGAAAGATCGGATTTTTCAACGGATTTGGTTGTCGAAATGTCCGACCGTGTGTGCAAGGGCTAAGAAATCTGGGTGATTGCTTACCAGGCTTTCCATAGAATCTCAATGCAAAGAACACTTAGGAGGTATAAAGTGTATTTAGCCCTTTCGGAAAATGAGATCTGGCTGCCAAGAGTTACGTCTTAAACATTTACGGGATAAAATCTGGCAAGCGAAACCTCTGTTATTGCCAAATGTAGTGAACTATATGCTGTCAGCTTATAAGGAAAAACATCATATTGTATAGTAGAGCCGACATACAATACCGCTGGCCGTATATCAAGTTCTACTGTTACAAATAGTGCCCAGAGTAGAATGTTTCCAAACAGCGGCCTCATGCCTGGAGTGACTGAGAGAGCAACTATATTACCCCTAGCAACAATGTGATCTATCATTTTCAGGAGATCCTACAGTATCTGACCAAAGTTAGTACACCCCTCACATTTTTGTAAATATTTTATTCTATTTTTTCATGTGACAACACTGAAGAAATAACACTTTGCTACAATGTAAAGTAGAGGGTGTACAGCTTGTATAACAGTGAAAATTTTCTGTCCCCTCAAAATAACTCAACTCACAGCCATTAATGTCTAAACCGCTGGCAACAAAAGTGAGTACACCCCTAAGTGAGAATGTCCATATTGGGCCCAAGGTGTCAATATTTTGTGTGGCCACCATTATTTTCCAGCAATGCCTTAATCCTCTTGGGCATGGAGTTCACCAGAGCTTCACAGGTTGTCACTGGAGTTCTCTTCCCCTCCTCCATGATGACATCACTGAGCTGATGGATGTCAGAGAACTTGCACTCCTCCACCTTCCATTTGAGGATGCCCCACAGATGCTCAATAGGGTTTAGGTCTGGAGGCATGCTTGGCCAGTCCATCACCTTTACCCTCAGCTTCTTTAGCAAGGCAGTGGTCGTATTGAAGGAGTGTTTGTGGTCGTTATCATGTTGGAATACTGCCCTGCGGCCCAGTCACCGGAAGGAGGGGATCATGCTCTGCTTCAGTATGTCACAGTACATGTTGGTTCCCTCAATGAACTGTAGCTCCCCAGTGCCGGAAACACTCATGCAGGCCCAGCCCATGACACTCCCACCACCATGCTTGCCTGTAGGCAAGACACACTTGTCTTTGTACTCCTCACCTGGTTGCCGCCACACACACTTGACATCATCTGAATCAAATAAGTTTATCTTGGTCTCATCAGACCACAAGACATGGTTCCAGTAATCCATGTCCTTAGTCTGCTTGTCTTCAGTAAACAGTTTGCGGGCTTTCTTGTGCATCATCTTTAGAAGAGGCTTCCTTCTGGGACAACAGCCATGCAGACCAATTTGATGCAGTGTGCGGCGTATAGTCTGAGCACTGACAGGCTGACCCCCCCACCCCTTCAACCTCTGCAGCAATGCTGGTAGCACTCCTATGTCTATTTCCCAAACACACCCTCTGGATATGACGCTGAGCATGTGCACTCAACTTCTTTTGTCAACCATGACAAGGCCTGTTCTGAGTGGAACCTGTCCTGTTAAACCGCTGTATGGTCTTGGCCACCGTTCTGTAGCTCAGTTTCAGGGTCTTGGCAATCTTCTTATAGCCTAGGCCATCTTTATGTAGAGCAACGATTCTTTTTTTCAGATCCTCAGAGAGTTCTTTGCCATGAGGTACCATGTTGAACTTCCAGGGACCAGCATGAGAGAATGAGAGCGATAACACCAAATTTAACCCACCTGCTCCCCATTCACACCTGAGACTTTGTAACACTAATGAGTCACATGACACTGGAGAGGGAAAATGGCTAATTGGGCCCAATTCAGACATTTTCACTTAGGGGTGTACTCACGTTTGTTGCTAGTGGTTTAGACATTAACTGTTACATTATTTTGAGGTGACAGCAAATGTACACTGTTATACAAGCTGTACACTCACTACTTTACATTATAGCAAAGTGTCATTTCTTCAGTGTTGTCACATGAAAAGATATAATAAAATATTTACAGAAACATGAGGAGTGTACTTTTTTGTGAGATACTGTATATACTATGCTTTGCATGTTGCATCAGCAATACCTTTTGATTACAATGAGGCCCTATGATGATAACAGTACAATAAAGCTGAATTGCCTCCAAGGGTAACAGGAATGAAGACTGCTTGAGCAAATAATAAAAATGTATAAAAATAAAAAAACAAATGGGTTGATTCAAAACTGGAGTGTGCAAAATCTGGGGCAGCTGTGCATGGCAGCCAATCAGCTTCTAACTTCAGCTTGTTCAATTAAGCTTTGGATATAAAACCTGGAAGCTGATTGGTTTCTATGCAGAGCTTCACCAGATTTTGCACTCTCCAGTTTTAGTAAATCAACCCCAAAGTCATTTAGTTAAAGTTGCAGGAGCGGGATGGACCACTCCGAGAGAAATTTCAATTATTGGTGATATCTGGTGGGTTAAGTCACCCGAAGGCTTTGAATTACTTGTGGGGACACCAGCGGTCAGATCATGATTCTACAGTTCCCAATTGCTTAGGGGAGTCTCACTACTTCTGCTGCAGCGTAGTTTTCTTTTTCCTCTTTTCACATTACCCATTACTGTATATAAAATAACGTAAGAAAAGCCAGCTCCGGGCAAAAAGTTTTTCTTTTAGCTTTAAATAGAAGGTTTAAACTTATGTAATTTCTTTCTTTTTTTGCTGTCTGTGACTACGCTGGGGAGATTTCCTTCTATTTTTAAATCTGTGACACCAAGACATGAATGTGAGAGCAAGGTTTACTGGAACAGGAAGGTGGAAATAAGAAAAAAACGTAGTTGTTCTAACGCTTATCAATGATTATATATTTATGTTGTTGTATTTGCCCAGTAGGGACACAACAGATTTTTGGGGTTGATTTAGGCTAATAGACTGTGCACTTTGCAAATGCAGTTGCTCCAGAGTTTAGTAAATAACGGGAAGCTCTGCTGACCTCGATCATCCAATCACGTGCAAACCAAATGCTGTTTTTTTTTTTAAATCTTCCCTGCATGTGATTGGGTATTCTTTGCACAGTGAAGCTTTGCCTCATTTACTAAACTCTGGAGCAACTGCACTTGCAAAGTGCACATTCTATTTGCTTTCAGTAAATAAATCCCTTTACATCCATTATATCTGGGTGGCACAGTGGTGTAGTAGGTAGCACTTTTGCCTAGTAGTAAACAGGGTCACTGGTTCAAATCCCAACCACGACACTACCTGCCTGGAGCTTGCACGTTCTCCCTGTGCCCGCCTGACTTGCCACTCCCGTTTCCTCCCACACTCCAAAGACATGCAGGTAGGCTAATTGGCTTCTGTCTAAATTGGCCCTAGTATATGGATGTGAGTTAGGGACCTTAGATTGTAAGCTCCTTGAGGGCAGGGACTAATGTGAATGTACAGTGTATATATAAAGCCCTGCGTAAATTGACATCACTTTAAGTACCTTAAATAATAATAATTCCCTATTTTATACAAAACCAAAACAAAAAAATGAAGGCTGGAGTAGCCCTTTCAATGTATTTTTCTTGAATAAACATAACCATTTCACATCATCTTTTGGTACAGTATAACTATTTTACCTTTTTTGCTCCAGTAGAACCCTTGAAATAACTTTCAGGTCCTGGGGAACCCCTGCTAAAATGAATTTATCGGAGGTCCTTCAAAAAATGCCCCCCTGACAATGGTGATCAGTAATGCCACTCATGAAGACAGCTAAGAAGATCCAAACCTAGACAAGGGATTACCGCACACAGACAGCTATAAGATCCATAAACTTTATTTCCAAAAACAAAAAAGTCCAAACAAAAAGTACAGGGTGCAGAGCAAGTGTTGACGCATTTCACGGCAACAGGCGCTTGTTTAACATTTGCGCTTCACCCTGTACTTTTTTGTTTGGACTTTTTTGATTTTGGAAATAAACTATGGATATTGTCGCTGTCGCTGTACAGTCATCCCATACCTATGTTTGATGCTTCACGGTACAACTGGACCAGCATCTGATTCATCAAGGGTTAAACAATTGAAGCAGACCAGCCTAGAGCGATGTAAAGTGTTTAGACATCTAAAAGATCATTGATGTCATGCTTTCGGCTTTATTAAAGTGGTTCTGCACCTAAAAAAAAAATATTAAAAGCCAGCAGCTACTAATATTGCAGCTGCTGACTTTTAATAAATTGACACTTACCTGTCCCAGGGTCCAGCGATGTCGGCGCAGATGACGAGCGATCACTCGTCTCTCTGCTGCCCCCGCCGCCATCCTCTGTCAGGGAATCGGGAAGTGAAGCATTGCGGCTTCACTGCCCGGTTCCCTACTGCGCATGCGCGAGTCGCGCTGCGCGTCTCTTCTGGTCCCCGTTGTGTCCTGGGAACTCTGTGTTTCCCAGAACACAACGGGGGGGGGGGGCGCTACATCTGCGGGGGTCTGCGGCGGTCTGTCCCGGAAGTGGGTGCAGATACCTGGATTATCCAGGTAACTGCACCCCCCTCCCCCCTGAAAGGTGCCGATTGTGGCACCGGAGGGGGGGAGGGATCAGATTAGCGGAACTTCCACTTTAGGGTGGAGAACCGCTTCAAATGGTGTTGGACCCACAACTATGCAGACGCTATCAGGTGGGAGATCAGCCACAGCTCAGAGAATCCCTAGTAACCTCTGGAGGAATCTTAGCCCACGTACACACGGTCGGAGATTTTGCCAACCAAATCCGTCGGATTTTGCCCGTCGGATTTAGTCCGACGGATTGTGTCCGAAACTGTTGCATACACACGGTCGGGCCAAGTTGGCGAAAAATCCAATCTTTCAGAACGTGATGACGTAATTTCGTTACGATGGGACTACATTCAGGCTAGTAGCCAATAGCTTTGATGTAGGAATTTGATCTGAGCATGCGTGGCACTTGGTCCGATGAAAATGCTCTACACATGATCGGATTAGGTCCGTCCGGCCCAGTTGGTCGGGAAATATTTCCAACATGTTGGAAAATTGGGTCGGACGGAGATTCGGACGGAATCAGTCCGATGCATACCACACACAGTCGGATTATCTGAAGACACGGTCCGATAAGACTCATTCCGGCAGATTCTCCGACCGTGTGTACAAGGGCTTAGAGTTTCATTGAGAACCCTAATATCGGATTTCCCAATGGGAAATGTTGTATGTGAGCTTGTTGGTGGAAAGTCCGACCGTGTGTATGCTACATCGGACATTTGTTGTCGGACTTTCCGCCAACAAATGTTGGCCAGCATGCGCTCAAATTTTCCAGCAACAAATTTGTGTTGTCGGACTTTCCGATCGTGTGTACACAAGTCCGTCAGACAAAAGTCCGAAGTACAGACATACATGTTCGTAATCAAGGATGAGCCGGAAGCGCTTGGTCTTGTAAAACTAGTGTTCGTAATGGAGATGACTATCACATTACTATTGAACTTCCTTTTTATCGGCTTGCCGTACGTCTTGTACGTCACTACGTTGTAATTGTTGGGCAACATTTGTGTGACCGTGTGTATGCAAGACAAGTTGGAGCCAACATCCTTTGAACAAAATTCCACTGTTTTGGTATTAGTGAGAATGTCTTAAATATGCCCTCCATCTCTTTTCCTGCTTCTGCATGCTTTCCAACTCCTCAGTCCTGGTTCACACAAATGCAATGATGGAAATGCACAAGATTGCACTGCAAGCCAATCGCACGGCATCCATCAATGTTAGATTAACCACACCCTAAAACAGATTGCAAAACAGTGCGATTGCCAGAATTGCATCACATGGGTGTGAACACCCATGCAATGTGATTGAGGTGCGGATAAAAAAAGGTCCTGCATCATTTTGGTGCATATGCTATGCAATTTCAGCCATACAAAATGTATGGCTGAAATCGCACCGCACAGACATCACATGCGATGTGCAGTGTCTGCATCGCACCAATATGAGCCAAAAGGTAGCATATATTCCAGGTGAGGTCTAAAAAAATAATATGCATATTTTAATTGTTAAAGCATTTATAGCTAATTAAAAGTAGGCCAATATAAAGACATCAACATTAAGGCTCGGTTCACACAGGACGCGGCACGACTTGCCGCGCCGCGACCTGCCGCGACCTCAGCGGCGACTTGCAAACGACTTCTGTATAGAAGTCAATGCAAGTCGCCCAAAAGTAGTACAGGAACCTTTTTTCTAAGTCGGGGTGACTCGGGTCGCTCCTCTTAGAACGGTTCCGTAGTACAGAACGGGGGCGACTTGTCAGGTCGCGGCGCGGCAAGTCGTGCCGCGTCCTGTGTGAACCGAGCCTTAATCAATGATTCATTTACAACAACACATGCCTAAGTCCCTACCATTTTTTCCGGCCCACAGAAACAAAGTATAGCATGCTCAACTACTAACATCAAAGGGAGAATAAAACTGTCTGTTTCAGGCAACAAAGTGGTTTAAAGCAGTTTAAAATTCAGTGACTTTCCAAAATGAGGTCCTCGCTGTATAGGGGTCACATAAAAATAAAGGTACCCCTACATTGGAGCCATAAACCAGATTTATAGAAGTGGGAAGCTGAATTGGTTTCCCATAGCCATCAAACTCTTAATTTTTCTAGATCATGCTAGAAAGAGAATCAAGATATCTTCTTTGTTTGATCTACTTAAAATCAAATGTCACTGGTGGATATTGTACTGTTTGCTGTACTCAGGCTCTATGTACAGACACATCTGTCAAATGTACTGTCCTAAACCCTGGAAAATTCAATAAACACATTGAAACGAAAATAAAATGTCTTTAAAGGTTGCTGTCTTGAACAAAACCTGTCATGACAAAAAATATGGAGGATACCATTGTTGACCTCTCCTAAAACATTAGTTGCCTGGCTCTCGATGTTTCGATACATTGGTTCACTGTCCTAGGGCAAGTATGTCAAGGATTTTACTCTACTTTCCTGATCTGAACCCTTGCTTTGGACCCGTGACTTCCTGGGGTAGGTTTATTAAAACTTGTGAACTCAGAATCTGGTGCAGCTGCGAATGGTAGCCAATCAGCTTTTTCCGTTAAAGCGGAGTTCCACCTTCCGCTTTAAGTGCAGATGACCTCTAACCCCTGAAATGTCATTTTTTGGGGGGAGGAGTGGGTACCCTTTTTATGGGTACCCAGCTTCCACTTCCTCTCTGGGCTTCCGCGGCACCGGAAGGAAGTTAACCTCTCCCCCCTCCCTCCCTGCAAGAATGCCCGGCCATTCGCAGCACACAACGTGGCTCGCACATGCACAGTGTGTGCACGGCTGTGATGCCACAGCTAGGCGTCCGCAGTTAGAATGCCGGCGCCTTGGGGAGGAGGGGGAGAGGATCAGGTCTTCGTGCGCCCGCATCGCTGGACCATGGGACAGGTGAGTGTCTGATTATTAAAAGTCAGCAGCTACCCTTTTTATAGCTGCTGACTTTTAAATGGGTGGAACTCCGCTTTAAGTTTTGACAATAAAACCTGAAAGCTGATTGGTTTCTATGCAGAGCTGCACCAGATGTTACACTCTCCAATAGAGATCCCTGATTGATTGCTTACAGGGCAACTTTATTCCAATATTTCATTTAGAGGTTCCATCTAACTACATCGGTGGTTACAGTCACAACTGCCTTCCCTCTTGTCTAATTGCTTATATTTATACTACCTCCGAGTCCAAAAGATAGTCATTGCTGACCTTCTTCTGAAAATGCTACTTTCCTGACTTTTAGGCCAACTCTTTGATGTTCCAGTTTTAGTAAATAAACCCTACAGTACGGATATCAAAGAGTTGGCCCAACAGTCAGGAAACAAGCATTTTTAGAAGAAGGTCAGCAATGACTAGCTTTTAGTCTATGAGATAATATACCTATGAGTAATAAGACGAGAGGGTAGGCAGTTGTGACTGTAAACACCAATGTAGTTAGCTGGAACCTCTAAATGAAATATTGGATTGAAGTTGCCCCGTAAGCAATAAATCAGGGCTCTCTATTGGGAAACACCGGGGTTGATTTACTAAAATTAGCGAGTGCACAATCTAGTGCCGCTCTGCATAGAAACCAATCAGCTTACAGTTTTTTTGTTAAAGCTTAATTGAACAAGCTGAAGTTAGAAGCTGATTGGCTACCATATACAGCTGCACCAGATTTTGCATTCTTCGGTTTAAGTAAATCAACCCCTCGGTATTTTGTGTAAAACCCTTGTGGAGGGCTCTCAAAGCATATATACTTTTTTGTTTTCCGAAATTGGAGCGATGCCTTAAATACTACCAAAAGAACCCCAGAATTTTATACAGTTTACGGTATGCTTCAGAAACAAATATTTTTCTTTTCACCAATACCTTTTCCAGAGAACTTGGCACGACTAAGCCGAGGGGAGCAGACTGCAGATACCCGTCTCCATGTTCCACTGTACTGGCTTGAATTAGAATCCATAGACAGGCCATCGCTCCCAGATGAGGAATTCCGTTGGCCTCTTAGAAAGGAAAACCTGTGTGCAAGAGACGGGGACGATGAATCTGACCCTGACGTGGGATTGGTTTTTGGGTTTTGTAGCGGTGTATATACGTCTCCTGGTTTTGACTCTGTTTTTGGTGAGAAAAGCCAAGACGAATGCGCTTGGCTTTGAGTTTTGCGACGTGAACAGATGGGGCTTTCTAGAGCTGCAAACGTGGTAGATCTGCTCCTGGGTTCCTCCAAAATATCATCCATTGGGGCAGAGGTGAAGCTAACGGGATTTTTGAGGGCAGCGACGTAGGACTGACGAAAGCGGCACTTTGTTTCCTTGGCGTCGGGATCTTTGTTAAACTTCCTCCTTAGGCAAGGGGTACACGCCCCTTTTTCGCTGACCTGAAGTCTTCCACACACCCACTTATTATTATTAGTGACACTTGTAACAGGATCTTCGTTGCCTTTTGGGATCTTGTTGGCATCCCCCATTTCACGGTGGCAAGGAGCGATTGGTCTAGTTTCTGCTGTGACAGCAGTATCTAAGAGGTCTACATAGTCCCCTTCCAGGTCTTGGTTAACGGCATCGTCAAAGTGAGGTGTCATTAGATCACTAGTGCTCTTTATGAGTGGTACATATTCTGAACTGTCTTCAAAGGAATAGGGGTTCCTGTTTGGCATGGACGTTATTCTTGTTCCACCAAGGAAAGCCTTACTTTTATCCACATATCTTTTTATTGGCAATCTTTGGCCCGTACATAAGTCAAGAAAACCAGCCGCAGCACTTAAATAAAATCATTTCTTAACATCGGTTCAGTAGAAAGCTGACCTTAAAAGATTTTCTTTGGTATAAAAGAAAAAAAAAAAGCAATTCAAACTTCAGCTTTGATTTCTACGTAACGCCACCAAATTTCCTGGTGTCCCTGGGAATGTGCCCAATTGGAGCAAAAAAAATAAAAAATCAGTTAAATTAGTTTTCTGCTTGAATGGAAACACAATGTCACCGCCGAAATGTCACCGTGCTAACGAACAGCTTGATCCTGTCATGGCCTTTAAACATCTTTGCAGAACTCCCAAGAAGACAGAACAAATGCGACGTTCCAGTACATGTCTCCTGTTATAAGTCCATGTGGGGACCAATCTCGCTGCAGCCACCAACTGGAGACTGCAATTAGACAGTACATTAACCAGCCTTGTAAGGACTCTAATGAAGCGGCAGAACCAGCTTGCCTGGCGCCTGCAGGAAGAATACAAACTGCATTAAGAATAAGTTCTGCGGAACAGGAAATATACAGAAACACAAGAAAAAAAATAAAAAATAAAAGCAAACATTTTTACGATAAATACCCAAAAGGATCACCCTTTCTGAATGTTTACATTTTCCTTGGCGTAAGGGGGCATTTTTTCACACCGCGGAGAATATAAATGTTTGTTTAGCAGCTGCTTATTGGCACTTTTTTCTCCTAAAGGGAGATGGATAGGACGGATAACCTTGCACACACAGCTACGGAAACGGAAGGTTTCTACGGCTTGTCATCAGTCACAGGTGCCTGCAAGCAGCGGCCCCTTCTATGCAAGCCACTAACGCTCAAGCAGCATTGTCTCAGTCCCCAAGTATAATGGCTGAATGGGTGTCCCTGTGCATTCTGGGAGTGAAGCCTCCTACTTTACAGAAACTTTGCAGAAAGGAGAAGAAAAAAAAAAAAAGAGAGAAGAATGCAATTAACATATTAGCCACGGGTGATGACGGCGGTCATCCCAAGCACACCCTGAAAAGCCTGTAATACCTGTCAATAAATGGATACCTGGAGGGAGCTTGTTGCTTGCGACTTCTCGGAAAGAGTTGGAATGTCTCCTGCAGGCATCAAGCCGTGGCTCCCACAAGAAAAAAAGGGACAGGAAAACGAGACCCTAGCACCTAGTAAGCCTTCCCTTTTGGAGGACCCCCTCCCTGTGCCTTCCATTGATGTGATTGGAGGGCTGCGTTCCGAATTTAGCCACACCAAAGGCAGAGGAATGCGGAGACAGAGCTTGGTGTCAGGCTGTCAGACTTTAATAGAAGAGCCCCCCCCCCCCCCTCTTCCCTTCCCCCCACAGCTTGCTGGCACTGATCAGAGGCTAACAGTTGTATCAACAGTCACCTGCTGGGACTTGTACCCATTCACACACCCTCAGATTAGAGTAGAAAGGAGTTGGTGGGCCGGGCAAAGGGGGCCGTGCAGTTACTGGACCCTGAGCAGCAGAATCCACAGGTGCTATGTGCACCAGTTCTACAAATGTAGCATTGTGTTCACCCTCTGCTCGGTGGAGCTTGATACATCTTGTGTCCAAATAAAGGGCATTTATATATAATGCGGTTGGACATCCAGCACCTGTTTGCACCGGGATCCAAGGTTCGGGAAATTATAATAAAGTGTTGACAGCCATAAGGACATTGGCTTGAGGTAGCCAGCAGAAGACTGGACCTCTGAAATAAGTTACCTACAGCAGATCTTATTTTTTATCTTATTAACACATTCCATCATATATGCAGACACTTCCTGGCTGAAGCCCTCCTTTACATTGAATGCGGCTGTAAATTTGTGCGACTTTATCTGAAATCGCACTATTTTAAAGCCGCATATCAGTGCGACTTTGAAGACATGCGCAGATGTCTATGCATGTCGCACCCGAAATCTCCAAAAGTAGTGCAGAAACGACTTTTTCGAGTCAATGCAGCACAGCAAAAACTGCGTCACTACGATTTGATCTGTCAAATCACATGATAAGTCGCTGCAATGTGAACGAGGGCTAAAGGTTGGTTTACACCAGAGCTGTTATGGTGCGCTGGGTGGCGTTGCCCAACACAACCTCAACAAGATATGACACTAAATTCACAATGACTTGTGAAAAAACGCAGGGAAAATAAATGTACACATTCACTTATTTTTTGCATGTTCTTACTCGCGTTGACTTGCTTTGAGGCTTGTTTTGACATGTTTCGACACGCATTTTAGCACGCGCTTAAGTGGTTGTAAACAATAAGGATTACCTATAGATAAACGTGCACCGTTTAGGAGGTATTTCACTTGTAGTGCACCGATGATGTAATCGGCACATGCGCTGTGAAGAAACGGACCTTCGTGCTGTTTCTCCCCCCAGCGTGTGCCGTCACTGACAGCTCCCGCACGCATGCTTGGGAGTGACGCCACGCGGCTCCGGCCAGTCACAGAGCCACCTAGAAGGAAGAGGGGCAAAGATGGATGCAGTCTGCACAGGGGACAGCGATGGATTCGTTTGCAGGTAAGTGTCACATAATGAGCTAGTATGCGATGCATACTAGCCCATTATGCTTTTAATTTGCAGGCTTTGCAGGGAGCAAAAGAGGAAGTAAAACCCATCAGGGTTTACTTCCTCTTTAATATGCACTGCATTTTGCATGTTACCTGTGGCATCACATCCTGTTCCTGTTTTGTGGGTTAGGGACAACATTAATGACAAGGAAACTTTTTTTTTCTTTATTTGCCTTATGTTGACCTGCGTTTTTACATTGACCTCCATTGCATTAAAGTGATGTTCCACACAAACAAAAATGCTTAAAATTCTTAAAAAAATAATTAAAAAAAACATTTGGAATTTTTTTTAACTCACCTCTAATTGCCTGTTGCTAGGGGGTCCCTGACATCACTTTCCCTCGGCGCAGGAAGGGCTCAGCTCCGCCCCCTCTCTCCTGTCAGTCATCTGGGACACGTGACAGGTCCCAGATGACTGTGTGGCCAATCGCGGTGAGCGGCCACCGAGAGGAGGGGACGGGGAAGGGCGGGGCTTCGTTCCTTCGCATCGCTGGACCCTGGGACAGGTAAGTGTCCGATTATTAAAAGTCAGCAGCTGCAGTATTTGTAGATGCTGACTTTTAATTATTTTTTTTAAATGAAACTCCTCTTTGGCCCCCAGAGATGCCATATATGCGGCCTCTCAGTGGGTGGGCCTCGACTCTGAGTGGCTGCTTATGACGCCCTGTGTTTACTACTTACCATGCAGAGAGCACGCTCCCTGCAGGTTCCCAGGACAGTAGGCGGTGGGGATCAGTGAGCTCCCGATGCACTTGCGATCAGGAGCTTTCCCATCATGTGACCGCTGTGACAGCCAAACACAGCAGCTTCCCGGCTGGCGGGCATACCTCACAACTTTTTGAGTTGGGGAACCAAGGGGGAACTTGGTGGAACTCAGTTCCACCACCTCTGGCTCAGACCCTTTGGTGCCTGCTCACCACAATCACTTGTAAACACAGAAGTCTGGTTTCTGTGTTTACAAGGGACAGCTCTCCACTCTGTGTGCAACCCCCATGAACTCTGCAGGCTGTATGTAATGCAATCCTGACGTTTAATGCCCCTTTAAGACCCTTCTACTGTTTGTGACATATGACCACATCCTCTATTTGATGTGATTTGGAGGGCGTGTGTAGGGGGAGGGGTTTGTGGGGTCGTGGGTTGAGTTCCAGCGCCTATTGTTTGAGAAAAAAAGCTCTGCATAGGACACACCCCCTGCTACACCCTCTTAAAGGAGAATTCTACAAAAATAAATTAGTTAAACCCACAAGTGCTTTTTCTACCACTATTATTATTTCATATTGCCTTTTGACATTTATAAATGTAGCAATTTAAAATTTGGATGAAAGGTTTAGCACTGGAAAACACATTTTGGTGCCACATCATCCCTTTAATCCAGGACACACATTCATTACACAGGTTCTGTGGCTGATTAAGGTGGTAATTAAACTCACTTGGTGCCTTATGTGCATAAAATCAGGATCAGAACCTGTGTAATTAATATGTGTCCTGGATTAAAGGGATGATGTGGCAACCCTTCCCCAGATGCCATATATGCGGCCTCTCAGCGGGTGGGCCTTGACTCTGAGCGGCTGAATATGACGCCCTGTGTTTACTACTTACCATATAAAAAGTGCATTTTATATACAACTATATAGATCGGGCCAAAATGAGGAACAAATGAGAAGGAAAGCGGGACAGAGGAACATTGTTCCAAATCAGGGACAGTCCCTCGAAAGCTGGGAGCTATGCTGGTGGGCCTTGACGCTGAGTGGCCGCATATATGCAGCCCTGTGTTTACTACTTACCGTGCTGAGGGTACACTCCCTGCGGGTTCCCAGCACGGTACCCGGAGGGATCAGTAAGCTCGCCGATGCATACTTGCGATCGGGAGCTTTCCCGTCATGTGACCACTGTGACAGCCAATCACAGCCGTCTCATGATCCGAATGACCACCTCTACCTCCTGGCTTTTAGAACTTTTAGAACTTTTAGAACTTTTAGAACTTTTAGAACTTTTAGATGGGGCAGTACAGTGGTGTAGTGGTTAGCACTCTCACCTAGCAGTAACAAGAGTCACTGGTTCAAATCCCAACCACGACACTACCTGCCTGGAGTTTGCATGTTATGCCTGTGTGGGTTTCCTCCCACACTCCAAAGACATGCTGGTAGGTTAATTGGATCCTGTCTAAATTGTCCCTATTATGCATGAATGTGAGTTAGGGACCTTAGATTGTAAGCTCCTTGAGGGTAGGGACTGATGTGAATGTACAATGTATATGTAAACTGCTGCGCAAATTGACAGCGCTATATTGTACCTGAAATAAAGGGACAGGGGACAGTTGGCAGAAAGGAGCTAAAATGCATACATGTTGCATTTTAACACAACGCAGGTCGACACAGCATTGCATCGTGAATAGGACACAATTCTTTTTAGGTATCTTTGCGTTGACCTTAGTTTTACAGCTGCACATAAAAACAGTCACAATAAACGCACTAGTGTGAGTTAGTCCTGACGGAAATAAACGTCGGCAGTAATTGGTGTTGATCACACTTATGTGCGCCATTGCCTTGGGTTGCGCTAAAACAATACATGCACCATTTTGTGCAACATATAGCTGTAGCAATGCTATATGGAGCATCTCACCGCAATACTACAGTCCTGTAGTCCGTATATGATTTTGCAGTACAAATAAAGTTAACAAAAAAAAAAAAAGGTGTTTACCCCTCCTGCCACCATCTTTCCACCATTGATCAGCAACCATGAAGCGAGTGACGTCACAAGAAACAAGCACATAACACACCACAAAATAACGCAGCTCAACAAAAAAATGCAAGTAAACGCATTGTAAACGGCACGCGTATAAACATGTTCCAACAATGATGCTGTAACGCTTGCGCGGTGGGGTCAGTCAGCCTTAAAGAAGGCTTTCTCCTATCGGCACCACCCGGCTTCTTCAATTGACTTTTAACGAAGGAGCCTCATCCAATCAGACACAGACGCAGGTATTCTGACAGCCAAGGATGCCAGGTGTCAGAATACAAAAGCCGCCAGGAAGAGAAGCTAAAATCAGCAATACTTACCTCTGCTTCAATGGTTCAACACTCGCAGGGCTTCTTGCTGGCATCGTTTCCCGGTCTTCTTAATTTGCCACTGCAGGATGACGTCACTGGGGCACACGCCCCAGAGTACAGTCACGGTGCTGGGATTAAACTGCGCAGTAATTGTCATTAAAAGTGTGACAGCGCTGAAAGCCAAAAAATGGCCTGGGCAGGAAGGGGGTGAAAGTGCCCGGTATTGAGGTGGTTAAACAGAGAGAAAAAAAAAACAGAAGCTGGTTTTTAGTGCCGTCATCCATATATATTTGGACAATCTCTTCCAATAGAAATGATCTACAACCGATAAGTGATACACGGGGAAGTGGATTCTGATCAATAGCTAAAACAGGATTGTAACTTACAACGGCAATTTATCAATCAAATCTGTTTTACACTATGTAATCTCATAATCAGATCGATTGAAATACGATTATGTTGTTTCAGTGCTGCCGATCGATGCAAAATGACGACAATATTCCACCCTGGTTGACTGACTCCGTTTAATCGCATCCAATTGAAACTGAGTCTACATTTATTGGAAGTGAAAATATGACTATTACACAGTTTGCATATTTCATATCAATACAATAACCCTCGGGTCACACTTCTGCCCGTGGCTGCAGGTGCAGAAATCGCAGCGATTGCCGCACCTGCAACCACCTGCAGTGAAAACACGCTGCCCTGCGGAATCGCATGGGGTCTGAATGGCAGCCCCACGCATGAAGAATCACAATGCGGGTGCGGGAACCGCAGGGAAATCGCATAGTAAAAATGCCCATGCGATTGCATTTTTGAAAATGTGCATGCAACTTTTTGTTTGCACAATCGCAGGCACGGCAGCCGTGCTCGCGCAAATGCAGCCGCACAAAACGCTAAGCCGTGAACCTAGTGTGAAAAAAAAGAAAGCTTGTATGGCCACTATTAGTCTAATGCCGCGTACACACAATCGGAATTCTTGTCGGAAAAAGCTGTGGTGGTTTTCCCAACGGAATTCCGATCAAGCTGTCTTGCCTACACACGGTCACACCAAATTCCGATCATTTATAATGTGGTGACGTACAACACGTACGACGGGACTAGAAAAAGGAAGTTCAATAGCCAGTAGCCAATAGCTTCCATCTCGTAGTTGAATCTGAGCATGCGTAAGTTTTGGCGTGTCGGAATTGCATACACACGATCGGAATTACCGATAGAAAGTTTTTCTGTCGGGAAAATTGAGAACATGCTATCAATTTTTGGCTGCTGGAAATTCGGACAGCTAAATTCCAATGAAGCATACACACGGTCACATTTTCCAATAAAAAGCTCTCATCTGTCTTTTTCTGGCTGGAATTCCGATCATATGTACGCGGCATTAAGGGGCCATACACACTATACAATTTTCTTTCGATTTTTTCCTTTAGATTTACCAAAAATATATAATATGAGGTCAGACCTAAACACTTCCAGTTTGTATGCAATCAGGCAGACCCTTTCACTACATATGGTAGTTGAGGCCGGCCACACCCAGTTCGAGAATCGAACCGTTAATGGGCAGGCTGAATGTACCAAGTTGATACATCAATCAACTTGGGTACAACTAGTCTGCTGGGTTCTCTTATGATTATCGCTAGCAGATGCTATAGCCGCTAGCAATAATCACTGTCTTCTCCAGGAAGGAACGGCTTCCCCTGCCGGGAGCAGACAATTGCTCGGCAGGAGGGATTCCCCTGTCTGTGTTAATGGGGGGGAATCGTGCAAATTTCTTTCCTGCAACCCGTGGTTGAAGGAAAGAAATTTTCTCCATGTATGCCCAACCTAAGGGTAGCCATGCACACTACAATCTCATTGTACCATCTCTGTACAATCTGATATTAATATACCAAAGCCATTTAAAACCTTTGCAATCCAAATAACTTCTCTCACTTAACACAGGCCCTTACATTATATAGCTGCCGATAGATCTAAAGAGATTGTACAACCAGATTTGTAACCTATGTGGTAAGCATAAAGCCCCATACACACTATCAGATATTCTGCTGAGTTTTTTCTTCAGATTTACCAAAACCATATAATATGAGGTCAAACCTTAGGAGTTTCAATGTGTATGCAATCAGGCAGGCCATTGCACTACATGGTTTTTGGTAAATCTGAAGACAAAAATCAGCAGAAAATTTGATAGTGTGTATGGGGCTTAAGGCTCAAAATCTACGTGCAATTTACGTAAATCAACTTTAGATTTACCAAATTGATGTACTATGGCTACCGACCTAAACGATCCCATCAGTCTGTATCCAACCATGCGGACCTTGCACTACTTAGTTGTTGTCAGGAGATTGTACAATCAGATTGTAACATGTGTGATGAGTTTAAGGTCATCTCTGCCAATATTTTAAATTTGTTTCCGGGGGGGGGGGGGGGGGGGGATATTTCTTCCAGGAATAAAATCAGAAGCAGACTGCTAGGATGTAAGCCGAGTCCTCGTTAAATCCCCAGTGTTGTTGACACATCCCGTTTTAGTGGCATACTTGTCACACGTGTGTGCAGAGATCTGAGGGGCCATGAGAACAAATAAGGACACCGGCAATGACAGCTGCATTCCGCAACGTATGACAGATTTGTCACAAAGCTGCCACTAATGGCGAGAAAATCCGGATGCGGGATTCCTGATATGAAGGAAAAACAGATAAAAAGCATTTCTAATGTACATATTAGTGTACGGTGTATGGGGGTGCTTGTGATTTCTCTAGGACTACTGATACTTGTACTGCAGACCTTTAATTTAGGTTATAGATCAAGTGATTGCTTTAAAAAAAAAAAATGTAAATCTTCAGTGCAGCATTTTGATTGATAATTTAGGCTTAAAGCCGCGTACACACGATTGGACTTTCCAAAGAGAAATGTTCGATGACAGGCTGTTGGCGGTAAGTCCGTGTGTACGCTCCATCGGGCAATTGTTGTTGGACTTTCTACCAACAAATGTTGGCTAGCATGTTTTCAAATTCTCCGCCAACAAATGTGTGTTGTCAGATTTTCAGATCGTGTGTACACAAGTCCATCAGACAAAAGTCCAAAGTACAAACACGCATGCTCGGAAGCAGAAGCAGTCGGTGTTGTAAAGTAGCGTTCGTAATGGAGAATTATCATTCGTGACGTGGCAAATTATGAAATCTTGAAATGCAGCGCACGATTCTCTTCTTCTGTAATGGGATAATAATGAAGCTGCTTTGCTGGTGATACTGATGGAGTTATTGCAAACTAATTTGCAAAGGCTTTTTTTGTCTAGTGATATCAAGAATATAATTATAATTTTTTATTTTTATTTTTTTTGGCAGGTTGCCACAACCCCATTATCCCGTCGTTTTTAAGGTCAAAGATACAACTATGTTGTGGTTCCTTGTCAGTTTTACATTGTATTTTTTTTATGTAACTGCCTACTCTCAAAATGTCATTTGAAGTAAAACACACAGCCAAGTATTATTCTTCACAATTGTTTCATTGTGCATTAACCACTTGCAGACCGGACCATTTTGCTGGCCAAAGACCAGACCACTTTTTGCGATTCGGCACTGCGTCGTTTTAACTGACAATTGCGCGGTCGTGCGACGTGGCTCCCAAACAAAATTGACGTCCTTTTTTTCCCACAAATAGAGCTTTCTTTTGGTGGTATTTGATCACCCCTGCGGTTTTAATTTTTTGCGCTATAAACAAAAATAGAGCGACAATTTTGAAAAAAACGCATTATTTTTTACTTTTTGTTATAATAAATATCCCCCAAAAATATATAAAAAAACTTTTTTTCCCTCAGTTTAGGCCGATACGTATTCTTCTACATATTTTTGGTAAAAAAAATCGCAATAAGCGATTATTTATTGGTTTGCGTAAAAGTTATAGCGTTTACAAAATAGGGATAGTTTTATAGCATTTTTATTAATAATTTTTATTATTTTTTTTTTTTACTAGTAATGGCGGCGATCAGCGATTTTTATTGTGACTGCGACATTGTGGGGGACCCATCGGACATTTTTGACACATTTTTGGGACCATTGTCATTTATACAGTAATCACTGCTATATAAATGCAGTGATTCCTGTGTAAATGACACTGGCAGTGAAAGGGTTAACCAGTGGGTGGCAGTGTAGGGGTTAAGTGTTCCTAGGGGTGTGTTACTAACTGTGGGGGGGTTGGGCTTACATTTAGTGAACACTGATCTCTGCTCCAATCACATGGAGCAGAGATCAGCGTCACTAGTTGCTAGGCAGAATGGAGAAATGTTGTTTACACAGCATTTCCTCCATTCGGCCGCTCCGTGAGACGATCGCGGGGATGTCCTTGGCGATCGAGTCCGCGGGTCCAGCGACCGGACTCATGGGGGTCCCGACCAGCGCGGGAGCGTGCCGCCGGCAGCGTGCTCCCGATGGCAGGGCGGCATTGAATATTGGACATACCTGTACGCCAATATGCCTGCCCGTGCCATTCTGTCAACGTACATCGTCGTGCGCTGGTCGGAAAGTGGTTAAAAAAAATAAAACAAATAAAATTAGACATGCTATCTGCCAACTTAACCAAAAAGTGCATTCTATGCATTCAAAAATATAGAAAATATACCAAATCAAATCATTATTCAACCAAAAAAAAATGTCAAAGCAATAACTCCAAGGCCAATAATAAATAAACATGTTATCTTCTCCGATTCTGCAACATGTCTGGTTGACGAACGGCCGTTCAGAAACAAACTGAAAAGCAGAAAATGAAAAGTGAAAATCAACACTCACCAAACTTTAACTAACACGAAATTAGCAGAAGGAGCCCAAAGGGTGGCGCTAAAGAGCTGAAAAACAACGTAGTACGTCACTACGGTCGTAATTGTTGGCCAACAATTGTGTGCCGTGTATGCAAGACAACTCCCTTCGGACAAAAGTCCACGGTCTTGTTGGCGGAAAATCTGATCGTGTGTACAAGGCTTTAGACTGGCCATACATTATACAAATATCTTTAGACTTACCAAAACCATATAATATGAGGTCAAACCTAAACACTTTCAATTTGTATACAATCAGAAAATTGAAAAAGAAAATTGTATGGTGTATTGCCAGCTTAAGTTTAGGCGTGGAGGTTTGGGGGTGGTAAAAATGTACAATTGAGCCACGTTTTTAGCACCCCCTCACCTCATAAGCTACAATGGCAGCGAAAGGGGGTGTTCACATGCTGCACCACAGCAAAATCTATCCAAACATATCGCAATCGATCCTGACCCATTCAAATTAATGGGGAAGTGCCGTAAATGCTCCACGAGCAGGTGCAGTGCATGCAGACATGGCAGGTTTGTTCTACAAAAAATTGGTTTAAAACAGGAGATGAGTAGGTGTCACATTGCCTCCTCATCGCCTATCAATTGCCTCTGAAAAGTGATCTAAATGTGGATCACTTTTCAAAAGAGCAGCAGGTTTAGATGCAGGGCTAAATCTAGCCTTATTCTCAACGTAACTTTTTCTATCATGTTGGAACACATCTACAACTGAGAATACAAAAATGAAAGTATATCTAAAGCCAAAACATTTTTTAACCTTTGGGTTGAGTGGGAAAGGTTAAAAGCCTTGTCCATTTTCTTTTCTTTGCCATCTATGTCCCATTGAGAAGATTTTCCTTCACTTCCTGTCCTGTATATACAACAGGAAGTGAGAGCAACTCTCTCCAAAGGGAAGGAAATGTGATGGTTGTTATAGTGGCAAGTCTTCCTATTGTAGGGTGACCAGACATCCCTGGTTTCTGGGGAAAAAAATTACCCTAAATTAGCCACCGGTTTAGCCCTGGTTCACACTGTTGCGACTTCCGCATGACTTTGAATCTGACATGCCAGTGTTGCGTTAGATTAGGTGGCCCGTTAGATTTTGTAACGGAAGTGACGATCCACTGTGGCCATCTTGCTACACCCAGCACTAGTCCGCAGTAAGGATACAGTGAGAAGGCAGCAAGTGGACATCTTGCAGGGGCGGACTGACCATTCAGCCACTCGGGCACTGCCCGAGGGCCCCCGGGCCACTAGGGGGCCCCATCAGGGTTGCCAGTCTCAGTAAAACCAGGGACAGTATGTAAAAATCTGTGTTTTTTTTTACATCTGTCTCTGAAATATCCCTTACTGCCATCCTTTTGGTCTAAAAATCCTGAGAATATAGCTGCCCCACCTCTCCGGTACCTTCTCAGCCCAATAGAAACATGTCTGTGTATACTGTGTGTACATGTATGTGTATACTGTGTGATTGTATACTGTGTGGCCAAATAATCTCTGATTGCCTGGGGGCCCCATAATCTCCTATTGCCCGGGGGCCACATGAGTTGTCAGTCTGCCCCTGACATCTTGTTACACCCACCGGAGTCTTGCATTTCACACTTATTTTTCATAAGCAGTGGAGGCATTCCCTGCTCAGCAGGCATGCATGCCACTTTTCCACAGTGACAGCTATCTGGCGGGACAGATCTGCTGGGTTCAGAGTTCACACCAAGGCCCCAACATTATTGAGCCCATCCCTATCCCTCAGACATGAGAAGCCAGAGGGTGACTCAGACCACCACCCTCTACCTATACCTGATGAGTTATTATTCATGGGTTGACTAAGCCCCCGTACACACAGACGGAGATTCCAGCAACCAAATCCATCTGATTAATTCCGACGGATTAATTCCGGAAGAGGTCCGGAAGTGATGTTGCATACACACGGTCGGACTCAGTTGTCAAAAAATCTGATTGTACATAATGTGATAACGTTATTTCGTTACGACGGGACTACGTTCAGGATAGTAGCCAATAGCTTTGGTCTAGGAATTTGATCTGAGCATGCGTGGCACTTTGTCCGTCGGAGTAGGCTACACATGATCGGAGTATGTCCGATCGGAGCATTTTGTCGGAAAATTTTACCGGCAAGTTGGAAAAGTTCGGAAACAGTCCGATGCAGACCACACACAGTCGGAATATCCGACAAAACGGTCCGATAGGAAACATTCCGTCGGAATCTCCGACCGCGTGTACAAGGGCTTAGCCTGCGTGTGGTCTGCATCGGACTGTTTCCGTTGGAATATCGGACGGACCAACTTTTCCAACTTGCCGGTAAAATTTTCCGACAAAATTCTCAGATCGGACATACTCCGATCATGTGTAGCCTACTCCGACGGACAAAGTGCCACGCATGCTCAGATCAAATTCCTAGACCAAAGCTATTGGCTACTAGCCTGAACGTAGTCCCGTCGTAACGAAATAACGTCATCACGTTATGTACAATCGGATTTTCCGACAACTTAGTCCGACCGTGTGTATGCAACATCACTTCCGGACCTCTTCCGGAATTAATGCGTCGGATTTGGTTGTCGGAATCTCCGACCGTGTGTACAAGGGCTTAGATATTTTTTGACCAGACTTGACAAAAACATCATGTCATGATCTAATTTCAGCTTTATTTTTTTTTTCTCCTCTTGAAAATGTCCACTTTACTCCTCCATAGGCCCAAGCTCATGATGCAGACGTTAGTCCTTGTACACACGGTCGGAGATTCCGTCGGAATGTTTCCTATCGGACCGTTTTGACGGATATTCCGACTGTGTGTGGTCTGCATCGGACTGTTTCCGTCGGAATATCCAACGGACCAACTTTTCCAACTTGCCGTTAAAATTTTCCGACAAAATGCTCCGATCTGACATACTCCGATCATGTGTAGCCTACTCCGATGGACAAAGTGCCACGCATGCTCAGATCAAATTCCTAGACCAAAGCTATTGGCTACTAGCCTGAACGTAGTCCCCTCGTAACGAAATAACGTCATCACGTTATGTACAATCGGATTTTCCGACAACTTAGTCCAACCGTGTGTATGCAACATCACTTCCGGACCTCTTCTTAATCCGTCGGAATTACTCTGACGGATTTGGTTGTCGGAAACTCCAACCGTGTGTACAAGGGCTTAGTGTTTAGAGATGTCCTGCCCAGTACAGATTGCTAGGTTTGATTGGATTGTCCCTGTAGTTGGGAAAAGTGAAATATCTGCCGGTCCTTTATCTCTGCCTGTAACCCCATTAAGATGATTTTCCATCACTTCCCATCCCTATGATACTCAGAAACCAAATTGAAGAAACAATCGTCAGGGAGTACAGACGGCAACAAAAATGTTGAAGAAAAAAACCTCAAAATGGGATTTTAAAGGCAATTTTAGAATGAAAAAGTAAAAATTCAATATATAAAAAAAAATATAAATTTATTAATACAGAACGAATCATAAAAACAGAATTCTTATTGGAAATAACCACAAGAAGAGCACATATATATGCATTGTAAATATTACACAGTGGTTGACAGCAGGCATGTACTGGCCATTGGGACTACAGGGAGTTTCCCGGTGGGCCGATGGCTCAGTGGGCCGGTTTCAGTGGCAAAGTAATGGCTGCACGGCTTGCCCTCAACTTCACGCAGTGATGTGAGAAAGATGAGAAAAATACAGAGGAGAATAAGTGAAATAATAAGAGGTTATTGAGGACTCCTTATGTTATGCTACTTATGTTTTTTTGCACAGTTACGTATAGTTTTATATACTGTTTTTGTGCTTGTTTGCAAAATTAAAGTGGGCTGGTCTGAATGAAGTCCAGGGCCAAATTTTTGCCCCAGTTCAGCCCTGGTTGACAGAAGTGGTAAAATCCCCACTACTTAGATTGGAACCATCCATGCAGACAGCCAAAGATGGTAAGTAGTGGAAAAGTCCCACGATTCGAAAAGTGCATAAATGATCATCTTCATCAGAGACTGTTACCACCTCTGAAAATGCAAAATACAGTATAAATGCATTAGGTACAAAATTACATTGAACCATTAAATATAAGATTAACTTTGGCGTATGCTAAATAACTATCAATACAATCAATAAACTTACATGTCAAATAAATTGATTTTGGAGAAAATATTCCCTCAACACCAAAGATCATCCTGGAAGTTTGTATAATGCCGTGTACACACAACCGGACTTTTCGACAGACTAGGTCTGACGGTCTTCCCGACGGACTTTCGGCGGAGTTCCGACGGACTTTCCAAACAAACGGATTTGGCCACACACAAGCACACCAAAGTCCAATGGATTAGAACGTGATGATGTACGACGGGTCCAGACTAGAATAAGGAAGTTCATAGCCAGTAGGTAATAGCTGCCCTAGCATCGGTTTTCATCCATCGGACTAGCATACACACGAACTGATTTTTCAACTGGACTCAAGTCCGTCTGAAAGATTTGAAACATGTTTTAAATCTAAAGTGCGTCTGATTTTTAGACAGCAAAGGTCCGATGAAGCCCACACACGATCAAATTGTCTGGCGGATATGTTCCGTCGGACCAAGTCTGTCGAAAAGTCCGGGCCGTGTGTACGCGGCATTAGCCTTTTATCACACAAAGGGGCCATAGGGTAAGAATCCCAACAAGGGCATCAAAAAAGGGGAGATCCCAAAGTCGTCCAACAAGGCAACAAAAATGTTGTCAGAGGTTCAGACCCTTCCCTGATCTACTATATACATGTCCATGTTGGAGAGATTGCCCAACATTTTTTGTCCTAATAGAAAATTAAGGGGAAATTTGCCCAATGACAACGCAGATCGCAGTATTGGAAAATGACCAGGGAATAGGTTGCTGTGGGATACTCTTCCGTCTTTCATGAAACGCTCCTGTCTAAGGCGTTGCTATCACATTCCTGTAACCAAACCCACCTGTGTAGCAGAGCTGTTAGAAATCTGAACCTAAATACGTATTAGATTACCTCTGTACAACAGACACATGTAATTACTATACGCTTTCTTTTTTCTTTCCAGCTCTGCCAGCTTCCTGTCTTTTCAAGATCTAAACACTCTTCAGCTTTCCTTTGTTCCTCCTCCATGTAAAGTACAGATGTGTTACTGGGAACTGGGTATGAGAGCCCACTAGGTTTTCTGTAGACAGTGTAAGTGCGAGAATTAGTCACCTTGCTAAGCGATAGCTTGCAGCGCAACTCACACAAAGGCTTTGATTTACTGCGGTGGTAATCCTACCTACAAGGCTGTCCATTCTGGGTCCTCAGTCTTGGAAAAATGGGACAGAGATACCCTACTCTGATTTACTAAGGGCTCAATTTTGCTAACAGATTGTGGTAATGTGCCGTAAAATAAAATGCACATTAAAGAGTAACTCCACTTTTGCTGAGAAAAAACAATTCCCTTTAGGTGATCAATGTATATTGCAAGGATTTTAACAAATTCTGAATGGGAGGATCTGGTTCATTATAATCACCTGGCACACGCTCAGTGTTCTCATTAGAAAAGCTGCAGTGTTGGCATTCCTTTAGAAATGATTAAAACTTGGAGAGTATATTGCTAAAACTGAAATTCCTTTTTGCATGGGATGCCTAAAATCTTACTTGCATCCTAGTGCAGACTTGTGGGAAAATTTATAAACCAATCACCCAAATCGGAAATTACATTCTTGGGGGCGATCCATATACCGACTGTCTACAGAACACCTCCTGATCGACATATTACGTTGCATTTTACAGAAAATTACAACATCTGCAGATTGAAAGTTCATTTTCAATTAAAAAAAGCTGATGTGACAATTGTATATGTTTATATATATATATATATATATATATATATATACTGATCAAAATTATAAACGCAACACTTTTGTGTTTGCCCCAATTTATCATAAGCTGAACTCAAAGATCTACGACTTTTACACTTGAACACAAAAGGCCTATTTCTCTCAAATATTCTTCATAAATCTGTCTAAATCTGTGTTAGTGAGCACTCCTCCTTTGCCGAGATAATCCATCCACCTCAGAAGTGTGTCATAGCAAGATGCTGATTAGACAGCATGATTATTGCACAGGTGTGTCTTATGCCGCGTACACACGACCGGACTTAGGTCCGACAGACTTTCGACAGAGTTCTGACGGAGTTCTGACAGACTTTCCGAATGAACGGACTTGGCCACACACAATCACACCAAAGTCCGACGGATTCGAACGTGATGACGTACGACCGGATTAGAATAAGGAAGTTCATAGCCAGTAGCCAATAGCTGCCCTAGCGTCAGTTTTTGTCCGTCGGACTAGCATACACACGAGCGGATTTCTCGGTAGGAACTGGGTCCGGCGGAGTTCTGGCAGAAAAATTTGAAACATGTTCTATTTCTAAAGTCTGTCAGACTTTTGCAAATCAAAAGTCCGCTGCAGCCCACACACGATCGAATGGTCTGCCGGAATCATTCCGTCGGACTTTTGATGTTGAAAAGTCTGGTCGTGTGTACGGGGCATTAGGCTGGCCACAATAAACGGCCACTCTAAAATGTGCAGTTTTATCACACAGCACAATGCAACAGATGACACACGTTTTGAAAGAACCTGCAATTGGCATGCTGACTGCAGGAATGTCCACCAGAGCTGTTGCCCTTGACGCCGGGGGACGTAAACACAGAGGGGGGTGGAGCTAGAGAAGTTTCCAGCCTCTCTGCGGCTGCCCATATAGGTCAGCCATTAGTGCCAGGGGGCGTGACTGTGAAGGGGGAGGAGCCAGAGCAGACACCTGCTGCTGATAACTTGAAGCTCTCCGCCACCCCTCTGTAACCTGGATAGGAGGATCGGTGATGGGCGGCTGCATATAGAACAATCATTCTCTCCATCTTCCTCCTGCAGTATCAGAATGCCTGCGAGAGGTAGAGGAGAAGCAGGAGACTGCAGGAGGAAGATGGAGAAAAGAGAATGATTGTTCTATATGCAGCTGCCCCCACTGCTCCTCCTATCCTGCTTATTTCTGCTGCCCCCCCCCCCCCGGGCTCTCCACACCACCCATGCTCTTTGCCTCCTTATGCTCTTTGCCACCCCCCTAGTGCTCTCCACCTCCACCATGCTCACTGCCACCCCCCCAGTGTTCAGTCTCCACCTCCCCCCATGCTCTCTGTCACCCCCCCCCAGTGCTCTCCACCTCCCCCATGCTCTCTGCCACCCCCCCCCCCCAGTGCTCTCCACCACCCCCATGCTCTCTGCCGCCCTCCCTGTGCTCTTCTCCACCCCCATGCTCTTTGCCGCACTCCCTGTGCTCTCCACCACCCCCCATGCTCTCTGCCACCCCCCCCAGTGCTCTCCACCTCCCCCATGCTCTCTGCCACCCCCAGTGCTATCTGCCACCACCCCAGTGCTCACCACCTCCCCCATGCTCTCTGCCATCCCCCAGTGCTCTCCTCCACCCCCATGCTCTCTGCCGCCCTCCCTGTGCTCTCTGCCACCCCCCATGCTCTCCGCCACACCCCATGCTCGGCGCTCACCCCCCCCGTGCTGTTCATATCCCCCTGTGCTCTCCACATCCCCCATTCTCTCCGCTTCCCCCTCATGCTCTCCGCTGTCCTCTGTACTCTCCACCTTCCCCCCATGCTCTCCGCCCTCCCTGTGCTCACCACCCCCCATTTGATTTTCACATCCCCCCATGCTCTCCACCAGCCCCCCCTGCTCTACACCAGCCCTCCTGTGCTCTCCACCTCCCCCCATGCCCTCCGCCACCCTCCCTGTGCTCTCCACCTCCCCCCATGCTCTCCGCTGCCCTCCCTGTGCTCTCCACCTCCCCCCATGCTCTCCGCTGCCCTCCCTGTGCTTTCCACCTCCCCCCTGCTCTCCAGCCCCCCTGTGCTCTCCACCTCCCCCCATGTGCTCTTCACATCCCCCCCCTAATGCTCTCCACCAGCCCCCCTATGCTCTCCACCTCCCCCCATGCTCTCTCTGCTGCCCTTCCCGTGCTCTCCACCTCCCCCTGTGCTCTCCACCCCCCCATGCTCTCCTCTGCCTCTTGTGCTCTTGTCTTCCTCCCTGTGCTCTCGCCCCACCCCATGTTCTCAAGATTCTTCCTTGTGCTCTCCATCCCCCCATGCTCATAAGTCATTCAGTTTATAGTCCATATAAAAAGATTATAGCAATGTGACCAGGTTGTGTAATCATAAAATGCCCATCCAAAAATGGAAGCCTCCACAAGGGGATTAGAAGCAAAATCCAGCAGGAGCTCCAGAGTATAAAATAGAAGAGAGGCACCTCTAAGTGTAGCATTATGGTTACATTTAAAGGGGTTGTAAAGTTTTTTTATCTTAATGTATTCTATGCATTAAAGCGGAGGTCCACCCTAAAATGGACCTCCGCTCATCGGAATCCCCCCCCCCCTCCGGCGCCACAATTGGCACCTTTCAGGGGGGAGGGGGGTGCAGTTACCTGGATAATCCAGGTAACTGCACCCACTTCCGGGATAGCTGTCTGCGGAAAGGGGCGTAGATTACGCCCCTTTCCGCAACTGTCCGCCCCTTTGCGCAAGTGCCCCGCTGTCTGCTGGGAAACACACAGTTCCCAGAGGCAGCGGGGACCGTCCGGATTGCGCCGCACGGCTCGCGCATGCGCAGTAGGGAACCGGGAAATGAAGCCGAAAGGCTCCATTTCCTGATTCCCATACCCAAGATGGCGGCGGCAGGACCCGACAGACGACCTAGCGATCGGCTTCGGGTGCCGACATCGCGGGCACGCTGGACAGGTAAGTGTCACTATTTTAAAAGTCAGCAGCTGCAGTATTTGTAGCTGCTGGCTTTTAAAAAAAAAAAAAAAAACGCGGAGTCCCGGTGGACTCCCGCTTTAAGATAAAAAGTCTTCTATGTGCAGCAGCCTCCATCAGCCTCCCTAATACTTACCTGAGGTCTCTCTCTGTCCAGCGATGTCCACAAGTGTCTTAGCCATCCGAGATTCTCCCTCCTGATTAGCTGAGACACAGCAGCAGCACCATATGCTGCCGATGCTGTCAGTCAAAGTCAGCTAGCCAATCAGGAGAGAGAGGGGGTGGGGCCAGATAGGGGCTCCGTGTCTGGACACCGGGAGCTGTGACTCGGCTTGGGTGTCCCCATAGCAAGCTACTTGCTGTGGGGGTGCAGAACAGGAGGGAGGAGCCAGTATCACAGAAGAGGAACCCGATAAGAGGAGGATCCGGGCTGCTCTGTGAAAAACCACTGCAACAGAGCAGATAAGTATAATGTTTGTTATTTTTATAGGAAGAAAAGCGAGAATTTACAATCACTTTAATGAAGGTACAACATTTACCACCTCACATGGTTGATGAATAAAAGAGGAACATCTAAGTATGCAGGCATCCGGGGTAAAGCTGTCCGCACCGCTGGCTCTCAACGCTGTCAGTCTGCAATTGTGATCGGAAAGACTACCCTGCAGGTCACCTGAAAGCGAGGCTTGAACCACTCATGGAGTGCAGCGTGGAAGAGACAACGTCAATAGCGGTGCGGGAGGATGGTCTATGTGGACAGCTTTACCCCAGATGCCTGCATACTGAGATGTGCCTGTTTTATTCATCAACCATGTGCATTTCTAAATGTTGTCCCTTCATTACATGTAACCATAATGCTACACTTAGAGGCACCTCTCTGCTCTTTTATACTCAGTTGTGATATGACGCTACGTGTATATCAAGACATCGCTTGTTTATCAAGTCAAAATGTATTTAAATATGTTGCTTGTCTTGCAAAACGCTCTCAAACCAAGTTACTCTCAATCCAAGTTTTTACTGTATAAAGAAAAAGTAGTAGCAGTATTTTTTTGCACAATTCTTCTAAAAGGGGGTAGGTGCAAGGATTTTTGTCTACACAGGTGAAGGTGTATTTTGGTGCCTCCCGCCACCTCCCTCGCTTCCACAATGCGCCCCCCACCCCCTTATGGCTGGGTACAACATGGAAGTTTTCGTTTGCCTCACCTGCCAGCTGCCTGTAGCCATTGAGGGGAAGCTAGGAATGTATAACCCCACTCTGGTGAACTCCCCTAAAATCCCTGCACCGTGAGCCAGCTCTGGGCTACACAGTGTGCTGGGAGAGGGAGGTCTGGGGCTACACATTATGCTGCCTGTCATGTAAGGCAGTGTGTGTGGCCATGCTCATTCCCAGGACTCAGGACACAGGTGAGGTGAGGTGATTTATGAAAAAGAGGGCCATCGGCAAGTATGGAATCCTCAACAAGTGTCTGGGGTTTGAGATTTTAATGCCCCCTCAATAATAATAAGTATCCCTCATTCCCATCATAGAAATTTGGGAGTTTTTTTTGTGCACTGTATTGCACACATGCTGTATGGACCTAGCCTAAAAAAATGTTCTGTTCTGCAAAGGTCACCCATATACAGTGGCGTCGCTAGGGGGTGGCTTTTGGGACTATAGCTCATTGGCTCCCACTGCTGTAAATCACAGCCAGTGAGCCAATGAGGAGAGAGTGGGGACGGGGCCGAGCCACAGCTCTATGTGCCCCCAGAGCAAATGCAATGATGCCCCCCAAGGCAAGCGTCTTCCTCTGGGGGCACTGCTCAAGGTGGAGAAGCCAGGATCACCGGCAGGAGCCCCGAAAAGAAGGTCAGAGCTGCTCTGTGCAAAACGACTGCACATAGCAGGTAATTATAACATGTTTGTGGCTGCATTCAATTTAATTACTATAATTATTATTGTACAGGATTTATATTGCGCCAACAGTTTGCACAGAGGGCATGAGGGCAGATAGTACAGTTACAATACAATTCATTACAGGAGGGATCAGAGGGCCCTGCTCGTTAGAGCTTAAAATCAAGTTTTCTATCCTTCTTTTTTTTTTCCTTTATTTTTTTTCACCTGGTGATCTAGCCAGTAACACACCTCCAGTATTAGTGAGACACAACTATGGATGAAGGAGCACAGGAGGAACAACAGACAGCAGCACTCTCAGTCTGGGGAGGGGGTAATGTTAAATGTATTGGCAGATTTATATGCACTAACAAACTGAAGCCAAACTTCAGATCACACTTTATAATCAGTTACAGCAAACAGTTTTTTCCTTTTGGGATAAAGGTTTTGCATGAATTAATAAAAGTTGATCATATCATCTATGTAAACAAATATTTTCTGCTGGAGAGCTTGGGCTTTTGAAAAACAGACTTGCTGGATAGATCGACAAATGAAAACAGAAGAAAGAAAGCCTGAAAAAAGGAAACAAATGCAGCCATCACATCTAAGAATTGGTAAGCTGCGATATAATAAATGTTTGTTTTTTTGTTTAATACAGAGAAAGTGGTGTTACCTTTGTGGTTGTGCTGTTGGGCAAGGATGAATACATCACAAAGAAGCTGGGCAGAATTACAAATACTATATTGTATTACCACTGTGTATTAGGCTGCTTGCCCAGAGTTCAGGTTTAAAGGGCTTGTAAACCTACATGTTTTTTCACCTTAATACATCCTGTGCATTAAGGTGAAAGAACACCTTTCAGTGACCGGCCCCCCAACCCCCCCCCCTTTTACTTACCTGAACCCTCGAACTTGACCCACGGGGACGTCCTGTCTCTCTGCCCGGGGTTCTTGGCTCTTGATTGGATAGATTGATAGTAACGCAGGCATTGGCTCCCATTGCTGTCAATCAAATCCAATGACGCAAGCACCGGGGGGGGCGGGGCCTAGTCCTGCATTTGGCCTATATGGACGCCGAATGCTGGACTCGGGGGCAACCCTGCAAGGTAACCCCCTGGGAGAGCGCTTCTCCTAGTGGGGGTTACCAGATGTGGGGAGGAGCCATGAGAGCTGCCGGGAGACCCCAGAAGAGCAGGTTTGGGGCCACTCTGTGCAAAACGAGCTGTACAGAGGAGGTAAGTATGATGTTTGTTTGTTTTTTGTTTTTTGTTTTTTTACCTTTACAATCACTTTAAAGCCTCAAGCACACAGTATGTTTTTTGTCACAGCTTAAAAACTCCTATCCATGTTATTCTATGTGTCCATACACACATAGGCTTTTAGGAGCTTTTAGTTGTATAGGCGAAGAAAAAAAATGAGGGCCAGCAGGTTAAGAAGACCAGCGTTACAGCTGAAAATACGCCTGACGCTGCTAAATGCGCGTTACTGCTTTATACAGCGATAAGCCACATCATGCGTTTTTAAGCTGTATTTATGTGATTTGAGAGTGGAAAATAGAAGAGAGCAGTGTCCATTAAAAAAAAAATGCTGCTAAACGCTAACACAGCTAATCCTGCATTAAGAATCCTTTCACAATGAGGCGGTTTTCAGGCGTTTTAAACTCTAAATGGCCTCTAAATAGCGCCTGAAAACTGCCCCCAATTCATTTTAGTGTCTCTTTTCACACTGGGGCGGTGCGCTTGCGGGGTGTTAAGAAAAGTCCTGCAAGCAGCATCTTTGGGGCGGTTTGGGAGCATTAAAATGAATGGGCAGCGCTTCTAAAGCACCTGAATATTGCTTCGGAAAAACACAGGCATTTTTGACCCCTTCTTTGGGGTTAAAAGCGCCCCACTAGCAGCCAAAAAGCACCGCTTAAGCCTCATCAAAGCACTGCTAACGCAACACAGGTCCCAGGGTGAAAGGGGTCTAACGCCAATGCAAGATGCATTTTTATGCCGATTTTTCCTACTGTCATTACTGACTTTGCAGCTAATTTTTTTAAGGCCCTGTGTGCATGAGGCTAAAGTGTAATTAGGGCAAAACTTATTTTTAAATATGGATAGAGTGGAGATGGATTAGAACCCCTGTTGGGTTTATATTGCTGTGTGTGCCTCCGTTAGAGAGATTCACCCTCTCTATTTGTCCTGTTTACTGTTATCAGTGAAAGTGTCAGGGCTGGGCTTACCCCTTCCTTCTCTGAGCTGGCTGCTCAGCTATCGGCTAATTGCCAGCTCCCATCTCTCTCCACAGTTACTCAGCTGTTGATGATCCTGCCTACTTAAGCCGTCCAATCCAGAAGAGCTCTGCCTTCGCCTTGGTCAACATCACAGAAACCATCTCCTGTGATCCTGTTCAAGACTTGCTTTGTTGACATTCCTTCTGGCTCCAGATCCTGCTTGCTGTTCCACTACATTGTTCCCTGACTTCTGGCTTGGCTGACTATCCGTTCCAGTTACTGAACTTTGGCTATGTTTTGACTACGTTTGTTCTTTTTACTTTTATTATTAAACAAGTATGATTTAACTGTACTTCTGCCTGATTTCATGGTTTCTGACAGAAATTAAAAGAAAATCCCAAATTCTGGGTTGTCCCCAGAAAAGTAATAGAGGGGAACTCTTCCAATGGGGACACTAGTTCTGGTGTCCTGGGGAGGGAGGCAAAGAATTCCCTTAATTTGCAGGAATTTCCTCTCACTTCCTGTTTGGCTATGGGAAAGGAAGTGAAGGGAAATCTCCCCAATAGGACAAAGGTGGCAAAAAAAAAAAAAAACCTGGCAGTGGTTATAAACCCCCCCCCCCCCTTACTCTATCCAAATTGAAAAAAGTTTTACCTAGAGGTCCAGATTATTTGCAGTGACAGCACTAATCTCTACATACTTCCTGGAGCTTTTCTAAAAAAAAAAAAAAAAATCAAATCAAATAGTGTTTTTGGTATTTTTTGCCCAATCTCGCTTATGAGCATGAATGAAGCACCTGTGATATGTTTCTATGAAAGGATGAACAGCTTTGAACAATATTTTACATATGGACACAGTGTTTAGCATAATTTATACAAGGCTGTGAATAACTTTTTTTTTTTTTCTGATCTCATCTTCCACAATGATTCTTTTTGATCTATTCATAAAACTATTTGTTTATCTTCTTACAGATGGGTTTATGTAAATGATACTTGAAGAAGAGAGGAATCTAATCCTGACTATATACCGGCTTGGCTTTGCTGCATAGCATACAAATTACAGGTTGTAAAAGCAACATGTACATTACTCAATGCCATGACGTTTAGCACCAGTCAGGAGTTGATATAAGGTGTATGATCCATAAAAAAATAATTTTAATTTTGAAGTTGAAACTCAGGCTAGAGGAAAACTAACAGTAACTGAAAAAATTGCATAGGGCATTAGCGCCCCAAAACGTATAAAGGTGTAAAAAAAAGGGGAGCACTAGTGCAACTGCCAAAAAACGATAAAAGACATTTAAAAAAGTGTATTATTAATCCTTGAAAAAAGTCCATAAAAAATGTTTTTGGCATGAAGTTCACAATATGGCAGCATCAGCAGTCTGTCTTCCAAGCAGGATCTGGAGAGGTTCCTACCAGCAAACCATGTATATATGAAAAGATGAAGGAGAGAAAAACACTGCTACCTTAGTTCAGTATTTATTTGAATATTTAAAAAAAATGAAAAACAATAATTATGAACTCACATGTACAAGGTATTGAAAAGTATATCAATAAGTCTCCAGTAGGTGACGACCTTCCAGGTGGTCAATGGTGCCGACTCGAAATAAGACCCTCCAGATGGATGTGATGTAAGATGCTTGGAACCAGAAAATTAACCTGGGAACACCAGGAAGAGCCAACAGAAGCAGCAGACTTGTGTTTGTATCTCACATGGATAAAAGGCTTGACAAAGGGGGCCATGCCCCGAAACACATAATCACGTCCATTTATGCTACATACACACAGTTTGCTGCTTCTGTTGACTCTTCCTGGTGTTAAATACAAGATGTTATGCAAATGGTGGTGGTATTGGGTGAGCAACTCCCTGTGGTTAGTATGCAGAAGTTGTGTGGCACAGAAGATCTTAGTGATCACTGCATATGCATAAACCAATATTCAAAATTGTGCAGCATATTGGTTAATGCTTATAGTGTTGTGATTCACATTAAAGGGGTTGTAAAGGTAAATGTTTTTTCACCTTAATGCATTCTATGCATTAAGGTGAAAAAACATCTGACACTGTCTGCGCCCCCAGCCCCCCCCCCCCCCCCCCGTTTTACTTACCTGACTGTAGTGGATGGATGGAAAGCAGTGCAGCCATTGGCTCGCGCTGCTGTCAATCACATCCACTGAAGCGGAGCGCCAGGGGGTGGGGCAGTGTGATGCAGCGAGCGGCTATAGCCGCCGGCTGTATCGCGGGAGCGCGCCCGCAGATGCTTCTCACCATGCGAGGGAGCTCGCATGAGCGTGAGAAGTACCTGCAGGAGGAAGCAGAGATAGCCACCGAGGGACCCCAGAAAAGCAGGTTCGGGGCCACTCTGTGCAAAACGAGCTGCACAGTGGAGGTAAGTATAACATGTTTGTTATTTAAAAAAAGAAAACATTTTTTACTTTACAATCCCTTTAAGTGCAAACAGCTGAGGAAAAAAGGTATTGTTAATAGTGCCGTAGCATTCTGTTATTCTGAGTTATGCATACTTACATTGGACCTTGCATACTTATACTGGGCCAGTGTAAGGATGCACTTAAGATCCTACCTAAAGTTCATAAAGCAATAATAAACCCAAAAGCAAACATTTATTATATTGCAGTTTACCAATTGCACAATGTAATTTCTGCATTTATTTTTGTTTTAAGGAGGTCTTCTTTTTTCATCTGGTGATCCAGCCAGTAAGTCTGTTGTTATTCAAAAGAACAAGCCCTCCTCCATATGTACAGTATCAGTTTACACAGATAAGACAAACCATTTACATAGTTGCTAACTGTCCAGATCTGTCCGGGACACTCATGGATTTTGAAAACCTGTCCCGACCCAACCTTGTCCCAGGCTCCATCCCGGAAATCAAGGCAGGTCATGGATAGGACATTCGAAGCTCAGATGCACTCACTTACTGCAGTACTGCCAGGTGGAGTCATCAACAGGGGACCTTGCCGAGCACAGATCCCTCCCCCTACTTCCTCCCCCCCCCCCCCCCCCGCAGAAATGATCACTTGGGTGGCTAGGGGGACTCTCTGTGTGACAGTGTGGTGTCCGTTATATGCAGGATGTCAGCATAGTCGCCAAGAATGTAGAGCCAGCATTTTATCATTAACCCTTTTATTACAAGCAGATCCTTGCTGGCTCTATATTCTTGGAAACAACACAATAGGCTATAAAGATCCCTGTGGTGGCTATAGACATGATTAACAATGGGGCTCTTACTAGCCTATTGCATAGTTGCCAAAAATGTAGAGTCAGCAAGGATCTATTAGCAATAAAAGGGTTAATGATGTCTCTAGTCACTAGGGATCCTACTAGTCTAAGTTTCCTGGTGGCTAGAGACTTGATTAACCCTTTTATTGCTAGCAGATCCTTGCTGGCTGTACATAATTACCGTTTCATTGCAAGAAGATCCTTGATGGAAGTACATCAGTTGGTAGTTACATAGCTGGTAAGGCTGAAAAAAGTCCATCAAGTCCAGCCTGTGTGTATGTGCTTTTATGTTAATATTTTATTGTATATCCCTGTATGTTGTGGTCGTTCAGGTGCTTATCTAATAGTTTTTTTAAATTATCGATACTCCCCGCTCAAACCTTTGACTGTGGAAGAGAATTCCACATCCTTACCGCTCTTACAGTAAATAACCCTCTATGTAGTTTAAGGTTAAACCGCTTATCTTCTAATTTTAGTGAATGAGGGCGTGTCTTTTTAAATTCCCTTGCACGGAAAAGTTTTATCCCTATTTCGGTGTCACCAGTACGGTATTTGTACATTGAAATCATTTCCCCTCTCAAGCGTTTCTTCTCCAGAGAGAATAAGTTCAGTGCTCGTAACTTTTTCTCATAGCTAATATCCTCCAGTCCCTTTATTAGCTTTGTTGCCTTTCTTGGGACTCTCACCAGTACCAGCACATCCCTCCTGAGGAATGGTGCCCAGAACTGGATGGCATACTCCAGATGCGGCCGAACCAGAGTCTTGTATATTGGGAGAATAACAGGGGTCAAGTCCTGGGGAAAAAAGTGTGGGAACTCCCACCCAAGATCCACTCCCCTACCAAAAAAAAAAAAAAAAAGATACGCTCATATGCATATATATATATTTCACATAAAATACAGTGACTGCAAATGCGACATGCTACAAGAGATGACCAGACTGCGAATGTGACTACAGGAGATGACCAGACTGCGAATGTGACTACAGGAGATGACCAGACTGCGAATGCGACATAGTACAGGAGATGACTAGACTGCGAATGTAACTACAGGAGATGACCAGACTGCGAATGCGACTACAGGAGATGACCAGACTGCGAATGCGACTACAGGAGATGACCAGACTGCGAATGCGACTACAGGAGATGACCAGACTGCGAATGCGACATAGTACAGGAGATGACCAGACCGGGAATGAGACTACAGGAGATGACCAGACCGCGAATGCGACTACAGGAGATGACCAGACTGCGAATGCGACTACAGGAGATGATCAGACTGCGAATGCGACTACAGGAGATAACCAGAGTGCGAATGCGACTACAGGAGATGACCAGACTGCGAATGCGACTACAGGAGATGATCAGACTGCGAATGCGACTACAGGAGATGACCAGACTGCGAATGCGACTACAGGAGATGACCAGACTGCGACATAGTACAGGAGATGACCAGACCGGGAATGAGACTACAGGAGATGACCAGACTGCGAATGCGACTACAGCAGATGATCAGACTGCGAATGCGACTACAGGAGATGATCAGACTGCAAATGCGACTACAGGAGATGACCAGACTGTGAATGCGACTACAGGAGATGACCAGACTGCGAATGCGACTACAGGAGATGACCAGACTGTGAATGCGACATACTACAGGAGATGATCAGACTGCGAATGCGACATAGTACAGAAGATGACCAAGTAGCTAGTTTTAAAATTTAAACCTGTCCTCAGCCCCTTTATGGCACCTCCTTTACATTCCTGTCCTCACCCCCTTTGTAGAACCCCCCTTCACATTCCTGCCCTGCCTCCCTTTTATATCACCCCTCCTCATTCCTTTCTGTTTCTGATACTTTCCCCTCCCTCCTTCATAACAGTGCCCTCTTCCCTGTCTTACCTTACACAGGACACAGCAGATGACATCGGAAGTGCAGCAAAGGGATGGACAGAGGGCGGGACCTGCCCCAGTTAACTGATTGGTTGATAGAATGCAGAGCAGTTCTATTAACCAATCAGTTAACTGAGCCAGCCCCTGCCCTCCGTGCATCACTGTGCTGCTCTTCCGATGTCAGCTCTGTGAAGACAACGCAGCTAGCAGACTGTGTTAGAGCCTCGGGCGGCTCTGGTCCTGCAAAGGGAACGGCGTTCCTGCTGTGAAAAAAGTGCGGGGACGCCGTTCCCACGCGTTCCCGCAGGACTCGAGCCCTGGAGAATAACCATTTTATCTCTGGAATGCATCCCTTATAATCAGGGGTCAAGTCCTGGGGAAAAAAGTGTGGGAACTCCCACCCAAGATCCACTCCCCTACCAAAAAAAAAAAAAAAAAAGATACGCTCATATGCATATATATATATTTCACATAAAATACAGTGACTGCAAATGCGACATGCTACAAGAGATGACCAGACTGCGAATGTGACTACAGGCGATGACCAGACTGCGAATGCGACATAGTACAGGAGATGACTAGACTGCGAATGTAACTACAGGAGATGACCAGACTGCGAATGCGACTACAGGAGATGACCAGACTGCGAATGCGACTACAGGAGATGACCAGACTGCGAATGCGACTACAGGAGATGACCAGACTGCGAATGCGACATAGTACAGGAGATGACCAGACCGGGAATGAGACTACAGGAGACGACCAGACTGCGAATGCGACATAGTACAGGAGATGACCAGACCGCGAATGCGACTACAGGAGATGACCAGACTGCGAATGCGACTACAGGAGATGATCAGACTGCGAATGCGACTACAGGAGATAACCAGAGTGCGAATGCGACTACAGGAGATGACCAGACTGCGAATGCGACTACAGGAGATGATCAGACTGCGAATGCGACTACAGGAGATGACCAGACTGCGAATGCGACTACAGGAGATGACCAGACTGCGACATAGTACAGGAGATGACCAGACCGGGAATGAGACTACAGGAGATGACCAGACTGCGAATGCGACTACAGCAGATGATCAGACTGCGAATGCGACTACAGGAGATGATCAGACTGCAAATGCAACTACAGGAGATGACCAGACTGTGAATGCGACTACAGGAGATGACCAGACTGCGAATGCGACTACAGGAGATGACCAGACTGTGAATGCGACATACTACAGGAGATGATCAGACTGCGAATGCGACATAGTACAGAAGATGACCAAGTAGCTAGTTTTAAAATTTAAACCTGTCCTCAGCCCCTTTATGGCACCTCCTTTACATTCCTGTCCTACCCCCTTTGTAGAACCCCCCTTCACATTCCTGCCCTGCCTCCCTTTTATATCACCCCTCCTCATTCCTTTCTGTTTCTGATACTTTTCCCCTCCCTCCTTCATAACAGTGCCCTCTTCCCTGTCTTACCTTACACAGGACACAGCAGATGACATCGGAAGTGCAGCAAAGGGATGGACAGAGGGCGGGACCTGCCCCAGTTAACTGATTGGTTGATAGAATGCAGAGCAGTTCTATTAACCAATCAGTTAACTGAGCCAGCCCCTGCCCTCCGTGCATCACTGTGCTGCTCTTCCGATGTCAGCTCTGTGAAGACAAAGCAGCTAGCAGACTGTGTTAGAGCCTCGGGCGGCTCTGGTCCTGCAAAGGGAACGGCGTTCCTGCTGTGAAAAAAGTGCGGGGACGCCGTTCCCACGCGTTCCCGCAGGACTCGAGCCCTGCTTATAATGCATGCCAAAATTCTGTTGGCTTTGCTTGAAGTAGCCTGGCATTGCATACCGTTGCTGAGCCTGTCATCTATTAGGACCCCCAGGTCCTTTTTCATCCTAGATTCCCCCAGAGGTTCTTCCCCAGTGAGTAGATTGCATTCATATTTTTGGCATCCAAATGCATTATTTTACATTTTTCTACATTCAACCTCATTTGCCATGTAGTTGCCCACCCTATTAATTTGTTCAGATCTTCTTGCAAGGTTTCCACATGCTCCAGAGAAGTTATTGTCCTGCTTAGCTTAGTATCATCCACGAATACAGAGATGGAACTGTTTACCCCATCCTCCAGGTCGTTTATGAATAAATTAAATAGGATTTGTTCCCAGGACAGAACCCTGGGGGCAGGGCCGTCTTTAAGGCAGGGCAAAAGGGGCAGCTGCCCTGGGCCCTGTCATTGTTGTGGGGCCCAAAACAGCTGCCTCATACTTGCCAACTAACCAGGTTTAAATTCCCTTGTCCCTTGAAGTTTTATTCCTGTGCTATGTCCCAATATCTCAGTGTGAAGAGCTGGTACTAATGCTGCACAGCTCTGCCCTATTGTGTGTAGATGACTCACCTGCAGATCCTATGTTTACATGTAAATAACCGGCATTCGTATGTAAATAGCGGCGACAATACTAAGTAAATAGCTGCGGCCGGCGGCATTGGTATGCAAATAAAGGCAGCATTCATATGTATATCATGCTCCCCTGCTGTGAGGAGGTAATGTGCTGTAACCTCTAGCAACTAATCAGTGAGCCATAATGTGTGCTGTAACCTCTAGCAACTAGTCAGTAAGCAGTAATGATATGCTGTAACTGCTGGCAACCAATTTCAATTGCTGCCTGATCTGATACAGAAAACTAATTTTAAGTCTAGCTGCTATTTATTGTATGTCTCAGAGTAGGTGGAGAGGGAAATTGCATGGGGGGGGGCCCTAAGAAATTTTTGCCCAGGTTCCAATCTATACTAAAGACAGCCCTGCCTGGGGGACCTTGCTTACCACACCAGACCATTCCAAGTACTCCCCATTTATCACCACCTCACCCCTGTAGCCAGTTTTAAATCCATGTGCTCACCCTTTGGTCCATGCCAACAGACCTTCGTTTGTACAGTAAATGTTTATGGGGAACCGTATCGAATGCTTTTGCAAAATACAGATACACCACATCTACAGGCCTTCCTTTATCTACAATAGAGGGCAGCTCACCTCCTCATAGAAGGTTAATAGATTGGTTTGGCAAGAACGATTCATTAAACCATGCTGATTACTGCTAATGATACCATTTTTATTACTAAAATCTTCTATATAGTCCTTTATCATCCCCTCCAAAAAGGATGAAGATGGGGGGGGGGGGGGTATTGGGTATTATATTGTGCACAGTGAGAGCCGTGGGAGGAGCTGGGGGTGCAGAGGTGAAATATTAGAGATTTCAGAGGTATAGATTAAGGGAAGCTGTAGATAGGAGTGCAGGGGTGACATGTGGAGGGGCAGAGAGATAGTCTGTGGATGGGGGTGCAGAGGTGAGATAGTCTGTGGATGGGGATGCATAGGCGAGATAGTCTGTGGATGGGGGTGCAGAGGTGACATGAGGAGGGGCAGAGAGATAGTCTGTGGATACTGGTGCAGAGGTATGATAGTCTGTGGATAGGGGTGCAGAGGTGAGATCTGTGGATGGGGGTGCAGAGGTGATATTGTCAGGGCTGGCTTAGCCCTCCCTCCTCTGGGCTGGCCGCTCAGCTGTCGGCTAATTGCCAGCTCTCTTCTCTTTCCACAGTTACCAGCTGTTCCCGATGATGCTCGCCTGACCTGCCTATTTAAAGCCTTACAGCTCACTCTTTCCTTTTCCTTTGCGTTGGTCACATCACGAGGAACCATCTCCTGCTTTTTGTTTCAAGACTGGCTTGCTGACATCCCTCCTGGCTTCTTATCCTGCTTGCAGTTGCTCTCCTTGGATCCCTGACTTCTGGACTGGCTGATTACCCGATCTGGTTTATGAACTTTGGACTGGCTGACTACCCGATCTGGCTACTGGACTCTGGCTATGCTTGACTACGCTTTTTTCTATTTACCTTTTTATTTTTATTAATAAACAAGTGTGATTTGATTGTACTTCTGTCTCAGTCTGTTTCATGGTTCCTGACAGATATAGTCTGTGGATGGTGGTGCAGAGGTGAAATAGTCTGTGGATGGGGGTGCAGAGGTGACATGTGGAGGGCCAGAGACATAGTCTGTGGATGGGAATGCAGAGGTGAGATAGTCTGTGGATAGGGGTGCAGAGGGGAGATCTGTGGATGGGGGTGCAGAGGTGATATAGTCTGTGGATGGGGGTGCAGAGGTGAAAAAGTCTGTGGATGGGGGTGCAGAGGTGACATGTAGAGGGGCAGAGAGGTAGTCTGTGGATGGGGGTGCAGAGGTGAGGTAGTCTGTGGAATGGGTGCAGAAGTGAGATCTGTGGAAGGGGGTGCAGAGGTGAGATAGTCTGTGGATGGGGGTGCAGAGGTGACATGTGGAGGGGCAGAGTGATAGTCTGTGGATGCAGGTGCAGAGGTTTTATAGTCTGAATGGGGAGTTGTAGAAGTATATATTTGTGCTCATAAGTTTACATAAACTGTCAGTTTACAAATCCACTTTGCACTGCAAGTGCACTTGGAAGTGCAGTTGTTCTAAATCTAAGGGGTAGATCTGAAATGAGTGGAAGCTCTGCTGATTTTATCATCCAATCATATGCAAGCTCCTCGGATCTACAGTGACTTTACTTTCAAGTGCACTTGCAGTGCAAAGTGGATTTTCCTTTAGTAAATAACCCCCAATATTTATTACTTTTTGCTATGATAAATATCCCATTTAAAAGAAAAAAGAAAAAAAACTATTTTTTTCCTCAGTTTAGGCCATATATATACTTCTACATTTTTTTGGTAAAAAAAAAATCCCAATAAGCGTATATTGATTTGTTTGCGCAAAAGTTATAGCGTCTACAAAATAGGGGGTAGATTTGTCATTTTTATTATTGTTTTTTTTTTACTACTAATGGCGGTGATCTGCGATTTTTATCATTACTGCGACATTGCGGCAGACAGATTGGACACTTTTGACACTATTTTGGGACCATTCACATTTATAAAGCAATCAGTGCTATAAAAAATGCACCGATTACTGTATAAATGTGACTGGCAGGGAAGGAGTTAACACTAGGGGGCGTTGCAGGGGTTAAATGTGTGTCCTAGGGAGTGATTCTAACTGTGGGGGAGGGGACTGATGAGGGGAGGAGACCAATCTGTGTTCCTCTATACAAGGAACATCCGATCAGTTCTTCTCTCCCCTGACAGGACGTGGATCTGTGTGTTTACACACACAGATCCAGGTCCCGGCTCTGTTACTGGGCAATTGCGGGTGCCTGGCCAGACATTGCGGCTGCCGGGCACGCGCATCGGGTCACCAGCGATGCTTTTTATAATTTCCAAATAATCCTAATTTGAGCCCAAAAAATGTGATATGTATACCAACATCAGAAATCAAAATGTAAATTTGAGGGTAATATCACTATTCTACACTCACCCACAAACAACCAGCAAATATCATAGAATAAATCAAGAAAAATAACTCTTGAGTAATGCAATTCCATCACTTGTATGGCCAAAGAAATGCAGTATTTACGTGTAGGAGGCTTTTACTTGTGGCATTTCTGTGGCTTAGAGGATAGAACTTCTGCTTGGCATCCCTGAGTATCTAGGTTCAAACCCCAAACATGCTGCTTCATGTAGAGAAGTTGTCTCATCTCCCAGGTCCTAAAACTATGTCTAAATTTAGTACTTATGTGTAGGAGGGTTCTACCACCATCATAAATCTTGCCAGATACATTATCTGGCCAAAAGCATTGGGATGCCTGCCTCAGTATCACCAGCAAATGGAACATACAAATGGACGGATTTTCCGCCAACAGCCTGTCATCACACATTTCCCGTCGGAAAATTCGATCTTGTGTACGTGGCTTAAGACTGGGATGCCATTACAGTTCATGTGCGTTTAAAGGCAGGTGTCCCATTACTTAGGCCAATATATTGAAAATTGTTTGTGACAGAGCCTGGCTATGGACTTAGGACTGGTTCACACCACAGAGATGCAGACCACATGTGTGAGGCTGCCCACTGGCTGAGTGGGTAGCAATTCTGTCTAGCAACACCAGGGTTGCTGGTTCATTCCCCCAGCCGGAGAAAGATGGAGGAAGAAACAGGGGAAAGAAGAAGTCATTTTAATAAAGGAATTGTCAAAAAACAGCTATTGTTTTTTTTCACATTTCACTGCTTTTTGGTGAATGTGTAGGGGTACAATGTACCCAATACTCATTTACATAGGGGGGAGCCGGGATCTGGGGGCCCCCTTGTTAAAGGTGGCTTCCAGATTCCAATAAGCCCCCCGCCCGCAGATCTCCACAACCCCCGGGCAAAGGTTATGTGGATGAGGCCCTTGTCCCCATCAACATGACCCCAAAGCACCCTCCCTATGTTGAGTGCAGGTGGCCTGGTATGTTTTCGGGGGGGGGGGGGGTGCTCACTTGTCCCCTCCCTTTCCTAACCTGGCTGCTTGCTCGGATAAGGGTCTGGTAGGAGCACAAGGTCTCTAACATCCACCAGCTCCGTGATGTCGTCATGGAGGAGTGGAAGAGGACTTCAGTGGAACTTGATGTCCAAGAGGGTTAAGGTAGTGCTGGAAAATAATGGTTGCCACACAAAATATTGACACTTTGGGCCCAATTTGGACATTTTCACTTAGGCCCCTTTCACACTGGGGCGGTTTTCAGGCGTTACAGCGCTAAAAATAGCGCCTGTGTAGCGCCTGAAAAAAACCGTCCCCTTTCACTCCAGTGTGAAAGCCGGAGGGCTTTCACACTGGAGCGTTGCGCTGGCAGGACAGTGAAAAAAGTCCTGCTAGCCGCATCTTTGGAGCGGTGAAGGAGCGGTGTATTCACCGCTCCTAAACCCCTCCTACCCATTGAAATCAATGGGACAGCGCGGCAATAGCGCCGGCAAAGCGCCGCTGCAGCGGCGCTTTGCGGGCGGTTTTAACCCTTTTTCGGCCGCTAGCGGGGGTTAAAACCACCCCGCTAGCGCCCGCAGACCGCCGCTAAAACGACGGTAAAGCGCCGCTAAAAATAGCGGCGCTTTACCGCCGACGCCCGCACCGCCCCAGTGTGAAAGGGGCCTTAAGGATGCACTCACTTTTGTTGCCAGTGGTTTAGACATTAATGGCTGTATGTTGAGTTATTTTGAGGGGGACAGCAAATTTATATTGTTAAGCTGTACACTCACTACTTTACATTGTAGCAAAGTGTTATTTCTTCAGTGTTGTAATTTGTAAATATACCTGGAGGTATACCTGGAGATACCTGGAGGTCTATTTAATAAAAAAAAAAATCACAGAAATTCTCTGGATGGAGTTTAGAACAGAGCATAATAATGGCATTGGGGGTTATTTATGAAAGGCAAATCCACTTTGCACTACAAGTGCACTGCAAATGCACTTGGAAGTGCAGTCACTGTAAAAAGGGATAGATCTGAAATGAGGGGAAGCTGATTTTATCATCCAATCATGTGCAAGCTAAAATTCAGGTTTTTTTTTCCTTGCATGCCCCCTTCGGATTTACAGTGACTGCACTTCCAAGTGTACTTGCAGTGCACTTGTAGTGCAAAGTGGATTTGCCTTTCGTAAATAACCCCCATAGTCGTTAGATATCCCACACACATCTGACCTCTGTACATTTAGTTTTTTAAGTAGCAATTGAGCCTGTAAAAAAAAAAAGCATACAAATTCTTCCAATGAAAGTGCATATATGCTTGTTCTGTGCAAGGGGGGGGGGGGGGGGGTGACATGTTAATAGGAATTTTCCTGTGCTGGTTGAATGTTTTTCATTGACTTAAAACAGAAAATACCACTTTTGGTCACCAGATGGCGATTATTATCTTAGGACTTTCCTAAAATACTTAGCACCATCTTGTGGCCAAGTGCAGTAGTTTCCCTTTTATATCAATAAAAATCATTTGAACAGCACAGGAAAAAGCCTGTTAAAATAAATTTTTTGATCCGAGTGTACATGCACTTTCACCGGGAGAATTGCTATGCATTTATTTTTATAAATAGACCCTCTGATGTTTTTACAAACTAAATGTCATTAAGTAATGGCTTACATCTATTTAAAGACTCTTGAGCTTCAAATAAATGTGCCAAATTGCCCTTGAAGCCTAAGTGATATATGAATGCTGCAATTCCCCTAGAGAAGCAACTGTGTAACTAAACGACTAATATCATCACATGTATGGTCAGCAGTAGAGGCATGGGAAATCTGAAAATTGCATTGGTGCAGTGTTGTGTGATTAGCAATGCAAATATTGCTTTGTTGAGTTCTTCTTTAACTATATCCCTGTTAAAGGTTTTGTTTTGTATTGTGTCTTACGGCTGTGTTCCCACTGGATGAAATTACTTATGCAGTCCTTTAAAAGCTTACATCTCACCACTTCCCCCATTCAGGAAGAATAAGACCCTGGGATGCAGGGAGCAGCTGGCCCAGCAGTGTAAGAAGTGGTCATTGTATACAGAATTGGTGGCCTTTTGTCTTGGAAAATCCCCCTTTTGTCCCACTCAGCTGGGGTCGTTTCTTAGCTTGCATCAGCAAAGCTTATTTTTAGCCTCAAGGTGGGAGAGATTATAAGACGTGTCCAAAGCTACAAGTGGAACAAACGTATTATTATTTTTTACGTTTGCCAAGTTTCAGGCATGTTTAATGCCAATGGTGCCAATGGTCCTTGATCTTCACTCCAAGGATTTCTTTACCCTAATTTTAAGGATTCACCCATAGTCACCTAAACAATAAATAAAAAATATATTAAATAAGAGTGAAATAATAAATACCTGTTTGAGAATGCCATATTTAGTTTCGTGTAAACTATAGCATATTTAAAATGTATTGCATATATTGCAGTTTAATGCCAAATTTTCTATTCTACTAAAGAGGCTGTGAAAAAAATGCAACTAAAAAAACATATTGTAAGCATCCTGGGGCCCTCAAAAATTGGGTTATGATATATTAATCTTCACTTTGCTTCTCAAAGTTGATGGCCTGTCCTACTTCTCCCTTGCCAGACTTTTGGCTACAGGGTATGCTGGGTTGGCTCAATCAAAAATAGCTAAGAATAAGACAAAAATGGAGGGGGGGGGGAGGGGAGGGTAGCTTAAAGAATAACTCCCCTTTTGTTAAGAAAGAAACATTCCCCCCTGGGTGATCTATGTACATTGCAAAGATTTTAACAAACTTTGTTGCAGATTCCTTCCTTTTTGTTATTTTGAAGAAATCTCTGTGTGTTTCTCTGTGTTCATGTAATAAGTAAATCTAATCGGAGTGGTTTCATAATTATCAGTCAGCTGCTGCACCTGCATGACTCTAGTCACAGGAGAAGACCAGCATGACAGGAGGGGGCAGCCGGATGAAAGAGGGGTATGGGACAGGCGGGGGGCAGCAGAACTGGAAGAGGAAGTGTCATGGGAGGAGGTCAGCGGGACAGGTGGGGGGCAGTGTCATAGGTAGGGGGGTAGTGGGACAGTTAGGAGGGAGTGGGACAGGTGGGGAGCAGCAAGACAGGTGAGGGGCAGCAGGACAGGTGGGAGCAAGTAGGACAGGAGGGAGAAGTGTCATGGAAGGGGGCAGCAGAACAGGTGGTGGGGGGCAGTGGGAAAAGTGGGAGAGGGGGCAACATCACAGATTAGATGCAGTGTCTTAGGTGGGGGACAGTGGGTGAGAAGCAGTGTCACAGGTGGGGGGCAGAGGGATAGGTGGGAGGGAGTGTCACAGGTAGGGTGGCAGCGGGACATGTGGGAGGCAGTGTCGCAGGTAGGGGGGCAGCGGGACAGGTGGGAGGGGGCCCTCCGATTTAAATGGGTTCTAAAAGCTTCAGTGTTTTTTTTGTTTTGTTTTTTAATACCAAACATATACTTACCTACTCTGTGAAGTTGGTTTGGCACAGAGTGGCCCTGATCCTCCTTTACTGGGGTCCCTCAGTGGCGCTAGTAGCTCCTCCTCTTCTTGAGTGCCCCATCAGAGAAGCGCTGTCCTTTCGGGACACTCGTGCGGGGGTGCTCCCGAATCCTGCTTCTGGGTCTATTGACACAGAAGGCAGGACTTGTCTCCACCCCCCCCCCCCCCCGGCGCTGGCGTCACTGGATTTGACTGACAGCAGCGGAAGTCAATGGCTGCACTGCTATCAATTCATCCAATCAGGACCTAAGACACCGCCTTTTTCTGGTGTGCTTGTCCCTGACGTGAAAGAGGTAGTACAGGTAAGTAAAACTGGTCCTCAGGGGAGAGGGGGGGGGGCTGCAGCATTACAGGAGGTTTTTCACCTCGATGCACAGAATGCATCGAGGTGAAAAACTTTGAGGGGTTACAACACCTTTAACTACTATAGGTTTAGGCACGTTTCACACCTGTTGAAGTTGTGCTTGGTGCATTTTTCCAGGGTGTGTTTCCTGTTCTTTTCACATGCATTTTTGACATCTTTTTAAAGATTTTTTCATTTTTGGGAGGTGTCTGTTGTCATGCAGGAGGAACCAGAAAAAACACAACAGAAACACATAGAAAAAAAGCAAGCTCTGCATTTTTTTTTATGCATTTCCGCTGCATTACTATTGAAGTCAATGAAACCAAACATGCAACCTGCTGCAGAGCAAAAAGTCCCTGACCTTTTTTCCAAAAAAATGCACCAGTGGAAAAGGCAGAGATGTGAACGTGACCCATAGGAAACCATGTTAAATGTACTATAGGGCCTTTCTGCAAAACTGAAAACGCACTGAAAAACGCATAGGTTTGAACCAGGCCTTAAATGTATTGTGTCACAGACTTAAATATTTAGGATTAACTAAGAATTTTTGTTTCAGTATGAGTTATGATTATTTCTAATATTTTTAAGAAATAATCAAATGGAGAATACTTAAAGGGTAAATCTACTTTTAAGCTTGGTATTGAGCTCCCAACTGAAACTCCAACCCCCTGTCCATTCAGCAAACTTTCCATTGTTTTCCAGATCAGTGTAAAATTTCCTCTGTGGCTGTAGAGGGTGCAGAAGATGAGAATGCACTGGGTGTAGCCATAGGTCATGGGTCCTTGGTCTTTTTAAATAAAGGGCCAGTTTATTGTCTATTAAACACTTTTGTGGGCTGGACTGTGGCCAGTAGGAGTTAAAAAAATGCTATAGTGTCCGAGGTCAGTGAGAATAGAAAATGCCCTTGTATTGCAGGTCATTAGGAAGAGAAAATTACCTGACGGCAGCTCTGCTTTTTAACCACTTCAATACAGGGCATTTTCACCCCCTTCCTGCCCAGGCCAATTTTCAGTTTTCAGCACTGTCGCAATTTGAATGACAATTGCATGGTATGCAACACTGTACCCATATGACATTTTTATCATTTTATTACCACAAATAGAGCTTTCTTTTGGTGGTATTTGATCACCTCTGCGGTTTTTATTTCTTGCGCTATAATCAAACAAAGAGTGACAAGTTTAAAAAAAAAAAAACACAATATTTTAAACTTGTTGCTATAATAAATATCCCAATTTTTTAAAAAATATTTTTTTTCCTCAGTTTAGGCCGATATGCATTCTTTTACATATTTTTGGTAAAAAAAAATTCGCAATAAGCGTATATTGATTGGTTTGCGCAAAATGGGGGATATATTTATTTAGTTTTTTGTTACTAGTAATGGCAGTGATCTGCGATTTCTCTCGTGACTGTGACATTGTGGCAGACACATCGGACACTTTTGGCACTATTATGGGACCATTCATATTTATACAGCGACTACAGCACTGATTACTGTATAAATGTCACTGGCAGGGAAGGGGTGATCAAGGGGTTAAATGTGTTACCTAGGGAGGGATTCTAACTGTAGGGGGAGGGGACTCACAAGGGGAGGAGACCGATCAGTGTTCCTCTGTACTGGGAACACATGATCGGTCTCCTGTCACCTGACAAGACCTGACTCTGTTGCAGCAATCGCAGGTGCCCGGCGGACATTGTGGCCGCCGGACAGCCGGTGGTGATGTGGCTGGCACGCGCGCACCCCCAGGATCGGAGATCCCTCCTGCGGACATCATTTGACAATAGCCGGGATGTGACATTAATGATAGGGTCATTTAAACCCCAAGTCCCGGCAAATAAAAAAGTATCCCTTGCAGTTGGGCTGTGCCCGCACTGCAAGGGCTAATAGCTTGTTTTGTCTAGTGGAGGGGAAATAGTTTTGCTTACCTGATCCTCCACTCCATTGGCAGACAGCATTCCCCCATGATCCGGCGGTGGACTGCCCCTTGGCTTCCTCTGCTCTGGTCTTGATGACATCAGAAACCTAGACCACTAGAGGGCAGGGGTGCAGAAGCTATGGGGTCCAGTTTAGCTGTGGGGAGGAGTGGAGGGTCAGGTAAGTAAATCTCCTTTTATTGTCCTCCTAGACATAAGCAAGCAATTAACCCTTATGCCGTGTACACACGCCTGGACTTTTCGGCATGAAAAGGTCCGACGGTCTTCCCGACGGGCTTTGGTCGGAGTTACGATGGACTTCCAAACGAACGGACTTGCCCACACACGGACGGACTAAAGTCCATTCGAAAGTCCTTTCGTTTTAAACGTGATGACGTACGACGGGACTAAAAAAGGAAGTTCAATAGCCAGTAGCCAAAAGCTGCCCAAAATTTGGTCCGTCGGACCAGCATACAGACGAATGGTTTTCCCAATAGGAATTGAGTCCGTTGGACAGATTTGAAACGTGTTCTATTTCTAGGTCTGTCTGAATTAAAAAAAAACAAAAAAACGATTGGACTATCCCACACACGATCGGACTATCTGACTAAATGATTCCATCGGACCTATTCTGCAGGAAAATCCGGTCGTGTGTACGCAGCATTAGGCACAGCCCCACTGCAAGAGATAATCGTTTTATTTGCCCAGTGTTGGGCTTTAAGTGTCGGTTCACACCAGTGTGTGGTAAGAGATCGCATGTGTTTCGCACCGCACTGCAGTCCAAATCACATGTAGTGTCTGTGCTATGCTATTTCAGCCATAAAGATAGTATGGCTGAATTTGCATCACAGTCGGACCAAACTCACACAGGACCCTTTTTCTGGTCCACACCAGAATCGGATCGCCTGGGTGTGAACACCCAGGCGATCCAATTTATGTCCGAACTGTCAGTTCGCAGTGCGATATGCAAGCTGAAATGGAGGTGTCATTAACATTGTATTGACACTCTCTGCAGTTCGTATATGGCAGTGTGAACTGCCTTGCGAGTCGGGTGTGATGCGGGAACCCGCAGTGGATTTGCAGGGTTCCTGCATCGCACAAGTATGAACTGGCACTAAGAGCTTGTTTATTAACCACTTCAGCCCGGAGGGTTTCATCCCCTTAATGACCAGGTCATTTTCTTTCGATAAGACATGGTGCTGTGTTAACTGACAATTGCGCGGTCGTGTGATGTTGTACCCAAACAAAATTGATGTCCTTTTTTTCCCCACAAATAGAGCTTTATTTGGTGGTATTTGATCACCTCTGCTTTTTTTATAAACAAAAAAGACTGACAATTTTGAAAAAAAAAAAACAAAGCAATATTTTTTACTTTCTGCTATAATAAATATCCAATAAAAAAATGTAAAAAGTCAAATTTCTTCATCAATTTAGGCAAATTATGTATTCAGCTACATATTTTTTGGTAAAAAAAAAAAAAATCCCAATAAACGTATATTGATTGCTTTGCACAAAAGTTATTGAGTCTACACTTTAATGGCGGCAATCAGCTATTTTTAGTGGGACTGCGAAATTGCGGCGGACAAATCGCACACCTAACTGACACTTTTTTGGGGACCAGGGACACTAATACAGCGACCAGTGCTAAAAATTTGCACGTATAGGCCCCCCACTAAGTATAGACTTCCTCCCTCAGTATAGACCCCCCTCAGTATAGGCCTCCCTTAGTACAGACCCCCTCCATCAGTATAGACCCCCCTCCCTCAGTACAGACCCCCCCTCCATCAGTATAGACCCCCCTCCCTCAGTACAGACCCCCCTCCATCAGTATAGACCACCCCTCCCTCAGTACAGACCCCCTCAGGACACACCACTCCCCACCATCAGTGAAGACCCCACCTCAAGATAAACCACCCCCTCCATCAGCACAGACCCCCCCCCTCGGGACAAACCACCCCCTCAATCAGTACAGACCCCCTCAGGATAAACCACCCCCTCCTCCATCAGTACAGATCCCCCTCAGGGTAAACCACCCTGCCATCAGTACAGACCCCCTCAGAATAAACCACTCCCTCTATCAGTACAAACCCCCCCTCATGATAAACCACTCCCTCAATCATTACAGACCCCCCTTAGGATGAACCATCCCCCTCCATCAGTATTGACCCCCCTCCTCTCATGCACCTGGGCAGCAGAGTATTCAGTGTGCAGCCGCCCGGAGAGTTGCTTGCTCAGACTGCCACTCTCCAGGCGGCAGGCTTGTGACAGGAGGCAGTCGCATCAGCAGTGAGAGTGGGAATGAGCAGTCTCACTCAATGCTAGTGCAGCGCCGGAACGTCCAGGCTGAAAATAGCGCTGCCTTCAGGACCCAGGACCCTCTGTCACCCTCGGGATGGTATCACCCCCCCCCCCAGCGACACCACTGCTTTATTAACCACTTGCCGACCGCCGCACGACGATATAGGTCGGCAGAATGGCACGGGCAGGCATAAGGGCGTATATATAAGTCCCTGCCTTCCCGCGGGTGGGGGGCCCGATCGGGCCCCCCCCCGGTGCCTGCGGCGGTCGGCATTCGTTCGGGAGCGATCCCGGACGAGGGGACGGCCATTCATTCATGGCCACCCCCTCGCGATCGCTCCCGACGAATGGAAATCCTTCGTGACATCACTTCCTCTCCTGTAATGTAAACACAGGAGAGGAAGTGATGTATTTTCTCCTCCGTGTCGGTATTTTTCATTCCGGCACCGAGGAGAGAGCATCGGTGAGTTGCACCAACACACCACACATACAGTAGAACATGCCAGGCACACTCACACCCCCCCTTTACCCCCCGATCACCCCCCCAATTACCCCTGCCCCCCCAGTCACAGTGACACCAATTGCATATTTTTTTTTTTTTTTTTGCATTGGTGTCATTTGTGACTGTAATAACTGTTAGGGCAGTTAGGGTTAGCCCCCTTTAGTTCTAATGTACCCCCCTAACCCCCCCAATAAAGGTTTAACCCCGTGATCACCCCCCGTCGCCAGTGTCACTAAGGCTGGGTTCACATTGCAGCGGTTTATGAGAACGGATGTGATTCGCACCGTACTGCTGTGCAAATCACATCCGATCTCTGTGCGATTCGAGTTCAGCCATACAGATAGTATGGCTGAATTCGCATCACACCCGCCGCACCCGCCGCAAATTCGCACGGGACCCTTTTTTTGGTCCGCAGCAGAATCGGATCGCATGGGTGTTCACACCATGCGATCCGAGTTTGCAGATCGCACTGCGATATGCGAACTGATCTGGGGGTGTCATTAACATTTCACTGACACTCCCAGCAGTTCGCATAGGGCAGTGTGAACTGCCGCCGGGAGGCATGCGATGCGGGAACCCGCCGCGGATTCGTGGCGTTCCCGCATCGCTCCAGTGTGAACCCAGCCTAATAAGCGGTCATTTTTCTGATCGCTGTATTAGTGTCACAGGTGACGCTAGTTAGGCAGGTAGGTATTTAGGTTCGCGGCAACTTTTTATAGCGCCAGGGACCCCCATATACTACTACCCCTGATTGCCCCCTAGTTAACCCTTTCACCAGTGATCACCATATAACTGTTACAGGTGACGCTGGTTGGTTAGTTATTTTTTTATAGTTTCAGGGCACCCGCCATTTATTACCTAATAAAGGTTTAACCCCCTGATCACCCGGCGGGTGTCATTTGTGACTGTAATAACTGTTAGGGCAGTTAGGGTTAGCCCCCTTTAGTTCTAAGGTACCCCCCTAACCCCCCCAATAAAGGTTTAACCCCGTGATCACCCCCCGTCGCCAGTGTCACTAAGGCTGGGTTCACATTGCAGCGGTTTGAGAACGGATGTGATTCGCACCGCACTGCAGTGCAAATCACATCCGATCTCTGTGCGATTCGAGTTCAGCCATACAGATAGTATGGCTGAATTCGTGTCGCACCCGCCGCACCCGCCGCAAACTCGCACGGGACCCTTTTTTTGGTCCGCAGCAGAATCGGATCGCATGGGTGTTCACACCATGCGATCCGAGTTTGCAGATTGCACTGCGATATGCGAACTGATCTGGGGGTGTCATTAACATTTCACTGACACTCCCAGCAGTTCGCATAGGGCAGTGTGAACTGCCGCCGGGAGGCATGCGATGCGGGAACCCGCCGCGGATTTGTGGCGTTCCTGCATCGCTCCAGTGTGAACCCAGCCTAATAAGTGATCATTTTTCTGATCGCTGTATTAGTGTCACAGGTGACGCTAGTTAGGCAGGTAGGTATTTAGGTTCGCCGCAGCTTTTTATAGCACCAGGGACCCCCATATACTACCGCATAAAGCCCCCTGATTGCCCCCTAGTTAACCCTTTCACCAGTGATCACCATATAACGGTTACAGGTGACGCTGGTTGGTTAGTTATTTTTTTATAGTTTCAGGGCACCCGCCATTTATTACCTAGTCTCACTAGTGTACCCCTAAATTTAGGGATGTCTACTTTCCAAAATGGGGTCATTTGGGGGGGGTTTGTGCCATCTTGGCATTTTATGGCCTTCAAAACTGTAACGCCCTTAGAAAGCCTGAAGGCGGTGCTTGGTTCTCGGGGCCCCGTACGCGGCTAGGCTCCCAAAAAGTCCCACATATGTGGTATCCCCGTACTCAGGAGAAGCAGCAGAATTTATTTTGGGGTGTCATTTCACATATGCCCATGGCATGCGTGAGCAATATATCATTTAGTGACAACTTTGTGAAAAAAAAAATAAAAAAAAATTAAAGTTTGTAATTTTCCCGCAACTTGTGGCAAAATATAAAATATTACATGGACTCAACATGCCTCTCAGCAAATAGCTTGGGGTGTCTACTTTCTAAAATGGGGCCATTTGTGGGGGTTTTGTGCCATCTTGGCATTTTATGGCCTTCAAAACTGTAATAGGTAGTGAGGAGTGAAGTCAAATATTTACGCCCTTAGAAAACCTGAAGGCGGTTCTTGGCTTTCGGGGCCCCGTACGCGGCTAGGCTCCCAAAAAATCCCACACATGTGGTATCCCCGTACTCAGGAGAAGCAGCAGAATTTATTTTTTGGGTGTAATTTCACATATGCCCATAGCATGTGTGAGCAATATATCATTTAGTGACAACTTTGTGTAAAAAAAAAATAATAATTTTTTTTTGTCATTATTCAATCGCTTGAGGCAAAAAAATAAAATATTCAATGGGCTTAACATGCCACTTATCAATTTCCTTAGGGGGTCTACTTTCCAAAATGGGGTCATTTGGGGGGGTTTTGTACTGCCCTGCCATTTTAGCACCTCAAGAAATGAGATAGGCAGTCGTAAACTAAAAGCTGCGTAAATTCCAGAAAACGTACCTTAGTTTGTAGATGTGACAACTTTTGCGCAAACCAATAAATATACAGTTATTGACTTTTTTTTTACCAAAGACATGTGGCTGAATACATTTTGGCCTAAATGTATGACTAAAATTGAGTTTATTGGATTTTTCTAATAACAAAAAGTAGAAAATATCATTTTTTTTCAAAATTTGCGGTCTTTTTCCATTTATATCGCAAAAAATAAAAATCGCAGAGGCAATCAAATACCATCAAAAGAAAGCTCTATTTGTGGGAAGAAAAGGACGCAAAGTTTGTTTGGGTACAACATTGCATGACCGCGCAATTACCAGTTAAAGCAGCGCAGTGCCAAATTGTAAAAAGACCTCTGGTCATTTACCAGCAAAATGGTCCGGTCTGAAAGTGGTTAAACAAGCTGAAGTCAGAAACTGATTGGTTTCTATGCAATGCTGCACAAGATTTTGCACTCTCCAATTTTAGTAAATCTACTCTTATATCTGGTTCTGAGATTTCACTAGGGCTTCAAATCTGTAAGAATATGTTTTTCACTCCCAGATGTTTTTGAACCCCTGGTGCCACCACTTAAAGAGGAAGTAAACCCTGATGGGTTTATTTCCTCTGATTCCATGCAAAGGTAAAGCATAATGGACTACTATGCATCGCATAGTAGTCCATTATGTGTCACTTACCTGACACAGGAGCCAGCGAAGTCACCGCTGTCCCCTGTAGTTCTGAGCATCCATCTTCTTGGTGGGTCTCGCTGCTCCGGCGCTGTGATTCGCCGGAGCAGCGATGACGTCACTCCCGCGCATGTGCACGGGAGCCGACACTCGCGGCATATCGCAGCGATCTGCGGCTTACCCAGTGCGCCTGCACGTCGCTGTCTACGGCGCATGCGCCGTAGACAGCGGTGGCTGTCTTCAGGTAAATATCTTCTAAACCGTGTAGGTTTAGGAGATATTTCTTGGACCTACAGGTAAGCCTTAATCTAGGCTTACCTGTAGGTCAAAGTGGTTTGTAAGGGTTTACAACCACTTTAACAAGTTCACCCAACAACAAAAAAACTAGACACTAGAGGATCTATTCTTATGGCTTATTTACTGCTGAATTTTGCCTGTCTTTCTCTTTTAACCTCTCCCCTTTCTTGTAAGGATGAGAGTCCAGCACCCCTGCTGTGTGACAATTTAAGTGGAGGCCACTCAAGTGTTGCAGAACTCTGTCAAGTGCAAACAGAAGAAAAGAGAAGTGAGTAGGCTGAGGTCAGGGCCGCAGATATCTTCTCACCATGTCTGCTTGTGCAGTCCTAAGCAAGCCCACAGCTGTTATTTCCAGGAAAGGATATGCAGACAGGCAAAGCTTCTTTAACCCATTTCTAATGTTCCTGTAAGCTGATCATACTGCTGAAGTTTATGTCTGTATAATGTATTGCTAGAGCAGACTTACCTGATTACACTACTGGGAAGATACTTCATTATTGCTAATGGGAATTAGAACAGTTGGTAGATGATAACACAGGATAGCAGGCAGATGCTGTTGTAGACACTTATATATAGTTTCCGAACAGGTTTGAAATTACTTTGGTCTACCTAAAGAGGTTAAGAAGTCTCAGAGGTCTTTAGTAGAAGCGGGGCTCTCTGAAAACACATTAACCAAAGCATGGAATTATACAAAATATATTATTACTGACTACGTGTGTCTTCTGTTGAGTGGCAGGGTTGGATTTTTCGGCAAATCAACGGGGCAATTTAGAAGCAGCTGTAAGGCCATAAAATCCAAGTAGCACCCTTCTGTGTTGGGTCAAAGTCCTTTGGCACCTAACCCAAAAATGTCAAAAGTGCACCCCTCACCCCAAGCGAGGATGGATGTAATTCGTATGTATGGAGAGAGAGTGCAGGGTGCACAAATACCAGCCATTGTCTAATGATCCTAGATGGACAGTGGCTTACTGAAAACTGATTGGGATTGGAATTGGGATTGGAGGGGGGGGGTTGCAACATAACTAAGCTTATAAGATGAAGGTATTTTGAACATGAGTGACAGGGGTTGGCGTGCTCTGCAAATCAACTGTCTCTGGGCAATTTAGTAGCAGCCATAAAAACCTCAAATCCAAGTAGTATCCCTATGTGTTGAGTCAAAGTCCTCTGGGAAAGATGCCAAAGTCAAAGATGCCAAAAGTGCACCCACCACCCTGAGCTGAGGTGTAATTTGTACCTACAGTGGGAGCACACAGGGTGCAGAAATAATAGCAGCTGTCCAACCTCAGGTAGACAGTAGACATGTGCATTCGTTTTCGTCCGAATGCATTTTCGTCCGAATTTCAGGTATTTTCGTTTTCGTTTTGACAAACGATAACGAAAGTGCAGATTCCGAAAAACGAAAGATCCGACATAAATAAATGCTTTTTTTCGTTTTCGTTGTTACAACAGTTCGATATAGAATAGGAGATTCAAAGTGACCGTTCGATATAGAATAGGAGATTCGACGTGACTCCATATGTCTATTGAACCTGTGGTCGAATGTGCCTAAGTTTCGTTTACCTCTATTAGTCCTATTATATAGAAAAGCTTCGACAGAGAGTAAATATTCGACATAGAGAGAACAGAATTGACAGAGAGAAACGATACTGGAATTGGGTGGGGGAAGTAAATAAAAAAAAAATAATGATAATATTCGACGGGATCGTTGCACGTTTATAATAATATTCGACGGGATCGTTGCACGTTTATAATAATATTCGACGGGATCGTCGCAACTATACGACACTGCAATCGTACATTTCGGCAATCGAATGCTCCGCCTATAGGCTATATAGTTTAGCAGCTCCATCGAATCTTCTTTATCCATTCGACAGATACCATAAGCCTTCCAAGACAGATTCGACCGTAATTCATGTGGATTTTCGGACGAATGCAATTTTTGCACGAAAAACGAAATAAATAAAAACGAATTTCGGGAGTAACTAAATAAATAAAATTTACGGACGAAAACGAAAAAACGAAACGAAATATTCTAGTCTGCACATGTCTAGTAGACAGTGGCCCATAGAAAACTGACTGAGACATCGAAGGGGAGTCAATTTCGACATGACTAAGCTTATGTGATGAAGTTTGTTGCATAATGCTGAATGTCAGTAATTGCTCTCCACAATGTACCTCCAGCACTCACTAAAGCACTGGACTGGAGAGGGCGTGGTTACAACTGGCTTCGGCTCTCTGCTGCACACTGGGAGCCGGAGACAGCTGTCAGTCAAGCATCGGGGTGGATCCTAACAATATTGTTGAGATCCTTCCAGGGCCTGGAGTGGCTGTGCCATGTCAACTGACTCTGGGTCACAGAAGAGCAAAAGTAAATGCGCTCCTGTTCCCAAAAGAGAAAAATGGCCAAAAAAAAGCTTTGGTCATATTTCCTTTTTTATTATGTGTTAAAGTTATTTTGAACAGTGACGTCAATAAATTGTGTGGGATTTATGTTTTAGAAGAGACAAACTAACACAATAGAGGTAGTGCTGATGGGGAGTCTTGTTTGATTGACAAGATAAGATTAATTGTCATTGTAGAAAACAAATTCACAATGAAATTACATTTCTACTCCACATATTATTCATACATCATAATTATCAACCATGCATTTACCACACAGGATTTAATTATACCAAAAAAAATCTATATATAAAAGTGTCCCCGCATTAAAATCTAAACAAGAGGGGGGCGTGACCGGAAGTCGACCCGGATGGCAGCCTAAGTCTCCTGCTCTCCCACCAGCCTCAGCTATACCGCACCTAAGGGGAGAATCCAGCTCCATCCGATGGGGAAATCTAGGGCTACACGGTCCTCCAGCTCCAGGGGACCTCCCGCACCGTCGTTGGGCACTGCCACGGACCTCCGATCCTTCTTTTCCACGACGGAGCTCCCGACCGACGGACCTCCCAAAATGGTGCCGGCGGCCGCAGCCGCGCCGGCGCGGGCTCCTTCTCCAGCCCGCAGGGCCCATCCGCACACCCAGGACGGACCGAGGGATCGAGGACCACCGCGGATGACATCCCCGGGCCCGGAGGCCTTCGGTGCGGTGAGTCAAACCCCGGTCCCGCCCGCCTCCGAGGCCGCCCAGCTAGGCCTGCGGCCTACCACGCCGCCGCCAGGGCACAAGACCAGGCCCTCCCTGGGACCCTCTCTATCCCCATGCTGCACGGCACCGCAGTCCCCCCACCGCACGTCCGCGGCTTTAGACGCCGGCGAGGAGTTTCTGAGCGGGACTGGACAGATCAGGGAGGGGGGTGGACTAGGCCTGGGGCCCTCTGGCAGTAGGTCCCCCCCACCTCCGGACACTCAGTGCTCATTGGCCTTGCCCAGGCTGCTCCGGACGCCCCCGGACTCCAGTGCTGGGTCCGAGGGGTCTCCCCTCTCTTTTGCAGCCGAGGACTTTCCTGCCCTCCCCCCCCCTGAGGAGCCCCTGATCTGGGCGTACCGGGGGCCCGGGGGAATGGACGGACCCCTGCTGAACCCTGACTCGGGGTCGCCCCCACCTAAGTCCCAGAGGCTGGGCACCTCGGGGCACCCCCCCCCCCCACGTGATTGCGGGGAACGACCAGGGATGACGGCTTATCCGGGGGGGTCCGCAGCCCTTCCACCCCAGGATACCAGGGGACGACACCAGCCACCTCCCTTGGCCCGTGCTTCAGAGTGGCCGGGGGTCTGGGATTCTCTCCCTGAGCATGCCCCCCCCTCACGTACTGCAGGCCCCGTGGACCCTAGACCACTGTCGCCACGTCATCACACAGACCGGGACGACCCGGGAGACATGACCACAACACCACCGTACCCTCAGTGGCAACTATACTTACAAGCGATCCCTACCAAAGAGGATTTTAAACAACTGATTGAAGATGTCAAATCCACGTGTCGGGCGGAAATACAAACGCTCCATTCGGGCCTTAAGCACCTTGCGGACAGGGTGGAGATGGCTGAAGAGGAGATACAAGAAACCAAAATTGCGGTCCACAAAACCCAAACGCAAGGGGCTGAACACCATCTGCTCCTGAGAGATATGCAGCGCCATGTGGAGGACTTAGACAATAGGGGGCGCCGGCACAACATCAGAGTGCGTGGGGTTCCGGAGTCGGAGGGCCCAGAGGACGCTCAGATTATCTTGCAGGAACTATTCAACACTCTCCTCGGAGAACCCCCCACTAAATTTATTGAGATGGATAGAGCTCATAGGGCCCTACGCCCCAAAAATGCTACTTCTGGCCCCAGGGACTTTATTTGCAGAGTCAACTCGTTCCACCTCAAGGAGGATATCCTGCGACAAGCCCGCTTAGCCCGTGAGGTGACTTTCCGGAACCACCCAGTGCAACTCTTTCCGGACCTCTCCTGGATTACGCTGCAAAAACGTAGACTTCTCCAACCCTTGCTCCGTACCCTGCAAGACGCCCAGATCCAGTACCGCTGGGGTTTCCCATTTAGCCTCACTGCCAAACATCAGGGTAAATCGGCCTCCCTGAGGTACCCTGAAGATCTGCCGACTTTTTGTGAGGATTTGGGCATCCGCCCACCCCGGCTTCCCGATTGGGACCTCATCGCTACTCAACCCACCCCTCCGACGCTGTGGCAAAAAGTTCCCCCACGCCAACGACCCAGAAACCGGGAAACGCAAAACAAACCTAAGAGGCAAGGCCCTGGCTGAGGATCCCGGCCCTTCATCCCCCTTTTTCTCTTTTCCAAGTGACTCTTAACTTTTCTCATCACTGCCTGGTTGGCCCTCCGCGACCTGTTGCCGGTGGAGATGAAGATTTGCAGCGTCCCGGACCGCTCAGCGGCGTAGTGCTCAGACGTTGTTTTGCCCTGGTTCTAGTTGCACTCATTACCCTTTCCCCTTTGGTGCCTTTTCAACAATCTACCGCACTTAGGCTGCTGGTTGGGAGATTCGGGAGAGTGGGTTCCCCCTTGCTCTCACGACCCTCCCTCTAACCCTTTTTTTTTTGGGTTGTTTTTCATTTTTAGTTACTTTATTCATCTTATTTATACTTTAGCGATTTTGCTCCTGTTCAAGTTTTTACACATATTAAGCTCCTCTATTCCTCCTTAGGACCTGAATGAGGAGACCTGGACTCCTATGCGGCCGCCAGGCCCAGGCCTTGTGCGCTGGGTCTGGTGGCCCCCTGGGAATCCGTGTAGTCCCGGATAACTTTTTTACCCGGGGCCGTATATTGCCCTATGTTTGGTCCGGTTATGGGCCCATGTTTTCATTGCAATGCCTTTTTTGTTGTACTAATGTTTTTCCCCCTTCTCTCACTTTCTACCTCCCCCTCTTTTCTCTCCTCTGTCTTCCTTCCGCTGCCTGCAGGGATCGGACACGTAGTGGCGGGGCCCTACGACCGGAAAGCGTCTGCTCCTGGCTCCTGGCGGTCCATCTTGGACGTGGTGGTCGGGTAAGATTTACTAAACACAGATCGCTCCCCTACCCCCCCCCCACCCCCCCCGGACTTGACTGATGGCTAAGATTCTATCTATGAATGTTCACGGCTTAAATTCAAACAGGAAACGGCATCTGGCACTAAGGGAGTTTAAACAGTCGGGAGCGGATATTATCCTGGTTCAGGAAACGCACTTTGACAGGGGGGGATCTTTTGCCTTCGCCTCCAGGAGCTTTCCGCTTGCGTATCTATCCTCGGGGTCCCACAAGAGAGCGGGGGTGGCTGTCCTGATCCGACAAGGAGCACCCTTTACCTATGTTGATCACTACAGCGATCCTCGGGGGGGTTTCCTGATACTTAAGGGTACATGGCAGTCACGGCCGATCACCCTGTGTACGCTATACGCCCCTAATGTCCATCAGCATAGCTTCCTCTCCAGGGTTTTTGCACGGCTATTTAAGGAAGACCACGGTTATTTGGTGGTGGGAGGTGACTTTAATCTGGCTCACTCGGCCACGGCTGATCGGCAGACAGCGCCCACCCGCGTGCCCTCGCCTAGAGCCCTCCGGGATTCGAGGCTTTTTCAGCAACTCACTCGCCGCTATGCACTGTTTGACGCTTGGCGAGCTCTCCGGCCCGGGGATCGGCAGTACACATATTACTCGGCCCCTCACCACATGCACTCTCGGATTGACTATTTTTTCACTAATAATGCCACATTGAGAGCGACGCGTGCCGCATCTGTCCTGCCGATCTCCTGGTCGGACCATGCCCCGATCTTACTCACCCTAGATTTAGGCCCCCCGATAACTCGGCCATATAATTGGAAGCTGAACACTTTCCTTCTTCAGCACCTTCCCTCTCAATCGGAATTAGCCTTGACCCTGCGTCACTATTTTGCTGAGAATTTGACCCCAGACGTCCCCCTCTCTACTGTGTGGGAAGCCCACAAGGCGGTGATGCGGGGTAGATGCATTGCGCTTTCCTCGGCCTTGAAGCGAGACGTCGCGGCCACCAAGCTTAACACCGAGAAGGAACTTAGACAGTTAGAGCAGAACCTGCAGGCCTCACCGACGGTACCACTCCTTAGGAAAATTGTTAATTTGCGAACGGCGCTGGCGGACCTGGCGCTTCGCCGTGTTGAGAAAGCCCTTCTGAGGATCAAACAGACATACTATGACAGGGGCAATAAAGCACACTCCCTTCTAGCGCGGAAGCTCAAAGACAAAACCCTTCTCTCTGCCCCACACCAGATAAAAACTAGATCTAATGCGGTGGTCTCCCACCCCAAAGACATAGTTGATACGTTTGCGGGCTTTTACGCGGAGCTCTATAATAGTCCTGACATCCCTAGCAACCCCGTGTCGCTGGAGGTCTCACAGCGTATACAGCAGTACTTGTCCGACAGCGCCATTCCCAAAATTAGAGATTCGGACTTGCTCATTTTGAACAAGCCCGTCACGGAAGACGAAGTGGGAGAGACCATTCAATCCCTCCCCGCACATAAGTCCCCAGGCCCAGACGGGCTGCCCTACGAATATTACAAAGCATTTTCCCCCCTCTTAACTCCGCATATGAGCAGACTTTTTAATGCTTTTCTACAGAAAACACCCGTCCCCTCAGATATGCAACGTTCCTTCCTTACCTTAATCCCCAAGCCAGATAAGGACCCCATCCACTGTGCGAATTATAGACCCATTGCGCTGCTGAACGCGGACCTAAAAATTTTTACTAAATTGCTATCTCTGCGCCTTAACAAGGTCCTACCCTCTTTGATCCATAAGGACCAAGTGGGCTTTGTCCCCCTCCGACAAGCGGGGGATAACACCCGGAAGGTGATAGACCTGGTCGAGGTGGCGAACAGGGAGGGAGTGCCGTCCCTGCTCCTGAGCTTGGACGCAGAAAAAGCATTCGATAGACTGGGTTGGCCCTTCCTCTTCGCCACTCTGACCCACATAGGGATGGAGGGACCTTTTCTGCGAGCCATACAACATCTTTACTCCGACCCGTCCTCTCAAGTGAAGACTCCCTTTGCCACCTCTTCCCCCTTTTCCATCTCCAACGGCACGCGTCAGGGATGCCCGCTGTCACCCCTACTATTTGCCCTCTGTATTGAACCCCTGGCGGCGTCTATCAGGCGGAACCAGGCTATAAGAGGGGTTCCGGTGCGAGGCCAGGAGTTTAAGATCTCGCTATTTGCGGACGACGTAATTCTCACTCTTACCCAACCCAGAATATCCCTGCCCAACCTGCATATGGAGCTGGATCGTTACAGTGCGCTATCGGGTTACAAACTTAATGCGTCGAAATCCGAAGCCCTTCCGATTAACATTCCACCGTTGGAGGTGGAACACCTACGATCCAACTTTCCCTACCATTGGAGGTCCACCTCCCTTCGATACCTGGGGGTAAACATCACCCCAACCTATACCTCCCTTTATCAGGCAAACTACCCATCCCTCTATGGAGATATTAGGCGCCTCTTGCTAAAGTGGCGGAAACACCAGATATCTCTGCTTGGTAGAATAGCCTCTGTGAAGATGGCTATCCTCCCGAAACTCCTCTACCTTTTTCAGACCCTCCCCATTCCAGTCCCCTCCTCTCACCTGAAAAAATTGCAAAGGGACCTACTTCGATTTGTATGGAATCATAAAAGGCACAGGATACCTCGTTCGGTCATGACCGCCTCCAAATCGGATGGGGGGTTAGCGTTCCCGGACCTAGTCAGATATTATCAGGCTGCCCAACTCCGCGCGGTCGCCTCTTGGACTACCCAGAGGCCTCACAATCGTTGGTTGGAAATTGAATCCCGGTGGTTGGCCCCTACACACCCTAATAGTATGCTCTGGAGTGCGGCGGCAGTGATCCCTCAGTCCCAATTGTTGGGCCCTATGTCCCACCTGCAGAACCTATGGCGTAGGTCTTCCAAGGCATTTGCCCTGACCTCAGCTAAATCGCTCCTGACCTCTTTTATATCCAACCCTCGAGTGCCAGATAGCCTATCTCGCCAGATGCAACACCCCTGGTCCTCCCGGAACCTTTTCCAGCTGAGATCTCTGGTGGATCCCAGATCTAGGAGACTACTGACTTACACTGAACTCCAATCCCGGTTTGACCTCCCCCGGCAGAGCTTCTATAGCTACTTACAAATCCGTCACTTTGCCCAAACCATCTCCTCAGACCTCCGTTTCTCCCCGCCTACCATGTTTGAAATAGTAATCTCATCAGGTACGGCACAGAAGGGGATGATATCGGATATTTATAAAATAATTAACGCCTTTCCTATGGGTCTTAACGGCAAACATGCATATATGCTTAAATGGGAGGAGGCTCTGGGTGAAGTGTTCACGGAGGAGCAATGGCGGGTGATTTGGTCGCAGGCATCCAAGAGCTCCATGTGTACACTCTACCGGGAGAACGCATACAAAATACTGTTCTTCTGGTACATGACCCCGGATGTCCTGCATGCTATTTACCCTTCTACAACAGACCGGTGCTGGCGCTGTGTAGGGCATAAGGGCACCCTCTTGCATATATACTGGCAATGCCCTCGTATAGTCCCTTTCTGGACGGAAGTCCGTACGCTCTTGGCCAGTATCCTGGACCAACCCCTGGACTTACACCCAAAGCACTTTTTACTGGGAGTCCCTTTCCCCAAATTGTCCAAATCCCTACAGAAATTATCCCGCCATATCTTGACCGCAGCGAGGTGTCTGGTTGCTCTCCACTGGAAAAAAACACACCCCCCTACCCCGGACGCATTATACGTCCGCATCAGAGATGTGGAGCTTATGGAGAGGATGACCGCCAGGATACAGGACCGGCTGGAAGCGCATGACGTAGTCTGGAACCCCTGGAATCTTAAGGACGATCGACCCTGACAGGCAAGCGGAAGTTTTCGGATGACTACCCACCCCTACCCCCTCCCTTTCCTCTCTACCTTTCTTTCTATCCTTAGGTATCCCTTTCCTCTCTCTTTTTATCTATCTTCTTTCTTTTTCCCTTCTTCCTTTCTCTTATGCCTATCATTCTTCCAGACCCCCCCCCCCTGAGGGGGGGTGTTTGTTTGGGTTAAAGTGTATTATAAGTGTCTTACATTATTCGTTGCCACACGTATCCTCGGATTGCAACTCTGGTTTGGCGGTTAAGTCTTGAGGATAGGTCTATTACTGGTTGGACTGTATCCCTGTTTTACATGTGTTGCAGAACATGCTGTCTGTGAATAGCTCTACCTGGCCTGGCTTGTACCTGCTCCAGGTGGCTGTATTACGTAGGCCAATATGCTTTTATGGTATGTTCTCCCCTGTAATTTTTCTGATCCCTTTCTTCCGCTCCCCCAATGCTGAACTGAAGTGTTTGACGTGTAATGTTTCACTTTAAAATAATAAAAAGTTATTTGACAAAAAAAAAAAAAAAAAATCTAAACAAGACATGGGAAGTCTTGTTTGAATTTGATTGAGCTACTGAGTTCTGTAAACAAAGGGCTTCATTCACCAAAAACTGTAATGCTGCCTGTAGCTATACCTGCTGACTCAGGTGAAGAATGCAAAATGTTAATATCATTATCAATATTTTTTTTTTAATAGATCTTTTCAGTCTTGATTCTAATCAATAAAAAGAAAATAGGTAGAAAACTGCCATACATTCAATTTAGACAGTTGTTAGTCATTGTCAGTGTACTGTACTATATATTGCGACTATTTGTTTTTTGTTGTGTGATTATTGCAAGTTTTTTACTTTTCACACTATTTTTAATTGTTGAGGTATTGCTATGTGCAACTGTAGCTGTATTTTGTCTAGAAATTCTTTCACATATTAAAAATGATGTGCATGCCTGGTATTGTAAATCACTTCAGGTGCACATAATTTACAGTAGCAACGGTGTGATTTTCTATTATGCACATAAATTTGCAATTCATGCATATTTTACATGGGGAAAAAAATGGCGCACCACTCTTTGTGAGCCTCTGATGATTCCTACAAACAACCCAGCACCTTTTATCCCAGCTAGTGTATGGGTTAAGGAACAAACAACAAAAATAAATTATTTTCACTAGATAAATCTTTCATATTTTTCAAAACAACAATATATGGAAGGAGAATTATATAGTTAGAGAACAGGAAGTGCTTGTTACCTGAATGGTCAGTGTTTGCCTATCTTGTCATAATGAATTATAGATCTCCATGCACATTGTTTATCAAGGAGCTGCCAGTATACTTTACTATCAAAGTGTATATAGCAAGATGACGTCTTTCTTAAATATCCTATTAGAGCCAGATCAGTTTTTGGGTGGTGTACTGAGCAACTCTTCATGGATCCAGGAATTTCAGCTGTGACTATGCATCCCAGACAAGTGACAAGTTATTTTCCTAGTTAAGTGTCTTGTCAGATCTGCGCCCATTGAGGTCACTCAATAAAACAGTCATTAACCCATTGAACAGCAAAAGGGTCAATGACAACATCCCACCCAGCTAGGAAGCTACTCCACCTGCTGTTAAAGGTCAGTGCATCCACTGAGCAGACCACCCCTTTAATATGGAATGTCTTTAAAAACGATATCCATTGGTGAGTTATTTTAGAAGGAAATATGCAAGAGCAAACACAGTGCTTTTCTACAAGCATGCATCTGATTCTGGCAGTAAAATCCCGGAGGTGCTTTAAAATGTTAGCCCCTTATTGCTTGAGTGGCACTTTAAAACAGTGCTGAGAATTTTTGTTAAGTAGTTATTAAATAGTCCAAGTACATTATACCCCAATAGTCTTGCTGTGATCAATCTATATTAGGATTAAGGCTTATTTCAGCAGAACAGTAGGTGTGAGGCTTAGTGTGATGACTGGGGTTACAGGGAGGGTTTGTGTGATAGATGGGGTTACGGGGCGGGTAGGTGTGATAGCTGGGGTTAACAGGGGAAGCAATTGTGATGACTGGGGTAACAGGAGAAGTAATTGTGATGGCTGGGGTAACAGGGAGCGTGATTATGATGGCTGGGGTTACAGGGAGGGTTAGTGTGATGGCTGGGGTTACATTGAAGGTAAAAGTTATGGCTGGGGTTACAGGGTGGGTTAGTGTGATGGCTGGGGTTACATTGAGGGTTAATGTGATAGCTGGGGTTACAGGGGAAGTAATTGTTATGGACGGGGTCACAGGGAGGGTAATTACGATGGCTGGGGTTACAGGGAGGGTTAGTGTGATGGCTGGGGTTACATTGAGGGTTAGTGTGATGGCTGGGGTTACATTGAGGGTTAGTGTGATGGCTGGGGTTACATTGAAGGTAAAAGTTATGGCTGGGGTTACAGGGTGGATTAGTGTGATGGCTGGGGTTACATTGAGGGTTAGTGTGATGACTGGGGTTACATTGAGGGTTAGTGTGATGGCTGGGGTTACATTGAGGGCTAGTATGATGGCTGGGGTTACATTGAGGGTTAGTGTGATGGCTGGGGTTACATTGAGGGTTAGTGTGATGGCTGGGGTTACATTGAGGGTTAGTGTGATGGCTGGGGTTACATTGAGGATTAATGTGATGGCTGGGGTTACAGTGAGGGTTAGTGTGATGGCTGGGGTTACATTGAGGATTAGTGTGATGGCTGAGGTTACAGTGAGGGTTAATGAGATGGCTGGGGTTACATTGAGGGTTAGTGTGATGGCTGGGGTTACATTGAGGGTTAGTGTGATGGCTGGGGTTACATTGAGGGTTAGTATGATGGCTGGGGTTACATTGAGGGTTAGTGTGATGGTTGGGGTTACATTGAGGGTTAGTGTGATGGCTGGGGTTACATTGAGGGTTAGTGTAATGGCTGGGGTTACATTGAGGGTTAGTGTGATGGCTGGGGTTACATTGAGGGTTAATGAAATGGCTGGGGTTACATTGAGGGTTAGTGTGATGGCTGGGGTTACATTGAAGGTAAAAGTTATGGCTGGGGTTACAGGGAGGGTTAGTGTGATGGCTGAGGTTACAGGGAGGGTTAGTGTGATGGCTGGGGTTACATTGAGGGTTAATGTGATATCTGGGGTTACAGGGGAAGTAATTGTGATGGACGGGGTCACAGGGAGGGTAATTACGATGGCTGGGGTTACATTGAGGGTTAGTGTGATGGCTGGGGTTACATTGAGGGTTAGTGTGATGGCTGGGGTTACATTGAGGATTAGTGTGATGGCTGAGGTTACAGGGAGGGTTAATGAGATGGCTGGGGTTACAGGGAGGATTAGTGTGATAGCTGGGGTTACAGGGAGGATTAGTGGGATAGCTGGGGTTACAGGGAGGATTAGTGGGATAGCTGGGGTTACAGGGAGGATTAGTGGGATGGCTGGGGTTACAGGTGAGGTAATTGTGATGGGTGGGGTTGCAGGGAGGGTTAGTGTGATTGCTGGGGTTGCAAACAGGGTTAGTGTGAGGGTTTCTGTTGGGGGTCAGTGTTATGCTTACATGGAAGGTTAGTGTGATAGTCAGTGTTTTGGTACAGAGAGGATTAGTGTCAAAGGTTAATTCTGTGGTTCACGCCTATATATTGTGGTGCCTTGATCCAACACGTGTTACACACTTCAACGGACTGCCTAGGCATCAATCAGCCCTTAGTTTAGGATTACAGGGAGGGTTAGTGTTGAGGTTTTGGTTACAGGGAAAGATAGTTTTGGGGTTACAGGAAACATTAGTGTTAAAAGAGTAGATGTGAAAAGGGTGCCTCGGAGGGACTTTAAAGGGGCAGGACAAGTATTTAGTAGGCAATATCTTACTTTAAAACAAATATTTTTATTTTACTTCAAGTAAAATCAAAGGGGTAGTGGTCATATGAGCAAACAGAAGCCCAAATAGTAGAAGGGATATGAATGAATGTGTGGATACAAAAAGCAAAACAGGATGCTAAATACAATAAACACAAAGAGCAAAATACAGGTGAATATTCCCATTCCAACGCGTTTCGAATGTTTCAAACTCTTCCTCAGGGAAATGGATTGTATTAGCCATGCATCTTATGTTGTTTCCTTTTTTTGTAGATTGATATTATATGTTTGCTGATCCATTTCCCTGAGGAAGAGTTTGAAACACTCGAAACGCGTTGGAATAGGAATATTCACCTGTATTTTTCTCTTTGTGTTTATTGTATTTTGCATCCTGTTTTGCTTTTTGTATCCACACATTCATTCATATCCCTTCTACTATTTGGGCTTCTGTTTGCCCATATGACCACTACCCCTTTGATTTTACTTGAAGTAAAATAAAAATATGTGTTTTAAAGTAAGATATTGCCTACTAAATACTTGTCCTTCCCATTTAAAGTCCCTCCGAGGCCCCCTTTTCGCATCTACCATTAACTGGGATGTGGGTCAGGCCATGTTAAAGGAGGGTTAATATTAGGGTTCAGATTACAGGAAGGACTAAGGCAGGGTTAATGAGAGGAGTGGCCAGTTCTGTGTTACTTCAACAGTAGGGACAGTCTTTTAAGTGGTTCTTCTACCAGCTATCATTGGGGTCCTTTAAGAAGTTTCTTGTTTGTCTATTGTATGGATTCTGACCAAATCCTGTTGGGTGGAGCACCCCACTCCCTCAGTAAGTACCTCTCATTAGTGACCACCTGTGTCATGGTGGAGACCTCATGTTCTCCCATATAGAGGAGTATAGCTCCTATGGTTCAGAGAAGCAGGATCTCCTAGTCTATGGATAGTGTAGGACCCACTAATTATGGGGTACTTTGTCACAGTAAGTGGGCTTAAGCACCATATAGCAATATGGAGTGACTAAATCCCCATATTTTTTGATAATGTTTTTTGAAAATGTCTAGGTGTTTTAAAAAAAGCCTTGCTGGAGGTAAATAGTTTTAGTTTTGCATGTGTGTGCTGTAATATTTTGTTCTGTTGTATGGTCTTTACAGCACCATCTTTATGCATTTTTTTAGGGTGTGCCCCCCAAATATCTTGTTTGTCTTTAAGAAGTGTTGGTTCCCTTGTTGGCAGTCCCAATGAACCAGCATGCAGTGTAGTTACTGTTTTAAAGCCATTGTTAGAGGAAAACTTTGCTGAGAGAAATAAAGGGTTATTTTTATTGACCTGTCCTGATCCTAATGTAGTGGATTCAATACTTTCTGATGTATTGTCCTAGAACAAGCACAAAGATTAAATGTAACTGCTATCTGCTTGTTCCATGAATGAGGACTAAAGTCAAAGACAACCAGGCAACACCAATTTTCAGGAGTTCTACAAGGGAAGTCTATATATTTCTTTCCATGGCTACTAGGGCTACCTTTAGGTGTAAGGCTGTGTGTGGCTAGCACTCCAGAAAGGCTAGACATTGTGACTGGTAAATAAATTGACCACAATCCACGCATGGACAATTCCTATGTAGCAGATGTAAAAAACTTTTATTGCCGCTTAAGCTGGTAATACACTGATAGATTTTTGTATGAACATTCTCACGATAAATGTCATCAGTACATTCAATAATACCATCAGAACCTTGGTGATTGAATGACGTTCGAAAGTACTTCAAATTTAGTTTGCTTTTTAGGGCCCTTTCACATGGGCTGTCCAACCAGGTTTGAAGGTGGACCTGACCAGATCTTGCAGTCTCCCCTACGGAGTTGCAGATGTTAGCGGACACATGTCTGCTGACATCCGCCACTGTTCGATCCGATCTTGCCCGCAAAACCCAGACGGATGGTGGTCCTATTTTCCATCCGTCTGGCGGATCGGATCAGATAGGATTGGATGAAAACAGACAGACGGTCTGTTTCCATTCAATTTTGCTATAGTGGAGAGCGGGACTGTGTCCATGTCCGCTCTGCACATCAGAGCGGACAGGACCTGTCATCTGCTTGCTCAGCAGTAGGGATGAGCTTCGTGTTCGAGTCGAACATACGTTCGACTCGAACATTGGCTGTTCGCCCGTTCGGCGAATTACGAACGTTATGGGCATTCGCGCCAATGCACTGCGATGGCACAGTGCATTGCTGGCTCATGATTGGCCAAGCATGCACTGTGACCCCGCATGCTTGGCCAATCACAGCACCGGCAGCGAGGAGAGCCATGATTGGCCACAGGCAGGATGCCTGTGGCCAATCATAGCTCAGGCTGTGTAGTACACACCCCACACTATATAAGGCCGCCAGCGCGGCGGCCTTATGTAGTGTGTTGGCGTCTGTAGCAGTAAGTGGGTGTTCTGTGTACCTTCAACACAGTATACACCGATCGATATCGGACGATTTTTCGTTCTTGCTCTATTGTAGTGGTTGTTGTCTGCGTGCCCTGACCGCAGTATACACTGATATATTCACCTATATAGCTAGCGATATATCTATCTTTTATAATAGAGCTTGCAGTCAGTGTTAGGAGATTGTGCGTGCTGTCTGCGTTCTCTGAACCCAGTATACACTGCTATATCCACCTATATAGCTAACTATCTTGCTCGTTTTAAATAGAGCTTTCAGTCAGTGTTAGGAGATTGTGCGTGCTGTCTGCGTGCTCTGAACCCAGTATGCACCGCTATATCCACCTATATAGCTAACTATCTTGCTCGTTTTAAATAGAGCTTTCAGTCAGTGTTAGGAGATTGTGCGTGCTGTCTGCGTGCTCTGAACGCAGTATACACCGCTATATCCACCTATATAGCTAACTATCTTGCTCGTTTTAAATAGAGCTTGCAGTCAGCGGTAGGAGATTGTGCGTGCTGTCTGTGTGCTCTGAAAAAGACGGACGGCAAAACAAATTATGCAGGGGTGATAACCCTTCCCTATGTTTTCCAAAAAGCTTAAAAATAGTTTTTTTGACTGGAGCTACACTTTAAAAATGTACCAGTTGAAAATTACAAACAGATTCAACTTAACACAACAAACCTACACAGTCCCTGTCTTGTTTGCACTGCCTGTATACTGCTGTTCTGAGTATATAGGGCCTGGGGGCCACACGTATTATCTTTTTTTTATATGGGTACGGGGTTCCCCTTAATATGCGTACAAGACCCAAAGGGGCTGCTAATGGGCAGGGCCCATGCCATTTTTCTCAATGATTTTCAACCATATTGCAGGAACCAGATATAACATTAAAACCGCAAGCAGTTTTAAATTACATTATTTCTGTTAAATGTCATTTTGTGCAGGGACTGTTCTAAACACGGGAAACACGTGGCACTTCACAGGCATACTACAGACACCCCCCAGGCACAATATTTAAAGGAATATTTCACTTTTTTTTTCACTTTAATCGTCATTAAAATCAGTGCTCCCACCAAAATGGCCATTTTTAAAACTTTTTTTTGCATTGACCCATGTCCCCTGGGGCAGGAGCCAGGTCCCCAAACCCTTTTTAGGACAGTATCTTGCATATTAGCCGTTAAAATTAGCACTTTTAATTTCAAACGTTCGAGTCCCATAGACTTCAATGGGGTTCTAACGTTCGTACGAATTCGGGGGCCGTTCGAAAGTTCTGGTGCGAACCGAACCGGGGGGTGTTCGGCTCATCCCTACTCAGCAGGAATCAGAGGAGCGATCCCCCGCTGAGAAAGCGGAATTCATTGCACGGAGGCGCCTGTGTGAAAGGGGCCTAACATTTGATTTTAGGATGAATAGAAAACCACGTAAATTTTGTTCATTCAAGGAAACTTTTCCATCCTGCTTCAATTTTTTATTTTTTTTGTCACTATGGTCGAAACTAACATTGATGCTAGAAAACAAACTTTTTTCTATTAGAAAAACAAACTTTCTGAAAATTTAAATTTTGAATACAATACATACATTTTTATTGATGTATGGCCAGCTTTAGAAAAATAATATTTATCGATGAGAATGATCTGTATGACATTAGGATCATATATGCCGCGTACACATGACTGGTTTTCCAATCGGAATAAACTTTGAAGGTTTTTCCAACGGAGTTCCGACGGAATTCCGCTGAAACTGTCTTGTGTACACACGATCACACCAAAGTCCGATCGTCAAGAACGCGGTGACGTACAACATGTATGACACGACTAGAAAAAGGAAGTTCAATAGCCAGTAGCCAATATCTTCCGTCTTGTACATGCTTCAGAGCATGCGTTGTTTCTGATCCATCAGAACAGCATACAGACGAGCGGTTTTCTCAATAGGAATTGGTTCAGTCATAAATATTTAAAACGTGTTCTATTTCTAGGTCCATCAGAATTTTCGAAAAATAAAAAAAGTCTGATGAAGCCCACACACGATCGGAATATACGATGAAAAGCTTTTCTGTTTGACATTCCCTCGTGTGTACAAGGCATTATACAGCAAAAAAGAGGAGATTATGCTACAGATTCCAAGAACCCTTGTTTTTGTAAAACAGATACACGTTTAACATAAGCTTTTATAGCATTTTCCATCAGGAATGTTAAAATGAGTATTTAATTGCCCTTTAAATCTCAGCAAAAATCGAAAGATTTCTATGAAATTTGGAAATTTTATGGAAATGCAACAGAGTCAATTGGAAAAGTGAAATGAAGGCTCCTGACACTTACAGAAGCTAATTTTCTCGACTACCTGGGACCTATCATTGTGATCCTTAATAGCTTCATTATTTTACCTTTTTTGAACCGAAAGACAGCAAAAAAAAATAAAAAAAATAAAGCAACACTCAAAATTAAAATAAATATAACCTAAATTTTAGTTTATAAATAAATAAAATAGACCTAAAATAAATCCTGTAAATAAAGTAAAAAAAAAGATTTTTTTCAAAGAAAACTTCACCTAAACATTTAACAAAATCACTCTACTACTGCTGCAGTTTTGCTGGAAAACATTGATTTTGGGTGCATCCAGTGATTGCCAATAGGGAGCAGAGAGGGCAGTTTTGGGGAATTTACAACGACCTTCGAGCCCATGAAGACAAGTTTCTGGATTGCACTTGGATGTCTATGAAAAAGGTGAGTTCTGGCTTAGAGTTAGGTTAGGGTTAAAAGTCAGGTTATGGTTAAGAATCTGGTTAGGGTTAAAAGCCAGGTTAGGAATAAGGTTCAAAGTCGGGTTACGGTTAAAAGTCGGGTTACGGTTAAAAGTCGGGTTATGGTTAAGAGTCGGGTTAGGGTTTAGGTTAAATGTCAGTAGGTAATCACCTACTTCTGATTTTAATGACATTTAAGCAGATATAAATTATTATTTATTTTTTTTCAAATTCTTTATTTTCATTTTCACAAGCAATTTAAATGACAGCAGAGCAACCCTGACATTGATGGCACAGAATCAATATTGACAGAAGATGGATGTGCCAATATTATGGGGTGATGTGAGCAAGTTTAGTAACAACTGCCCAAGTAACAAATATGCCCAAAATAGAATGAGAAAGCCTGCTGTGCCTGCGTGAGATCAATGTAAGAAGTGCGCATGCGCAAGCGGATGTTGCACTCGTTCACATGCATTTGTTCACTATGCGGCCAAAATCTTAGTAAATGTTAAGCAACCTACATGCAATTGCACGGGTTGAACGGGCGCACCTCTAAACTTGACACTTTTCTTTTTTCTTTTTTTTTTTACGCTGGTTCACCTTTATGTATTTTTTTTAAGGAGATTTGCACACAGGTCATGTTAGAATGTTACGTTGCCAACATGTGATATGCATCTTGTTAAAATTATGTAAATAGACTCTCGCTCCTCTAGCTCCTCCATAAAATGTACCCTTCTCCCTTTAATGCATATGATTTACTTGGGCTAGCTTTTGCTTTTAAAGGGGGACTCCACCCTCCATTCTCCAATGCTCTTGTCTCCCCCCTCTAACCCCTTGGATTTCCATGGGCTAACTTTTTTGCTTTTAAAGGGGAACTCCACACTCCACTCTATTCTCAAAAGGCTGTGAGCTGCCTTCACCAATCCAAACCACATCCTTTTTCAGAGCATACAACAGGGCCAGCTAGGAAAGGGGTGAGAAGAGCAATCGCCCCAAATGCCTCCTGAACCATACAAGGCCACATGCACTCAACATAGCTGGCTGCCTTTGGGGCATGTTGGGCTCAGCCCAATACCAGCCACAAAGCACCTTGTACCCACTAGTTTAAAGGGGGTTTTCCACATTCCGTAAAACCCAGTCTGCAGCTCCCCACAACCCCAGCCCTGGGTTCTGTGGAAGAGGCCCTTGTCCCACTGAATATGGGAACAAGATGGTTGACTTTTGGGGTGCCCGAGCCCCTCCTGCCCCCAAGCATCTACCCCCCTTTCATGGGCTGGCTTGCTGTGTGTTTGGCTAGGGGTTTGTCAGTGTGTGGGAGGGGCCCAATATTTTTTATTTTGGGATGGTATTTTTCACGTGGGGGGGTTCTCATTTTAAGCTTTAACTGACCCAAATGGCCTTGTATGTATTGGGGGGGCAAGCTATTTTTTGTTTTGATTTAAAATCTTGCAGCTACAATGTAGATTTGTACGTTTTCTCTAAAGCCGTACATCTTTGAAGCAGCATTTTGGATAAATGCTACAGATGTACCACTTTACAGTAAACCCCCCAAATTTCTAGCTTTTAACCACTTCCCGCCCAATGTACGTCCAAGGACGTCCTTGACTTTCTGGGGGTATATCTGAATGATGCCTGAGGTTACAGACATCATTCAGATATCAGCATTTTCAGCCGGCGATTCCATCGGTGAGTCGGTCACAGGATCTGCTGGCCCCCGGATGATACCATAGAGATTTCCGGTGGACCAGATGGTCCCGGAGTCTCTATGATTGTTCGGAGGCCGGGTGCGATGTTATGACGTCACGCCCGGCCTCTGCATTCAAAATAACGGCGCCAATTTGGCTGGGAAGCCGGGATCGTTTTTTTTTTTTTTTTTTTTTTTTTTTTTTTAGGCTTCCCAGCCTAGAGGTGTGATATTATTGACCCCATATCTCACTGTAAAATTACAAGGGATGTTTACATTCCTTGTAATAGGAATAAAAGTAATCAAATTTATTTATTTTTTTAAGTGTCAAACAAAAAAAAAAAAGGAAAATTAACAATAAAAAAAAAATTAAAGCGCCCTTGTCTCCATGAGCTCGTACGCAGAAGCGAACGCATACGTAAGTCCCGCCCACATATGAAAATGGTGTGCAAACCACACATGTGAGGTATCGCCGCGAACATTAGAGCGAGAGCAATAATTCTAGCCCTAGACCTCCTCTGTAATGCAAAACATGTAACCAGTAAAAAAAATTAAAGCGTCGCCTATGGGGATTTTTAAATATCTAATTTTGGCGCCATTCCACGAGCGCGTGCAATTTTTAAGCGTGACATGTTTGGTATCTATTTACTTGGTGTATCTTCATCTATCACATTCTGCAAAAAAATTGGGATAACTTTACTGTTTTTTTTGTTTTTTTTAAGCATGTTTTTTTTCTGAAAAAAAATGTGTTCGAAAAATTGCTGCGCAAATACCGTGCAAGATAAAAATTTGCAACAACCGCCATTGTATTCTCTAGGGTCTTTGCTAAAAAAACATATATAATGTTTGGGGGTTCTATGTAATTTTCTAGCAAAAAAATTATGAATTTTACATGTAGGAGAGAAATGTCAGAATTGGCCTGGATGCAAAGTGGTTAAGCAATTTAGCATTTTTAAAGGCACTTCTCCTTGTTTCATTTTTGGGATTGTCCAAATTGGTAACATTGATATATTTCCCTCAGAGTGGGACCTGGGCCCCCATACCCATTTTAAGGCCAATAACTAGAATATAAGCCAGCCAAGTGGGGAATCGCAAAATGAACCAAAAATATGAATTCATTGAGTTTAGAAACACTTCTCTGTTCTTTGTAATGTATTGAAAGATTTGGGTAAAAAAAAACATTTCAAAGATATATTAGAAGTGATAGGAATGAGATTAGCATCAAAAGGGTTAATTAACTGAGTACACCTACTAATTGCCTAACAAGACACATCCAATAAGATTAAATTAACCAATTGTATTGGGCGTGCGCTATTATCAATGAGAAAACCACAGTTATCCTAGCGCCAGTTGCAATTGATGTGGGTATTTATTATTGTTATTTGCACTTCACTGTGCGCCGGTTCGCACGTTCAATTAATGACTTTTCCGGTGCACCAATTAATGTATGAACTGGTGCAGTGCCTTCTTAGTAAATCACCCCCATAGTGTACCCATATACTTCACATTTAACTGTATTTAACGGTATTACTTCACATTTAAATTGTATTTAGAATAGTAAACATAATTAGGGAATACATACAAAAACACTGTAGGGTCTCTTTGAATTTTTGGCCTAATTTACGTTCTAATTTACAACTAATTTACCAATTTTACCGATTTAGACCTTTTTCCAGTCATGCATCTAAATACATCTGACAAAATATGTACATATGGAATGGAGTGAAAAATGACTGCTTTGATGAGGAGGAGAAACAAATCATAATGCACTTCTTCCTTACTAGAAACATGTAATAAGTTGTGGGTTATTTAGAACTCAAGGCTTATCACTATAAGGGTTTCTTCTTTCTGAATCACCTTCAGCTGTTAAACATAATTACGTCAGGAATGTAATTATAAAGCAAGCACCCTCTACAAGTGAATCACAATTAGAAGGTATAGGCAGTGCTGTAATTAAAGTATAGAGAAATCAGGAATCTACTTAAAGGGAACCCCAAATCAGGGCTGAATCTTTGCCTGAATTCAGTCCTGAAACAGAGCCAAAGACGCACAGCGCTTCTGTGCAAGCCGCTCCACAGCCGCAACGGAGATATGTGAACTAGCTCCATAGAGAGTCGGTCACAATCTCCTGTCTATTGGATGTGGGGAAATCTGCATCCAATTTGCATAGGTGTGAACCCAGTCTCAGTAACTTTAGATGTTTGAATGAATAAATTCCTGAAAAGTACACAACTTTTATTACAGTGTAATTTTTTTGCAAACATCTGTTCCTTCTATTAAAATGCATGATGCCATTAGCTCAAAGCAGCTGCTTCTAGGCTAGTATCTCATTCCAAGAAGTAGATTCTGAATCTGAATGACGACTGAACATAGATGATGCCGTCATCCTAATAAGGAAAATATAATGAAGGCATTGTCAGGGGGAGTTCTGTGATCTCTGTGGAAAGTAATAAAAACCTGGAAGTGTAAGCCCTTGTACACACGGTCGGAGATTCCGACGGAATGTGTCCGATCGGACCGTTTTGTCGGATATTCCAACTGTGTGTTGTCTCCATCGGACTGTTTCCGTCGGAGTATCCGTCGGACCAAGTTTTCCAACTTGTTGGTAACATTTTCCGACAAAATGCTCCGATCATGTGTAGAGAATTCTGATCGGACAAAGTGCCACGCATGCTCAGATCAAATTCCTACACCAAAGCTATTGGCTACTAGCGTGAACGTAGTCCTGTCGTAACGAAATAACGTCATCACGTTGGATTTTCGACAACTTTGTTTGACCGTGTGTATGCAACAGTTTCGGACAAAATCCGTCGGACAAAATCCGACGGACAGAATCCGACGGATTTGGTTGTCGGAATCTCCGACCGTGTGTACAAGGGCTTACACTTACACATTAGCATGCATACAATTAACATCGAAAAATACACTCACCAACCACTTTATTAGGTACACATGTTCAATTGCTTGGTAACACAAATTACTAATGAGCCAATGACATGGCAGCAATTCAATGCATTTAGGCATCTAGACGTGGAGAAGATGACCTGCTGAAGTTAAAACCAAGCATCAGAATGGGAAAGAAGGGGGATTTAAGTGACTTTGAACGTGGCATGGGTCTTGGTTCACGCACAACCATCTCCCGGGTTTACAGAGAATGGTCTAAAAAAGAGATAAAAATATGCAGTGAGCGGCAGTTGTGTGGATGAAAATGCCTTGTTGATGTCAGAGGAGAATGGGCAAACTGGTTCAAGATGATAGAAAGGCAACAGTAAGTCAAATAACCACTTGTTACAACCAAGGTATGCCGAATACCATCTATTGGTATTAAATACTGAGGCTACAGATTGCGCAGGCTTACCAAAAATTAGACAATAGAAGATTGGAAAAATGTTGCCTGGTCTGAGTCTCGATTTCAGCTGCGACATTCAGATGGTAGGGTCAGAATTTGGCATCTGAAAGCATGGATGTAATGGTGTGGGTGATATTTTCATGGCACACTTTGGGCCACTTAGTACCAATTGAGCATCGTTTAAACACCACAGACTACCCGAGTATTGTTGTTGACCATGTCCATCCCTTTATAACTACAGTGTACACATCTTCTGATGGCTCCTTCCAGCAGGATCATGCACCATGTCACAAAACTCAAATCATCTCACCACTGGTTTCTTGAACATGACAAAGTGGTCACTGTACTCCAATGGCCTCAACAGTCACCAGATCTCAATCCAATAGAGCACCTTTGAGATGTGGTGGAACGGGAGATGCGTGGGGAATGTTTCCAACACCTTGTTGAATCTATGCCATGAAGAATTAAGGCAGTACTGAAGGCAAAAATGGGTCCAACTCGGTATTAGCAAGGTGTACCTATTAAAGTAGCTGGGGAGTGTATATATCTGATGCTTAGTCCCCTTTAATCTGAATTCTGGAATAAGAAAATATTGTCTAAAGAGCCATGTGTATTCTTTCTTGAATCTTGGTGTGCTTTGCGTTTTTCTTTCAGATCTGTGCAGTAATCCAGTGTGAAACCTTTAATAAAGACCAATCACTGCTGCTCTTTCTCTTATGGAAGGTGAGCGGTCTTATCTCTACCCCCTCCGGTACTCCTCTGCAGGCAACCTGTAGTGGGTGGAGCCTTCTGGACCTCACCCACAACTCTGCTATGTGCACAGAGAATGTACACTACAGTCATGATGTCATTGCTATGTTTACAAGGTAATATATGGGGTTGCAAAGACATTTGTTGCTCACAAAGTCCTTTGTGACTTTCGGGGAATATACGTAACCACTTGTCGATCGCCCGCCGTCGTTATACATCGGCTGTTTGAAGTAGAATATCGTTGTTATGGCAGCAGCTAGCTGCCATAACCTCGGTATCCACTTCTTCAGTTGGCGGTCAGCTTTCAGATAAAAGTGGTCTCAGTGGCGAATTCACCGTGACATCACTTTTATCGATGGTGGGAGAGGCCCACCCCTTTCGTCGTGCTCCGGTGCCCTGCACTGCTTTCTGGAGCTGAAGGCAGCAGCGGAGGTGATTGGACCTTCTCCCTGTGTGGTATGGAGCTGAGTGAGGGGAAGATGGCCCCCACCTGGCTCCATGACATTGCAGGGCGGAAGCAATGTCAAAACGTCACTTCCGCCCATAGCTCTTAAAGGGACATTTTAAGAGCTGGTGAGTAGTGTCCGCATATGTAAACGGTGTTCAAACCACACATGTGAGGTATCACCACGATCGCTAGAGCGAAAGCAATAATTCTAGCCCTAGTCCTCTGTAACTCAAAACATGCAACATGTAGAATTTTTTTAAACATCCCCTATGGAGATTTTTATGGGTAAAAGTTTGTCACCATTCCACGAGCGGCGCAATTTTGAAGCATGACATGTTGGGTATTAATTTACTTGGCGTAACTTCATCTTTCACAATATAAAAAAAAAAAAATGGGCTAACTTTACTGCTGTCTTATTTTTTTAATCAAAAAAGTGTATTTTTTCCAAAAAAAAGTATGGTTGTAAGACTGCTGGGCAAATACAATGAGACAGAAAGTATTGCAACAACCGTCATTTTATTCTCTAGGGTGTTAGAAAAAAATATATAATGTTTGGGGTTTCGAAGTAATTTTCTAGCAAAAAAAAAGTGTTTTAAACCAGTAAACACCAAATCTCAAAACGAGGCTCTGTCCTTAAGTGGTTAAATGAGAGTTTTTGTGCCCGAAGTTTAGCTTTAAGAGTTGAAGACATCATCTCATGTCTATGGAGGCAGGAAAATGCTGTGTCACTTGTAAAATAAAAATAGAATTTTCTTGTCCCGCTTTAGATGAATTTTTTAATGCAAAAGAATGGTTCATCCACATTTTTATATCCCTGTGATCTCTCCTCCCCATAATTTGATGTATCTGTTTATGAAGCTCGGGAACAGAACATCTTGTGTACAAGAACCAGGACAATCCCCGAGGCTTTCTGTAAAAATAGATCCTGAAATAATGTCATTGTGGGTTGGGTTGTATGATGTCATATAGAAAATATTCAAAAATATGTTTTTTTATTTTGTGCAGTTCATGTGTATTCAAGAGGTGAGGCAGTCCCCTGAGGACCTAAGGTCTGGTTGTAAGTGAAACTTCGTTCCTACATCACAAATTGGAGACAATTTTCTACTTCATTGATATGAAAAAAACCTCTTTAATGGGCAAATTATTATTTTGCAATGTGGGCCATTTGTGTGGACTTTCAAGTCAATACCAAGAAGGCGCATAACTACAATTTTTGAGGCCCTATAAAAAATGTTATATGACTTGAGCAAGCTCAAATGGGGCTATGTGACCACCCCATGGTATCAAACTATCACGCTGGAGAAGGAGACTGAATCACCCGCTCAGTGCTCACTGTAAAGCACATTTCACTTCGCTCCTGGCAGCTGAATGGAAAGGGGCAGGAGCAAGGAAAAGTGAGTGCATGCTGCTGGGAAGAGAGGGGCAGTTAAAGTGTCACTAAACCCCCATCATAAAAAAACTATCAAATGTTGTATTACATGCTGTTCATACCCACTCACTCACTGTGAGATTTGTTTTCTGTAAATCTGCAAAAACCCTAGTTGATCATGCTGCTCTCTATCTTCCTCTTCTATCCATGTCCCCAGTTCAGCTAAGGATTTTGCAGAGCAGTGTTGGCACCTCTGCACATGCTCAGTTTTCAGTGAGTTTCTATGCAGAGCATTTCCTCCCTATCACATCTGAGCAGCTCATGTGACTATAGTCACACATGTGGGTATATACACAGTGGTAAATGACAGCCCACTCCCTCCCTTTTCCTCCATGCCCACTTACCAGCTAAACACAATGGGGGTGGGATGTTACATGTAGATTGGGGGAGGCTTCGCCATTCCTAAGACAGGCTGGAGGTGTGTAACTGTTGGAAAAGCAACCGCAAGTAGCTTTTTGTATTGTGAACAATATATATGCATTATATCTTTCTATCCAGCAGGTGGCACTGCAGTATTATATTGTGTGTCTATGATAATGTAATGAGAGGAAGTGGTTTGTCTCACTATATTCTTGTATATTCCTTTTTCTTGTTCCATGGTAAAGGCATGCAGTAAGATATGTAGCACTAACCCCCGAAGGAGCTGCTGGTTATTTTTGGGCTTACCATTACCTCCACTTCTCCTTGTTGCACATCTAGGGGATGTCCCGTGGTAGGTGACCCAGTAACTTGAGACTGACAATAGATCCACTTGAATGGATTTTATTTGCAAACTTCAACCATTGAACACTCTTTTAACTTGGGATCAGAGAGTTGGAAAGGAATTTAGGTACTCTCAATGTCAAAGTCTATAAACGATAAAGAACTTGCTTACTTTGAGTGCATCCAGAGAATAGCCATTCGCAGCTGGATGAACACTCAGGTTGGACAGTCCCTCTCTCACAAGGCCTAGCAGCCAACAAGGTGTTTATTCAGGAACAAAGTCTTTGTCACCGAAGTTGTTGCAGAACACATAGGAAACTAAGCTCTAGAACACTTGTAGGATACCTGGATCTTTCAGCCCACTCGGCGATATCAACAAGACCGGATTCTCTCGGTTACTTCAGCCCTTCCAGGCTCTTGTTAAGAAAACCAAACTCACACGCGGTTCTTCTAAAGAGTCCTCCCCTGGAATGCTCGAAGTTCAATGGGTCTCTCCCAGACCGGAGACGGCATCCATCCACCTCAGAATCCTCCTCTAGTTTCCATGCCTTGGGCTAGCCAGCCCCGAGGCATCAAAGTTGGGTGGAACCACACCCCAGGCCATAGCCTTCCTGGGGGCTGGTCAGGAGGACCAGGACCAAGTAATCAGCACCTCATACTGGACCGGAACCCCTGAACCATGTGACGTCCGTATCTTAAATACCCTCTCCCAGAGGGCACAGTGAGAGGGCCACTTACCCTGACCTGTCTCAGAGAAAGAGTAACTTAAGCGCCTGACCAGGCCATAGTTACACACCTGCCACCAGAGACAGTGCCCCCCGCGGCCAGGCTGAACTTCTTACAGTCCAGTCAGACTGATACAGAAGTCAAATTTAGACAAATAGACCCAAACCAAACTGTAGTTTGGGTAAAGTTTTAACTTTGAAAAACATAGCGCATGCTCTTCAGGAGCCCGGCGCTACAGATATATAAAGGCATGCTGTAAGATAAGGCTCCCCTGTGCAAGTAGCCAGAAGCGTTAAGGAAAATAGGGGGCACTCGTGCATCGCGTCACTGGGGAGCTGATGCACGTGCCTGTATAAACACACACATGCCCGTTCTGGCAGGGGAGAGGAGACAGGTCGTGTATACCTAGTATATAATAACATCAATCGGTCTCCTCCCCCAGGCAGTCCCATCCCTCCTACAGTTAGAACACACCGAGGGAACACATTTAACCACTTGATTGCCCCCTAGTGTTAACCCCCTTCCCTGCCATTTATACAGTAATTGATGGCTATTTTTTTTTCACCCCCTTCCTGCCCAGGCCATTTTTCATCTTTCAGAGCTGTCGCACTTTGACAATGGTTATGAACTAATGTTCTCATATGAAATTCTTATTTTCACACAAATATAGCTTTCTTTTGGTGGTATTTAATCACTGCTGTGTTTTTATTTTTTGCTAAACAAATGAAAAAAAGACCAAAAATTTGGGTTTCTGTTTTTCTCCTTTATTCATGTGCACTGATGAAGCTGCACTGATGGTCACTGATAGGCTGAACTTATGAGGCTCCACCGAATGGCACTGATGAGGATGCACTGAAGAGCTGCACTAATTGGTACTGATGAGGATGCACTGATATACTGATATACAGCTCATGGGCACTGATAGACGGCACTGGTGGACACTGATTGGCAGCACTGATTGGCAGCACTGATGAGGAGTCACTGATTGACAACACTGATGGGCACTGATTGGCAGCATTGATGTGCCCTGTTGGGGCTGCATGGATAATCAGGACACAATGGCCTGATTATCAGTGTAGATGTTCCCTTTACCACTGGCCAGTTACTGGCTCTCCTCAAGCTGTGACAACGCAAGGATAGGAATGCCGATAACTGGCAAGTGTGTTTACGTTGTGATCAGCTGTGGTTGGACACAGCTGATCACATGGTAAAGGCTCGCTGTGATTGGCTATTTACCCCAATCTATGATCAGCTGCGTCTGAAGGACACAGCAATCACAGCGTGCCCTGGATGCACGCCACAGCGGAGACGCCCTTCCAGAACTGGACGACACGATGTAGCCTTCATTTGGTTATAATGCGGTCGGCAGGTGGTTAACCACTTCCCGCCCAACATGTAACCAGTAAAAAAATTTAAAGGGTTGCCTATGGGGATTTTTAAATACCAAAGTTTGGCGCCATTCCACGAGCGCATGCAATTTTGAAGCATGACATGTTGGGTATCTATTTACTCGGCGTATCTTCATCTATAACATTATGCAAAATAATTGGGCTAACTTTACTGTTTTGTTTTTCTTTAAGCATGAAACTGTTTTTTTTCGAAAAATTGCTGCACAAATACCGTGCGAGATAAAAAGTTGCAACAACCACCATTGTATTCTCTAGGGTCTTTGCTAAAAAAAAAATATAATGTTTGGGGGTTCTATGTAATTTTATAGCAAAAGAATTATGAATTTTACATGTAGGAGAGAAATGTCAGAATTGGCCTGGATGCGAAGTGGTTAAAACAGCCTTTTGACATGAATTATTTATTTTTATTCTGTATTCCAGGCTGTTTTTTGTTTTTGTTTTTTTGAACATGTGACCATTACAGTGCTGTCATGCCATCATCCATATACAGAAATAGAAGGAACAATGTAAATGAAACGGTATATGTTTAGTATCACTTTAAGCGACTCTTTTACTTTGCCCTGCATGGCATGGGCATAGGAAAGGGACATTTTAAGGTAAGCCAAAAACTAAACTAATCCTAAAAATAAAGCCTCCAATTAACATGGCCTAATTATAAGAGAAGTTAATTTATTATGAGATAAATTGGATGCAGAGTTAAAAAAGTTGTTTAGGTCATCCAGAAACGATCCCCATCTGTATGTTGGCAGTAGTGCCGAATGTCCACCCATCTGCATGTATGTCTGAGTCAGGGAAAGATTGGGCCTTCCAAGCTGAAATTTAATAGGGTTTTTGTTTGTTTGTTTGTTTTTTGCTAGATATGCAGTCGAAATATTGAAATATTAAATGTTCTACCTGACGAAGGATTTGTGATACTGGTAAGCCAATCTTGTGATTGACAATTCCAATTCCTGCCCACTGCACAGGCAGACAGATGACATGCCTACAGTATCTGCTAGTTCAGCTTTGTGGATGCCTATGTCATCGCTCCACCTCAAGTCTGCTCATTAGATAATAAATCATGTCCAACGAAAAGGGATCTGAACCAGAAATCAAGAACGCAGACGCAGGAGAAATTGATGATAAACTAGGAAGCAGTATAGGGATCTAACAATCGTTTAAGCAGATGAAACACATTAACATTTAAGATTTTAACTCTGCATTTAGCAGTTTGCATGGAATTATATTTTAAAGCATATATAAACCCCAAAACAAAAATTTTATATATTGCAGCTTAATGCCCTGTACACACTGCCAGACTTTCTGACGGAAAATGTCAGATCCGATCTTGTTGACGCAAAATCCAATTGTGTGTGAGCTCCATTGGATTTTTTCCGTCTGAATTTCCGACACACAAAGTTTGAGAGCAGGATCTAAAATTTTCCGACAACAAAATCCGATCGTTTAAATTCCGTGTATAGACAATTCCGACGGACAAAAGTGCCACGCATGCTCAGAATAAATTACGAGATGAAAGATATTGGCTACTGCCCTCTTTACAGTCCTGTCGTACGTGTTCTACGTCACCGTGTTCTGAACGATCAGATTTTCCGACAACTTTGTGCGACCGTGTGTATGCAAGACAAGTTTGGGCCAAAATCCATCGGAAAAAATCAGTTTCCGTTCATTTTCCTTTCATTCTGCCAGTAACACATTTCTAGTGTGCAGATGAAAATGCACAAGTCAACCAGGACCACAGAAGCAGGATAGGACTACATGACTCCACCCTCTTGTTTCTCAATGATTTAAGCTGGACATAGATGGATTGAAATTTGACCAGTTCTGTGGGGACGGTCCAAAATTTGATCCATCTATGGTCACTCCCATTAGAGAGAAGTCAATCTAAATCTTTAAGCCTCTTGAAAGGGACTGTTAAATTTTTGTTTGAGCAGAATCCGCAGCCAATTGGCTGCAGCGCTGATCAGTTTATCCTGACAACGATGGAGTCCCTGCTGTCAGAATACAATTGTGCAGCAGGTAGGATTGCTCCATCCACCATCAATTGTGTATGGATGGAGGATTTTTTTTTATTTTTTTTTTATTCTGCCTGCTGGCTGATCAAAAACATAAGTATTCAGGCATGGGCAGCTTTACAGATAGCTGAGAAAACTAATAACAGTCAGCCCAGACAGAGCACATGAAGTTATCTGCTCAAAAGACTAATGCCGCGTACACACGAGCGGACTGTATGGCGTACTTAGTCCGTCATACAATCCGACGGACTGTCCGTCATACTTTCGACTGAACGGACTTGACCACACACGGATGCACAAACAGTCCGTCGAAAGCTTGCGCGATGACGTGTACAGCACGTACGACGGGACTAGAAATAGGAAGTCCAATACACAGCAAAGCACCTTTCCGCCGTGTAAATCCTTTCTGAGCATGCGCCATTCTTAGTCCGTCGAACTAGCCTACTGACGAGCGGATTGTCCGGTGAAACCAAAGTACGACGGACAGAATTTCGAAAAATCCGAAATACTTAGTACGCCAGACTGCACGCTGAAAAAGTCCGCTGAAGCCCACACACGAGCGGACTGTCTGCTGAAATGTGTTTCGATGGACTAAGTACGCCATACAGTCTGCCCGTGTGTACGCGGCATAAGACCATAGATACCAACGAAAAAAACTTGATTCCTCCATCCACATACAGGATCCTCCCCACTGAGCTGTTGTATTCTCACAGCGGGGAGACTTCCCCTCCATCAGAATACACAATAAGTTTTGTAGGGTATAGCCTGCAGCACTGATCAAGTGGGGAAAATCTAGCAGCTTGATTATATAGAAGTCAATCGGTAGATAAACTTCCGTACAACCCCAGTGCCCATACATGGATCAAAATTAGGCCTGTTCCTGCTGAACCAGCCAAATTTCAAAGATATGTATAAAACAAAAGGGTTTCCATGGTATGTTTAACAGACCAAAACGGGTCAAATAAGAAAAGTTTATTGTTAGGGTTTACATACACTTTAACTACTTTTCACCCAGCCACTGCACATAAACAGCTGGGTGGGTGCTTCCTCACTTCTCAGTGGACGTTCCTGAGCGTCTTTAAGAAGGAGCGAGACAGCGCAGCGGCATGCCCGCGCAGCCGTACGTTCCCGGTGCGCTGTCCCCTGGACAGGCCGAATCTGGGATTGACAGGAGGGCTCTGTGTTTTTCCCTCCTGATCACATGAGGGGTGTGTACAATTACAGCCATCATGTAATGTAAACAGAGAGCCTTTGCCAGGCGATTAGTTCTGCTTCTCCTCACACAGAATCAGTGAGGAGAAGGAGAGCAGATATGCGAGCTGGGGATCAGTGTATATGAGCTGTTTTTTTACAGCTTTTTAGACACTGATCACCCAGCTAGTGTCCCCAAACAGTGAAAAACACCAACACCTGTCCCAATAAACACACTGAATATCTGTCCGTGATCATCTGTGCACATTTGTCTGTGATCATCTGTGCACATTTGTCCGTGATCATCTGGCACATCTGTCTGTGATCATCTGGAGCACATTTGTCCATGATCATCTGCGCACAAATGGCGCACATCTGTCTGTGATCATCTGCCTCATCTGTCCATGATCATCTATGCACATCTGTCCGTGATCATCTGTGCACATCTGTCCATGATTATCTGCACAAATCTGTCCATGATCATCTGGCACATCTGTCTGTGATCATTTGCCTCATCTGTCCATGATCATCTGCCACATCTGTCTGTGATCATCGGGCACATCTGTCCATGTTCATCTGTGTACATCTGTTCGTGAGCATCTGGCACATCGGTCCGTGATCTTCTATGTACATCTGGTGCACATCTGTCCATGATCATCCGCCACATCTGTCCATTTTCATCTGCACACATCTGTCTGTGATCATCTGGCACATCTGTCCATGATTATCTGGCACAGCTGTCTGTGATCATCTGCGGACATTTGGTGCATATCTGCCGTGATCATCTGCCACATCTTTCCGTGATCATCTGCCACATCTAATTCCATTGTCCTTGTTTTCCAAGGCATTCAAAAAATGGATAGGTACTCAAGAAACGAAATGTGTAATTTATGTCTTTAGAATGCCTGACGGGGCAACTTGAATTTTGGGCCTCTGTATGTGGCCAGGCTTTGTAAAAGTCTCACACATGTGGTATCGCCATATTCGAGAGGAGTAGCAGAATGTATTTTGGGGTGCAATTTTTGCTATATACTTGCTATGTGTTAGAAAAATCGTATAAATTGACAACTTTTGGAAAAAAAAAAGTTTTCACTTTCCACATTTTCCATAAACTTGTGGGGAAAAAATGACTTGTTCAAAAGACTCATTATGCCTCATAGAATACACATTGGGGTGTTTTCTTTCCAAAATTGGGTCATTTTTTAGGTATTCCATTGTTTTGGTGCTCTAGGGCCTTCAAAAAAATGTTGTTAATATTTAAACTTATTGTTGTAGGAGCATATTTACTTTATTTTTGCCTAAAACAACTTCAAAGGTTGAAGAAAGATTCTATGATCTTGTTAATGTGAGACAATATTACCCTTTCTTTCTTTTCTAAAGAAATATATTTAGCAGTTATAACTTCAATGAATATCAAATGTGTATTCTGACTGTATTTTATGTATGTAAATGTGTTTTGTTATTTGTATAAAGTTTAAGAAAATCAATAAAAATATGTTGGAACGACAAAAATGTGATAGGTAGTCGGGAAAACGAAATGTGTAATTTATGTCCCTAGAACACTTGATGGTGCTCCCTGAATGTTGGGCCTCTGTATGTGGCCAGGCTGTGGAAAAGTCTCACACATGTGGTATCGCCGTACTCAGGAGGAGCAGCAGAATATATTTTTGGATGTAATTGCAAGTTTATCTATGCCACGTGTGAGAAATAGTTTGTTAATATGGCAATTTTGTGGGGGGAAAAAAATCTTAATTTTCCAAACTATTGTGGGCAAAAAATAGTAACATCAAAAAACTCACTATTGGGGTTATTTACTAAAGGCAAATCCACTTTGCACTGGAAGTGCACTTGGAAGTGCAATCGCTCTAAAGCCTCATACACACGATAGGACTTTGTACAAACTTTCCCTTGGATTTTGTACAAAGGGCGTCGGCCTTGAACTTGTATTGCATACACACAGCAGGACTTTTTCAGCCAACTTTCACCAAATCATGTGGTTTTTCTGCTCTTTACCGCCACCTTTGGTCAACTTCTGTATTGTTGTCTGATTTTTTGCATTGGTTCTGAGCATGCCTGTTTGTACTTTGTACAAAAGTCCTATGGTTTTCTGTACACACGATCAGACTTTGCTCCATCGGACTTTTGTTGCCAGAAAGTTTGTCCGTTTGCACAGCCAACAAAAGTCCAATGAAAACCAAAAAAGTTTGTCCGATGGAGCGTGCACACGGTCGGATGTTGCTCCAAAACAGCTAATTTGCATGTTTGTTGTCAAAAAGTCTGATCGTGTGTATGGGCCTTAAATCTAAGGGGTAGATCTGAAATGAGTGGAAGCTCTGCTGATTTTATCATCCAATCATGTGCAAGCTAAATGCTGTTTTTTATTTTCCTTGCATGTCTACAGCGACTTTACTTCGAAGTACTCTTTAAATGCACTTTCAAGTGTACTTGCAGTGCAAAGTGGATTTTCTTTTAGTAAATAACCCCCAATGCCTCTTACTAAATACCTTGCACTGTCATCTTTAAAAAAAAAAGGGGTCATTTGGGGGGGTATCTATTTTCCTGACATTTTAGTGCCTCAAGAAATGAGATAGGCCGTTGGTACATCAGGATTAATACATTTTAAATGATACATAGAATAGCTTGTAGACTCTAACTTTCACACAAACCTATTATCACACACTTATCGGGATTTGTTTTTACCAAGGACATGTAGCAGAATACATTCTGGCCTAAATTTATGGTGACATTTGATTTTATTGGATTTCTTTAAAAACAGAAAGTAAAAAATATTAGTTTTTTTTTTCAAAAAAGTTTTTCGCTTATATCGCAAAAAATAAACCCAGTGGTGATTAAATACCACCAAAAGAAAATTCTATTTGGGTACATCGTTGCATGACTGAGTAAATGTTATTGAACGTGCGAGAGCACGGAAAGCTGAAAATTGGTCTGGGAAGGAAGGGGGTGAAACTACAAAGTATTGAGGTGGTTAAATGACTTTCCAATTTGCTGTTTCTGCTTTACATGAATGATGTACTTTGAATAGAACTTTCTGTTATTAATAATAATAATAATAATAATAATAATAATAGTAATAATAATGTTAATGCATTTTAATTAAATATCCTCAATGGAAGATTTATACATATTGCTAGTATTTAATCCTATGAAGCCTGAGGACTGCCATCATTTGTCCATGTCATGTACAGTTCACCAGGCGTTTATTGCGTCTCTGTGTCCCCAACAGAACAGCTGAGCCAACCTGGTGAGGTCAGGGTGAGAGGACATCATGAATGGAGTGATTTGCTAGAATACAGCAGGTGTTCTGGATCACAGAGACTTACCATTCCTAGTTTTATGGCTGGCGCTGTCTACTTCCATGTGCTTGCAGCATTACCACCTGATGGGGGAATTTATATGAGACTTTCTGGGGTCACAAGTTTAAATTCCATCAGATGCCATTATGTCCTTTAACCCTTTAACTGCATATCTACAATTAGAGCCAACCTCGTCACTTGAGTCACGGGCATGTGATGAATTTTTCTACAAATTGATTCTACAAATGTTTAGTGAATTTTCAATATTATGTGTATTTTATTCAAGCAAGAAAAAGGTACTCCTTTTTTAACAATAACGTGAGATGATAATGGTAATATGTGTCCTAATCATCTATGAGAAGTGTATCTTTTATGATAGTCCCAGTTTAGTGGGTTTGATAGTTGAAAGGGCTAAAGCCCTGGTGCCCACACTAATCACCTCCTTCTGTTGAGCAGAGGGTACACCGGTAGGAACTGGCCAATTTCTGGGCCATGTATACACTGCTTTAAGGGTAATTCCACTTTTGTGTGGGGGAAAAAAATGACAAAAAAATGATATATATATATATATATATAAATATATGTGTGTGTATATATATATATATATATATATATATATATATATATATATATATATTATGTATATATATATATATATATATATATATATCTATATATATATATATATATATATATATATATATATATATATATATACATACATATATACACCATATACAATTGAGATACAAGTTATATTGTAAGTGAATGTTATTAAAAATGACCTTTCCTTTTCAATCTGCAGCTCTGTAATTTTCTGTAAAATGCAATGCAGTATGGCTACCTGGAAATATTCTGTACACAGATGGTGCATGGTACACCTCCCAGAAACATGATTTCCTGCTTGTGTGATTGGCTCACTGATTTTCCCAGAAGTCTGCACTGAGATAAAAGTCAGATTTTTGGGCATCCCCTACAACAAAAATATAATTTTTGGTAAAATACTCCAAATATAAAATCATGTCTAAAGGGATGCAGAAAGGAGGAGGAACGAAACATGTAAACAAGGTATCACCCCCTTATGCACCATATGCTGTTTCATCTGGGCTCTGCTTTTATTTCCCCACTGGGGGACCGGTTGGTGTTCAGGACATTGCTGAGCTGATCTTGGGCTGCTTTCACACAGAGGCATCCATAGTTTTTGCAGAGGTTTTTGGCTGCTAGTGGGGCGCTTTTAACCCCCGCTAGTGGCTGAAAAAGGGTTAAAACCACCCACAAAGCGCCGCTGCTTTAGACCCAGTCATGTTACTGACCTGTTGCCAAATACCCTAATTAGTGGCAAAATCTTCTTCCAGCTTTTCCTTGTTAGTACCACTTACTTTGCCAACTTTTTGCTGCCCTCTCCTAACTTTTTGAGACATGTTGCTGCAATCAATTTCAAAATCACCTTATTTTTTTCATAAAATGGTACATTTTGATGCTGATGCTTCATACCGAGATTGCTGCATTTTCAAATTAAACAACTGATGAGCCTTACATGCTTAAATGTTCCCAGTATAACTTTCCAAATAACAGAAATTAGAAAAAAATAGTAACCTACTTGTCCCCTACAGCACTTTCATCCTCACATGTCTTTCTGGTAGAGTGGACGATATCTCCGGAAAAAAAAAAAAAGTTTTTCTCATGCAGTGGAGCTGTGCCCAATGTGCACGGGTTAACAGCTCATTATTGTCAAGGGGATTGGTGAGCGGAGATTTACTTAGCTAATCCTCCAATCGGGGCTGGTGCCCATCAAATGCAGCCTCACCAGCATCCATCAATGCAGCCTCACCAGCGCCCATCAATGCAGCCTCACCAGCATCCATCAATGCAGCCTACCAGTACCTATCATTGAATGTTTGCTTGCTTCCATTCATTCGGGAGTCGAGACACAGGCAAGGTCCTCCTCCGCTGCTGCACCTCTGACACTATGTGTGAATGGAGTGGCAGTTGCCTGCCGATCCTGAGACTTAGTTGCTTGCTGCAGAGAGAAGAGAGTAGGAACGCCAGCGGCCAGGCGCCCTAAGCGGCTGCCTAGTTTGCCTAGTGGTAGCACCGGCCCTGCCTCCAATCCACACAGCACATGGCTGTTCCGGCACCCCCGCTCTCCAGTGGTCTTGAGTTGAGGACTGATCCTGGGGTCGTCAAGCCCAGAGCAGGCTCCACAGACCAGAAACAGTCCACCACTGGACCATGGGGATGCCATTTTTCAGGGGAACAAAGGATTGGGTGAGTATAAATTTTCTTACCACCCCTAAAAAAAAAATGAGAAGTTGACCCGTGCAGTGTGGGCACAGACCTTCTGCATGGGAAAACTTTTTTTTTTGCTCAGAGTCAGGCTTTATCTATATAAAATCTAAACTCTGGAATAAATGTACATTTCCCCCCCAACACTTCCCATCCCCATCCCCAATAAAAATTAGTAGGTTTTCTTTCAACTGATTATATATAGTCTGAGAGGTCGTATATCTAATGTACCTTATCATTGCTAATCAAAAAATGTAGAAATACCAGAAGAGGGACGAGACGGGCGCCAACATCTCATAATTTTTATTTGGATAACCTACAAACTGTGTGGATGAGTGGGAGAGATCGGGAGTCTTCTGTCAATCAGCCTTTGCAGTCATGCATGGCCGGGACAGATCAGCCTGGGTCCTCCCACTATAGGAAATACGTCATTATGGTGCCGCTCATAGATTAGGGGGCATTCATATGACTGGCAGCCATGGATGTTGAGGGTATATCTGCCACCTGTCCTCAAACGGAACTAAACTGTCAGGGAACTCACCACACGTATGCCCGTCCCCGTATAGCGACAGTTTCTCTTCGTTCCAGGCGGCATGCGCGGTGTCCCCGTCAGAGGCGTACGAATTCCAGGATGAACGGACGTATGCTAATCCGAACACGTGGACGTACGCCAATCCGAACACGTGGACGTACGCCAATCCGAACACGCGAAGAAACCCGCGCAAACTGAACGGATGTACGTATTCACGCACGGACGGCCACTTCCACCAATCCTGGCTCACTCCCCTCTATATAAACAGGATCCTGGCCTGACATCAGTGCTGGATCGTCTTCAGCTACTCCTGTAGACCTGATCGTTGCTCCTGTGACCTTGCTCCTGTGACCTTGCTCCTGTGACCTTGCTCCTGTGACCTTGCTCCCGTGATCCTTGTTCCTGTGACCCGTTCCTGACACCCGCTCTTTGGATACCTTGTGCTACTATCTCCTGGACTACCTTTGACCCCGGCTTGGACTTCGACTTTGGCTTGTCTCCTGAATCTGTACCTCGTTTGCTTGCACGTTGCCAGACCCTTGCTTGTTCCTGATTACGCACCTGCCTCCTGTTATTGTACCGCATTGCCTGCCAGTTGCCGACCTTACCTGTTACAGACACGCAGTGCTTCCTGCACACCTGCTGATCTTCCGGTGCCTACCTACAACATCTCTTCTACCGTGAGGACCCAGCATCTCCAAGGTCTGCTACCTCCACCTTCAGGCACCTGCACCCTTTCGTGTCCTCACGCGCCCTGTCCCCATCCTCAGGGGCGTGGAGACCGGAACCGTGCGAGAGGCCACCCTCAGCAGTCTGACTCCACTGTAAGGTACGTGACAGTACGATCCAGCCAGAAACATGGAGTCAGACAGGGGGGCCTCACCTTTGGAAGCTCTGTGCCAACAAATCTCTGCCCTTACCCAAGCAGTTCAAGGCCTGCAGGATGGTTACCATCAACTCGAGCAGAGGGTGGAGACATTGACTCCAAACACTACTGCCTCCCAAGGGGCTACAGCATCTCAGTCCGCCAGTCCGGCAACCCCAGCATCCATGCCTGCAATAGTGGTGCCATCCCCGGAGCCTCGAGTTCCTACTCCAGAGCGATTTTCCGGAGATCGCAGCAAATTCCGTGCTTTTCGTAATGCATGCCAACTATACTTCCTGCTACAGCCTCGCACCTTCTCCTTGGAAAGCACAAAAGTAGGGTTCATCGTCTCCTTGCTTCTGGGGGAACCTCAGACCTGGGCCCATCGCCTCTTGGAACAGGCCAGCCCTTTACTTGATACCATGGACTCTTTTCTGGATGAGATGGCTAAATTATACGACGATCCTCAGCGTGCCACAACTGCTGAGGCCAGTCTCCATGCCCTGCGTCAGGGTCGCAGACCTGTAGAGGATTATGTGACGGACTTTAGGCGGTGGAGTTCTGACACTCAATGGAACGACGCCGCCCTACGTTACCAATTCCGCATCGGATTGTCTGAATCATTAAAAGACGAGTTGGCCCGTATCGAAGTTCCCAGTTCCTTGGAAGACCTCATACAGGTATCGATCCAAATTGACCGCCGTCTTAGGGAACGGAGGTCTGAAAGAGTTGGCCAGTTTCGCCCCACTTGGATGTTACCCAAGGCTCCGAATTATCCTCCTGCTTCCACACCTGCTCCCATTTCCGAAGCTCCAGAGCCAATGCAATTAGGGCTACTTCGCTCACCATTGTCTCCTGAAGAGAAGCTACGCCGGCGCCAGAATAACCTTTGCCTTTACTGCGGGGAAACTGGTCACTATGCGAATACATGTCCAAATAAGATTCGTAAGTTCAAAGACTCACCTCTTGTATCCAATGCATTACCTCTGACAAAATCAATTCATATAGCTGTTCCCTTTTCCTTACAGCTTCCAGGAGGAACACTCCAGGTCCAGGCTATAATTGATTCGGGCGCCTGTAGTTGCTTTATTGACCATACTCTCATTCTACAACACAACATTCCATTGGTACCCAAGCAACGCCAACTTTCTATAAGGTTAGCAGATGGATCCAACATCAGATCAGGTCCTATTACCCATGAGACTCAGCCACTACTTGCCAACATTCTATCCGATCACCAAGAATTAATCTGCCTGGATGTCATTTCTTCACCACTCTTCCCAATTATTTTAGGAATGCCATGGCTACAAGCCCATAATCCCCAAATAAACTGGATAACCGGTGAGGTCGTGTTTCGATCCACTTACTGCCTCCAAAATTGTGTCAGGACCTCAAACCACCTGGTTCCGGTCATTGCCTGTTCGGGTTCTACATCTGAGCTCCAGAGGTTGGTCCCAGTCACATACCACAGATTCCTGGACGTGTTTGACAAAAGAAAGGCAGACACACTCCCTCCTCATCGGGTCTACGATTGCCCAATCGAGTTACTACCTGGAGCCGAAATTCCATTCGGGAGGATATTCCCTCTATCGGAACCTGAACTCATGGTCCTCAAAGAATACATCAATGAGAACCTCAAGAAAGGATTTATTCGACATTCCTCTTCCCCAGCCGGTGCTGGAATATTTTTCGTTGAAAAGAAAGATCATTCGCTCCGCCCATGTGTGGATTACAGGGATTTAAATAAAGTGACGATTAAAAATCGCTACCCCCTTCCATTGATTCCAGAATTATTCCAGAGACTTCGATCAGCCAAAGTATTTACGAAACTGGATTTACGAGGGGCCTATAATCTAATCCGAATCCGTAAGGGGGACGAATGGAAAACGGCCTTTCGGACACGTTTTGGCCACTTTGAGTACCTGGTCATGCCATTCGGACTCTGCAACGCACCAGCTACTTTTCAACATTTTGTTAATGACATTTTCAGGGACTTTTTGGATTTGTTTGTAATTGTTTATTTAGATGACATTTTGGTATTCTCAGACTCTCTAGAAACCCATCGTGACCATGTGAAACAAGTTCTCCTGAGGTTAAGACAACATGGGCTCTACGCCAAGGCCGAGAAGTGCGAATTCGATCGACGGACCATTCACTTTCTGGGTCTGGTAATATCAACGGAGGGAATAGAGATGGATCCTCAAAAGGTTTCAGCCATTTTATCCTGGCCACCTCCAACTGATAAGAAAGGGGTACAGCGCTTCATTGGATTCTCTAATTTTTATAGAAAGTTCATTAAAAACTTTTCCAGCGTTATATCTCCCATCACGCAACTCACCAGCAAACAAAACCGCTTCCGATGGTCCATCGAGGCCCAAGCTGCGTTCGACAAACTAAAAGGGCTATTCACGTCGGCCCCAATACTCAAACACCCTGATCCTGCTCTACCTTACACTCTGGAAGTGGACGCTTCAGAGAACGCTGTAGGCGCCATTCTGTCCCAACGCCAAGGACCTAAATCATTAATGCATCCTGTAGCATTCTTTTCCAAAAAACTAAATACGTCAGAAAAGAACTACGATGTGGGAGATCGGGAGCTCCTGGCAATCAAACTGGCTTTAGAAGAATGGCGGTACCTACTTGAGGGGGCAACACATCCAGTATTAATTTTTACAGATCATAAAAATTTGGAATATCTCAGAACAGCTAAGCGTCTCAGGCCCCGGCAGGCAAGATGGGCTCTCTTCTTCTCCCGTTTTAATTTTCACATAACCTACAGACCAGGATCCAAGAACAGTAAACCCGACGCATTATCCCGTATGTTTTCTGAAACCGAAGCCTCATCCCCTCCAGACACCATTTTGCAAGCCGGGAACTTTCTATTAACACAAACCAGTTTTCTGTCACAGGTTCGGCAGTCGTCTCAAGGTGCATCAGTCCCTCCAGATATTAACCTCCAAGAAAAAGATGGTCTTCTCTGGCGAGGAAGTAAACTATTCATTCCTCAAAATCTTCGCACTTCCGTTCTACAGGCTTGTCATGACTATCCCCTGGCGGGTCACTTTGGGGGTCACAAGACGATAAGTTTAGTTCAAAGGCATTTCTGGTGGCCAAACCTTGCGAAAGATTGTAGGAACTATGTTAGCTCTTGTTCAACCTGCCTCCGGAATAAAAACAGCAAGAATAAAGCTTGGGGATTGTTGAGGCCATTACCTATCCCTGAAAAACCATGGGATAAGATCGCAATGGACTTTATTGTTGAGCTTCCCCCCTCTGAAGGATTCTCCTCTATCTTCGTGGTGGTGGATCGCTTTTCCAAAATGGCACATTTCATCCCCATGAAGGGAACTCCATCTGCAACCGAGACAGCCAGAGTATTCATTAAAGAAATTGTCAGACTCCATGGAATTCCCGGTGATATTGTCTCTGATCGTGGAGTCCAATTCACGTCAAAATTTTGGAAATCATTATGTGAAGCTCTGGGTATCAAGTTAAATTTCTCTTCAGCCTACCATCCCCAAACAAACGGGCAGACTGAACGCACTAATCAAACGTTAGAACAATATTTACGTTGTTTCACTTCTTTTTCTCAGGAGGATTGGGCTTCGTTACTACCCTTGGCAGAATTTGCATTTAACAACTCTACTCATTCCGCCACAAACCAGTCACCATTTTACTCCAACTATGGGTTCCATCCCTCCTTCCTGCCAACATCCTTACCGGATTCTCCTGTACCAGCCGTCCAGGATAGGCTGAATTTCTTTGTTATCAACAATCAGGCACTTAAAGAAACCCTCTCTAAGGCTCAGGAGGACGATAAAAAATTTTTTGACAGGAAGAGAAGGGGGGAATTGGATTTAAAAATCGGTGATCGTGTGTGGCTGTCAACTGCAAACCTAAAACTGGCGTGTCCCTCTAAAAAATTGGGACCCAGATATTTGGGACCTTTTCCAATTAAGAAGAAAATTAATTCAGTAGCCTATGAACTTGAACTCCCCGGCTCATTTAAAATCCATCCTGTATTTCACACTTCTCTACTTAAGCCTGATGTACCTAATTCCTTTCCAGGTCGGGAGTTAAGCCCTCCAGAAGCTATATTGGTAGACGGGGAGGAGGAGTTTGAAATCGAAGCCATTCTGGATTACAGGAAGCGTCAAGGACAAAACCAATACTTGATTAAGTGGAAAGGCTTTGGCCCTGAAGAAAATTCCTGGGAACCCGAAGCAAATCTTCATGCCCAGAGGCTTATACGGGCTTTTCATCACTCTCAAAGGTCGGTTCTAAGGGGCACCCGGAGGCTGCCCTTAAGGGGGGGCACTGTCAGGGAACTCACCATACGTATGCCCGTCCCCGTATAGCGACAGTTTCTCTTCGTTCCAGGCGGCATGCGCGGTGTCCCCGTCAGAGGCGTACGAATTCCAGGACGAACGGACGTATGCTAATCCGAACACGTGGACGTACGCCAATCCGAACACGTGGACGTACGCCAATCCGAACACGCGAAGACACCCGCGCAAACTGAACGGATGTACGTATTCACGCACGGACGGCCACTTCCACCAATCCTGGCTCACTCCCCTCTATATAAACAGGATCCTGGCCTGACATCAGTGCTGGATCGTCTTCAGCTACTCCTGTAGACCTGATCGTTGCTCCTGTGACCTTGCTCCTGTGACCTTGCTCCTGTGACCTTGCTCCTGTGACCTTGCTCCCGTGATCCTTGTTCCTGTGACCCGTTCCTGACACCCGCTCTTTGGATACCCTGTGCTACTATCTCCTGGACTACCTTTGACCCCGGCTTGGACTTCGACTTTGGCTTGTCTCCTGAATCTGTACCTCGTTTGCTTGCACGTTGCCAGACCCTTGCTTGTTCCTGATTACGCACCTGCCTCCTGTTATTGTACCGCATTGCCTGCCAGTTGCCGACCTTGCCTGTTACAGACACGCAGTGCTTCCTGCACACCTGCTGATCTTCCGGTGCCTACCTACAACATCTCTTCTACCGTGAGGACCCAGCATCTCCAAGGTCTGCTACCTCCACCTTCAGGCACCTGCACCCTTTCGTGTCCTCACGCGCCCTGTCCCCATCCTCAGGGGCGTGGAGACCGGAACCGTGCGAGAGGCCACCCTCAGCAGTCTGACTCTACTGTAAGGTACGTGACATAAACCCTCCTATCGTTTTCCGCCAAGGAAGCTGCCATCTTGGCCTCTGTTTGATCTTCAACTACTATGGCGCTGTACATGTGATCAGTTATGACACCAGCCATTTTACAGTTTGACAGTTGGGTTGAGAGCACAACCAATGTGACAGTTACATTTCCGGCACGTGCCATAACCTGTTTTTTGAAACTGTTAAATTTATGTGTTTAGTTAAGAAATGCAACTGAAGATGAGTGAGCCCTAAAAAGGCAATCGGGGGGGGGGGGGGTTTATTCTATGGATGCTGGAACAATTTAAACATATATTACAGAATATTGCAAGGTAAGATATCTCAATTACAAAAGCGCTTTTACGTTTCTGTCCGTAGTTGGGCTTTGGGCCCAAAATGAGAATATTTGTGAATTTATGCTTTTTTCCACCAACAAACAGATCAGGGCGGACCGGATGAATCATTGACGGCGCAAATTTGAAGAAGTGATGCTGAACCTAGCAATGGTGTGTTTTGATAGGGATATGAGTCACTTACAAGCAGCAGGCATGTACACAGGGATTTCACCTTTCATCTACAACATATTCCTGTTTTTTTGGCCAGCAGCCCAGACTGGCACTTAAGTGCTTGGGTGCATAGCATGAGCTGTATGCATGACACATTAACAAGGCTCAATGATGGCTCATAACTAGTAAGCTGACACTGAGGCGGCAATGCTGCCTACCACACACCAATGGATGGCCTGGCACGAAACTAAGTATTGCTCATCAGTTGAGACCTTTTGGCCATCTATGGGCTGATTATCTGTTTGTTTTTCTTTTTTTGTGCACAGACTGGTGTGATGTCATGAAAACTTTAAAACAAATGTTCTTAAACTATAAGTCTGCTCAAAGTCGATCTCTCAATTTTGTTGGACATCAGCAGGTTCATTAAAACAACAGCTTTGTTAACCGCTTGCGGACCGTCCACCGTACATTTACTGCGGTAGGGCGGCCGATCTGTGCCAGATCACATACCTAGTACGTGATCTGATGCTTCCGGATCTGGGGCGCGACTCGCTCCTGCCACGATTATACACGGCGGGAGCCCAGCGGGGCGGGTACCGCGGACTCGATATCTGCCAGCGCCCGCCAATTAGACAGTACAGAGGTAGAATGACAATCTATATTACTAGCCAAAAAATAAATAAATAAAAATATCCCATAGTTTGTAGACACTAACTTTTGTGCAAACCAATCAGTATACGTTTATTGAGATTTTTTCCCCCAAAAATATGTAGCAGAATACATATTGGCCTAAATTGATGAAGAAATTCGATTTTTTACATTTTTTTTATTGGATATGTTTTATGGCAGAAATTAAAAAATATTGTGTTTTTTTTTTATAACTTGTCAGTCTTTTTTTGTTTAAAGCGCAAAAAATTCTATTTGGGTACAGCGCAATTGTCAAAGTAATGCAGTGCTGTATCGCGGTTCGCAAAAAAATAGCCTGGTCATGAAGGGGGAAAAATCTTCCTGAGCAGAAGTGGTTAAAGTAGATCCAACATTCAAATCCATATACTTTGCATGAATCAATAGACTTTAAAAGGTGACTCACCCACCTATTTTCAATGCCTGAGCCCTTACTAGTTCCCAGTCAAGGCAGCCCAAGTCACATGGTCCCTAGATACCAATTGTTACTGCAGAATCAATTAAATAAGCAGATCCAGGATTCCCCATATGCACATAATTACAAACCATACAAAGAAACAAGGTCTTTTATACACTACCAAACATTAATAACTGATTAATGCATCTGGTTAAATCAAACTGAACATACAATAAAACAATGTGTAAGCAGAGGTTGGCTTCTGTGAACAGGGCATGTAAAAATAAGTAGATACAGAGATATATAGACAGCTGCAGTTATACACAAAACTTTACTTTTCCTCTGTACTATTTTCCATTCTCTCCCTGTTTGACAATTAAAGTGAATGGTCTTAAAATGTTCCTTTAAAGTTACTTTCTCCTTGTTGAGTGACCCAGTAGAAAGTCAGCTTGATCCAGAAGAAATCCTCACTGTAGGGATGCCTTGTCCTCTTCCTGTCTCTGAATGCTTTTGGCACTGCAATGGTTCACAGCTTCATTGCAGGGATGCCCCACCCTTCCTCCTATTCTGGTGCTGCAATGGTTCTTAACTTCACTGCAGGGATGCCCTGTCCTCTTCCTCCTCTTCTGGTGCTGCAGTGGTTCTCAGCTTCACTGCAGGGATGCCCTGTCCTCTTCCTGCACTTCTGGTGCTGCAGTTGTTCTCAGCTTTCGGGTCCACTTCCTCCTCTTCTGGTGTTGCAATGGTTCACCCCTTTACTGCAGGGATGCCTCGTCCCCTTCCTCCTCTTCTGGTGCTGCAATGGTTCTCAGCTTCACTGCAGCGATGCCCTGTCCTCTTCCTCCTCTTCTGGTGCTGCAGTGGTTCTCAGCTTCACTGCATGGATGCTTCGTCCCCTTCCTTCTCTTCTGGTGCTGCAATGGTTCTCAGCTTGCCCGGTCCACTTCGTCCTCTTCTGGTGTTGCAATGGTTCTCGGCTTCACTGCAGGGATGCCCTGTTCCTTCCTTCTCTTCTGGTGCTGCAATGGTTCTCAGCTTCACTGCAGGAATTCCCTGTCCCCTTCCTCTTCTTCTGGTGCTATAATAGTTCTCAGCATGCCCCATCCACTTCCTCCTCTTCTGGTGTTGCAATGGTTCTCAGCTTCACTGCAGGGATGCCTCATCCACTTCCTCCTCTTCTGGTGCTGCAATGGTTCTCAGCTTCACTGCAGGGATGCCCTGTCCACTTCCTCCTATTCTGGTGCTGCAATTGTTCTCAGCTTCAATGCAGGGCTGCCCTGTACCCTTCCTCTTCTTCTGGTGCTACAATAGTTCTCAGCATGCCCCGTCCACTTCCTCCTCTTCTGGTGTTGCAATGATTCACAGCTTTACTGCAGGGATTCCCCATCCCCTTCCTCCTCTTCTGGTGCTGCATTGGTTCTCAGCTTCACTGCAGTGATGCCCTGTCCTCTTCCTCTTCTTCTGTTGCTGCAATGGTTCTCAGCTTGCCCCATCCACTTCATCCTTTTCTGGTGTTGCAATGGTTCACTGCTTAACCCCAGGGATGCCCCGTCCACTTCATCCTCTTCTGATGCTGCAATGGTTCCCAGCTTCAATGCAGGGATGCCCTGTCCCCTTCCTCTTCTTCTAGTGCTGCACTTGCCCTGTCCTCTTCCTCCTCTTCTGGTGTTGCAATGGTTCACAGTTTCAGCTCTTCAGATAGAAAAGCAGTACAGATGGTCCACATCAGGAATATGCCCCTCCTTCCTTCTTCACTATGAAAAGTTCTTTCATTGATTACACTGCTTGTAACACAATCTGTAAAAGGGGGTGAGAATCCTGTGACTGATGACACTCTCCCCCATTTACAGGACCTTGAAGGCTACAATGATCACTGTAGCAGCGCCAACTACTACAGTGATTGTCCACTTCCACAGCGCTCACCCAAGTATGAGATATACATATTTGCAATGGTTCAAGCTATGTAACTATGCAATGCAGATAATTCCTAGAGCCCAGTTTTAAAGCCCTTGATTTCTAGCCAGGCAACCAGCATTTTAAGAAGAGATGTTAGAAACAATGTTCTCTCACAATAAATTCCCTTTGAAACCAGATTTATTTAAAATGATGTGTGAAAGGTTCACAATTGAGGGTAGTGCTGTTATTGCTATTTAGTTAGAGATTATGCACATTATACCTTTTAAATAATAAACGGTGCATGTCTTTAATAGGGGGATTAAACATTTGCTTCCAAACCTTTCACAAATTACTAGTCTATTGCAGGTTAAAAAAAAGGCAATCCTGCCCCCTAGTGGCCAATAGTGCTGTACAGTTTTACCATTTGCATAATTGTTAGTTCAGGGCTATATACTATACTGTATTCACAGTGCCTTGAAAACGTTTTCATACCCCTTGAAATTTTCCACATTGTGTCATGTTACAACCAAAAATGTAAATGTATTTTATTGGGATTGTATGTAATAGACCAACACTAAAGCCCCTGTACACACGGCCGGAGATTTCAACAACCAAATCTGTCGGATTTTGTCCGTCGGATCTTGTCTGAAACTGTTGCATACACACGGTCGGACTAAGTTGTCAAAAAATCCGATCATTCAGAACGTGATGACGTAATTTTGTTACAATGGGACTACGTTCAGGCTAGTAGCCAATAGCTTTGATGTAGGAATTTGATCTGAGCATGCGTGGCACTTGGTCCGATCAAAATTCTCTACACATGATCGGAGTATGTCCGATCGAACCAGTTGGTCGGGAAATATTTCCAACAAGTTGGAAAATTGGGTCCGATGGATATTCCGACTGAATCAGTCCGATGCATACCACACACAGTCGGATTATCCGACAACACGGTCCAATAGGACACATTCCGACGGATTCTCCGACCGTGTGTACAAGGGCTAAGGCCGCGTACACACGCGTGGACTGTTCGCCCAACTTTGTCCGTCCAACAGTTTCGGCAAACAGTCCGCTCAAAATTAGCATGGACGGACATGCCCACACACGACGAACGAACAGTTTGCTGAAACCGTGCGCGATGACGTGAACGGCACGTACGACGGGACGAAAAATACGACGTCCTATACACTGCATTATAGCTTTCGGCGTGAAAATCCTTTCTGAGCATGCGCGCAACTTTGTTTGACGAACAAGCCTACACACGGGCGGACTGTTCGCTCAAACAAGGTTTCAGCGGACAGTTTTTCGGAATTTCCGAAAAACCTTGTCCGTCCAACTGTCCGCTGAAACTGTCCGCTGAAAGCCCACACACGAGCGGACTGTCCGCCCAAACACTGTTCAGCAGACAAAGTTGGGCGAACAGTCCGCGCGTGTGTACGCGGCCTCAGAGGTACATAATTGTAAAGTGGAAGGAAAATGATAAATGGTTTTCAAACTTTTTTACAAATAAATATGTGAAAAGTGTGGCGTGTATTTGTATTCAGCCCCTCTGAGTCAATACTTTGTAAAACCTCCTTTCAGTGCAATTACAGCTAGAGGTCTTTTTGGGGATGTCTCTACCAGCTTTGCACATCTAGAGAGTGACATTTTTGCCCATTCTTCTTTGCAAAATAGCTCAAGTTCTGTCAGATTGGATGGAAAGCGTCTGTGAACAGCAATTTTCAAGTCTTTGCCACAGATTCTCAATTGGATTTAGGTCTGGACTTTGATTGGGCCATTCTAATACGTGAGTATGCTTTGATCTAACCATTCCATTATAGCTCTGGCTGTATATTTAGGGTCCTGCTGGAAGTAAACCTCTGCCCCAGTCTCAAGTCTTTTGCAGACTCTAATGCCGCGTACACACGATCGGATTTTCCGATTTGAAATCTTTGAGCTTGTTGGCGGTAAGTCCGACCATTTGCCTGTACGAGCCATTCTGCCGACGTATATCTGTGTACGGCAGTCGGCAAGCGGTTAATGATGATGGCCATGATGAGAGAACAGAAGCTGCTTGCCCCCAGCCAACCTCTCTCTCATTGAAACGCTATATGACCCCCTTTTGATTAGAACAGGGAGGGGAAATTACAAACCCTTTGGCAGGTAGAACAAAACATACATATATTTGTACTGTGCATTTATCTGTGTGCCTGGCATTTCGCATTAACAGTTATGCTGTATGTACAGTAAGGCCGCGTACACACGCGCGGACTGTTCGCCCAACCTTGTTCGGCAAACAGTTTGTCAAACAGTCCGCTCAAAATTTGCATGAGCGGACTTGCCCACACACGAGCGGACTGTTTGACGAACAAGGTTGGGCAAACAGTTCGCTCAACTTTTGAAATGAACGGACTCACCCACGTAAGGAGGAGGCAAATCCGCCCATTTCGAGCGCGTGTACAGGTAGGCGGGGCCCGCGAAGGAGACGTCGCGGGCTCCGCCGCCTGGAATGGGCTTAAAGGGGAACCCCAACGCCGAAAAAAATCGGCGTGGGGGTTCCCCCCAAGTCCACACCAGACCCTTGTCCGAGCACGCTACCCGGCCGGCCAGGAAAGGGGGGCGAGCGAGCGCGCCCCCCCTCCTGAGCCGTACCAGGCCGCGTGCCCTCAACATGGGGGGTGCCTTGGGGAAGGGGGGGGCCGCGCGGCCCCCCCACCCCAAAGCACCTTGTCCCCATGTTGATGAGGACAAGGGCCTCTTCCCGACAACCCTGGCCGTTGGTTGTCGGGGTCTGCGGGCGGGGGGCTTATCGGAATCCGGGAGCCCCCTTTAAGAAGGGGGCCCCCGGATACCGGCCCCCCACCCTATGTGAATGAGTATGGGGTACAATGTACCCCTACCCATTCACCTGTGAAATAAAGTACAAATAAAAACACAACACAGGGGGAAAAAATATTTTATTGCACAGCCGGGGGTCTTCCGTCTTCGGGGGTCTTCTCGCCGGACTCCTCCGCTATGTGTGTGTAGCTCTTTTGCCAGCGGAGGAGTCCGGCTTTCTTCCTCCCCGCCGCCGGCCTCTTCTCCCGACTTCGGGGGTCTTGTCCCCCTCTTCGGTTCTTCTGCCGGGCCACCGCGCCTGGTCCGGTGGCCCGGTCTTCTGTCGCCGTCTTCCGTTCTTCTGTCGCCGCCTTCGGTTCTTCTGCCGGGCCACCGCGCCTTCTTGTAGCTCTTTTACAGGCGGTGGCCCGGTCTTCTGTCGCCGTCGCCGCCTTCCGTTCGTGTTCTTCTTCTTGTTCTTCTTGTTCTTCTCCAGGAGATGTTGACACGTCGCTCCCTCCGGCCGGAATGCCAGAGCCGCCCTGCGCTGTGACTTATATAGTGACAATGGGGCGGGGTCACATGGTATATGTCACATGGGTTGATGTCACATGGTGACCCCGCCCCCTTACGATGTCATAGTCCCCATGTGACATCAACCCATGTGACCAACCCATGTGACATATACCATGTGACCCCGCCCCATTGTCACTATATAAGTGACCGCACAGCGCGTCCCCGGCATTCCGGCCGGAGAGCTCGTCGAGTCAACATCGCCTGGAGAAGAACAAGAAGAACAAGAAGAAGAACAAGAACGGAAGGCGGCGACGGCGACAGAAGACCGGGCCACCGCCTGTAAAAGAGCTACAAGAAGGCGCGGTGGCCCGGCAGAAGAACCGAAGGCGGCGACGGAAGACGGCGACAGAAGACCGGGCCACCGGACCAGGCGCGGTGGCCCGGCAGAAGAACCGAAGAGGGGGACAAGACCCCCGAAGTCGGGAGAAGAGGCCGGCGGCGGGGAGGAAGAAAGCCGGACTCCTCCGCTGGCAAAAGAGCTACACACACATAGCGGAGGAGTCCGGCGAGAAGACCCCCGAAGACGGAAGACCCCCGGCTGTGCAATAAAATATTTTTTCCCCCTGTGTTGTGTTTTTATTTGTACTTTATTTCACAGGTGAATGGGTAGGGGTACATTGTACCCCATACTCATTCACATAGGGTGGGGGGCCGGTATCCGGGGGCCCCCTTCTTAAAGGGGGCTCCCGGATTCCGATAAGCCCCCCGCCCGCAGACCCCGACAACCAACGGCCAGGGTTGTCGGGAAGAGGCCCTTGTCCTCATCAACATGGGGACAAGGTGCTTTGGGGTGGGGGGGCCGCGCGGCCCCCCCCTTCCCCAAGGCACCCCCCATGTTGAGGGCACGCGGCCTGGTACGGCTCAGGAGGGGGGGCGCGCTCGCTCGCCCCCCTTTCCTGGCCGGCCGGGTAGCGTGCTCGGACAAGGGTCTGGTGTGGACTTGGGGGGAACCCCCACGCCGATTTTTTTCGGCGTTGGGGTTCCCCTTTAAGCCCATTCCAGGCGGCGGAGCCCGCGACGTCTCCTTCGCGGGCCCCGCCTACCTGTACACGCGCTCGAAATGGGCGGACTTTCCGAGCGGGAACAGTCCGCTCATTTCGAAAGTACAGCGGACAGGCCCACACACGGGCGGACTGTTCGCTCAAACACAGTTTCAGCGGACAGTTTTTCGGAATTTCCGAAAGACTTTGTCCGTCCAACTGTCCGCTGAAACTGTCCGCTGAAAGCCCACACACGAGCGGACTGTCCGCCCAAACACTGTTCAGCGGACAAGGTTGGGCGAACAGTCCGCCCGTGTGTACGCGGCCTAAGGGTGAGTGTATATAGTGTGTTAGTCTGTCATAGTTTGCAAAGTTTCCTTGTGTAGCGCCGGTACTCCTAACGAATACGCACTATATGTTTAAATTTAGTTTTTGCCCAAAACTGTAATGAGTTTTGGGACTAATTGTGCTAAATTGTACTTTGGCATCAGTTTGGCCAGGCTGTATAGAAGTTCTGCCTGGTCATAGGTGGGGTTGTACACCTGTGGGAGGCTTTAGAATGCAGTCTGGTTGGACGCATTGGGTACCAATCTCTATCTCGGAACCAGTCAGTGGGTGCGTTTGTCTCACTGCGTAATCCGGGAAGGGGTACTTAAGGTTCCCGAAGTCACGTGGCTCTGGGTTCCGGTCCAGAGGTTGTTGCTGACTCCATGGTCCTGGTTCTCTTGACCAGCCCCCAGGGGCCCTCATGGCCTGGGGTGAGGATCCATCCGTTTCCGAGCCTCAGAACTGGCTAGTTCGAGGCACAGTAACTGGAAGGAGGATTCTACGGTGTTCCGGTGCCGTCTCGGGTTTTGGAGAGGCCCAGAAACTCTACACGCGACCTGGGGAGGACTCTTCGGTGAGAGAGAGCCAAGCACAAGGCTGGCTGCTCAGTAAGAGCCTGGAAGCTGAGCTGCCGTGGACATTGAATCCACAATTCTTACGGTATTGCAGGACCGGCTGAAAGATTCTGGTACAGTAATAAAAGTTCCTACTTCTACCCTTCCAGTTGTAACCAAGTTTCCAACCAAGTCTGTGTGAGAGACTTTGAATGCTAGAATTACCTGTTGGCTGCTAAACCCAAACTTAAGGATTTATCCAACAGTTAAAGAGTCCAGTTGCGAGCGGCTGTTCCCTGGACTGTGTACATTGAGAGAGGCTTTTATTGAAGTCAGCAGTCCCAAGCACCTGAGCTAAACTTTACCCTGATAACCTCTATTCCCAACTTGGAGACTGAGTTTGTTCAACCGTTTTATGCAAAATAAAAATCCTAACAAGGAATTCAAGTGTTGGTCTCCACATTTACTGGGTTATCAACCCTGGGAACCCCTAGACAAGGACAACGAGTGTGATCTGGAGGAGGTAATCGGTAAGCCCAGAAAAATTCAGCAGCTCCTTTGAGGGTTAGTGCTACACTTGCAAACGGACAACATTCTTTATATTGTTTGTATGCGGGAACAAAATGTATCAAACCGGCAGTCTGTGGTTTTGCAGACTGTAACCTTGAATTAGACCATTTTTTGTAACATCAGAACATACATTTGTCGTACTTTCTGTGCAGATTGCAAACAGATTAAGTGTTGTTTCACTTACCCAAGTATGTCCTTATCTTGTTCGAGTTTTCTATTAAACGTTAAATCATGGTGTGCAACGTTTGCAGAAAATCTTGCATTGCTTGTTCTTATGCTAGCTAACCTGTCGAAAAATAGTTTGAACGAATTTTCGAAAAACAAACACATGGTTGTGAGAGCAAACAATTTTGCCACCATGTAATGACCAATATTTGATCGATGAATCATTCAACTGACATAAATTAATCAAATTGTTTGGGCAAGAAACACATTAACCTTTCAATTTATCGTCCACTTGGCTGAAGTTTTCCAAACTTTTCCTTCGATATTTTACTTTTTTTGTTTTGGCTTAAAAACGTCACAACCGATCTTTGATCTGTGCCCATTAACTAGACAATAAACTAACAAACTGTCCAAATGACAGATTTTTGAACGGTTTATGGTTTACGGTTTATGGTGTATGGCCACCATTAGAGTCTCTGCTGAAAAGAGAGATGACCTGGGAAATTCCCCAGTAAAATGATCTCCATTTACCAAGTCAATCCTCTGTTAGTGTCTAGAGACTGAATATTTTTAAATTGACTATGTTTAGGAAGTTAGGATTTAAAAATAACTTAAAAAAACATAAAATGTACAGTTTTTCTTAGCAAAATAGTAATTATTGCTTATAACCACTTGAGCTCCGGAAGGTTTTACCCCTGTCAGGAAGATCCTGCCAGCAAAGGTCAGTCTGGGCCTTCCACCGTGTGTGCGTGTCTGTGCACGGGTGCGCACGCGTGCGCCTGGTTGCTCGCGTGCGAGGGTGCGCGCTTGTGCGCACGTGCGTGCGCCTGTTGGCGCCAGACGGGCTATTTAACTCGGTCTGTCACATTGAACTCTTGCTGTCTGATCTACAGCGTGCGAATATCCTGACCCTGAGAACCTGCCTTCTGTGACCTTTGACCTGGCTTGTCTATCTACCATTCCTGCTATCCGCCTGCACCTGATCCCGGCCTGCCTGACTGCCCTTCTGCTTAATCCTCCGGTACCTTTGCTGTCTGCCTGATTACCGACCCGGCTTGTCCAACCATCCTCCTGCTTGCTCCTTTGGTACCTCCGCTGACCGCCTGACCTCCGACCCGGCCTGTCTGATTTCCCTGCTTCCAGCATCCTGGTTCCTGGTGCCTGTCTGCTGTCCTGCCTCCAGTTGTTGATCCAGCTCCTGCCTGCAGTCCAGCTTCAGCCTGAGTTCCTGCTTCTGTGTCCTGGTTCCAGCTTCCTATCTGCTGTTCTGCTCCAGCCTGCTGCACCTGCCTGCTGATCCAGCCCCTTCCTGGTCCCAGCCTGTCTCCTGATCCTGCTGGAGGTTCCGCTACACAGTACTTCCTGGGTTCCAGACCCCTCCGCTGCTGTTGGTCCTGCCAGGCACTCGTGCCACTCCGGACTCTTGTGCTTCCTGTATACTCTACCAGGGCCCTCGAGTTGGAGCCGCAAGAGAGGTCTCTCCCTGCAGGTCGGGCTCTTCCATTAGGTACGTGACAACCCCCTTCACGACCAGGCCATTTTCTGCTATTGAGCACTGCGCTACTTTAACTGGTAATTGTGCGGTCATGCAACACTATACCCAAACGAAATGTATATATTTTTTTTCACACAAATAGAGCTTTCTTTTGGTGGCATTTGATTACCACCACTGATTTTTTTTATTTTATTTTTTGCAATATAGACAAAAATAACCGAAAAGTTTGAAAAAAAAAAAACAATATTTTTTTCTTTCGGCTAAAAAACATACCCAATATAAAAATATAAGGAGAAAAACACAATCCCCTTATGGCAGACTTTAAAGGCACAAAATCTATTAGAAAGTATATTTCAAGTTTTAAATTAATTATTGAGTATAGTATGTAAAAAGCATATATAAAAACACATAAAATATTTTAACATGTTTACAATGTTGTCACTATCATTGCATGATAGTACAAACTGTAAAATATAGTGATTCTAGCACCCCACGCATTTCAGACTACATGTGTGCCTCCTTCTTCAGAGGAATATTTAAGCAAGAATACTTTAAGCTCTAGAATAGAGTATTTAAGAAGAGTAAATAAATATGCAGATATACAACATTCAAGCAATATTCATAGGTATACATATACAACAATCGAGCAATATTCATAGGTATACATAGAATCAGACAGGAATAATATAATTTCACTTACATGTACTAAGAAGGTAAACCTTTCAATATGTTCTAATTAAAAACATACAAGGACGGTTGCTATGGACTGGTTGCTATGGACGGTTTATATGGATGGTTCCTATGGACTGGTTGCTATGGATGGTTGCTATTGACGGTTGCAATGTATGGTTGCTAATTAATTTGAAAAAACAATTGTTCACGTTTTCCAAAAAAAAATCCTTGATTTAAAAAAAAAAAATAGTTTTGGAAAAAAAAAAATGTTGGTTTTAAAAAAAAAATTATTTGTTTCCCTCATTTTGAAAAGTGTTGCTATATTGTTATGGATGGTAACTATGGACTGGTTGTTATGGATGGTTGCTATGGACTGGTTGCTATGAATTGGTTGCTATGGACTGGTTGCTATGGACGGTATGGGCTGTCTACAGAGGAGCCCAACTAAATTTTTCTACACTGTACAAAGAGGGTGCTAAACTAGATGGTAGGAGCCACCTGATTACTTGGTGCAAAGGATGCTCAGCACAAAGAGCTGCCATCTGCGAGCTATCTGGCAATGAAGGACAATAGGCTACAGGAGCCCCCTGTGTCCTTGTAACAAAAGGCGTTAGGCAACAGTAGCCACCTGTGTCCTTGCAACAAAAGACACTAGGCTGCAAGAGCTACTAGCATGCTGGCAACAGGACGTGTCCTAGCAACAAACAGAAGTCATATGCCTAGCGACCAAAAGGGTTGTAAAATTGCACACCCATATGTATGAGCCCTATGAGAGACACATGCATACATATACACTATATTGTCAAAAGTATTGGGATGCCTGCCCTTACATATTGTACACATGAACTTTAAAGACATCCTAAAGTCTGGGGATTTTGAGGGGAAACCCCACAAAAAACAAAAAGTCAACCTGGCAGATCAGGAAAGGAGGGTGACAAGCGAACGCCCACCCCCAGGACCATACCAGGTCACATGCCCTCAACATTGGGGGGGTAGGTGCTTCTGGGTGGGGGGGGGGGCTCTGCATGGTGGTTGTGGGGGCCTGTAGGCATGGGTATCGGAATCTGGAAGCCCTATTTAACAAGAGGGCCCCCAGATCCCGCCCTCCCATGTGAATGAGTATGGGGTTGTACCCCTACCCATTCATCCAAAAAAAGAAGTGTAGTGTTACAAAAAAACAAAGAGACGGTTTTTGACAAATCCGTTGACATTGAAGAATGTCCCCGTCATAGCTCCAAGGTGTCTTCTTCCCCCACTGTCTTCTCTCTCCATTGATGTCTTCTCCCTTCACTGATTTCTTCTTCTTCTTCCTCCGCCACCACTGCCACCAACCCACTCAAAATAAAATAAACAATACTGCTTCAAAGCAATTTTATTTTTATTTTTTAAATTTGGCATAAGGATTTTTCAATACCAGAAGCAAAGGAATTGTTTTGAATGGTCAAAGGACAAGCTGCAATCATCTCAGCGTTGGATCAAAGACGGATCCCATTCCCTGAAGTCTGACATGAAGTCACAGGACAAAGTCGCGTCCGATCAGTGGGTCTATACATAGTCTATACACACGATCGGATTTTCGTCGGGGAATTGTGTAATTGTGTGATGACAGACTGTTTGCCTAAAATCCGACCGTTAGTACGCTCCATCAGACAATTGTTGTCCAACTTTCGGCCAACAAATGTTGGATGGCAGGCTAGTAAATTGTTGGCGGACACCGGTCTGATCAGATTTTCATATAGTTGTACTTGTACACAAGTCCATCACACAAAAGTCCAAAGTAAAACACGTATGCTCGGAATCAATTCTCAACAAACATGACATTAGCAGAAGGTGCCCAAAGGGTGGCACTCAAAAGTTGGAATTCCATGTAGTACATCACTACGTTTGTGTTTGTTGGCCGACAAATGTGTACAAAAGTTCACGCCCTTTGGACAAAAGTCTGACGCTTTGTTTGGCCAACAATCCGATCGTGTGTATGTGGCTTAAGGCTTGCTTCACAGCTAAGACAGATCCGGCTAACAGCAGGGGTCCAGTTAGGGTTGCCACCTCATCCCTTTAAAACCAAACACATATGAATTACACAGGTTCTTTGGCTGATTAAGGTGGCAATTAAACTCACTTGGTGCCTTATCTGCATTAAATTAATTTCAGAATCTGTGTATTTCATATTCACTCCAAAGACATGCTGGGAGGTTAATTGGCTTCTGTACAAAAAAAAAAAATTGGCCCTAGTATACGAATGTGGGTTGGGGACCTTGGATTGTGGGCTCCTTCAGAGTAGGGACCGATGTAAATGTGGAGCACTGCGTAAATTGACATCGCTATATGGGTACCTTAACAACTTCAGCCCCAGAATAATTTACCCCCTTCCTGACCAGAGCACTTTTTGCGATTAGGCACTGCGTTGATTTAATTGACAATTGTGCGGTCGTGCGACATTGCATCCTAACAAAATTGACATCCATTTTTTCCCCACAAATAGAGCTTTCTTTTGGTGGTATTTGATCGACTCTGCGGTTTTTATTTTTTGTGCTATAAACAAAAAAAGAGCAACAATTATGAAAAAAAAACACAATATTTTGTACATTTTGCTATAATAAATATCCCCATTTTTTAGAAAGAAAAAGCTAATTCTTTCTCAGTTTAGGCCGATATGTATTCTTCTACATATTTTTGGTAAAAAAAAAAAATCACAGTCAGCGTATATTGATTGGTTTGCGCAAAAGTTATAGCATCTACAAAATAGGGGATAGATTTATAGCATTTTTATTATTTGAAAAAAAATTTTTTTTACTAGTAATGGCGGCAATCTGCGATATTTTTAATTTTTTTTTATCATGACTGCGACACATTTTTGGGACCACTGACATTAATACAGTGATCAATGCTATAAAAATGCATTGATTACTGTAAAAATATCACTGGCAGTGAATGGGTTAACACTAGGGGGCGGTGAAGGGGTTAACTGTGTTCCCTGGGAGGTGATTCTAACTGAAAGGGGGAGGGACTAACTACAGGAAGTGACAGATCGTGGTTCCTAGCTAATAGGAACACACGATCTGTCACTCACTCCTGTCAGAACAGAACAGGGAAGTGTGTGTTTACACTCACTCGTCCCTGTTCTGTGTCTCCTGCTCACGATCGCTCATGGCCGGCGGTCATCGCGACCGTTGGCCACAAGCATCGGTACCCCCGCTGTGCAGAGGGTATGCGCACGTGCCTGCTTTACTGACCCCACGAACCGACGTATAGCTACAACGGCTCGCACAGGGGAGCCATCCTGCTGCAGTATAACTGGCGGCTGGTGGGGAAGCAGTTAAATAAATAGTAATATTAATAGATGAGCATCTTAATGAGACACAATGTACAGGAATAGGGACTATTGTAGACACTAACCCACATTCATTTAGGTTGAACTGGTGTCACCAGAGACACCAGTCCATCCAGTTCAACTTAAGTGAGCGTGGGTGCGTCTACAATTGTTCAAACTTTATTCAACCTTACTAACTATGTAACTAGATATGTGTTCAGTAAGGATGAGCTCCGGCGTGTTCGCATACTCCACGTGCAGAGCCCGCCAGGAAGTTGGCGCAGCGCTGCGCTAATCACAGGCAGTGAGACATTGCCCGATCTCTGCAGCTGCACATCGGGGCAATGTCTCACTGCCCGTGATTAGCACAGCGCTGCTTGACAATATAGCATATATATTATAAGACCTAGAAACAAATCTGGCAGAACGTTGTGCTGGGTTATAGGGTTAACTGTAGCAACATCAACACCAGTAATGAATCAGATACTCACTCACTGGTTCAGGGATGTGTTGGAGAGGGTGGATCCTCACATTCAGTTTGTGTAAGGTACAATGGCCACCTGACATCAAGAAGGTAAGACAATGTTAGACTTGGATCACAAACTGTATTTCCATGTACTATGGCTCCCTCCTTCAATAAAGTCTGCATACCCTTCATCCAGCCACCCGCATGGAACCAAACCAAGCTTTGTATATTATATCAAGCTATACCATTCCAGCAAATAGTAAAAGTTCAAAGCTTTGGCTTGCAACCTTGTCCCTACATCACCCTCTCCACATTACATACCCATTTGCAATTCATGGCCACAAAGTATCATTCAGATTTCAATAACTATCTCTGAAACAGTTGATTTTTCCTCTACTGATTGTGCACCAATGACAACCTAAATTAATGATGAAATTGCTGCAGTCTCGTGTACAATACTACGGTGCCGCTTGTAAATTTACTTTGGAGGAGAGTTTTGCTAAATGCTGTATGTAACTAATTTACCTTCAAGCCTCCTTGACCCCTGTGTATTAGGATGTCTTATGTATACATGTTAATGTGTGTGATGTTTACCCCCCCTCGTGACCAGGCCATTTTTTTGCGATACAGCATTGCGTTACTTTAACCCTTTCATGCCTAAAGCCCCATACACACTATCAGATTTTCTGCTGATTTTTTTTTTTCCTTCAGAGTTACCAAAACCATATAATATGAGGTCAAACCTTAGGAGTTTCCGTTTGTATGCAATCAGGCAGGCCCTTCTACTACATGGTTTTGGTAAATCTGAAGACAAAAACCAGCAGAAAATCTGATAGTGTGTATGGGGCTTAAAGTGGTTGTAAACCCTTACAAACCACTTTGACCTACAGGTAAGCCTAGATTAAGGCTTACCTGTAGGTCCAAGAAATATCTCCTAAAACTATACGGTTTAGGAGATATTTACCCAAAGACAGGCGCACTGAGCGCGGCATCGTCAATGACGAAGATGCCGCGCGTGTCGGCTCCGTGCGCATGCGCGGGAGTGACGTCATCATGGCTTCGCCGTATGACAGCGGCGGAGCTGCGAGACCCCACCGAGAAGATGGATGTGCCGGACTACAGAGGACAGCGGTGACTTCGCTGGCTCCTGTGTCAGGTAAGTGACACATAATGGGCTACTATGCGATGCATAGTAGTCCATTATGCTTTGCCTTTGCAGGGAATGAAAGAGGAAGTAACGCCCATCAGGGTTTACTTCCTCTTTAAGCCTATTTCTGACATTTGTTGCTTATAAGTTAAAATCTGTATTTTTTGCTAAAAAAAAATTACGTAGAACTCCCAAATGTGTTATATATATTTTTTTTTAACAGAGACCCTAAAGAATAAAATGGTGATCATTGCAATATTTTATGTCACATGGTATTTGTGCAGCGCTCTTTCAAACGCATTTTTTTGGGGAAAAAAAAAGACACTTTAATGAAGAATAATAATAAAAAAAATAAACATAAAGTTAGCCCAAATTTTTTGTATAATGTGAAAGATGATGTTACACCAAGTAAATAGATACCTAATAGATACCCAACATGTCATGCTTTGAAATTGCGCGCTCTCGTGGAATGGCAACAAACTACGGTACCGAAAAAATCTCCATAGGTGGCGCTTTAAAAAAATATATAACGGTTACCAGGTTAGAGTTACAGAGGAGATCTGGTGCTAGTATTATTGCTCTTACTTTGACGATCGCGGCGATATCTCGCATGTGATTTGAACACAGTTTATATTTGTGGGCACGACTTGCGGTTTCCTTTTTTTTTTTGCTGCGCGAGCATGCGGGGGGGCACTTAAAATCAATTACAATTAATAAATTTACATTGTCCCTTTTAAAAAAATAAAAAATTCTGATCACTTTTATTGCTGTCACAAGGAATGTAAACATTCCTTGTGACAGTAATAGGCATGTGACAGGTACTCTTTATGGAGGGATCGGGGGTCTAAAAAGACCACCGATCTCTCCTTTCCACTTACAAGTATTCAAAATCGTTGATTCTGAATACTGTTATTTTTTTTTAATCTGCTCCATCGGGATTTTACATCGGAGACCCGATCAAAGCCGAATCCAGCAGATGCGCCGGCTGGTGGCTCGGGTCTACCAGTGGGAGGGGAAGAGCGGAGGGAGGGAGGAGGACGTCCCCTCTCGAGCGGCTTTTAGCCGTATCGGTTGTTATCGCTAAAAAGCCAACCTCCCGCTCTAAAAAAAAAAAACAGTAACCCCTTCAAGTCATGAACGAAAATTTGCATACAGTAAGAACGATGTTGTACCCAAATACAATTTATGTCCTCCCCCCCCAAATAGAGCTTTCTTTTGGTGGTATTTGATCACCTCTGCGTTTTATTTTTATTTTTTTTGCGCTATGAACAAAAAAAGTGAGACAATTTTGAAAAAAAAAATTATTTTGTTACTTTCTGCTATAAAACATATCCAATAACAAATTTAAAAAATATAATTTTCTCAAGTCATCTTCCAGGACGGCACACCTGAGAGATGAGAGGCTCCTCCCCACAGGAAACACAATCAATCGACAGCTGTTTTAAGTCCCCACCCTTCCCCTTGATCCTCAGTTTTTGATTGTGTTTCTCCCTACACAGCGAAACTGTTTGTTTTTTTCCAAATGACCCGAAGCCTGGGGCTGGTGGTCTCCCCCTGGGAGCCGGACCACAAGCCTGGGAAGCCTCTGGGTCTGGTAGGATATTCTTGTCCTTCCTGGGGGGTTCCCCTATCTTTTCCTCAGGGCGGGCAGCAGAAATTGGAAGAGCCCCCCTGAGAGCTGAAGGACCCTGGGTACAGTGGTGTACCCAGAACTTCAGGGGCCATTATCCTGTCTCCCCCTCCTTACCTGTACAGGTGGCTGTTCAGACGGGGGTGCTGGCCATCGGTTCTTTCCAGGGGGCTTGTCCCCGACTCCTGGGTCCCCGGTAGCTCGCGTGGGCTGCCGGAGAGGGCGTGGCAACAAGCACCCGCGTCATTTTCAAACTTCGGGAAAATGGCAGCGGCGTTCTTACCCAGGAGGGAAGGCTGAGAGTCAGTAGGAGCAGGCGCCCACATCCTCCTTTCTCTAGAGCGAGGAGGCACCAGTTTACTACGGTGGATGTCTGCCTTAACCACCTCAGATATGAAGATAGGAATGAGGAATGGAAGGCATTGCCCCCCCCCCCCCCCCATGTATATAGACTGACTGGTACAGTGCAGGACACAGCCTAACCTGGCACCTCCCTATGGGGACAGCAGTTGGGGGGGGGGAGCACTTTGGCGGCTATCCTCCTTGCGTGTGGACCATAAGGATGGAAAAGCAAGCCCGCTGGCTGTGGCAAAAAGAGGAAAACGACAACGGTGAGTACTTTACTTTCCTTTTGCCTTGGGAATTTAGCTGCAAAATCCCCAATTCCAGCCAGAGGGTTCCTGGGCATTTGAGATCTCACCTGGGGTCTGGATTCAAATAGCCCTTAAGCTTCTGCTAAAAACACCAGCCGCAGCTCCCTCTTACATCAGAGAAGCTGTATGGTGGACAGGTGGTGCAGAGGAACGAGTGTGCCTAAACCACCTCAGATGAGAAAGAGGTAGGTAGGCCATTGCTCCCCCTTCCCCGTGTATATACTGACTGGTGCAGTGCAGAACCTGGGGTCGGGATACAAATAGCGCAGACGCCACTGCTAAAACCACCAGCCACAGCTCCCTCTTACAGCAGAGACACTGTGGTTATCGCAGCAGTAGGTTGCCAGCCTCTCCCTACATGCCCAGTTGTGGTACATTAGTAGGGATGAATATAGCGTACAGAGGGGACCTGGTAGATACAAAGTTACTTACAGGCCAGGTATACCACTGAACAGGTTATTAATTGGGCAGTGGTTGGTGGATTCAGAAGCTCCCCTGGTCAGCAGGTGCACTAGGTTACCGGCCCTATTAGCCCAGCTGCTAGGAATCTGAAGTTGCTTCACAATGTTTAAAGGCTGACCTAACATTCAAGGATGGGCAGAGACCAAGCTATTGTGTGGCACAGTAGGGGTTCCCTTGTCACAGATCCTCCTTTTGGGGGTTGCCTGCTATAGTTAACTTTCATAAGCTCCAACCTCCCACTCCACCTTTACACTGTGTTTATATTATAGTGTAGGAGGTAAGAAGAAACTTTTTTTATTGGTTTGGGCTACAATCCACTCAGTGGCAGATCTAAAGGCGATTCACCATAGATCGCTCCCTACATCCTTTTAATTGAGGATTTTCTGTGCAAACCTATGCAAGAGCTACATAATTAATTGTTTGAAGCCTGCAAATAGCTATTTACCTCCCAGGCTAAACTGGTAACCACCTCTTCTAGAGAGGTCTTAAATTGGTCTCTAGGGCTGGGCTCATTGAGACTTTAGTTGCTAATCAGCACCACCTGGATATGTGCTGGCTAGCGTTTGCTCAGTCTATGGAGGTAAGGTAGGACAACAACTACTACTAATAGTAGGGTGTCCAACCATTTTAGGATCTGTTCCTTCTCTGGTGGTGAAGGTTTAGTATCTACAGCCCAGGCTATGCCTATGAAATAAATTGCCTGTTGGTTATTTCATAAAGGGATAGACCATGACGACTCATTGGCTGCACACCAGTAGACCTCAGTAGTGAAAGTTTGTCCTTGCTGGGATGTTTTTGTGGCACAGCAGAAATACACATTGAGATTTGTGACATCTCTGCTTATAAGGGCTATATTGCTGTACATCAGAAATGCACTGCACTGAAGCTTGTTTGCTGTCCTTTATATACTAAAGGTACTGCTTTGTTTGGCTACAGATCAGAAAAATACAACAGTGAAGGTGGTCTGTACTTTCTGGTTTTGTGTTGCACAGCAGAAATGCACATCGTTGAGTCAGGTGACATCTCTGCTCATAATGGTTATATTGCTGCACATCAGACATACACAAGATTGAGGTCTGTCTGTGGGGCTTTGTGTCCTGTTTTACTGCCTTGTTGGTTACTTATCAGAAAGGCAGCAGTGAAGTCTGATGATCCTGATTTGCGTGGCGCTGTGCTGATTCAGACAGTGCTATTAACAGCAATGGCTGCCGAGTTTAAACATGCGATTTGACATGTTGAGTTGCATGACAAATCATTTCAATATTGGTGTGCTATCTCTATTCATAGTGTTTTATTGTTGCACATCAGATTTATACAGCATTAAGGTCTGTGAGGTTTTGTGTCCTGTATTACTGCCTTATCAGAAAGGCAGCAGTGAAAATTGATGGTTCGAATTTGTTGGGCTACATAGTAGAAATACAAATTGAACCCCTGCCAGGTGTAGTACATATACTGCCTTTGGTAATCCATGTAGCACCACAAAGTGGTGTTGTGCTGATTTTAGCCATGCGATTTGACATGTTGAGTCGCAAGGCCAAATCGCTTCAATATGGATGTGCTATCTCTATCCAGAATTGTTATATTGTTGCACATCAGACATATACAAGATTGAAGGTTGTCTGTCCTTTGTCTTGCATATACTGCCTTATTGGCTGCATATCAGAAAGGACACAGCAGTGAAGGTTGCTTGTCTTTTTCTGATTTTGTTTTTGCTGCTCAGCTGAGAGACACATTGAGGATGCTGGTCTCTCTGCTCAGTATTGGTATATTGCTACACATCAGACATACACAAAGATTGAATGTTTGTGTCCTGTATGTCCTATATTTACTGCCTTATCGTTTGTATATCAGGCTAAGCAGTGTTTCTCATGGATCTACCTTTCTGCATCTTAGGGATACACAGCAGGGGTTTGTTGGCTGCAATCCTCCAGGGAGTCACAGCATTGGGGACCCCTTACTTGTTCGACCTGAAAATTGCTATTTGTTTTTTTCCCTGCGACCTGTGTAATCTTGAGGTCTGTGGATCCAGGAATCAGGGACTGCTGGTGTTGCACAGACACAAATGGTACCCATTGGAAGCCATAGTATATGACTTCTCATGCGTCTTGCAGTCCCAAGTCGCAGGTTGGGTCGCACGGGTGTGGGAACCCTAAACTTATCTGTCCCTTCTGATTGAGGTTTTGCTACACAGCAGGAATACTCATCATGGCGTTATTGTTTTATTTTGCAGCAGACCAGAAAGATTGCAGCTGTAAAGGCTGTCTGTCTTTTTCCTCAGTGTCTGCTTTTATGTTGTTGCACAGCAGAAATACTCAAGATTGAAGCTTGTTGGTGCTTTCTGTTTCAGAAAAACACAATGCTGCAGGTTGCTTGTGTCCTTTCTCAGTGTTGGTTCTATCTGAACTACACTACAGAAGTGCATGACAGAAAGGATTGTCTTGTGTTCCATATTTTTCCCTGTGGCATAGCAGAAATGCACAACACGGGAGTTGGTGTTCATATTAATCTTATAACTGTGGTGGTTTGTCAGAAATACACAACATAGAAGTTTGGGTCTTTCTGTCTTTATAGCCTTATTTTGCTGTACATAGGTAAAGCACAACAGTAAAGGGGGTTCCTGTCCTTTCCGTATTTATATATCAGTTATGACCTAGCTAGCTGCACTAAAGAAATGCGCAGCATTTAGGGTTTGCTTGAGTCTTAATGTTTTTACGTCTTGGCAGCACATCAGAAAACCAGACTATGAGGACTGTTTGTCTACGTTGAGGTTCAGATTTGGGTCTCTTCCCATATTTGATATATTGGTTTAGCTAGTCACACTCAGGCACACAACATTGTTGTCTATGCTTGTGTCCTTTCTGTCTAAATCTATTGTGCCGTGCCCACAATCTATGATCATTTTATTTGTGATATTATTAATGCATGTATCACCTTTTTGTATTTCAGCCTTCTTTTCCATGGAGGGGCCAGGAGTTCGGGCTGCAGCTGCCACATGTCAGAAAACCTTGACCACTTGCATTCAGGGATGCCAGAACCATTTCCTAGGGTTGAAGCCCTGTAGGGTTATGGGACACTGGAGGAAGGGGATAATGAATCGCCCTGTTTAGTAAGAACTTGGAGAGTTCTGTTCAGAGGAGTATTAGGGCCTGAGGATGAAGTATAAAGATGTATACCCGATCGAATAGGTTTCGGCTCGGTGCATGGCCTTCATTTTGCCCTTTTAGCAAAACTAGACATAGCAATATGGGTAGTCTACTCCTGCTAGGGACTTTAATCTCCTGAAGAAGGCTCTCAGGCGTAAGTAAGGACATAGATTGGGCGTGCCTTAAACCCAGGGTTCAAGCTTCTGTTAATCTATTTCCCTTAAGTAGGCTTCCCTTTAGTCTTTTGCTAACATAAAGATAAAAAGGAAGCAGTTTTATTTCCCTCAACAGGATAGTGTTAAGACAGGCCCTCTTATTGATTAATGTAGTGTCCTTGTCTTACACAGGTCTCTTATTTATCTTTTTAGTGGTTCTAAGTAGCACCTACAGGCATAATAGGCCATGGTTGTTAGATGTGTGAGATAGGCAACATTGCTAACCTACAAGTTTAACATGTTTTCTGATTCCATTTTTAAGAGCCCATTTCACCTAGATACTGCATCTGAAGCGGAAAAGGCAGGAACATCTGTGGAGCAGACCTGCAGATCAGCCGCATGATCCAGCTAACATGCCTTCATCAAGCATATGAGCGTATGGAGTGGAGGTAAAGCTCACTGCAGAGCCAAGGTTCGCCAAGAAGGTTTTGCAGTGGCCCCACCCTAAGGTAGGCCTGAGGTACTTGTTTATCCTCTCAGGTGTGCCGTCCTGGAAGATGACTTGAGAAAAGTACCAGTTACTTACCGGTAACTGTCTTTCTGGGAAATCTTCCAGGACGGCAGGCCTACTTCCCGCCCGTTGGAGGAGGGAAAATTCTAGAACACTAGAAGGTGAGTACCTATGAGGAATGATTTCCCTTGTGAACCTGGTTCAGGAGTTACTTCTCTACAAACTGAGGATCAAGGGGAAGGGTGGGGACTTAAAACAGCTGTCGATTGATTGTGTTTCCTGTGGGGAGGAGCCTCTCATCTCTCAGGTGTGCCGTCCTGGAAGATTTCCCAGAAAGACAGTTACCGGTAAGTAACTGGTACTTTTTCTTAAGTCATTTAGGCTAATATATATTCTGCTATATATTTTTGGTTAAAAAAAATCCCAATAAGTGGCTGATAAATAGGACACCAAGTGACACTTTTGTGATATTAACCTCTTCTGGACCGCTCCACTCATATATACTGCGGTGGGGTGGCCTGGCTGTGCGAAATCATGTACCCATATGTGATTTAGTGTATGAGGTTTGGGGGGCACTCGCGCAGTTGGCGTCTTACTCCCGCTGCGATTGGCTCCCACTGTGTCCAATCAGCGGGTCCTATGGGGGACAATGTCCGCCGGGACCCGCCGATTGTTCACAGGAAGGGCAGAACAACGGTCTGCCTATGTAAACAAGGGAAATCACCGTTCTGTGAGGGAAAGATAGAGATCTTGTGTTTCTGCTAAGTAGAAACACGGATCTCTTTCTTTCCCCAGTCACAACACCCCCCTCCCCAGTTAGAAAGCACCCCCTAGTAGAACACATTTAACCCTTTGATTGCCCCATGATGTTAACCCCTTCCCTTCCACTCCACTGTTATTAGTACAGTGACACTGCATATTTTTAGCACTGATCACTGGATTGGTGTCACGGGTCTCCAAAAAGTGGCAAAAGTGTCCAATCTGTCCGCCACAATATCGCAGTCCTGCAAAAAATCACAGATCGCTGCTATTACTAGTAAAAAAAAAAAATCAATAAAAATATCCCCTAGTTTGTAGACAGTATAACTTTTGCGCAAACCAATCAATATACGCATATTGGGATTTTTTTCAAAAAATACGTAGCAGAATACATAATGGCCTAAACTGATGAAGAAATTAGATTTCTTATATTTTTTTGGGATATGTTTTATAGCAGAAGGTAAAAAATATAGTTGTTTTTTTTCAAAATTGTTGGTCTTTTTTGTTTATAGGGCAAAAAAAACCCACAGAGGTGATCAAATGCCACCAAAAGGAAGCAAAAGTGAACCTTCCGGGGCTGAAGTAGTCAATAGATATCAGTGCTAAAAATATGCACGGTCACTGTACTAATGACACTGGCTGGGAAGGGGTTAACATCAGGGGTGATCAATGGGTTAAATGTGTTCCTAGGGAGTGCCTACTAACTGTGTGGGGTAGGGGCTTGTACTGTGGGAAGGCAGAGATCCGTGTTCCTGCTTAGCAGAAACACAGGATCGCTATCTTCACTTCTCACAGAACAGTGATCTGCCTTGTTTACATAGGCAGACCACCGGTCTGTCTCTCTTGGGAACAATCAGCGGGTCCTGGTGGACATTGTGTCTGCTGGACCCGCTGATCGCCTCCCTCTGTGTCCAATCACAGTTGGAGCAGGTTGTTGACGGTGCATACATATGTGATCCTGCGCAGAGGAGCTGCTTTGCCACCATATATACAGTATGTAGTCATGTTGGAACAGGAAGGGGCTATCCCTAAACTGTTCCCACAAAGTTAGGAGAATGAAATTATCTAGAATGTCTTGGTATGCTGACACCTTAAGGGTTCCCTACACTGGAACTAAGGGTCCAAGCCCAACCCCTGGCAAACAACCCCACACCATAATCCCCTCCACCAAATGATTTGGACCAGTGCACAAAGCAAGGTCCTTAACCACCTCAATACAGGGCACTTACACCCCCTTCCTGCCCAGGCCATTGTTCAGCTTTTCAGCGCTGTCGCGTTTTGAATGACAATTGCGCGGTCAGGCTACACTGTAAGCATGTGAAATTGTTATCATTTTCTTCACACAAATAGAGCTTTCTTTTGGTGGTATTTAATCACTGTTAGGTTTTTATTTTTTTATTTTTTAAAAACAAGACCAAAAACGTTGAGGCAGCACTTATTTTTTTAACAGAAGGAATTTTTATTAAATATTCAGTCAGTTACATGTTATGCACAGCAATCGTTACAGTGTACAATAAGTTTCAATAAACAGCATGAGTGTTCTAAAAGGGTAATTTGGCGTACTTCGAAAAAGATTATCCATAAACATTAACATATTTACATTCCAAGAGTTCTATAATTGGGGGGGGGGGGGGGGGGAATATGGGGGACACCATCCACGTTTTTATAGCTGCCCTGAATGCGAGAGCCAGGGGGGGGAAACATTTCCACCCGGACCTGCGCACACATGTCGGAAAAAAAAACCTTCATTGTTGCTATATTGTGAGACCCCTAGCCTCCACCCATGTCGACCATATTTTATGAAATTTCTTGGGACAGTTACGACCCATGTAGGTAAGTTTGTACAGAGGGAGGGCTGCATTCACCAGTCCTCTCCAGGTGGAGATCTGCGGTGGGGTCGCCATTTTCCATTGGAGCAGAATAGTCTTCCTGGCATAGAACGCCATGTAAAAAATAGACACTTTCTTATGGGTGCTGGTGGGCAAGTTATCTGTAATACCTAACAACAAAATTAGGGGATTTAGTCCCACTGGTACTCCAGTTTTTAGAGAAATGTCCTCTGCAACTTTTGACCAGAACTCCTGTATACGTGGGCAGAGCCATACCATGTGGATGTAGTTACAGACATCTCCTGCACACTTGGGACATGCACCGGAGGTGTTGTATATTAATGGCAGCTTTTGGGGTGTGTAGTGTACCCTATGAAGAAATTTAAGTTGCACAAATCTATCCTTTGCGGAAATCATGAGTGGAATAAACTGTTGCATGCCCTCAGACCAATCCTCCTCAGTCAGTGTTGGAAGGTCCCACTGCCAGGCCAAAAAGGCCCTAGTTGCCCCAGAGCTACCTAAACACGCAAGTCTAAGATATATAGAGGACAGTGTCTTGTCAATAACACGCTGTTCTTCCAGGCCGCAGTTTTTTGAACCAATTTATGAAGGATTGGGTATACATTGGATTCTAGGTATTTAGATAAGCTTCTGTGAATTTGGATCCCTAAGTACTTAAAATTATCCACCCACTGAAGAGGGGATGGGAGGTTTAGGGGGGGGGGGGTCCGCCTTGGTGCAGGGGAAATAGGACTGATTTATTCCAGTTGATTCTGATCCCTGAAAACCGGCCAAATAGATCAATTAACTCTAGGGCTGCTGATAGAGACTGGTGGGGATCTTTTAGGTAAAGGAGAGTATCATCCACGTACATTGACACTTTCTCTACAATGGGGTGCACGGATATGTCAGCTATCCTTCTTGAGGAGCGGGTGAGGATAGCCAAGGGCTCAACAGAAAGTGCGAATAACGCCGGGGAGAGGGGGGCAACCCTGCCTGGTACCTCGGTGGAGTGGGAAGGAAACAGAGAGTATGCCATTCGTTCTAACCCTGGCCGTCGGATCTGAGTACAACAACTTAAGCCAGGATATGAAATTGGAACCCAGGCCAAATCTCTGAAGTATGTTCCATAAGTAGTCCCACTCCACCGGGTCAAAGGCTTTCTCAGCGTCCAGTGACGCTATCTCCTTTTTATGTTGGCAATATGAGTAGCATCTGTGGGTTCTCTAGAGAGCCAGGCCAGCATACGGCTTGATCTCTTCCCCTGTTCAAATATTTTTTGTGATTGATACAATAGTTGTTTGCTGCCATAAGTCTTATAAACTGCACTTCCCTGAGGGCCACCAGTAAGTCCCTTCTCCTACTCTCACCTCCACCCCCAATATACTCCTGTTCCAGTCTCTGGACATCCACCTCAGCCTGAGCTAACGAGGCCTTGGAAGATGAGCGTGCTGTCTGATATGGAATTTAAAGCCTTCCCACAGGGTCGGGAGCCCAGTAGTCCATGAGAGCTGATTCTATCACAGGTTCGACACGCTCATCCGAAACCCAGTATCTGGAAAGGCACCATAGGTGATCCCCTGGGGCCACCCTCGTGTGTATTTTCAGGAGAATAGGAGTATGATCCGATACCTCTTGGGAGGATAGAGATTTCCTGCACCTTAGCAAGTACTGGGCTTCTAGCATATATGAAGTATATACGGGAAATAGCTGTATATGAGGCTGAGTTGCATGTGTAGTTCCTGACATCTGGGTACTTCCACCTCCACAAGTCTGTAAGGCCTAAAGTCTATGCCCATAGGGATAGTGGAGATTCTGTGGCCTGGTCAGGGGACAATTTGTTCATATTAGGGCAAGGTACCATGTTAAAGTCTGCAGCTATAATAACTGAAGTCGTTGAGTGTAGTGTCAACACGTGTGTTATCTTCTGCGGGAGATCTAAGCAGGCTGGGGGAGGGTTGTACAGACCCACTAGTAGTAAAGGTAAGTTATCCATACTTGCATGGAGAGCTACATATTTACCCTCAGGGTCCAGATGCAGATCAAGGATCGTGAACGGGAGGGACTTGCGGACTAATATGCTGACCCCCCTAGAATGGGTAGAGTGGGTGGCGTGGTAAAAGTGACCGACCCATGGTTTCTTAAGGCTAAGGACTCTACCACCCACCAGGTGAGTTTCTTGGAAAATGCATACATCAGGGGAGTCATTTTTAAGACATTTAAAAATTAAGGCACATTTAATTTTCAAATTCATCCCCCGGACGTTCCATGATACATAGATGAGGGCCGAGCAATATATAGTAGGACCCCAGTCTCGCATCTGGACCCCTGCAGACAGCAACCCATGGAGCCATCTCCGTCCAACACCTCTTTGTGGGGCACAGCTGTAGCTGTAGCCTCAATGATATGCATACGTAAAACGTTCCTTCATGAATATACATAAAACTAAAAAAAAAGATCAAAACCATTAAAACAAAAGAAAAAAAGCAGCAAACATAAACCCCAGCTCCCCCCCCCCCCCCTTCTGTGCAGTTATACCAACTCGATTGCACCTGGATCCCCTGAACAAACATGGTCAGTGACCAGCAGGGGTCATGAACATGTATCAAGTAGGCGATAAACACCAGGGTACTTGGTGTAGATGCTACCAATGGAGCAAAATTCAAGAATTATTGAATTCACCTGGCTGAACCAGGGGTGTATTTCTTAAACTGGTTGTGTAGAATAAAAAAAATGTTAACACAGTAACTTCCTGGAGAAACCTTCCTTGGACTGTCAAGCAGCATTTCCAGGTACTGGCACACCCGCATAGGCAAATTAACACTGTCTAGAACTAGTGCCAAAAAAAGTTCTTTAAGTGCACTGTGTTCGGGCGCCAGACACAGTGCACTATGGGAAGCGTGACGCCAATGCAATCACGTGATTGCAGAGGAGACTATACATTTGTGGGGTTTTCTGATGCTTTGTGGCACAAAGCTAAGCGTCTCTACACTCTCATTGGGTCATTCTTGTTGATGGCAGTCTATCTGATGATTAGCACCGCCGTAGGACTTGGGCGTTGCTTTCCTTGGGTAGCCGCATCACTTATGGTTTCTGTGCCAGTGGGAAATTGGCTCTGTGAATGAAGAATCAAGGTAATGTGATCTGGCACTCTGTTAGTGTCTGTCCACCCACATTCCTTGTACTGTAGTCAGGGAAGCCATCAGAAATTGTGGGACCCCTTACACAGCTTTAGGCCTGGGCCCCCCCCCCCCGAGCCTGACCACCAACATTCCCCAGGGTCCCGTCCACTAACCGCCCCACGGAATCTGCTCACTAGCCATCCCACCGAGTACTTCAGTGCCTCAGCCCCTCTCAAACCTGTACGCTCTGAGCTCCCCCCGCACCTGTACGCTCTGAGCCGCCCCCCCCCCCCCCGCACCTGTACGCTCTGAGCCGCCCCCCCCCCCCGCACCTGTACGCTCTGAGCCGCCCCCCCCCCCGCACCTGTACGCTCTGAGCCGCCCCCCCGCACCTGTATGCTCTGAGCCGCCCCTCCGCACCTGTACGCTCTGAGCCACCCCCCACACCTGTACGATCCTAGCACCACTCATATGTGTGTATATGACAAGCATGTACACAGTCATACACACAGCCCCCACCCCCACAACAGCCTTTACTTGTAAGGCGTTCCTAGTCCCAGCTCTTGTTTCCATATGCAGAGGGGTGCACATGCAGGAAATGGCCAGAGGTGACAGCAAAGAGCCCAATATCGGCTCATGACAGAGCAGTGGCTTTCCGACTCCCACACATACAGGAGCCTCCATGGAGCTCCTCTGCACCCGCCCCTGCCTTCTCATATCCCTGCCAGTCGGCTGGTCCCGTCCAGACACTGGAGCCCCTTACAAATGTATGGGCTGTACCAACCGGATGACGGCCCTGCCCCTACCCATGCACCAAAAAATAGCAGTGTTGGGTTTTAAAAAAACAAAAGATGGTCCTTTATTAAAAATGAAGAATGTCCCCCGTCGTAGCTCTGTGTCTTCTCCCACCACCGCAGAGCCACTAAAACTAAACAGCATGTGATGTCACCAGGGGTGGGTTCTCCGGGGGACATCCTCGGATGGCCATGGCTATAAAAGAACTGGCAGACACCGTCGCTGACATAATGGAAGGAGCCAGTGTCAGGGGAGGACCTTTTTATTTTTAGTGGCTCGGCGGTGGTGGAGGAAGACATCTGTGACGGCACTGGAAGAAGACACGTTGGAGCTACGACGGGGGACATTCTTCATTTTTAATAAAGGACTTGTCAAAAACCATCTCTTGTTTTTTTTAACGCTACGCTGTTTTTTTTTTTTTTTGGGTGAATGGGTAAGGGTACAATGTACCCTATGCTCATTCGCATGGGGGTGGGATACACGGGTCCCTTTCTTAAAGCCCCCTGCCCACAGGCCCCCAAACCACCGCCCAGGGTTGTCGGGAAGAGGCCCCCGGCCCCAAACCCCCCCTCTCATGTTGAGGGAATGCGGCCTGGTGTGGTTCAAGGGGGGCACTCGCTCGTCCCCTCCCTTTCCTGACCTGCTGGGCTGCACGCTCAGATAAGGGTCTGGTATTGACTTTGGGGAGGGGACCCCACCTCGTATTTTTTTTATTACAATTTTGGGGTGGGAGACCCCTCCAAGTCCAGTACCCAAATCCATACCAGACTGCCATTCAAGTCTAATAAACTCATCAGTTGTTATGGACGTGGCAGACGGTTTCCCAGCCCGCTCCCTAACAACCAGCTATATACACAGTGTTTTTAAAGGGAAAAAAATGCAATACACATCAAATCGTTCACAAACACCACACTTGTGTTTCTGGTGCGACTCCATTGAAGTCTATTATCGAGGGGGCGCCCAAACCATTTTTATTTTTTTTATTTTTTTTAATTTTTTTAACGTGGCTGTCAGTGAGCCATCCCACTGACAGCTAACAACTCATCAATTGTATTGTAATTTAAACTTTTTGGACATGTGTGAGCTTTGTCAGTTTGGCACTGTCACAAATAAAGTTGGATGAGAAAAAAATGGCTGATTTACATATAAATATGCCCACTTGTGCTTGGGTTCTCCCTTTGGCCTACAGATGGAAGCACATGGCTTGCTGCTGCCATGTTTGTTTGGTTGGTAAGTATTGCTGGATTATGTTTGCAATGTTAATTTAAAAGTTAGTTTACTCTTTTATATATTTTTTATTCTCTCTCTTCTGCACTTTGTTAAAATGTGACAAATTTACATGTTATCCTAATGTATAATCTCTCCTAAGGTTTACTACCAACTATGTAATGCTGGGGCCTGATGCATTGGTTTTTTGTTCAAACAGGCAAGCTTTTGCACTACATAGATCAATCTTTTAACTTCAGGGGAACCCCCTGCTAAATCCAATCCACTGATGATGAATGGGAAGCATGTCTCCCCTTGCCATTGGTGATGCATGGGAAGCATGTCTGTCTCCCCTTGCCATTGGTGATGCATGGGAAGCATGTCTGTCTCCCCTTGCCATTGGTAATGCATGGGAAGCATGTCTGTCTCCCCTTGCCATTGGTAATGCATGGGAAGCATGTCTGTCTCCCCTTGCCATTGGTAATGCATGGGAAGCATGTCTGTCTCCCCTTGCCATTGGTAATGCATGGGAAGCATGTCTGTCTCCCCTTGCCATTGGTAATGCATGGGAAGCATGTCTGTCTCCCCTTGCCATTGGTAATGCATGGGAAGCATGTCTCTCTCCCCATGCCATTGGTAATGCATGGGAAGCATGTCTCTCTCCCCATGCCATTGGTAATGCATGGGAAGCATGTCTCTCTCCCCATGCCATTGGTAATGCATGGGAAGCATGTCTCTCTCCCCATGCCATTGGTAATGCATGGGAAGCATGTCTCTCTCCCCATGCCATTGGTAATGCATGGGAAGCATGTCTCTCTCCCCATGCCATTGCCACCAATAATGAATGGGAAACATGTCTCCCCTTGCCATTGGTAATGAATGGGATGCACGTCTCCCCTTGCCATTGGTAATGAATGGGATGCACGTCTCCCCTTGCCATTGGTAATGAATGGGATGCACGTCTCCCCTTGCCATTGGTAATGAATGGGATGCACGTCTCCCCTTGCCATTGGTGTGCCTATGAAACATGGTTTCCTATGGTACACGTTCACATCTATGCGTTATGCAGCCAGTGTGTTTTTGAAAAAGGTTTAGGGGGGGACTTTTTCTCCCCGCATTTTGTGTGTAATAGACTTCAAGCAGAAACATAAGTGTTGTGTTTGTGATGCAATTTTTTTATGCTTTTTCCTTTAAAAATTGATTAGTGCAGCGCCGACTTCCTGGCGGGCTCTGCACGTGGTGTATGCAAACATGTCGGTGCTAGTTAGCACCAACAATTAAACCTTGCAATAAAAAAATATATACTTTAATTCATATTGTGTAAAAACATACATACGAATAATCCAGAATTACATCATCAAACAAGTGACCTAAAGAAACGGTTGGAATGATAGTGGCTTAGTGCGGCGCTTTCTTGTCTCCCCCCCCCCCCTTTCCTGCAGCCTGCCAAGTTGCATGCTCGGATAAAGGGTCTGGTATAGATTTTTGGAGAAAGCCCGGCTAGCAGTCTCCACTTTAATTCATCCCAAAGGTGTTCTATTGGGTTGAGATCAGGACTCTGTGCAGGCCAGTCAAGTTCCTCCACCCCAGACTCGCTCATCTATGTCTTTATGGACCTTGCTTTGTGCAGTGCACTGGTACAAATTATTTTGTGGAGGGGGATTATGGTGTGGGGTTGTTTGTCAGGGCTTGGGAATGGCCCCTTAGTTCCAGTGAAGGAAACTCTTAAGGCGTCAGCATACCAAGACATTTTGGACAATTTCATGCTCCCAACATGTGGGAACAGTTTGGGGATGGCCCCTTCCTGTTCCAACATGACTGCACACCAGTGCATAAAGCAAGGTCCATAAAGACATGGATGAGCGAGTTTGGGGTGGAGGAACTTGACTGGCCTATTATACACTATTAAGTCAGTAGGATGTTGGGCAGTGTACAGAGGTCAGTAGGATGTAGGGCAGTGCACAGGGGTCGTTAGGATGTAGGGCGGCATACAGAGTTAGGATGTAGGGCGGTGTACAAAGGTCAGTAGGGTATAACAGGGTATGGTAGGGGTCAGGAGAGTATGGTACTGGGAGATATGGAGGGCACTGTACAGGGGAATAAGGAGGGCTGAGGTCTCAAGAGGGCATGGCACTGGGGTGTCAGGAGGGCATGGTATTGGGGGGGGGGGGGATCAGGTGGGCTTGGGGTGTCAGGAGGGTATGGTATTGGGGGTGTCAGGAGGGCTTTGAGTGTCAGGAGGACTTGGAGAGCAATGACGTTCTTAATGCAGAGTAGCGCAGGGAACGTGCAGTGGTGCTGATTCTTCCCGGCAATCCTCTCACCATCCCACATGGTATCCAATCGGTGCATTGGGGAGGAAAGGCCAGTGGTGAGAGATGTGCAATAGCACTATGAAGCACTCGGGTGTGTTTGGAGAAGAGCCTGAACCCGCCCAAGCTATTCTGGAGGCTTTCCCCGCCCGCAGCCCCACATATGCAAGGGGTGGGACTGCTTCTGAAGCCTGGATTGTGTGAGCGTGTGCATGCACCGCTGTAGAGCAAGAAACAGGTTGCAACTGCGGGACATCTTTCTTGATCTACCTGTCACTTGTCGGCGGTCGTCAGGTAACCCGCGATCAACGGGTTGCCAGCCTAGGTCCTAAGGCATATCCAGCTTATTCTTGCCTATCACAATTGATATTCTCATGGTATGTGAAGTAGGGTTGCCACCTGTCCGGGACTTGAATGATGTGTCTGGGCTTCAGTCCACCTGAAACCCAGACACCTTATTCAGACTAGACCATGGCTCAGAGCGCATACCTCCCGTGAATACTGGCAGCCCGCAGAACCAGGGCTTAGTCCCGACGCCTAGTGTTGGCTCCACTAATTCACCTCACGGGGTTTGCTGTTCTGGGTAACTGCCCTGCATGTCCTCCGGGGAGCGGGGACACAATTGTTCACTGTAAGATTGACAGGCAGGCGGGGAGAGGTGCCGGGTTCCTATCACAATAATATACCTAACCACCAAGGAAGCCTAGGCTTCTCCCTTATGACGTTATATCCACAACGGGAGGAGGGACATCTATCTGAACAAAGCCATGCTCATATGAGGTCTGTAATGGGAGATTTTCAGTGAGCAGAGTTACACTGGAGGGATTAAATTTGGGGCATTACACTAGGGAGCCTTACACTGGGGAGATTTACACTGTGGGAGAAATTACACTGGGGGGGGGGGGGAGGTTTACATTGCAGGGATTTACATTGTGGGGGGATTACACTGCGGGGGAATAAACACTGGGGGAATAAACACTGGGGGAATAAACACTGGGGGAATAAACACTGGGGGAATAAACACTGGGGGAATAAACACTGGGGGAATAAACTGCGGGGGGGGGGGGTCATACTGGGGGAATAAACACTGGGGGAATAAACTGCGGGGGGGGGGTCATACTGGGGGAATACACTGCGGGGGGATTACACTGGGGGGATTATTTTGGGGTCTACACTGCTGGGGATTACACTGCTGGGGATTACATTGTGTGCCTGGAGTTCCACTTTAACAATTTTGCTGTATGTATTGTCATTCTGTTAAGGGTCAGTGTATTTTGTGTCTTAGTCTGTCATGGTCTGAAATATTTCCTTGCAAATAGACCACATTCTTTGTATGCAAGAAATTTTTTTTACAAAACTGGCAAGTCTACAGTTTTTTGCAGACTGTAACCTTGAATTAGACCTTTTTTTTTTTTTTGTAACATCAGAACATATGTTTGTTGGTACTTTCTGTGCAGATTGCAAACAGATTAATGCCCTGTACACACTGTTGGATATTCCGACTGAAAATGTGCGATCGGATCGTGTTATCGGAAAATCGTGTGTGGGCTCCATTTGACTTTTTCCGTCAGAATTTCCGACGCACAAAGTTTGAGAGCAGGATCTAAAATTTTCCGACAAAATACGATCGTTTAAATTCCGATCATGTGTAGACAATTCCGACGGACAAAGTGCCACGCATGCTCAGAATAAATTACGAGACGAAAGCTATTGGCCCGTTTATAGTCCCGTCGTACGTGGTTTACGTCACCTCGTTCTGAACGATCGGATATTCCGACAACTTTGTGCGACAGTGTGTATGCTAGACAAGTTTGAGCCAAAATCCGTCAGAAAAAATCTGATGGATTTTGTTGTCGGAATATCTGGCCGTGTGTATGGGGCATAAGTGTTGTTTCACTCAAGTATGTCCTTATCTTGCAAGAGTTTTCTATTGAATTTTAAATGATGGTGTGCAATGTTTGCAAAGAAGAATTGCTTGTTGAATGAATGAAATACTTGTATAGCGCACAATGCGAACTGATTCGCCTCTAGGCGCTGTTGTTCATTGAGTTTCTGCTGAATAGATGGCCAGGGAAATCCCCAGTAAAAAATTCCTTGGCCCTCTGTTCGCTTCTAGAGACGGAATATTTTTTTAATGTACTATGTTTAGGAATCAGGATTTAAAAAATACTTAATATTCCTGATATGTGTCTGTTGTATAATGCACTTGTGTTAAAAAGTATCCTGTTCTTTGTATTGCTTCCTATATGTGAAGTACCTGGTCTTCCTGCCAGTCCCTATTAAAATTTGACCACATTAAGCATGAGAGCACAACGTGGTCAGTTTTCTGGCTATGCTGAGAACTCCTCCTGCTCTCCTCCAATGATCAGACTTGTCCTGACACCCCCTCCCCCCTGCACAGTCATTCACTGGGAAGACCAATGCACTGATGTTTTTCCTCCTCCAGCTCTCTGAGCTTCATATGCAGCTGAGAACAAAGGGTATATGTGGTCACTTATAAAAAAGGGTACCATCATTTGTATGATCATCACTGTATTAGCAATAACATTGTAAAACAAATCTCTGATCACTCTCCCAGAGTAGTATACTGTCACTGTGGTACGGAAAAAAAAGTATAGATTTGATAAACGGTTACGCAAATATTGTGCAACGTACAAATTTTCAACTCTTACAACACTTTCAAATTACCATGTGTGAAAAATAAAAAATTGCTCAATAGGGGAAGTGGTTAAGGAAATCAATGCATGCTAGATTCATAACTTTTTTGGCGTTACACTCCAGACAAAGCCTTCTCCACATTCCACAAATTGTTTATGTGGCTAATTGCTGTTCAGATACCTGACCCCCACAACACACACACAACAACCAAATCACCTATTGAAAATCTGAGCATCAATGCAATCTGTTCCGGTAGCGGTAATCAATTAACACGCCAAGCAGTGAAGGTTATACATGGAATAGCAAGCCAGGGTTGTTCAAGGCTGCAGTGAACAAAAAGGCTCTCTGAATTTCAGTTCATCTTAGCCCTTGTACACCGAAAAAGTCAGATGGAGCCCACACACGGTCGGATTATCCGACAACACGGTTCGATCGGACATTTTCCATCGGAATGTCCGACCGTGTGTGGCCTCCATCGGACTTTTTCCATGAGAATGTCCGACCAAAAAAGTTTGAGAGCAGGATATAAAAATTTTCGACAACATGATCCGATCTGACTTTGTCTGATCGTTTGTAGAGAATTCCGATCGGAAAAAGTGCCACGCATGCTCAGATCAATTTACGAGACCAAAGCTATTGGCTACTAGCCTGAACGTAGTCCCGTCGTAATGAACGATCGTCATCACGCTCCGAACGATCGGATTTTCCGGCAACTTTGTCCAACCGTGTGTATGCAACACCAGTTTCGGACAAAATCCGTTGGAAAAAATTTCACGGATTTTGTGGTCGGAATGTCCGACCGTGTGTAGGCATAGGTGTGCAACCCAAAGCTCATATGTGTGCATATACTGTGTATATATAGGGCAGTAGGGCAATGGACAGTGTCAGAATGGCAAAGATTGATGTCAGTAGTTTATTTTTTATTATTACTTTTTTTTAAATGTTATTATTTTTTTACAAAAATTTTTTTACAATTATTTTTATTACTTTTTTTTTACAATTTTATTTTAGGAGCCCCATTGGGGGCTTTAGTGAAATATCATGAGTCTAAACAGACCCCTGATGTCTGACTTTTGAGACAGAGAACGGGACCAAGGACAGACATTCCTCAGTCCCTTTCTCTGAAGCAGGGGAAATCTACCCAGCACAGTGTGATTAGGGTGTGCCCAGGCACACCTGGCACACCCTGTGCGCACGCCTATGATCTTAGGGGAGATTTAAGTGGCTTGAATCGGCCTTTATCTGGACTGCCTGAAACAATCAAGGGACTAAGAACAGACATTCCCCAGTCCCTTTCTCTGCAGTCAAGCAGCAGGGGAAATCTACTCGGCACAGGGTGATTAGGGTGTGCCCAGGCACACCTGGCACACGCCTATGATCTTAGGGGAGCTTTAAGTGGCTTGAATCAGCTGTTATCTGGACTGTCTGAAACAATCCAAGTTTAATTATTACACTAAGGCTCGGTTCACACAGGGGCGACACGACTTCAGGACGACTTTGTGAGGCAACTTGGAGATGACTTAAACACGACTTTTAGACACGACCTGGGGCGACTTACAAGTCGACTTACGACCCACGGCGAGATTGGCCATGGCCTGGGGCGACTTACAAGTCGCCCCAGGCCGTGGCCAATCAGGCAGAGAATGAGCTCTGAAGGGGGAACTCCATGCCAAATTTCTGAAAAATTTTTTGGCGTGGGTTCCCCCTCCGAGAGCATACCAGGCCCTTAGGTCTGGTATGGATTCCAAGGGGAACCCCCTACGCCGAAAAAACGGCATGAGGGTCCCCCCCAGATCCATACCAGACCCTTATCCGAGCACGCTACCCGGCCGGCCAGGAAAGGGGGTGGGGACGAGCGGCCGCCCCCCCCCCCCCCTTCAGAGCTAATAATTCTGTCAAAGTTGCCTCTGTACATACAGAGATCCGACTTGGAGGCGACCTCCATTGAAATCAATGGGTACCAGTCGCCTACAAGTCGGATTGAAGTAGTACAGGAACTTCTTTTTGAAGCCGGAGCGACTTCAGTAGCGTGCATTAAGACGGCTCTCATTCACTTACATTGATTTTTAAATGTTGTCCGACCTGAGGCGACTAGGGGCGACCTGAAGTCGGATCTGAGTCGCCCCTGTGTGAACCGAACCTTACACAGTTGACAGGATAAGACAATCTAAACATACCTGTACATGTAAAATAACAGTTAAACAATATGTAAACCCAACATTTCATATTCCCGATATGTGCCAACTATACCAGTTGAGAATAAAAGAGAATGTAACCACTTAAAAAAAAAAAAAAAAAAGGGAAAAAAAGGTATTCATAATGTTTTTTTGTATCTGTACACAAATGCTTTGCCTTTCAGGTCTATTCAGTTCCCACTCTGCATTCTGTGATTAAATCACACAGAACCCCATATCACTATAGCATATAGTAGTGATGTAGGAGCTATCAAAGGAACCACAGAGTACAGCGGAGAACTAAGAATCAGAAACCCACATAGGAGTATCACATGCAGAAGATTCTTTGGCAGTGGTAGAGGGTGAGATGCATCCTTGGCACTGATGTCTGTCAGCATGATAAGAGCACAACAGAAGCTGCTTGCCTGTAATCATCCTCTTTCTGATTGAAACTCCTTATGGTATCCATCTAACTAGAAATTAGAAAGTGTCACTTCTCTGACTCGCAAAGTGTGTACACTTGAGCTATTGAGCTCTGTAAGTAACTTATTGCAATAGCTCATATTCACCTTACTATAAAAACAAAAAAAATACATACTGATCCTGAAAATACAAATCAGTGAGGACATCTGAATTGACAGAAGTATATGCGTCACAAGAATGGATGTCACCTAGTACAAATCCTCTGGCAGGTAAAACAGAAAACACACATGCATTTAAAAACTGTGCGTTTATCTTTGTGCCGTAGTTCCGCTTTAACTATTATGCTAAATGGGGGGTCAAACTATTAATAGTCTGTGTATATTGAGTCCTATTCTGCTGGGTTACCTTGCAACCAGATAACATTCTTTACATGCTTTGCATATGAGGGGGAAAAAAACAAAAAATACAACGCCAGCAGTGTACAGTACAGTGGAACCTTGGTTTACGAGTAACGCGGTTAACAAGCGTTTTGAAAGGCAAGCAACCTTTTTTTTTTTTTTTTTTTTTATTCTGACTTGGTTTCCGAATGTGTTGTCCCGCAAAACTAGCAGAATTCAATTTAATAGGCGGTGCAGTACCGCATCTGGCCAGAGGTGCCAGGGACACTCAGAGCCGTTCAGAAATACTCGGAATGACTTGGAAATACTTGGTAACACTCGGAAATACTGTTCCCGAGGCTCTCCAAGCTGTCCCAGAGTATTTCTGAGGCTCTCTGGCGCCCTCCTCCCACATCTGGCCACATGCAATATTGCATCTAATAGAAGTCAATGCAGAACAAATTATCTTTGTTTCCATTGACTTCTATAGGAAACCTGCTTTGATATGCGAGTGCTTTGGATCACAAGCATTCTCCTGGAATGGATTATGCTTGTATACGTTCCAACGTATTGCATAGCTATAGGGCGGCACAGTGGTGTAGTGGTTAGCACTCTCACCTAGCAGTAAAAGGGTCGCTGGTTCAAATCCCAACCACGACACTACCTGCCTGGAGTTTGCATGTTCTCCCTGTGCCTGCATGGGTTTCCTCCGGGTACTCCGGTTTCCTCCCACACTCCAAAGACATGCAGGTAGGTTAATTGGCTTCTGACCAAAATTGGCCTTAGTATATGAATGGGGACCTTAGATTGTGGGCTCCTTGAGGGTAGGGACCAATGTGAGTGTGCAATGTACAGGGATAGGGGTAGACACTCACTCAGGTTGAACTGGATGGACTGGTGTCTTTATTCAACCTTACTAACTATGAAACTATGAAGAATGTAACCTTGAATTTGACCATTTTCAGTGTAGCATCAAAATGTATGCTTGGCTTACTTTCCATGCAGATTGCAAACAGATAAAGTATTGTTTCAATCAGTCTGCCATTTATTTTATTTTATATCTGAAAACGACCTCTCTTAGTATTGATTTTTTTTGCATGACAGGTAACAAATTCTGGATGGCCTTGGCCCTTACCCAGCAGATATATGTCCAGGTTCCCTACAAGAGTAATCCTTTTATTGTCCTGATAGCAGTCCTGGATTTTTGCCATTGTAAGAGAGTGTCAGGAAAGAGGAAGGTTCAATTCTGATAGCTATGGAAGTACAAAAACTATTTTAAGATGCACGATATTACCAAAAGTATTGGTATGCATTCCCTCTAGCCACTGTCTTAAATGCATCCCAGACCACCGGGGCTCTGCTGTGTGAATATTCCTGGACCAATACGCCTTAATTGCTTCCTCCAATTGGGCAGCAACCTGCTCGTGCTGTAACCAGCTGGGTGATAAACGCCATCCTCCCCTCCAGCTGGGGAGGCCAGGGTAAGGGAGAGAGGATTATGGTCCTTCAGACCTCCTGCCAGGTATTCAATGCTCTCCACACATGGCAGCAGGAGATCATTACGAAAGGCCACATCAATCCTGGCCAAGGAGCTGTGTGCCATTGATATGTGAGAGAAACAGCGATCTGTGGGGTGCTTCCATTGCCATAACTCCAGCAAACCCGCTGCGGAAGCCCAACCATTCAAGTCAGCAGAGCTCCCCCTATTTGGATTAGAAGAGTCCAACGCCGCATCAAGGACGGCGTTGAAGTCTCCCATCAGAAACAAGGGCAGATGCACATATTGAGCCAGCCGAGCTAGCATGTCATACAGTAATTGGACCTGGAAGGGAGAAGTTATGTATTCATTCACCAACAACATTTTGCAGTAGTACATATCCATTACAACCGCCACATATCTACCCCCCGGATCTGTAATTACCTGATGGAGGATGCAGGGGACAGTTGTACTAATTAGCACTGTAACCCCTCTAGCAAAAGTAGAGAAAATTGAATGCATGGCTCTCTGAATCTACTGCTTACGTAGTGCTACTACCCTGTTGCCATATAGATGGGTTTCCTGAAAATATGTGGTTTAGTATGCTTCAGATATTGGAATATGGAGGCGTTTTTGAATTTGTGTTTGAGGCCCCTGACATTCCATGACACAACATTGATCTTATTGGCCATGTCATACTTGTTAATATAGGTCTCTCTACAGGGTATACGGAGAACCTCCCCCTCCCGCTCAACGGCTATACCTGCTACAGGATTCTGCCCCAGGAACTAAGAACATATATTGAGTACAAATGTATGAGCTGTGACAAGTAAAACTTCCCCCCTGCTATTATATCCGAAACCAAACTTAAAAAAAACACAAGAAGTTCCGAAATGTAGCTTCATCCCAAAAACCAATCAAAAAAACTTGTGGTGAGTTCCGGCTGCATCTGTCAAATGTTCGACAGTTCTTGTTAGTTTGGCACATCCTCTTGTACTCCATATTACAAGGACATGGAGCCTCGAAGTATATGTAACATGAATAATCAACGCCCCACTCCCCCCCCCACTGGAGGAAGGAAAAAAACTTGTGGCCCAAATAAACCAAACAAAAGGGATTAAAAGGAAAAAAAAAAATGTACAAGCAATAGAGTGGGTAGATGCAGCAAGGGAAACTCACTGAGGAGCCAAGGTGTACGAGTCCCACATTTCTCCATATACTGTGATCGGTCACCTCAGGTTGATACGTGGGAAGTGTTGCCATGTAGATCCATTGCGAAGGGTATGCTCCCCCCCTGGTGGTTTGTAACGATCAGATATGACCATCAATCCAGACATTCATGCAACGTGCATTTGTCTGCGACAGTAATGGGAGTTCAGATAGCGATGTACAAAAGGTGCTGCTGAATTTAGTGCATCCTTGTCCCAGTATTCAAATAAGGTTTAGCCAGGAGTTCAACAACTGTGAAAGTTTATCTAGCCAATCGCATGCTTCCGCAGGGTTCTCAAAGAACTTCACATTGCCTCTGTATTGAACTCATAGTTTACTTGGGTACAGCATACTATATTGGATCTCTTTTTCCTCAGCCTCTTGTGAACATCATTGAAGGTGCAATGTTTTTTGTTGGGTGGCTGCTGAGAAATCAGGGAAAAGCATCACCCTGGCATTCTCATACTTGAGCTCTTGTATTTTCCTTGATTGGGCCAGTATCATGTCTCTATCCCTGTAGTTCAGGAACCTAACCAGGAAGGGTCTGGGAAAAGCTCCTGGGGGTCTTTTGCCTGTGGGGACCCTGTGTGCTCTTTCCACAAGATATGTGTGGGGGGGGGGGTAAATCTTTCAGCGATGGCAATTGTTTGAACAGGGCTTGAGCAAACTGAACCGGCTTGTCCCCCTCAGCTCCCACTCAGATATTGTTCCTCCTCTGTCTGTCCTCAGCGTCATCCACCCAGCGTTGCAGAGATCTTACCAGGTCATGAAGCTCTGATAACTGAGTGCCCTGTGTGAGAGGTGTCCTCCACTGTGGTGAGCCTGCCCCAGATGTTGTCCAAATCGTGTCTGATCAGAGTGCATTCCAAAGAGAGGTGATCTATGCACCCCATTAAGTCAGACTTACTGAAATTGATGGCATCCAGGATCGGTCTGATGATCGCCTCTGTGTCCACAGCAAGTAGCTGGTCCTCTGGCGGTTCAGCATCAGCTCCGCTGCCTCTCCTGTTGGCACCATTTTTCCAGCTTTCGTTTTGGCAAGTTGATCCGGCCTCTGGAAAGACAAGATGGCGGGGGCAGAGTCTTGGTCAGCATCCTTAGTGGAGCGAGTCTGCCACTGGTCTTTAAGAGCCTTCTGGTTCTTTTTGGAAGCAGAGGAGTGCATTGTTTTGGTCCCTATACCTTCCCCCAGCCAGTGATGGTGTTAGAAGATGGGTAAGTTTGCTCTAAAACCGCAGATTCTTTCAGGAGAACAGAGCTTCAGAGAGATGTGTGCTGCCTCGATCACATCCGGCCATGCCTCCCACTCACCAAACTTCTAACAAGAAATTAGCACAAGGAGCCCAAAGGGTAATGCTTGAGAAATTAACTTCCTCTTTATAGTCTTGTAGTACATCTAGTACGCCACTACGTTCGTGTTTGTTGGCCGACAATTGTGTACCGTTTAATATGCAAGACAAGGTCCTGGCACACACCCTTTCGACAAACATCAGACGCTCGGTCGGCCAACAATCGCACCGTGTTTACAAGGCTTAAGATCCTGCAGAATCCGACACTTCCAGGAATGTCAACTTCCTGCCTTTAGGTCACTGCAGGATACTATATGGACGTAGGGAACAGCAAGTCAAACAGCTAAATACAGTGGGGGGAAATGGAACATGACACCTCCATATGTGTCCGATTCTGCAAAATTTGACATCTGGCACTTTCTCTTCACTACAGCAGAGATGGGCAGCAGAGGAGTTTACTATACCACGTCTTCATTGCAGGGAGTCTTATTTTAAAGATTGCTTTTACCAATGGAGTCGATATTATCTAGAAATAATAAATTTATAATGTGACAATACTGTATCACTGCAAGTAAGGGGGGGAGTTTTTTGGGACTTTAAATGAGGCCTGGATACACGCCTCCATCCCAGTAATTTGATACGTATAGAAAGGGAGGTTTGGGACTTTAAATGAAGCACTTGGATAGTGGAGTTGAGTTTTAACCATAATTGGATGTTTATTGATTGTTCAATGGAAAACCATAAATTCTAATAATAGAACAAATTCATAATATATATAGGCATCAATACATTAAAACACAATATATAGTATCCACATAACAGTACTTGACAATGGTAATTACATTAAATAAATGAAGTGGCATAGTGATGCCTATGACAGCAAGCCCGGCATCGATAGGTGTACCCACATGGTAATTAAGCATCCACTAAGAATAATTGATATATAGTTAAAGCGGAGGTCCACCCTAAAGTGGACCTTCCGCTCATTGGAACCCTCCCCCCCTCCGGTCCCACAATCAGCACCTTTCAGGGGGGAGGGGGGTGCAGTTACCTGGATAATCCAGGTAACTGCACCCACTTCCGGGATAGCTCTCTGCGGAAAGGGGCGTAACTTACGCCCCTTTCCGCAAGTGCCCCGCTGCCTGCTGGGAAACACACAGATCCCAGAGGCAGCGGGGAGCGTCCTTATTGCGCAGCGCGATTCGCGCATGCGCAGTAGGGAACCGGGAAATGAAGCCGAAAGGCTCCATTTCCTGATTCCCATACCCAAGATGGCGGCGGCAGGACCCGACAGGCGACCTAGAGATCGGCTTCGGGTGCCGACATCGCGGGCGAGCTGGACAGGTAAGTGTCACTATTTTAAAAGTCAGCAGCTGCAGTATTTGTAGCTGCTGGCTTTTAAAAAAAAAAAAAAAAAACGCGGAGTCCCGGTGGACTCCCGCTTTAAGTTCATCAATTCATAACACAATAAACATGATTCCATATAAAATATAACTGGGACATCTAATCAATAAAGCTCGACGCGTTTCGTGGGTGTCTCCCCACTCATCAGGAGCTGATGTTATTACAGAGTTCCTGTGGAGTAAGATAAAAAAATATAAAAATAATGTACCAACCATAATAATGAGGATTTGATACACGTAGATGGTTTGGCCAAAGCAAACTCACCAGTCCAGACGGCAAGCGCTGTGTGTGCCGGTGGATGTTGGGTGGGCTAGGCACATACTCCCTCCCTGGGAACTGAGGCGGCTGAAAGATGGATGCGACTTCGGGCAAAGCAAGGAAAGCACCAGCATAAAAGAGTGTGTCTAAAAATAAAAAGTGTAATAATAGTTGAACCCAATAAATCTAGGGACAAGGTGTGGGATATAGGTATATTAGACACACTCTTTTATGCTGGTGCTTTCCTTGCTTTGCCTGAAGTCGCATCCATCTTTCAGCCGCCTCAGTTCCCAGGGAGGGAGTATGTGCCTAGCCCACCCAACATCCACCGGCACACACAGCGCTTGCCGTCTGGACTGGTGAGTTTGCTTTGGCCAAACCATCTACGTGTATCAAATCCTCATTATTATGGTTGGTACATTATTTTTATATTTTTTTATCTTACTCCACAGGAACTCTGTAATAACATCAGCTCCTGATGAGTGGGGAGACACCCACGAAACGCGTCGAGCTTTATTGATTAGATGTCCCAGTTATATTTTATATGGAATCATGTTTTATGTGTTATGAATTGATGAACTTAACTATATATCAATTATTCTTAGTGGATGCTTAATTACCATGTGGGTACACCTATCGATGCCGGGCTTGCTGTCATAGGCATCACTATGCCACTTCATTTATTTAATGTAATTACCATTGTCAAGTACTGTTATGTGGATACTATATATTGTGTTTTAATGTATTGATGCCTATATATATTATGAATTTGTTCTATTATTAGAATTTATGGTTTTCCATTGAACAATCAATAAACATCCAATTATGGTTAAAACTCACCTCCACTATCCAAGTGCTTCATTTAAAGTCCCAAACCTCCCTTTCTATACGTATAAATACTGTATCACTATATGGCTAAGTCTCTAAATAAGTGCTTGCAATGGTAGTGTATTTAATACTGGATGTGTTCTGTAGTAGATCTGTGCACTGCACTGCATCATATGAATTATACAGTGATAAGGTTGAGTTTAAATCTGTAGCTACATAAAGGATATTTTTTTTTGTTGTGAATCTAAATCTGCTATTTCAGCAGAATTCTGTTTCTGCTTCTCTATTTCATTCTGCATGTGGTCAGTGAAACTTCCAGCCCCATGACATTTTTACTATATACAGTGCCTTGCAAAAGTATTCGGCCCCCTTGAACTTTTCAACCTTTTGCCACATTTCAGGCTTCAAACATAAAGATACAAAAATTTTATTTTTTGTGAAGAATCACCAACAAGTGGGACACAATTGTGAAGTGGAACGAAATCTATTGGATTTTTGAAACTTTTTTAACTAATAAAAAAATGAAAAGTGGGGCGTGCAAAATGATTCGGCCCCCTTGCGTTAATGCAAGTCGCTTGGGGTATGTCTCTATCAGTTTTGCACATCGAGAGACTGAAATTCTTGCCCATTCTTCCTTGCAAAACAGCTCGAGCTCAGTGAGGTTGGATGGAGAGCGTTTGTGAACAGCAGTTTTCAGCTCTTTCCACAGATTCTCGATTGGATTCAGGTCTGGACTTTGACTTGGCCATTCTAACACCTGGATACGTTTATTTGTGAACCATTCCTTTGTAGATTTTGCTGTATGTTTGGGATCATTGTCTTGTTGGAAGATAAATCTCCGTCCCAGTTTCAGGTCTTTTGCAGACTCCAACAGGTTTTCATCCAGAATGGTCCTGTATTTGGCTGCATCCATCTTCCCCTCAATTTTAACCATCTTCCCTGTCCCTGCTGAAGAAAAGCAGGCCCAAACCATGATGCTGCCACCACCATGTTTGACAGTGGGGATGGTGTGTTGAGGGTGATGAGCTGTGTTGCTTTTACGCTAAACATATCGTTTTGCATTGTGGGCAAAAAGTTCGATTTTGGTTTCATCTGACCAGAGCACCTTCTTCCACATGTTTGGTGCGTCTCCCAGGTGGCTTGTGGCAAACTTTATACGAGATTTTTTATGGATATCTTTAAGAAATGGCTTTCTTCTTGCCACTCTTCCATAAAGGCCAGATTTGTGCAGTGTACGACTGATTGTTGTCCTATGGACAGACTCTCCCACCTCAGCTGTAGTTCTCTGCAGTTCATCCAGAGTGATCATGGGCCTCTTGGCTGCATCTCTGATCAGTCTTCTCCTTGTCTGAGGTGAAAGTTTAGAGGGACGGCCAGGTCTTGGTAGATTTTCAGTGGTCGAATACTCCTTCCATTTCAAAATGATCGCTTGCACAGTGCTCCTTGGGATGTTTAAAGCTTGGGGAATCTTTTTGTATCCAAATCCGTCTTTAAACTTCTCCACAACAGAATTACAGACCTGCCTAGTGTGTTCCTTGGTCTTCATGATGCTCTCTGCGCTTTCAACAGAACCCTGAGACTATCACCGAGCAGGTGCATTTATACAGAGACTTGATTACACACAGGTGGATTCTATTTATCACCATCAGTCATTTAGGACAACATTGGATCATTCAGAGATCCTCGCTGAACTTCTGGAGTCAGTTTGCTGCACTGAAAGTAAAGGGGCCGAATAATTTTGCACGCACCACTTTTCAGTTTTTTATTTGCTAAAAAAGTTTAAATTATCCAATAGATTTTGTTCCACTTCACAATTGTGTCCCACTTGTTGGTGATTCGTCACAAAAAAAATAAAATTTTATATCTTTGTTTGAAGCCTGAAATGTGGCAAAAGGTTGAAAAGTTCAAGGGGGCCGAATACTTTCGCAAGGCACTGTATTAAGTATACAAGGGTGGTCGGACGTGCGTGTCAAATCTAACTTCCTAGAGACATACAGTATATTTTAGGCAGACTAAACGCATGTTGGCTTGATGTTTATGACCTCTTAGATTCATCCAGTTGAAGTGAGACTAAAAACCTAAAGAACTGAAATTGCTATGTTATAGGGAAGTGATGGCGAACCTTGGCACTCCAGATGTTTTGGAACTACATTTCCCATGATGCTCATGCACTCTTCAGTGTAGTTGAGCATCATGGGAAATGTAGTTCCAAAACATCTGGGGTGCCAAGGTTCGCCATCGCTGTTATAGGGAGATGTTAATTGTAAGCTGAAAATTTAAATTTTTTTCTTTCTAAAAAATAGCAGTGCACTTCCTTGTAAGTGTGCCTACGCAGTTCCGTGCTTTCAGCCTCATAACTGTATATCAACAGTGTGAATTCTTGGTTAAATAATTACATACATACAGTAGTTACATAGGTTGAAAAAAGACACAAGTCCATCTAGTTCAACCAATAGAAAAAATACTGTAAATGAATAGAAAACCCGTTTATACGCAATCCCACAGTTGAGCCAGGGGAAGGTAGAAAAACCCTGTGAAACATGATCCAATTTGCCCCAGTGGGGAAATATCCTTCCTGATCCCCTAGGACAGTGGTGCCCAACCAGTGGCCCCCGGAGCCCTCTGATGTGGCCCGTGACCTCCTGCTCTGGGATAGTGGTGTCAGGAAAGGTTCCACCCGCTGATGATACTGTCTGACACTTGGAGTGCAGTACTGTGGTCCACCAGCAGGTGTCTCCTGGCAGTCTGGAACTGCCTGGGGAGCCTTCCCCTGTTGATAGTATCATATGATCCTTGGGCCGCAGTACTGGTGTCCACCAGCGGGTGGTTCCTGGCAGTGTGGGGCCGACATCTCCTGCAATTAGGTATCACCTGAGTATTTGCAGGAGGTGAGTATAAGTACCCGGCAGACACACTGATGCCTTGCCTTGGTATCTTCCTTGCGCTCTGAACCTGTGAACCTGATCGTTTCCTGAACCCTGGACTCTGAGCCTTGTACCGGATCTGTCCCTCCTTGACCCATCCATTCTCTCCTTGTCCTGTTTCTCTTCCATCCCCAGCTGCTGAACCCCCGTTGTCGACCCTGGCCTGGCCCTGTTTATGATTCCGGTATTCCTCTTTACTTGTATATATTTGTCTGTTACTATTTGTGAGTTTCTGTTGGTGATTGTTTGGTTGCACATTGTAGTATATTGGAAGCGGTTGTGTTTATTCGCTTATCTTAATAAATTATATATTTTCACCTTATCTGCATTTGTTCCTCTGTTGCTGTCCACACAGCTCTGGTCACACCAGTTACATGACAAGTGGGTTGTCAAGCCCAGATCGTCGTTTTCCAACCCGCCATCCCAGAGCATCAGTGTTGTGAATGAAGCTGCTGGTAGAGGAAGCAAGTGGCTGCCGAGCAGAGCCACATAAGCCAATGCTTCCTGTATAGCGCCAGCTCCTGTCATAGGTAGAGTGATATCAAATGCACTCCACCTGAGACAGCAACCGCCGGCGATACCTCAATGGAAGACTGTTATTAAAGGTCAGTTTATTACTAAAATCACAGTATATATGGCCATATCTGTTCCCCAGGTATAGCGCAGTGCACCTGCGGATTACCTACATTGAGCCATAGACACCTGTTTTTACCTGTGGGTTTGGTGTGCTTTTAGAAAGTGCACTACATCTGCAGGATATATTAGAAATCTATGGCAAAGTGCAACTAACCTGCAGGAAATCCACAGGTGCACTGCCCACAGAGCATCAGTGTGAAAGCAGCCCTAGACCCCTTTCAAAAGATCACTCCGACCAAATCTGCCCCACTATTCACCTCCTATGGAGTGGCAGATATAAACAGACGGTTTACACCTGCCTACCTCCAAACCAAGCCACTGAAAAAACAGAAGGGGATCCGTCCCCTTCCATCTGGGTGGATCAGAGGGCCCATAGAGTAGAGCGAGCTGTGTCCAATTTGCATATGCAGTCCAAATCATTTGGTGGAGGGGGATTAGGGTGTGGGGTTGTTTTTTCAGGGGCTGGGCTTGGTCAATTAGTTCCAGTGAAGAGAATTCTTAAGGTGTCAGCATACCAAGACATTTTAGACAATTTTATGCTCCCAACTTTGTGGGAACAGTTTGGGGATGGCCCCTTCCTGTTCCAACATGACTGAACACCAGTGCACAAAACAAGGTCCATAAAGATATGGATGAGGGAGTTTGGGGTGGAAGAACCTCTACTGGCCTGCAGAGTCCTTACCTCAACATTTGGGATGAATTGGAGCGGAGACTGTGAACCAGGCCTTCTCTAACATCAGTGACTAACCTCAACAAATGCGCTTGTGAAAGAATGATCAAACATTCCCATAGACAAACTCCTAAACCTTGTGTACAGCCTTCCCAGAAGAGTTGAAGCTGTTATAGCAGCAAAGAGTGGGCCAACTCAATATTGAATCCTACGGACTAAAGCCTCGTACACACGATCAGATTTTCGGGTGACCATTCATCTGTTTTTTTGTTGCATGCTAGTCTCATGTGGAAAGTGATGAGGTTACCCACCATATGAAAATTCTCACACTACAGAATACAACTTCAGAAGTGGCGTAATGTGTTGAATAGTTTTGTATGTATTCTTTCGTTTCTGAGAATGCGCAGTCTTGCACTTACGATTTTTTTGGGGCGAAAACCGTATTAATTAAATGAAAATTGGAATTTGAGTTCACAAACACCAATAATTTTATCGTCTGTACATCCAGCTTTTGTCGGATGAAAAAATGGAATCAGCTGTCAAAAGCACCATAGTAACGATCCGAAAATTGTCAGATCGTTCGCCTTTAGACAAGGATGCCACTAAAGTTCATGTGCTTGTAAAGACAGATGTCCCCAAACTTTTGGTAATATAGTGTATATAGGTTTATTATTTTATATTCACACACCTCTTTTAAGTACTGTATGTGAGTTGAGGATCATAAAACAAGAATGAGCACTGACAAACCGTGCATATGGTGTGAAGTTTTAGAGCTTCTCCCAGGGCAAATCTTTATTCCAATCTGCTTTTCTACTAGTTATCCTCAATCACTACAGAGATGCTCCTTGGGGCTGGCACAGATGGTCGATAATGTGGTTTTGTTGCTGTTTGGTTTTAACTCAGGCTCATCCCATCTGAGCATTTGTACCACTGATTTCTAGCATCAGCACCTACTGTATGAGCTTTTACAATGAAATGTGCCTAGACTTTCACTTGCATGGTTTTAAACCTGAAAATAAAGCGGTTGCATATATACACTGAGCAAAATTATAAACGCAACACTTTTGTGCGTTGCCCTGATTTATCATGAGCTGAACTCCAAGATCTACAACTTTTTCTATGTACGCAAAAGGACTATTTCTCTCAAATATTCACAAATCTGTCTAAATCTGTGTTACTGAACACTTCTCCTTTGCTGAGATAATCCATTGACCTCAGAGGTGTGGCATATAACACCTGAGAAATTGGCAGTACGTCCAACTGGCCTCACAACCACAGACGACGTGTTACCACACCAGCCCAGGACCTTCACATCCAGCATCTTCACCTCCAAGATCTGAGACCAGCCACCTGGACAACTGTTGCAACAACCGGTTTGCATAACCAAAGAATTTCTGCACCAACTGTCAGAAACCGCCTCAGGGAAGCTCACCTGCATGCTCGTCGTCCTCACTGGGGTCTCGCCCTGACTGCAGTTCGTCGTCGTAACCGACTTGAGTGGGCAAATGCTCACATTTTATGGCATCCAGCACTTTGGAGAGGTGCTCTCTTTGCGGATGAATCACGGTTTTCACTGAACAAGGCAGATGGCAGACCATGTGTATGGCATTGTGTGGGTGAGCAGTTTGCTGATGTTGTCAATGTTGTGGATGGAGTGGCCCATGGTGGCACTGGGGTTATGGTATGGGCAGGCGTATGCTATGGACAATGAACACAGGTGCATTATATTGATGGCATTTTGAATGCACAGAGATGCCGTGACAAGATCCTGAGGCCCATAGTTGTGCCATTCATCCACGACCACCACCTCATGTTGCAGAATAAGGCATGGCTCCATGTTACAAGGATCTGTACATGGGATGCTCTGGATCGATGTATACAACATTGTGTTCCTGCCAATATCCAGAAACTTCGCACAGCCATTGAAGAGGAATGGACCAACATTCCACAGGCCACAATCAACAACCTGATTAAGGGCCGGTTCACACAGCGATGCGCGGCGAGGCGTCTCCGACTTGCCTCGCCGCGACCTGCACGGACCTCAGCGGCGACTTGCAGAGGACTTCTGCATAGAAGTCAATGCAAGTCGCCCCCGAAGTCGCCCCGAAGTAGTACAGGAACCTTTTTTCTGAGTCGGAGCGACTCGAGTCGCTCCTCTCAGAACGGTTCCATAGCACTGAATGGGGGCGACTTGCGGGAGCGAGGCGAGGCGAGCTGTGTCGCCTCGCGTCGCAGTGTGAACCGGCCCTAACTCTATGTGAAGGAGATGTGCTACAATGTGTGAGGCCAATGGTGGTCACACCAGATACTGACTGGTTTTCGGGATCCCCAATACAGTAAAATCTGGATATGCCACACCTGTGAGGTGGATGGATTATCTTGGCAAAGGAGAAGTGCTCACCAACACAGATTTAGAAAGATTTGGGAACAATATTTGAGAGAAATAGGCCTTTTGTGTACTTAGAAAAAGTGTTAGCTTTTTAAATAGGGGCAAACACAAAAGTTTTGCGTCTATAGATTTGCTCAGTGTATTTATATAACAGGTTGATTTTCCTAGTTTAACCCAGGCTGGGATAATTCAATTTGCAAAGGTTTGCAAACTTTTTTGCCCCCTGGGTGCTTTCATACTTGCATTGCTTCTATGAAGTATCTCAGAGTTGGTTTTTATATTTCATTTCCTATCTCCAGCCAACATTACAATCCATTGACAATGTCGATACCTCCAACCTTAACATCCATACTGAAAAATATCAAAGATGGCTCCGTTTTATTTTTTTTCAAGTAGGAATTGAGTGGGCCCTGCTCTTTAAAGCGGACCTTCAGTCATTTTTTTTTCATCTTTACATCTATTAAATCGTCTTCCCTTGTTTTAACTTTAGAATTAAAATTAGAATTAAATTTAGAATTAGAATTAAAAATTCTGCCAGTAAATACCTTATACAGCCTACTTCCTGTTTGTCTGGTCATTAGCCTAGGCGTATGACATCATGCATAGCTCTCTTTCTCACGCTTGTGAGAGTTTGCCAGGAAGGGAGGAGGGATAAATCATAAGAGGGCCAATGAGAGCTGCAGAGCTGGAGGCATGCCTCTGTGTGTCTGTATAAATCCAGGAAGTGAACAGGCAGCAGCTTAAGCTGCCCACAGTTAAAATGGATGCAGCCAGAATTAGTGGAGGGAGATTTCTGCAGCATATTTGGCAAGTACAGAATCACAGTATATATAAAATAATATGCAAAGTGGTTGGGGGGGGGGGGGCTTCAGAATGGCAAAGATGTTTTTATTACAAATTATGTGAGCAGACTGCAGTTCCTCTTTAAGACACCAGCCGGAATCCCCTTAAGCCTACACCCAGCAAGTGACTTCTAGCACCCAGAGGGGGATTCAGCAACACACCAGTTTCTAGGATCCCTTTAGGGGGTCTGTACTCACAAGGCCCTGGTCATCTTCCTCCGTGATACCAGACAGGATCCACGGACATCCTCCCTCAGTCAGCTCTCAAGAGGACCCTGGGCTTCAGCATTCACTGTTCAGGCCCTTAAATCACCCACCTGAGGCCACATGGCAGCCTGCGCTGGGGAGAGGTGACAGTCCCCCTCCCCAACTGGAACCCCCTCTTTAAGGAAAAAGATCCAGATCACATGTGCTCACTAAATATAAATACCAGCACCCAGCATGCTCAGGGGCACCACTCCCTGTAAATGGCTTTGAGGGCATTCATATTCATGTTTCTGATCTGCACGGGTCACGCCTGTTCACCCAGAACCTTTCAAGCCTGCCTGGATACAAAGGAGCCAATTACAGCAGCATTATGAGTCACACAGGATACCTTCACTAAATAATTAAAGCTCTTCTGTTAAGCAGACAAGCTTCTATGCTTAACTGTAGGCAAGACACACTTGTCTTTGTACTCCTCACCTGGTTGCCGCCACACACGCTTCACACCATCTGAACCAAATAAGTTTATCTTTGTCTCATCAGACCACAGGACATGGTTCCAGTAATCCATGTCCTTAGTCTGCTTGTCTTCAGCAAACTGTTTGGCTTTCTTGTGCATCATCTTTAGAAGAGGCTTCCTTCTGGGATGACAGCCATGCTGACCAATTTTATGCAGTGTGCTGCGTATGGTCTGAGCACTGACAGGCTGACCCCCCCACCCCTTCAACCTCTGCAGCAATGCTGGCAGCACTCATATGTCTATTTCCCAAAGACAACCTTTGGATATGATGCTGAGCACATGCACTCAACTTCTGTGGTCGACCATGGTGAGGCCTGTTCTGAGTGGAAAACCTGTCCTGGTAAACTAGGGCTGTAATCACTTTTTTTGCTAGTGGTTTAGACAATTAAGGCTGTTGAGTTATTTTGAGGGGACAGCAAATTTACACTGTTAAACAGGCTGTACACTCACTACTTTACATTGTAGCATAGTGTCATTTTTTCAGTGTTGTCACATGAAAAGATATAATAAAATATTTACAAAAATGCGAGGGGTGTACTCACTTTTGTGATATATATATATATATATATATATATATATATATATATATATATATATATATATATATATGCGCGCACACACACACTATATTAACAGAAGTATTGGAACGGATCTTGATTATAGGTTATTGGCGCTACCTCCGACTATTTATTTTCAAAAAAGATATATTTTAAAACTTTATATCAATCACCTAAGCCTGTCCCCAAGGACTACGTGAATTAAACCCGTGTTCAGTGTTATATCTCAGCTACACCCTATTTATCCAACACCTTAACCTCAACCAAAGGTGATTGTGCACCACTTTATATCCCCTATCATAGGTGAACTAGCAACACTTATTTTTGGTTTTACATAAAGTTTCATTAATAGCCAAAAAATCCTGATCAAAAAAATAATAATAAATAAAACCTCTAACACCAAAAACAAGAAGCCAAAAAAACAAAAAAGCAAAAAACCAAAAGCAGAAGACCAACAGACCTCCGTGATACCTTAAACCAATTCACAGTGTTAAGGCCTCCCCCTAAATTGGGAAAAAAACCTGCCTCCAATTTACATACAAATCACTTGTGCTAGTTATTAAATACACTAAAATCCCCCTACGTTAATTTTTGTGAAAGGAATATATAAAAAGTTTCCTCATGCAATTATATCCAATATAGGAATTGAAACTGTGAGCAAAATTCAAAAAACAAAATGTGAAAAATACAATTACATCCAATGATATATGCACCGATCCAAAAAAATAAAAAATGTGAAAGAGTCAATGAAAACAATATATATAAAAAATATCAAAAATGAAAAAAAATATATATCATAAAAATATTTTAGTCCACAGTGAATCTTCTATCAAATATCCCAATGTGCAATTGTGCCACTTCAAGATACAGGAAAGGTGACTTTCGTGAGAGTGCCTGCGCTTTATTGGTGACTTTTGTGCTTGTTCCCCCTCAAGGGTCCCCACTCACCAGATCCATTCACCCCCTAAGGGGTTATACGCCTATAATCTGTATCCCGTTTGTTCGGAGATTCCACCATCCAATTGTGTCTTCAGCGGGTCCTCCTCAGGATTTTTTTAGGAGATGCAAGTAAGTCCTTATATCCGCTAATGGTTCCTCAAAGGAAAGAAAATTCCCTCATGGTGTAGTATTTTTGATTATAATTGGGGGAGAGGGGGGAGCAGTCTGATATTCTTCTTTAATAAAAAGGTATTTTTAGTTGTGTAGAAATAGTAGGAGACTAATAGCCACTTAAAAATACTTTATTACAAAAAAACTTTTTCTATAAAAACTTTTTTACAACGCTCTGTGCAGAAAAGGTTTTTTTATGAAAAAATGCAGTCTGAAAAACCATGCATCAACATATAACACCGATTACAAAAAAATATATAAAATAAAATATATATGTACCAAAAAACCACAAATTATAAAAATAAAAATCAAAATCAAAATCAAAAATCACCTACAGCCTTTTCCATAAATGCGCAGGAGACTGCACTCAGTCCTAAACCACCACCTATCCCCACTGCAGAAAGGGGATTGTAGGACTGGGGGAATAGGGCTTTTTAGGACTGAGTGCAGTCTCCTGCGCATTTATGGAAAAGGCTGTAGGTGATTTTTGATTTTGATTTTTATTTTTATTTTTATAATTTGTGTTTTTTTGGTACATATATATTTTATTTTATATATTTTTTTGTAATCGGTGTTATATGTTGATGCATGGTTTTTCAGACTGCATTTTTTCATAAAAAAACCTTTTCTGCACAGAGCGTTGTAAAAAAGTTTTTATAGAAAGTTTTTTTGTAATAAAGTATTTTTAAGTGGCTATTAGTCTCCTACTATTTCTACACAACTAAAAATACCTTTTTATTAAAGAAGAATATCAGACTGCTCCCCCCTCTCCCCCAATTATAATCAAAAATACTACACCATGAGGGAATTTTCTTTCCTTTGAGGGAACCATTAGCGGATATAAGGACTTACTTGCATCTCCTAAAAAAAATCCTGAGGAGGACCCGCTGAAGACCCAATTGGATGGTGGAATCTCCGAACAAACGGGATACAGATTATAGGCGTATAACCCCTTAGGGGGTGAATGGATCTGGTGAGTGGGGACCCTCGAGGGGGAACAAGCACAAAAGTCCCCAATAAAGCGCAGGCACTCTCTCACGAAAGTCACCTTTCCTGTATCTTGAAGTGGCACAATTGCACATTGGGATATTTGATAGAAGATTCACTGTGGACTAAAATATTTTTATGATATATATATTTTTTTCATTTTTGATATTTTTTATATATATTGTTTTCATTGACTCTTTCACATTTTTTATTTTTTTGGATCGGTGCATATATCATTGGATGTAATTGTATTTTTCACATTCTTTTGTTTTTTGAATTTTGCACAGTTTCAATTCCTATATTGGATATAATTGCATGAGGAAACTTTTTATATATTCCTTTCACAAAAATTAACGTAGGGGGATTTTAGTGTATTTAATAACTAGCACAAGTGATTTGTATGTAAATTGGAGGCAGGTTTTTTTCCCAATTTAGGGGGAGGCCTTAACACTGTGAATTGGTTTAAGGTATCACGGAGGTCTGTTGGTCTTCTGCTTTTGGTTTTTTGCTTTTTTGTTTTTTTGGCTTCTTGTTTTTGGTGTTAGAGGTTTTATTTATTATTATTTTTTTGATCAGGATTTTTTGGCTATTAATGAAACTTTATGTAAAACAAAAAATAAGTGTTGCTAGTTCACCTATGATAGGTGATATAAAGTGGTGCACAATCACCTTTGGTTGAGGTTAAGGTGTTGGATAAATAGGGTGTAGCTGAGATATAACACTGAACACGGGTTTAATTCACGTAGTCCTTGGGGACAGGCTTAGGTGATTGATATAAAGTTTTAAAATATATCTTTTTTGAAAATAAATAGTCGGAGGTAGCGCCAATAACCTATAATCAAGATCCATTCCATTAACGCAGGTTGTTTAATGCAGCCTGTGCACTTTAGGAAGGCAGCAACCTCATAAAACTAAGAGAACTTTTATAAAACCTTCCAAATTAATAGGGTTAAAAATAGGTAAAAGAACTTAAACCAATAAAAAACTACATAGAGTACAAGGCTCTAGGCATAGACTAATACCTACACATATTCCCGCTGATCAAGACCCATTCCATAAGCGCGGCTTTGCTTGTATAACTATTTTAGAAGTATTGGAACGCCTGCCTTATTAATAGCATCCCAGTCCGTAGGGTCCAATATTGAGTTGACCCATCCTTTGCAGATATAACATCTTCAACTCTTCTGGGAAGGCTGTCCACAAGGTTTAGGAGTGTGTCTATCCAGAAGCCCATTTGTGAGGTCAGGCACTGATGTGAATGAGAAGGCCTGGCTCGCATTATCCGCTCAAATTCATCCCAAAGGCGTTCTATCAGGTTGAGGTCAGGACTCTGCAGGCCAGTCAAGCTCCTCCACCCCAAACTCGCTCATCCATGTCTTAGAACAGGAAAGGTCCATCCCCAAACTGTTCTCACAAATTTGGGAGCATGAAATTGTCCAAAATGTCTCGGTATGCTGATGCCAAACCCAACTCCTGAAGTACAACCCCACACCATAATGCTTCCTCCACCAAATGATTTTGAGACCCCCCTGCTTCCCAGCACAGACATGCCCGATTCTGAACACTGCCGTATCTCTGTATGACAGCTCATGGTCTTAAATTTTGCCTAATTTCCTAATTTATGAACTGCAGGTTTCCCTAATTGTCTGAAAGTGGCAGGAGTAAGAACTACCCAAATTGGTCGACACTGGTGCAAATGCATGCCTGAATTAGGCAAAGGTAGTTTTAAAGGGAACTATCACTAGGAAAGTTGAAACAAACACTTGACTGAATTCCTCAGATTGTGCTTCATGCCGCAGCACCCCCCCCCCCACAGGCAGCCACAATATATATATATATATATATATATATATATATATATATATATATATATATATATATATATATATATATATATATATATATATAAAAATATATATATATTTTTTTTAACTGGCCCTTTAAAAAAAAAATCCTAAAAAAGTTCCTTAAAGCGGGAGTCCACCAGGACTCCGCGTTTTTTTTTTTTTTTTTTTTTAAAGCCAGCAGCTACAAATACTGCAGCTGCTGACTTTTAAAATAGTGACACTTACCTGTCCAGCGCGCCCGCGATGTCGGCACCCGAAGCCGATCTCTAGGTCGTCTGTCGGGTCCTGCCGCCGCCATCTTGGGTATGGGAATCAGGAAATGGAGCCTTTCGGCTTCATTTCCCGGTTCCCTACTGCGCATGCGCGAATCGCGCTGCGCAATAAGGACGGTCCCCGCTGCCTCTGGGATCTGTGTGTTTCCCAGCAGGCAGCGGGGCACTTGCGGGAAGGGGCGGGCACTTGCGGAAAGGGGCGTAAGTTACGCCCCTTTCCGCAGAGAGCTATCCCGAAAAGTGGGTGCAGTTACCTGGATTATCCAGGTAACTGCACCCCCCTCCCCCCTGAAAGGTGCCGATTGTGGCACCGGAGGGGGGGAGGGTTCCGATGAGCGGAAGGTCCACTTTAGGGTGGACCTCCGCTTTAAGGCTGGGTTCACACCGCTGCGGCAGCGAGAACCGGATGTGATTCGCACTGCAGTGCAAATCACATCCGATCTCTGTGCGATGTGAGTTCAGCCATACAGATAGTATGGCTGAATTTGCATCGCACCCGCCGCAAACTCGCACGGGACCCTTTTTTTGGTCCGCAGCAGAATCGGATCGCATGGGTGTTCACACCATGCGATCCGATTCCTGTCCGAGTTTGCAGATCACACTGCGATATGCGAACTGATCTGGGGGTGTCATTAACATTTCACTGACACTCCCAGCTGTCCGCATAGGGCAGTTTGAACTGCCGGCGGGAGGCATGCGATGCGGGAAAACGCAGGGCTCTGGTGTGAACCCAGCCTTAGTGTACTGTGTTTGGATGCCGGACAGTGCAGTATTTGAAGCTCCATGTTTATGCAATCACGAGATCGCAGTATCTATTACTACGGCCGGGTGGTTTGATTGACATCTAAGTTAGATGTCACTTCCTGTTTTCTCCCTCCCATTGCGCCCAAGAGAGAGAGAAAACCGGACGTATGAGGAGCGGACTTCTCCATCGCCACTGCCTGTGGAAGGAGACACTGCATGCTGCTCTTGGCGGGACACGGGCTGCTCTTGGCGGGACACGGGCTGCTCTTGGCGGGACACGGGCTGCTCTTGGCGGGACACGGGCTGCTCTTGGCGGGACGCAATCACGAGATCGCAGTATCTATTACTACGGCCGGGTGGTTTGATTGACATCTAAGTTAGATGTCACTTCCTGTTTTCTCCCTCCCATTGCGCCCAAGAGAGAGAGAAAACCGGACGTATGAGGAGCGGACTTCTCCATCGCCACTGCCTGTGGAAGGAGACACCGCAGGCTGCTCTTGGCGGGACACGGGCTGCTCTTGGCGGGACACAGGCTGCTCTTGGCGAGACACGGGCTGCTCTTGGCGGGACACGGGCTGCACTTAATGTGACGCAGGCTGCAGTTGATGGGACGCAGGCTGCAGTTGATGGGACGCAGGCTGCAGTTGATGTGACGCAGGCTGCAGTTGCTGTGACGCAGGCTGCATGTATGGAGGGACTCGCTAGGGGCACTTGATGTAAGGACGGACTCTACTGGGGACACCTGATGGCATCTGGTGGGAGGCGATGTGGCTAGTGACACACTCAGGGCTCCCACTGATTCTGCATTATGGTGAGTTGAATTATTTAATTTTAGATTACAATGTAATAGAAATATTGCGCTTCAATCATCCTGACACCATAACAACCATGGTGCCGGGATAATTGAAGTGCTAACACCAGGTGTTTGGAGTATATTTATCTGCTGATTGTTAAACTTTCTAGAATATACATATTTCTATTGTTGTGTAGGATCTGGACCTGCTGTCCCTCCGTCCCTCTCTCCCTCCATCCCTCGTTCATCTCAGACACTAACCACACCACCTTAGAGCCAGGCCCACTATTTAACTGAAACCACGCCCATTTTCACCAAGTGGGAGGGGTTAAAAAGGAAGGGTGGGGTCTGGCAACCTAAAACTTCACCAGCTGCCACTGGCTGAGGTGAACATGAAACCTGCAAGCATTCACTTTTCCATACCAAATAAAAGTAGTTTTAATACTTCACTGTTATCCTAGAGACGACTTCTAACTTAGTCTTTCGGCCTTCTGCTGTACAGCTATCTAGGTCAGTAGATGGTTCTCCTCTGATGTGTGCTCTTGGACCCCTTTCACACTGGGGTGTTTTTCAGGTTTTTTTCAGGCGCTTTAGCATTAAAAAAAGCGCCTGTAAAGCGATTGAAAGAAGCCTCATCTGCAATCCCAATGTGAAAGCCCGAGTGCTTTCTTACTGAGGCGCTGCGCTGGCAGGGCGTCAAAAAAAGTCCTGCAAGCGGCTTCTTTACAGCGCTTTTGGAGCAGTGAATACACCGCTTCTAAAGTGCCCCTTCCCATTGAAATCAATGGGAAGCGCCTGAAAAACGCTTTTGGCAGCAGCGCTTTGTGGGTGCTTTTAACCCTTTATTTGGCCACTAGCAGGGGTTAAAAGTGCCCAAATAACGCTTAAAAAACACTGGTAAAGTGCTGCTAGTTTAAGCGGCGCTTTACAAGCGTTTTTCGGGCTCTGACATTGTGAAAGGGCTCTTTAAGCACTCGGGCTTTCACATTGGGCTTGCAGATGAGGCTTCTTTCAAGCTTCTTTACAGTCGTTTTTTTAACGCTAAAGCGCCTGAAAAACGCCCCAGTGTGAAAGGGGTCTTATTGAGTTGGGCCAGCCCTGTCAAATATCATTTTCACAGCTGTTCAGACCTTTAATAGCAAAAGCTGCTTGGCAAAGTGAAAACATTTAGGAACATCTTTATACAAGCCAGATGTAAGCCATTAAAGTGGACCTGAAGATTTGCTGTTATTTGTGGAATATCTAAAAAGGGGAAATTGTGAGGAAGCAGTGGCGAGGGAAAAAAAAAGCATTTTGCAATTCCTTCATTAAAGGTAACAGTGTGGACAGGGGCGTGACCGGATGCAGGAGGAGGCTGTGCGTGTGTGAGTGAGTCGGCGTCTCGCTCTCCCCTCCATGCCTCCATGCTGAGTGGCGTCCTCCCTCGTCATCCCCGCCCACACGCAGATGGATACCAGCCCGAACGAACCCCACGCCGAATAGACATCCTTACCTCCCTCCGCTTGTCATTCCGCCGTGCGGCGGAGGTTGTGGTTCGGCGGCGGCGGGTGGAGCACTGGACGGGTCGGCTCTCTCCCTGTCTTCCGTGGAGCGACCGGATCTGGTGACCGGCTCGGGACTGGGGTGTGGAGACTGCAGAAACAAGGAGCAGGTCTTCTCAACATCCCCACAGCCAGTGAAGCAGGACATGTGAAGCAGGCAGGCGATCTCAGGAGAGAGGGGTGAGAAACAGCGGTGAAACAGGGTGGTGAGTGTGTATCATCCAGGGAGCTTTTTTGAACTGAACTATGAACTGTGATAAAGATTCCATATGATTTGAAAGGACGCTGAATAGATCCTTAAACTCCCACCCTATACATTGGCTTGTCTGGTGTTCCCTCTGCCTCAGCTTTGACGATTAAGCAGCTTGCTGAAGAGATAATATAAGGAACTGTTTCTTTTGGAGGAGTTATCAATTTATCTTTAAAAGCCTGTCAGTGTTGCTAAATATTGAGTGGAGCTGCTTCTAGCAGACTTATGCTGTCTTATTGAGGCACTGTCCTCCCCCAGGGGTTGATCAACTCTGGGGTAGTACACCAGGCTATGAAAGCTACTATGGGACAGTGGGTAAACTGAACCCGAATTGACCTCTATACTTGTCGCAATCCTGTTTTATATACCTGCTTGCTTGGCCCCTTTCTTTTTTTCTTTTTTTTTTTCCCTGCCTTAGCTATGATAACTGAGAATTCGGCCCAAGAGTACAATACAAAGAACTGTATCTTCTGGAAGAGCCCTTATCTTCTTTTCAAGGGATAGCCGGGTTGTATAGTACCGATAGTAGAGGCAGTATCCTTCCCCAGGGTTCTGATTTACTCTGGGGTGACACTCAAGGCTGTTAAGCTATCATAGGATACTGCGTGAAATGAGTCTATATAGATAAATCACCAATTGCTTTGAGAGAAGACAAAGGTGAAGGAAGGATTACTGACTTTCCGGGTTATACTCTCCTCTCCCCCTTTTATATTTTTTTTGACATTCTACTTGATTGGATTTGGGGTTGAGAAGGATACTAAGTGCTCCTATTTTTGTATACTAGTCTTATACAAACGGTAAAAGTTACTATGCCATCGCATCGTGCGACGAAAGCAAGCCAAGCAGCCGCGGCCGCAAAATTAGAAAAATATGCCCATAATCCTGGTCAGGGGCTTAGCCAGACCCCCTTGAAAGGTACCCAACAGGGTCAACAAAATCAAACTAATAGGCTATCAGGGGCCAAGGGCACTAGAAAAAGTCATGGGTTAAATCACCCTGAGATGGCATTGGAGGAAGGTGAGGATATGGAGGCCACTCAGGGCCAGACTACTGCTGTGGGCTCGGAAGGGGCACTTGGCCCACGTGAGGAGGGGCTCCGGGCGGTATTGGAACCTGAATCTGAACCAACGTTAAAAGAGGTCCTGGCGGCAGTAAACTTATGTAGAGAATCCCTGGGAGGAATGAGTGCTTAACTTATCACCATCCAGGAGGAATTATCCTATGCTAGACAGGACATCCAAAAAATCCAGGAAAGGACTACAGCCTTAGAGGGTCGAGTAAGTCGGGTTGAAGACGACCTAGCCCCCTTGATACGAGAAGTCAGGTCCATGCGAGATCTGCTGACCAAGCAGGAAAGTAAATTAGACGAAATGGAGAATAAGATGAGGAGGAAAAATATCCGGATAGTAGGTTTGCCAGAACAATGCGAAGGATCAGACCCCATAGCTTTTTTGGTTAAATGGTTTGGAGAAATGTTTGGTCAAGATATTTTTTCACCATTTTTGGCTATCGAAAGGGCACATAGAGTCCCCGCAAGACCCCCACAAACTGGTGCTCCCCCAAGACCCCTCCTGGCCAAATTATTGTTCTATAAAGATAAAGAGACTATTACACGGAAAGCTAGAGAGATGGGCAAGATTGTATATAATGGCTCCCGAGTATCGATTTTCCCGGACTTTTTGCCAGATCTCCAAAGGAGGAGAGCTAAATTTGGGGAAGTAAAACGTAAACTTCGCCAGATAAATGTGACCTATGCTTTATTATATCCAGCAAGACTACGCTTAAACGCCCCTGAAGGGGTAAGGATATTCGATAACCCTAGAAGTGTTGAGGAGTGGTTGGAGTCCCAATCCCAGAGACTATAGCAATGACTGTTATGTCTGTTTTCTTCCTTGGTTCTTCCCCCCTCCCTCCCCTCTCCCTGTTTCGGGGGGGGGGAGGGGAGAAAATACAGGTGTATCTGTGTTGTGGGGGGGGGGGGGGTGGGAGGGGGGGGGGGATAATTGGTAAAAAGCTGTTTTCACTACTGGTGGAGAAGAGAGGGGAGGGAGAGATGGAGAAGGAGGGGAGCGACACGTATGACACCCCTTTGTAGGGGGGGGGGTTAACGAGCTGCTCTCCGCCTATGCTTGATGTATGGGACACATTTTGTGTTTGGTGGGTTTCTGGGGAGGGGGGGAGGGGAGGGATTAACCCACGGGAAAATGGGGTGGGATGTTTTTGTATGGGAAGGTCACATTAGAAGGCCCCAGGAGGTGCCCAGTGAGGTAATGGGAGAAGTGTGTGAGGTGGGTGATAGGTGTGATTGGAGAGATGGGGGGGGGATGGGGTATAAGGAGTGTTTGGTATATAGGTTGTAGAAAAGGGGGGGAGAAATATATTCTAAATAGAAGAGCACTGTACAAAAAATATTTTACCACAACGAAACAATGGGTAAGAGACCACCACGTTGAACTAAATGACAAAGGGGGATTACACAAATTTTATAATAAGGATGGACACTATATAATTATTAATGAGTGAATTCACAAGGTTAAAAGAGAAAAGTTTCACCTTATACTCTTGGAATGTTAGAGGTTTGGGAGACCCGAGGAAGAGGATGGCGGTTAAGTCAATGGCTAGGTCACATGGAGTAACATTCCTTTGCTTGCAGGAGACACACTTTACAAATACTTCTAGTTCACAGTTAGGTTGGGGGGAGTACCCTACTCAATATCATTCAGTAAACACCTCCTTTTCTAGGGGAGTCAGTACCCTGATTAAAGCAGGGACACCCTTTAGTTGCTTTCAGGCTAAGATTGATGATCAGGGGAGGTATGTTTTTTTACATGGTATGATAGAGGGAAAAACTCTGATTTTGGCCAATATTTATACACCGCCACCCCCTTCCATGGATGTCTTATATGCATTGGTAGAGTTTGTGTTGGATAGGCCGGGAACCCCACTGATAATTGTGGGGGACTTTAATATGGTTACTGATAAAACAATGGACAGGTTCCCTAAAGGGAGGATACAACAAGGAGGTATAACAGAAGGCCGTTTTTTACAGTTTATGGGAGAAATGGGACTGAAGGACATTTGGAGAATTCAGAACCCAAAATCCCGGGCTTTTTCGTGTCTATCTACGACACATTCAACCTTGTCAAGGATAGACATGATTTTGGGGAATGATGAGGCAGTGGGATTAGTAAGTAAAATAAAATATATGCCAAGGAACTTATCTGACCACTCGGCAATAATGGCCTCTTTGGAGATAGGGAAGGGAAATCAGCAACGAGGGTGGAGATTTAGCCCCCCATGGCTGGAGCTTATGGGAGAACCCAAAGAATTACTTGATGCATTAAGGGAATATGTTGACCTGAATACAGGCACGGCTTCGCCGGGGATCGTTTGGGATACATTAAAAGCCTATCTTCGGGGTCTTCTGATACAACAGATCTCTAAAATAAAAAAACGAACCGGGGAAAGAGAGGAAGTTGCCTCGAAGAGAGTGGAAAAATTAGAAACACAGTATATAAATGCCCCAACGTTTGATAACCAGAGACAATGGTTGAAAGCGCAACAGGAATACCGTCAGATAATGCTAGAGAAAGCAGAAAACAAATATGTATTCCAGAAACAACAAGTATTCGGGGAAGGTGAAAGGGTTGGTCGAATGCTAGCGCATTTAGTGAAAACAAACTCCACACCCTCTATGGTAACAAGGATTAGTATGGTAGAGGGTGGGATATCCACAAATGGGTTAGACATATTAGAGAGATTCAGAGCTTATTATGAGGGTCTATACCATTCTAACCAGGCTGAGAAAGAGGAAGAAATGGATACATTTTTCAGTGAGTTGACAATGCCTCATCTCTCTCTCTAAGGAAGATAGTGACACCCTTGATGGCCCTATAACAATAGAAGAGATTCGGTGTATGGTGCAGGAAATGGCAGGACAAAAAGCCCCAGGCCCAGACGGCCTCCCGGTGGAGGTTTACCGCCATTTTGGTGAGGTGTTAATGCCTGAACTGTTAAAAGTTTTGAGTTGGTCATTGGACACGGGAGAGCTCCCGTCTTCAATGATGGAATCAACTAAAATAGTGATACCGAAAGAAAATAAGGATCCCCTCGACCCCTCGTCATATAGACCCATCTATTTATTGAATCTAGATGTAAAGATCCTAGCAAAGGTTTTGGCGGCTAGGTTAAACAGAGTAATAGAGAAGCTCATCCATCCCGATCAATCAGGTTTTATTCCTGGTAGATCTACAAGTATAAATATAAGGCGGGTCTTTTTAAATCTTCAAATACCAGCGGATGGGGATGGCCAGAGAGCTGTCCTATCCTTAGATGCCGCCAAGGCCTTCGATACTATAGAGTGGAGCTATTTGTGGAGGGTTTTGAGGGAATTTCATGTGGGTCTGGTATTTATAAAATGGGTGAAAATGCTATATAGATCCCCAGAAGCGAGGATAAGGATAAATGCTGATAGCTCGGCCGGGATTCGATTGAAGAGAGGAACGAGGCAGGGGTGTCCCTTGTCCCCCCTGCTGTTCGCCATGGCAATTGAACCCTTGGCAGCGTTCCTTAGATTAAATACGGGGATAAAGGGATTTAGGAGAGGAAATGAGGAAGAAAAAATAGTATTATTTGCAGATGATCTGCTCCTACTTCTTGCAAAATTCTATAAGGGAAGTAATGTTTAGAATTAAAGATTTTGGACACCTGGCGGGATTAAAGATAAATTGGGAGAAATCCTGTATATTGCCTATTGACCCCCTAGATAGCCCCTTACCTTGTGAAGCGGCACATATCCAGATTGTGACTCAAATAAAATACTTAGGCATTTGCATTACTAAAGACCCCAAACAGTATATAGCGAATAATCTGGTCCCATTGTTATCTAAACTTAAACATAAAATTAATTTCTGGAAGAAATTACCCTTGTCAACAGCAGGTCGATGTAACTTAATTAAAATGATAGTATTACCACAACTTTTATATGTCCTACACAATTCTCCAGTATGGATATACAAAAAATGGTTCTATAAGGTGGACTCCATATTTAGAGAATTGATTTGGAAAGGGGGTCAAGCGCGTATCAGTTTAAAAACTTTGCAACTCCCAAGTAATGGAGGGGGAGTGGCACTCCCGCATCCATTCAACTATTTCTTAGCGGCCCAGCTGCAACATCTGGCGGGAGAGGGCCTAGAGGATGGAGGTCGGAAGAAGAAAACCCCTTTAGAACAACTTTTTGGCAGAACATTGGTAGTGACACTGGAGTCAGGGATCTCTGAGAGAGATATTCCTACTCTGGGGTTGATGACAAAGGTATAGGAGGTAGCTAAAAGTATATTGGGATATAGGGGATTTACGGAGTACTCCCCCCTTTGGGACAATAATAAGTTGAATGAGATACAAAAAATAGGACTAATAAGGGAATGGGAAAGATGCGGTATAAAGTTTATCCACCAGATTTATCATAACGGCAATTTGAAACAATTTCAAGAGCTAAGAGACCAGTTTGCAATCCCGAAGAAGTCTTTCTTTAGATATTTGCAAGTTAGACACGCCTTGGAAAAACAGTTTGGGGCGGAGGCAATAGAATGGTGTGAGATCCCAGTAATGAAGGATATACTACCAGTTAAATCAGGGAAAGGGCTAATATCTAAAATTTATATAAATCTGTGTAAGAAGACTCAAGTAAGAACACAGGAGCAAATGAATAGGAACAAATGGGAAGTAGATGTGGGAAACATCTCGGAAGTTCAATGGGAGAGGATTCTTGAGCTGGCACCCTGGGTGTCCATCTCTCCTCCTCAAAAGCTTTCTCACTTATATCTGCTGTACAGAGCATACTACACTCCCAAGAGGCTTTTTCAGTTTGGTAGAAGGCGGGATGCGGCGTGTCCTAGGTGTGGAAGGACAGAGGGCGATATGATTCACATGTTCTGGAGATGCCCCAAGCTACATCGGTATTGGAGTGAGGTAGTGAGGATAATCAATCAAGTATTTGAGATGGCAGTAGAAGTGGAACCTATGGGGTGCGTACTGGGATGGATCAAGGGGGGTGGGGACCCCAAAAACAGTGAATTAGCTAAATTAAAGTGTCTCTTCCAAGCCAGGAAACTTATAGCCCAGAAATGGCAGTCCTCAACATCCCCTACTAGTGGAGAGTGGCTACAGAATATGAATAGGGTTATTCTTAAAGAAAGGGTAGCATATATAAGACAGGGTGGTATCAAAAAATTTGATAGGATATGGAAGTTGTGGTATGAGAAAATGAATATAGGTGTGGATATTTAACAGGACAAGAGCTGTTAGTCAAGAAATAGTGTGAGGAGTGGGTTTGAGTGAGTGAGGGAACGAGACGAATGTCGGGAATGGAAGGACGTAAAAGGGCTATATGAAATTTGTATGGAACCTTTGTTTTATATACTTTATATGCTAATGCTGTATGGTATGTTTAAAATGGTAAAGAAAATTCAATAAAGAGATAAAGTAAAAAAAAAAGGTAACAGTGTGCTTCCTGACATATTAGTATGCTGCTGCAACTGCATATGTAGCACACCCCATAAGAAGCTTCAAGTGAAATGGGATTCCCCAACCTGCACAGCCAGGCACACAGAATATTCACAGGCACACGAGTGTAGCACCCTCTAGTAGTGTGCTAAAGAGGATAGGTACATTTAAGCAGGTCTGGCTGGTTGCTAGGTCTGTTTGTTTTCATTCTGGACTGGGAGTGGCTCCTGGTAGGGCTGGATGACTCACAGGTGGTGTCATCAAGACCTCACATTTCTTTTCAGAAGCTTTTGGTGCTTTCTGGAAAGAGTGGTGGGGGGGGGGGAGGTGGAGTCACCTGGGGTGTTTGAAGAGCCTTGACCAATCCCCAATCTGTATTGGCAGGGGGCACGCCTCCTTAAATACCCAAGGTCAGCCCAGCTGGAGAGGAGTTGTCGGGTGGAGGAGCTTGAGTGAGAGGGTGCAGAGGCTGTCGGGGGGGGGGGGCCTTTGGAGGAGTTCCCCAGTCTGACGGGGGGGAGGGGGGTAACATTGTGCCTGAGCTCAGGTGCAGTTGGGACCACTTTCAGGAATACATGAAGAGGTCCTGGACTGGAGGCACAAGAGAGAGCAAGGAGAGGACAGCGGGAGAGAGCACTGCTAACAGACTCCAGGGAGGACAACTGGTCGCAGCCAGGAGGGCTAGGGAGTGAGGCATAGTCAGAAGGACTGGGGAAGCACGCCTGAGAGAACTGGGAGCCTGCAGTCTGAGATGGATGCAGAACCAGAAGAGTGGACTCTGGTGGAAGGGGCAGTGGAAGGAGGAAACTGCAGGAAGGAGGGCTGGCAGGTCCTGAAGAAGGCTAGCTGGGATCAGTAGCCATAGTTAGGGCAGCTAGCACTAGGTCTTTTCTGCTACACCATTGGGGCCCACGGCCCTAGCCTCCAAAGAGCATTTGCTAAGGCTTGGCTGAGTCATTGTCAGGCCTAACCAACAAATATTGCTACCTCTTTCTGGGGAATGCAGAGTGATGTGCTGGAGGTGACTAGAATTACCAGTTTGCAGCAAGTGATGTGCTGGTGGAGTGAGGAGTGATGAGCTTCAAGTAAGTTTGTGCAGGAGGAACCTGACGGAGTATGTACTACTGAGGGGAGGGAGTGTACATAGTTGTCCCAAAACCAATTGCTGTTTCTATTGCTCAAAGCTGGGCATCCCATAGCTACCATCCTCATCCAAGTTACAACCCTCAATAAACACATAAAAAAACTAAATTCACTGACTGTTTTATGTTTGTGGCTGCCTGACTGCAGCTGCCCCTTTCACTAGCCCTCCTGGCTTATTCTCCACAGTCCTCCCAGACTGACATTCTCTCTACCAACACAGTCCTCCAAGACTGTTCACTCACTAGCCCACCCAGCTGACTCCTCAGGAGATCTCCCAGATGTGCTGACTCACTCCTTGCTGCTATGCCTCCAGGAAGGATTCCTCTGTGTGTTGTAGAGGGTCGCTTTAGCATCCAAGACCCAGGCCAAAGGTCACCCCCACCCTTGACTAGGGGGCACCCTCAAGGGCCGACGACAGCCTCCTCAGCACTCCATCTCCATATTCCACCTGACTGCCCCTGCTGGCATGACCCATGAGTATGTATGAGGTGCCTGCCAGCCCACTTTGCTGGGGATTGACTGGGGCCCTCATCAATACTCCAAGATTTTATCCTCTATTTATGAAAGCTTCTCCAAGGTTCCAGAGAGCAGGGGGTGTTACCAGAGGTGCTGCTTGTGGAGTCGTCTAGCCTCCCTGAGTCACTCAGCCCTGACCCAGATTCAACCCAGACCTGGCTCTTAGCCAGGTAAAAATTTCCTACACTACAAACTATACACACTAGCACACTTTAGAGGGTACAATCACTCCCCACCTCCTAAACAGCCTGTTCCCACAGCTGGGAAAAAAACAAAAATGGCAAAGGAATCCCATAAAAATACAGTGGGAGGGGAAAAGTGGAAGCAACTTTTGGATAGGGCTATGGCACAAATAAATTATAATATATCAAAAATAGATATTTTCTGTTCAAATAACACTTATGTAGATCACAAGCGGGTAAAATAAGTGTTAAACAGGTCACCATTTTTCTAGGTAAGTATATTTCTAAAGGTGCTATTGACATGAAAATTTCACCACATGTCGGTAACAACCCATGCAATATATGCATACAAAGATACCAGAAAAAATAAGTTAAGAAATTAAGTTACGTGTAATAAGATGGAATGACACAGGGAAAAAGTATTGAACACGTGAACAAAGAGAGGCGCAAAAAGACATGGAAAGCCAGCTGAAATCTATCAGTACGTAATTAGAAAGCAATCCTGTCCCTTGTCAGTGCAAATTAATATCAGCTGGTTCAGTCTCAACCGATGGCCTGTAAAACGGTGTCTCATTATCAAGGTCTCACACAAAAAAATGTCAAAATTGCCCGACGTGTCCGCCATAATGTCGCAGTCCTGATAAAAATCGCAGATCGCCGCCATTACTAGTAAAAAAAATAAAGCCATAAACCATCCCCTATTTTGTAGACGCTATAACTTTTGCGCAAACCAATCAACATACACTTATTGCGTTTTTTTGTTTTTTTTTTGCCAAAAATATGTAGAAGAATACATATTGGCCTAAACTGAGGAAAAAAATCGTTATTTTTTATATATTTTTGGGGGATATTATAGCAAAAAGTAAAAAATATTGCTTTTTATTTCAAAATTGTCGCTCTTTTTTTGTTTATAGCACAAAAAATAAAACCGCAGAGGCAATCAAATACCACCAAAAGAAAGCTCTATTTGTGGGAAAAAAAGGACATCAATTTTGTTTGGGAGCCACGTCGCACAACCGTGCAATTGTCAGTTAAAATGACGCAATGCAGAATCGCAAAAAGGGCTCTGGTCTTTGGGCAGCCAAATGGCCCGGGGCTGAAGTGGTTAAAGAATTTCTGCCTCACACTGACTGGGATCTGCACAGATCTTTCGGTCCCATCAGATGATCCTGGTTTATCTTTCAGCTTGGACAGCACCTTCTCCTGCTCCTGAGTGGGTCCCCACTCCTCCTCCGAGCTGCTGTGGGACGACTAGTCTGCGAACTCATCATCCACGGGTCCAAATTCTGCCTGCAGTCTGTGCAATCCCCACTCTATGCACCCACTCGCTCAGCTGAAATGGGCGCTGGTGAGGCTGCATTTGATGGGCACTGGTGAGGCTGGATTTGATGGGCACTGGTGAGGCTGGATTTGATGGGCGCTGGTGAGGCTGGATTTGATGGGCGCTGGTGAGGCTGGATTTGATGGGCGCTGGTCTGGCTGCATGTGATGGGCGCTGGTCTGGCTGCATTTGATTGGCGCTGGTGAGGCTGCAATTTGATGGGCGCTGGTCTGGCTGCATGTGATGGGCGCTGGTGAGGCTGCATGTGACGGGCGCTGGTGAGGCTGCAATTTGACGAGCGCTGGTGAGGCTGCATATGACGGGCGCTGGTGAGGCTGCATATGACGGGCGCTGGTGAGGCTGCATATGACGGGCGCTGGTGAGGCTGCATATGACGGGCGCTGGTGGGGCTGCATATGACGGGCGCTGGTGGGGCTGCATTTGACGGGCGCTGGTGGGGCTGCATTTGACGGGCGCTGGTGGGGCTGCATTTGACGGGCGCTTGGCGGGGCTGCATTTGACGGGCACTGGTGGGGCTGCATTTGACGGGGCGCTTCATTAAAAAGGTGGGCTATACATGGGCAGGGCAAAGGGGGTGGAGTCAGGGATGGAGCTGGGGGGGGCAGAAAAAGGAGGTCTCATCTAGGGTGTCAAAAATCCATGCACCAGCCCTAAATGCAGCAATTTAGAAATTGGAGGAAATTCTTAGCACTGGGAAAACACTTTTTGAACGATAAAAAGTGTGTTTTATATACAACTATATAGATCAGACCAAATGAGGGACAAATGAGGAATGAGGGACTTTGTTCCACGTCAGGGACAATTGGGAGCTATGGGTGTAAAATAATATTAAGAGGAGAGTTGTACCGTACACACATCCTTAGAAACAATCGTTTCAGCCTCCTTGCACAATCATAACACAGCATAGGAGGGACGTCCCCTATTAGTCTGACACTTCCTCATTGTTGAGGTTTCATTTTCAGTAACATATAAATGCAATGATTGCAACTTAACCACAGTGCTAGTGAAGCCACGGACAGGTAGTAGGGTAGACCATAGCGATGGCATTTTCCCATGTCCTACCTGTGACCTTGTCCCTGGCCATGTGTCTGAGTCTGGCTGGTGCTGGGAACCCTGGATTTGTGGTGAGACTCACTCAGAAAGGACTGGATTATGGTAAGTTGTAATGCAATGATGCGGCAGAACTTTTGCATAAACTAAAATGCTTCAACACTTTAAGAACACTTTTGCAAGCTTCAACATTTCATTAGGCATTTCAAGCATTTCTTTTTCTGAGCTGTAATGTTTCTTTACACATTTCAATTTTGCTGTCTATGACGGATATTATTAACTGACTAGCTTCAAATGAAGCATAATACGCCAACCTTTTCACTGTCAAGACTGACAGCGCCAGCAAACCTTGGTTGTTCTTTGCATACTGGGTAGTATATTTCCTATAATTCTGTGGACTGTCTAGTAATATCATAATCGTCAATGTGGCAACTCGTAAAATATTAAAGCGGAACTTCACTCTCTCAAGCTACATTGACCATGTTTAATCCTTACACTGCTAGCATCAGGGCCATCTCTAATAATGATTGGACCCCCCCATGCAATTTCACTCTCCACCTGCTCTGAGGCATACAATAAATAGCAGCTAGACTTAAAATCAGATCAGGCAGAAATTGTGATTGGTTGCCAGCAGTTACAGCATATCATTACTGCTTACTGACTGGTTGCTAGAGGTTACAGCACACATTACGGCTCACTGATTAGTTGCTAGAGGTTACAGTACATCATCTCCTCAGTGCAAGGGAGCATGATATACATACGAATGCTGCCTTTATTTACATATCAATGCCACCGGCCGCTACTATTTACATATGAACTGCCGGTTATTTATATGTAAACACAAGGTCTGCAGGTGAGTCATCTGTACACAACAATAGGGCAGAGCTGGGCAGCATTAGTACCAGCACTTCACACTGAGATATCGGGACATAGCAGAGGACTAACACTTCAATGGACAAGGGAATTTAAACTGGGATAGCTGCCAAGTATGAGGCAGCTGCTTTGGGCCCCACAACAATTGCAGGGCCCTTTTGCCCTGCCTTAAAGACGGCCCTGGCTAGCATTAGTAATTAGATAGGAAGGTATATTATATTTGCTTGTATTAAAAACATTTTTTACATTTCTTTAGTTACTTCCTGGTTTCTTGCCAAGGCAAATAATGTCATACATCCCAGTAGTCTTCAGGAGAGGAGGAGGGGGCTTTCTCAGCTAAGCACACCCTCCTGCCTGCATGCCTGAGCTAAGGGTAGATGAATTCCAGGAAGTAAATGCTACATGAATCATCTGATCTTACTCAAGATGGCCACAACCAGAAATTCTAGGGGGTGTTTTTTAAAGTGATTTCCCAGTAAAATAAAGCATGGAGACATGGGTGGATTGGGGGGGGGGGGGGGGGTTGTTTGAATATTAAAAAATTATTTAAATATCATTTTTGGTTTTGTGGTGCTCAATGGCCGATATGAAGCACTGCAGGACCTGGAAGAAGCAAGGTAAACGGTAGCAACAGAGCTTGCCCCATAGTAGCCTGTCTCTCAACTTCTTCCTTGAGGTCATAACTAAGGTATTATTCAACATATGGTGGACTGCCCAGCTATTTATCTATTATGAAGTTTGTCCTTTAGAAGAGCTCGATGACATTATTTGTCTTTTTAATAGTGGCAGCAGTTGAGCGGAACTTGGCATTGTAGAGAGGAACTCTTATCTTTGGAATTTCCAAGTAGTAGAATGGGTTATCTTCAGCTTGTTCTGTTGGTTTATCATCAATCATGTAAACCTGAAATATCAGTTTGGAAGCTTTGAAGCGGAACTCAATTTTCCCTCAGTTTGGCTCTTGTGATCACATATACTGGCAAATTACAGTACTCTAATGCCGCGTACACATGACCGGACTTTGAGGGACTAGGTCCGACGTTCTTTTGCAATGGACTTTCGGCGGAGTTCCAATGGACTTTCCGAATGAACGGACTTGGCCACACACAATCACATCAAAGTCCGACGGATTAGAACGTGATGACATACGACTGGACTAGAATAAGGAAGTTCACAGCCAGTAGCCAATAGCTGCCCTAGCGTAGTTTTTTGTCTGTCGGACTAGCATGCACACGAACGTATTTCTCGGTCCGACGGAGTTCCGGTGGAAAAATTCAAAACATGTTTTATTTCTATAGTCCACCGGATTTTTGGCAAGCAAGGGTCCGATGGAGCCCACACAAGATTGAATTGTCCGACGGACTCGTTCCTTCGGACCTTTGCTGTCAAAAAGTCAGGTCGTGTGTACGTGGTATTAGGCCGGCCATATATTGAAATTTGGCCAGTTCAGAAGCAACTGGACGAATTTTGATCCATCTATTGGCAGGCTGGTTGTACTGAAGTCGGTCTATCAATCAACTTCAGTACAACCAGCCTGTCGGGTTGGTGGGCACCGTGGAAAGTAAAGCAAGCCATAGATTAGGCAATTCTGTTTCCTTCCACCATGGGGAAGCTGCTCTCTTCGGAGTTTACACAGGACTACAGACTCTTTAGCATCCCTCCATGTGACAGCATTTAGTTCTGGCGATTGGAGCAACAATGCCTGTTGAGTGAGTGACCAAACACCCAAATGGACCAAAAGAGGTGAAATGCACAGATTATCTATGAAACATGAAAATGTAAACTTTAAATCGCAACTCCACTTTTGTTAAGAAAAAAAACATTCCCCTCTGGGTGATCTATGTACACTGCATGGATTATAACAACCTTTGTATGTGTATGTGTGTATCTTAGGCAGACTTCTGGGAAAACTGGTGAGCCAATCACACAGGCAGGAAATGATGTTTCTGGGGAGTGGTCAGTATACATTCTGTGTACAGAACATCTCCAGGTAGCCATCTTGCTTCGCATTTATAGAAAATTACAGCGGCTGCAGATTGAAAAGGAAAGGTCATTTTTAACCTCCTCGCGCCCGCCCTATAGCCGAATGACGGCCGTAGAGCAGGCGCGTTCGTTCGGGCGGTCGTCCCTGGACGGCCTGATGTTTACTTCCGCAATGCGCGCCGCCGCGGGCGCGCATCGCGGAAGTTCTGTGTTCGCCGTGTCCCCCGGGGACAGGCAAACACAGATCGCTGTAAACGGCCAATCACAGCGGCCGTTTACAGTGTGATCGGCGTGTCCAATGGGAGATGATCTCATATGTAAACATATGAGATCATCTCACAGCGCCGCTCTCCTTCCTCGCACAGACAGTGCGAGAGGGGAGAGATGAACGGCTGCAGCGGCAGCCGTTCTGATTGTGGAAAAAAGATAAATTAAAAAAATGAAATAAAGTGCCATCCGCCCCCAGCAGTGCCATCCGCCCCCAGCAGTGCCATCCGCCCCCAGCAGTGCCATCTGCCCCAGTTCCATCCACCCCAGTGCTACCTGCCCCCAGTGCCATCCACCCCAGTGCTACCTGCCCCCAGTGCCATCCACCCCAGTGCTACCTGCCCCTAGTGCCATCCACCCCAGTGCTACCTGCCCCTAGTGCCATCCACCCCAGTGCTACCTGCCCCTAGTGCCATCCACCCCAGTGCTACCTGCCCCCAGTGCCATCCACCCCAGTGCTACCTGCCCCCAGTGCCATCCGCCGTCAGTGCCACCTGCCCCCAGTGCCACCTGCCCCCAGTGCCACCTGCCGTCAGTGCCGCCTGCCGTCAGTGCCACGTGTCATCAGTGCCACATAGTGCCATCTGTCATCAGTGCCACGTATCAGTGCCATTTGTCATCAGTGCCACCTGTCAGTGTCACGTGCCATCTGTTGTCAGTGTCACGTGTCATCAATGCCACTTATCAGTGCCATCTGTCATCAGTGTCACGCGTCATCGGTGCCATGTATTAGTGCCATCTGTCATCGGTGGCACATATTAGTGCCACGTATTAGTGCCATCTGTCATCGGTGCCACGTTTCAGTGCCACGTGTCATCAGTGCCACGTATTAGTGCCACGTGTCATCAGTGCCACGTATAAGTGCCACGCGTCATCAGTGCCACATATTAGTGCCATCTGTCATCAGTGCCACATATTAGTGCCATCTGTCATCAGTGCCACCTGTCATCATTGCCACGTATCAGTGCCATCTGTCATCAGTGTCACGTGTCATTGTCCTGGTGCTTCAAAAGTGTAATAAATAGTCAACAAGTTAGATGTGTAACTTATGTTCCTAGAACACATGATGGCGCTACCTGCATGTTGGGCCTCTCTATGTGGCCAGGCTGTGAAAAAGTCCCACACATGTGGTATTGTAATACTCAGGAGGAGTAGCAGAATTTTTTGGGGGGTGTCATTTGTGGTATACACATGCCACGTGAGAGAAATAACCTATTACAATGACAATTTTGTGGAGAAAAAAAAAAATGAAAAATCTTAATTTTGCAAAGAATTGTGGGAAAAAAATGACAACATCAAAAAGCTCACTATACCTCTTACTAAATACCTTGGAATGTCTACTTTCCAAAAAGGGGTCATTTGGGGGGTATTTGTACTTTCCTGGCTTGTTCGGGTCACAAGAAGCGAGATAGGCCACCAGTACATCAGATGTGATCAATTTTGTGCGATTCGCACCACAGCTTGTAGACTCTCTAACTTTCACAAAGACCAAATAATATCCACTAATTTGGGTTATTTTTACCAAAGACATGTAGCAGTATAAATTGTGACCAAAATTTATGAAGAAAAATTAATAATTTGCATAATTCTGTCACAGAAACAAAGAAATATGCGTTTTTTTTCAAAATTTTCGGTCTTTTTTCATTTATAGCGCAAAAAATAAAAACCCCAGAGGTGATCAAATACCACCAAAAGAAAGCTCTATTTGTGGGAAAAAAAGGACAAAAAATTCATTTGGGTACAGTGTTGCATGACTGAGTAATTGTCATTCAAATTGTGAGAGCACCGAAAGCTGAAAATTGGTCTGGGCAGGAAGGTGTTTAAGTGCCCTGTAAGCAAGTGGTTAATAACATTCAAATATAATATGACTTGTATCGCAGTTGTACACGCTATATTATTTTTTTCTCTATTTGCTATTTTATTTTCCCCCGTGAAAGTGGAATTACCCTTTAAAGGAAGATTTGAAACCTAGTTGACCAAATCTAGTACAATTTCCCTTTTAGGACTACAGCTCATTGGTTAGAATAGGTGACATTTTTCTTTTTTTAAATATATATGTACATAACTGTCATTGCTTCACCTGTTCAGAATGAAATACTTCTACTAATCTATCATTGCTGGAGGGGGATTGTATTTTGCAGAAGAGTTTTGCAGCTATTTTGAATTCAGAGCTATCTTATTTTCTCAATGACAGCACGCCAGGAGGGAATGAGCGTTCTGCAGAAAGAGCTTGCAAAGGTCCAAATTCCGGATTTTTCAGGATCAACGCACAGTCCCGTGGGGAAAATCAAGTACAATTTCTATGGGTGAGAAGTAAAAAGGTTGCTACATGCCTTGTTAGTCTGCAGTAATATAAAATGCTGGGAGTATACTGCCCTCTAGAGGTCAATAGCCCCATTACAGATCAAAGCTGAAGCTTTTTACTCCACTGCAGTTCTAAGCAAAAGCAAGGAGATTGCAGGGGATTGTCTAAACCAGGGATATGCAATTAGCGGACCTCCAGCTGTTGCAAAACTACAAATCCCATCATGCCTCTGGGTGACATGCCTGTGGCTGTCAGTCTTGCAATGCCTCATGGGAGTTGTAGTTCTGCAACAGCTGGAGGTCCGCTAATTGCATATCCCTGGTCTAAACTGTACACCAGCCTTTCTCAATCAGGGTCTTAAGCCTTGTACACACGACCGGATTGTTGGCAGGGAATTGTGTGTTGATAGACTGTTGTGCTAAAATCCGATCGTAAGTACGCTCCTTCAGACAATTGCTGTCCAACTTTCGGCCAACAAATGTTGGATGGTAGCAAATTTTCGGCGGACACCGGTCTGTTGTCAGATTTTCATATCGTCTGTACACAAGTCCGTCACACAAAAGTCCAAAGTACAAACACGCATGGTCGGAATCAATGCTCACCAAACACGACATTAGCAGAAGGTGCCCAAAAGGTGGCGCTCAAGACCTGAAATTACAAGTAGTACTTCACTACGTTCGTATTTGTTGGCTGACAATTGTGTGCCATTAATATGCAAGACAAGTTCACGGCACACGCCCTTCGCACAAAAGTCTGATGCTCTGTTGGCCAACAATCCGATCATGTGTACGAGCCTTTAGGGTTCCTCCAGTGGTTGCTAGGGGTTCCTTAAGCAATTTCTGCCTTTCAGATAAGTAACAACAGACACCAATTCTCTTTTTAACTTTCTGTAAGGCTCCGTTCCCACTGATGCAGGTGTGGCAGTGCATGCATGTTTTTTTTATATTTAGGTGCCATGTGTTTAACCACTTACCCAACCCACTCACAGTAAATATATTTTGTGCAGGCAGCAGGTGCAGGAACAGCAACGCACATGTATGTTGCCAGCTTTCTTCAGGGTTTGGGCCGCATGCGCCCCCTGCTGACCTGTGCTGTGATTGAACACGGCACGAGTTTGTCAGTGGGTTTTAACCAATGATTTCTGCTGAAACCTGCTGCTCAGCTGTGTCCAATCACAGCACAGAGTTCTCTGTTTACAAACACATATAACTCTGTATACACAGAACAGCGATCTGGCAGTTTCTTCTCTCTGAAAAGCCAGGAGGAAAAACAGCCAGATCTGTAAGTAAAAGCAGCACACATTACACATTGCTAGGCACACATTACACATTGCTAGGCACACATTTAATCTCTTGATTGTCCCTTAATGTTACCCCCTTCCCAACCCGTCATTATTACAACTTTCAGGTCCGTGTACAATATTATCACTGATCACTGTATTAGTGTCACTAGCGACATCATCAGTGCCAGTAGGTCAGTGAGTGTCCCTCAGAGTCAGTGTCATTTGGTGCCAAATTGCCCGTCAAAATGCCATTACCAGTATAGTATCTATAGGTGTGTAAATTCCAGTATATATACACCATAGTTTGTAGATGCTATAACACAAGCAAATTAATATACATGTATTGTTATTTCTATTTTAGTTTTCTTGTCATTGGATATGTTTTATAACAGTAGAAGAAGGGTTTTGTTTTTTTGTTTTCAAAATCGTTGGTCTTTTTTCACTGGTGATCAAATGGCACCAAAAGAAATCTCTATTTATTTGAAAAAAATTATATAAATTTCATTTGTGTACAGTGCAGCACAACCGAACAACTGCCAGTTAAAGTAGCGCAGTAACAAATAGCAAAAAATGCCCCGGTTGTGAATGGGGTAAAACCTTCTGGAGGTCAAGTGGTTAAGGCAGCCTTTTCATTCCAATGGACTGCCTTATGCATAACAATTGCCCAAAAGAAGTGTGGGCACCTTTATTGTTAATCGTTGTACAACACATGACAGTAAGTTACTATGCATTGTGGTGCGATTAAGTTCTCGTGCATAGTGCTGGTGCATTTGGGCTGTCATTAAAAATTAACAGGACCATAGCGCACCTGCCAGAACATAACACACATATATGAATTTGCTAGGAAGGGTATTTTTTCCACAGACCAAGAGTTGTAAGCTTACCTCCCAACCATCCCGGATTTGCTGGGACAGTCCTAGGATTTCAAGTAAATCTCAGTGTCCCACGAATCCACACTGGAGCCCATTGCTGGACCACGTTTCGGCACTGGACTCCACCAATCCCCCTGTCTGGTGCACGCAGCACAGCCGTGACATGCTGTAGCGGTCAGCAGCCCAACCCCCCCGCCCGCTGTGCATCCCGTACAAGGAGGGAGGAGGAGGAGGAGGAGGAGGTGGGCTAGGTCTGTCCCACCTCCACCCCATGTCCCCTTGTGGACACCCGCAACTCCCACATGCAGTCAGTCTGTGCCCGGGAAGGGAGTGTGGGCCAAAGATTTCAAAGCAGCCAGTGCTCCTATCCTAATGTCTCCCTGAGCCTCTGAAGAAGACAGTCCTTGTTTGAGTGAACTCTACCCTCTTTCTTCCTTCCATGTGCCATAATCTTCCTGCCTTCCATGTCCCAAAGTGATCCTTCCTGTCTTCCATGTGCGATAGTGATCCATCCTGCCTTACAGGTGCCACAGTGATCCTTCCTGCCTTCCATGTGTTATAGTGATCCTTCCTTCCTGCCTCCCATGTACAATAGTGATCCATCCTGCCTTCCAGGCGTCATAGTGATTCCTCCTGCCTTCTATGTGCCATAGTGATTATTCCTGCCTTCCAGGTGTCAATGATCCTTCCTGTCTTCCATGTGCCATAGTGATCCTTCCTTCCTGCCTTTCATGTACCGTAGTGATCCCTCCTCTATTTTTTCCATGTACCATAATAACCCTTCTTTCCTGCGTGATTTTATGCCAGTGCAGCTGGTGACCCACTTCCACTGTGATTGAACACAGTGGGAGCCAATCAGTGGGTCCGGCGGCCGCAATCGTTCACAGTAGTGGCAGGACGGCGGTCTGCCAATGTAAACAAGGCAGACCACCATTCTGTGAGAAAGAAAGCAGAAACATGGACCGCTGTTTTCCTCCAGTCACAGCATTCCCCCCACAGTTGGAAAGCACTCCTTGGGGCACACGTAACCCTTTGATCACCCCTAATGTTTACCCCCTTCCCTGCCAGTGTCATTAGTACAGTTACAGTGCATAATATTTAGCACTGATCACTATTATAATGTCACTGGTCCCCAAAAATGTCAAAAGTGTCAGTTAGGTGTCCGATATGTCCGCCGCAATGTCGCAGTCCCACTAAAGATGGCTAATCGCCGCCAGTAGACACTAACTTTTGTGCAATATAAGCTTATTGTTCGGTTTTTTTTGTTTTTTTTTTAACCAAAAACATGTAGCAGAATACATATTGGCCTAAATAGATGAAGAATTTTTTTTTTATATTGGATATATTTTATAGCATAAGTTAAAAAAATATTGGTTTCAAAATAAAAAACGCAGAGGTGATCGAATACCAACAAAAGAAAGCTCTATGGAGGGAGAGGACATCAATTTTAATTTGTACAGCGTTGCACGACCACGCAACTGTAAAGTAACGTAGTGTCGTATCGCACAAAATTGCCTGGTCATGAAGGGGAGTAAACCTACCGGAGCTGAAGTGGTTAAAAAATACTTTTTCTATCTATCTATATCAAAACATCTTAGGGACACAGAAATGAACTAACACAAGTTCCTTCGGGTAATACAAGGTGTTTGCACTTCAGCAGTATTTTTGCATTTTTAGGCCATGATGGGTTGACTTTAAAGTATGCCTTCTTCAGCACAATATATTATATTTGTTGTATTGTATTCCTTGTGTGCTTATTACATGAACAGGCATAATCGGTCATTTATTATTAACATGGCGTCTTATTCTTGTCTAGTTTGGCAATCCGTAACTTCCAGTTACCCAGCTCACAGATCAGTCCTGTGCCTAACGTTGGTTTGAAGTTGTCAATTTCTGGAGCCTTCATTGAGATTACTGGGAAGTGGAAATTCAAGACAAAGATTGGCGTGTAAGACATCTTACAGGAATTGTTCCTGGTTATTTTGGAAAAATACTGGGGCATTATTAGGCAATAAAAACTGCCCATTGTTAATTACATAATTGCCCTTAGTTGACCACTGCCTGTAAAACACTGACAATCACAGCTACTGTATATGCTATTGTCTATGTCATCTGATTGCAGGCTGTTGTCACTATATTATCATTATTATTATACAGGATTTATATAGCACCAATCGTTTACGCAACACTTTACAAAATGAGGATAGACAGTACAGTTACAATACAATTCAATATAGAGGGAATCAGTGGGTCCTGGTCGTTAGAGCTTACAATCTAGGAGGGAGGGTCAAGTGATACAAAAGGTGATAATTGTGGGGGATGAGCTTATGTAGAAAATAAAAGTACAGTTATGTGGAGGCAGGATAGGCTTCTCTAAAGAGAGAGGTTTTCAGGGATTGCCTAGAAGTGAATAGAGAAGGAGATAGTCGGAAAGATTGGGGCAGGGAGTTCCAGAGGATGGGAGAGGCTCTGGAGAAGTCCTGGAGGTGAGCATGGGAGGAGGGTACAAGGGAGTTAGAAAGCAGGAGTTCTTGGGAGGAGCGGAGAGAACGATTTGGTTGGTATTTTGAGACTAGGTTAATGATGTAGCTGAGGGCAGAGTTAACCTCCCTAGCGGTATTTCCAAATCTGGCTCGGGGTGGAATTTCAGAACCAAAAGCGTTTAACCCCGAGCCAGACTCGGGATCACATCGCAGGATCCAGGAAGAGTGTGCTTACCTTATCCCCTGGATCCAGCGATGTGTGAGCGGCTCGATGTATCACGGAGTTGAGCTCCATTCCCTGCAAGCGTTGCAACGCATGGGGACGGAGAACGGCGCCAAATTCAAAAAGTGAAACACACACATTACATACAGTATAATGTAATCTTACAGATTACATTGCTGTATGTAATTATTTCACATCCCCTTTGTCCCTAGTGTTCTGCCCAGTGTCCTGCATGTAGTTTTATTTATAAAAACTGTTCTTTCTGCCTGGAAACTGAAGATTGTCCATAGCAACCAAAACTGTCCCTTTGCATCAAAAGTGGTTTTAGACCAGCTAGAAAACAGCGATAATTAATTAGAATCACTTGCAGAATTGAGCGATAGCAATTTGCTGGGAGATCCGTCATCAAATACTGAAAAGTAATGACAGTGACAATTCTGCAACTGAGCAAATTTCAGTGTTTTTGATTTGATTACATTATTGAATAATTTTTATTATTATTATATTATTATCTAGTATAATTATGTATAGTTATTTATTATATTTTACATTTATGATTTTGTTTTTTACATTTTATTATACCCGGGATGTCTGCTAGACTCTGGTTTGGACATATTTAAGTGAGTTATTCCTAAGAATTACAGGACTACAATATAAAATGCCAATACTAATAAACATTGTACTGAAGGTAAAGCGGTCATAGGCTGCCATTCATGACCTCTTCTGAAAAACCTAGCTGCTTGTCATTGTGAGCCTCTGTCCTTTGGTGCTTTTAGTTCCCATATATACTATACTACCAAAAGTATTCTGATGCCTTCATTTACATGCACATGAACTTTAATGGCATCCCAGTCTTAGTCCATTGGATTCAATATTGAGTTGGCCCACCATTTGCAGCTATAACAGCTTCAACTCTTCTGGGAAGGCCGTCCACAAGGTTTAGGACATTGCCATAGACAAACTCCTAAACCTTGTAGACAGCTTTCCCAGAAGAGTTGAAGCTGTTACAGCTGCAAAGGGTGATCCAACTCAACATTGAACCCTACAGACTGGGATGCCATTAAAGTTCATGTGCATGTAAAGGCAGGTGTCCCAATACTTTTGGCAATATACTGTATGTCTTTTTGAGAGGCTGAAATGTAAATGAAAAAAAAAAAAATTGACCCATGCTCATGTTTTTTTTTTTAACTGATCCGATTGGGTACTTTTACTAGATATTTGATTCCTTGTTTAGATCATTTAACGGTGGATTTGATGTGAAGGTGGAAGGACTCAGTATATCTGTAGGACTAAAGCTGGGCAGTGATGGAGCGGGCAGACCAACGATAGCTTCCTCTGATTGCAGCTGCCATATCTCGAATGTCAATGTCCATGTATCAGGGAAGTTTGGGTAAGTGGTTCATTATATTTATTATAATTATTGATATGCACAGAAAGGTGTATGGGTTTATTTAAAATGGAGAAGAAGAGAGAGATATGTAGCATTCTGTAGTCCAGCCAGAAAATACTCATACAGGGATGAAAGCACAGCTTGGAAGTTTATTAAGCAGTGGCTGCATTGTCGCCTCATACAGGAAATTAGGAGGCAGTGGAAGCTGGTGCTCAATATTTTTTTTGGAGGGGGGGGGGGGGGGGGGGGGGCGGTAAACAAACCTTTACCCCCCATGGATGGTGATGGATGGTGGCAATCAGTGCCCCTCCCCACCCATGGGTGACAGACGGCAGTGAACAATAGCCTTACTTTAGGAGGCTTGTTCTGCTCCTCGCGCCAGCTTGGCAAGGGCAGAGCTGGGGCTATTGCTTATCCTCCCAGCCAAACAGGAAACGGGTCCTGAGACCCAATTGGCTGGGAGTCCTAAGACTGGCCAATTATGTCACAGGACCTGCTTCTTGATTGGCCGGAAGGAGAAGCAGGTAGACATTAGCGAATGATAGTTCGCTAATGTCACACAACTTGGTGGGCTCAGGGCACAGTGCTCTGCGCCCCGGGCCCACCCCCTTTTGAAGCCAATTAGAGCCTCAGGCTCTAATCATGTGCTTCAACAAAAATAAAAACCCCTTTTGAAATCAATATGTCCGGCGCCCTGCATGTAGATCAGGGGCCCAGCGCATGGATTAGGGGGGCGACGCCCAGTGGCGTAACTAGAACCTTCCGGGCCCCGATGCAAGAAACCACGAAGGGCCCCCCTGAACCCCAGCCAGGGCCCTTCCCTCCTACTGGTATCAGTATTTTTTTATTATTTTTTTTTATTTTTAGGTGCCCCATTGGGGGACTGTCCCTAGGCAGGATGGGGTCCCTGTCCCAAGAAGAGATGAGGTCCTTTTCTTCAGGGCATATGAAGTTACTGCCCCCAGGTGAGAAAGGGTCCCTGTCCCCAGGGGAGGTGGGGGTCCCTGTCCCCAGGGAGAGATGGAGGGGTATGTAATGGTGTGTGGGGGATGGGGTCCTCTCACTCACCATGACCAAGCTGTAGGCCGCGCACTCATCTATGTTGGCCTGGGCTCCATCCAGTGTGCTGGACGGGCGATCAGCATATCTCCCAGAAAGACCTTTCATCATCTGTGTATGATGGAGGAGGAGGGGGGGCTGGCAGACAAGCCTGCTGTGTCCTCCGGGGAGCCGGCTCTCATAGGGCTGCACTGCATCTGTGTGCTTAAAGTTTGTTTACCAGGGAGAAGTATGCAGTGCAATGTGGGCCGGACTCTGGCTGGGGAGAACAGACATCGGACTGAGCGGCAATGCATGGAGCAGGAGAGGGGTACTCTGAGGAGCTGGCTGAGGACACAGGTCATGCGGGGAATGTACAACTAAAGAGCAGCCATATGTAGAGGGGGCTGCATGGGCCCCCTGCATCACAGGGCCCGGTTGCAGTCGCAACTGCTGCACCCCCTATAGTTACGCCCCTGGCGACGCCCCTAATGGGCCATCACAGTTAGGCGCTCACTGGATTTCTAAAAGGATCAATGTGCATTTTTCTAGCAGTGTTTTTAAACAGACAAAACATGAAGAATATGTGCATTTATTGCAAGGATGTACTGGATGTGATTTTTTTTTTTTTTTTAATCTTTCCCTTGACACACACTTTAAAGCTTGTTGAAATCCTTTACTGGTAAGTGGGAGAAAGTGAACAGGCATAACGTACTTTTCTGTTTTCTCTATTGCAGCTGGCTGGTCGATCTTTTCAAACACAATGTTGAAAAAGCATTAAGAGAGTCTATAGAGAGTAAGGTAACTATGAATATTCAGGTTACTATGAATGTGTTTATATTTAGTCTCTGTCTAACTACAGCCTTACACTAGGCTGTTCACAGCATAGGAGCAAAGCGACTAAGCATAAATGTAAGGCAATGTACCATCTGCTGGCAGCAGTAGTATTAATAAAATATTCATATGTAATTGGTATTATTTATCTAACAAAAATGAAAAGCAAAAATCATTTCAAAATTTACTTTTTTTTCCTGAACACCAAAAAAAGGTTATATACTTATATTTACTGTCTATTGTGATATCGGGGAACTGTCTTTATTTTCAAAAACAGACAAAACAAAATAGCTTCTTGTCAGCATAAACAACATAAAATGCCCCAGAGATTCTGGTATACAAAAACAAAACTAGAGCTCACCAGTAACACTTGTCCCTCAACAGGGTTTTAAAGTCCCCACCTGTCCCAGAGGTCTGGAAAGGTCACAATAGCCCAGCAAGATCTCAGCTGATCAGCAGCCTACAGCGCTATCTCAACACTATACCTCATAGACACCTGCTGAGTGATTTCTGGCCCTTTCAGCCCTCTCCAAAGGAGAGGACCACAGTACCCGTAGTCATGGTTGGAAGCTCTTTCCCACCCAAGAGGTCTCGGAGCTTCTGAATTCCAGGCTCCATATTCTGAAAGGACCTGGGGTAAATGCCATAAATTTTTCCCCTATTAACGGATCACCCCATAACCCCCTCACCCTGCATAGGTGAGGCATCCTGAGTGCTTCATCCTGCTACCTGTCATCCCCTTAAAGGGACCACAACCAAAACAAAGGGGCACATATCGCCCATGTTTTGATTATAGCCAGTGAAAGTGAGCGTAAAGGGTATTTTGATGGACCGTTTAGCAGCCCGCTTGGGTGCTTCTGCCAAACAGTGCCTCCTGCCCTCCAAACCCTTCCAGCAGACTGAGAGCCAATACCAGCCCTTTTAACCCAAGCATCGTACACAGATAAGATGTTGAGGTAAAACTAAAGGAATGACAGTTTATTGAACTGAAATAAAGGTTTTTATACACTTCAAAAGTAGGGTGGTCACCACATGAAAAATAGATATTACCCAAAACATCACACAATGGTTAATGAGGACACAAGACTAATACTATCATGTAGAAACCTCCGAGAGGATTATCCAACAGACAGAAACAATAGGTGACTCAACTCAATTAGCAATGGGAATTCACACCTAGGAGGCGCATAATGGGAGACACACACTTAAAAACAAACACACAACACCTTAATAAGAAGATTATAGCAGGAGACCCCAGCATCAGGTTGTTTTGAGTTGATTATATTAACATCTAGGAGGGGTTAAAGCAGTCATAGTAAGGTTGAATAGACACCAGTCCATCCAGTTCAACCTGAGTGAGTGTCTACAATTGTCCCTATCCCTGTACATTGCACACTCTCATTGATCCTTACCCTCAAGGAGCCCACAGTCAATGCGGGATTGAGCATAAAGGCCCCAAATCTGTGTCAGGGTCCTCCAGTTATCAGAGTCTGTGTGTTTCGGGGAGACATGGACTTGAATCCAAAGTAACACTACGCCACAGGGCCCCCAGGCACACACCTCTCAAAGTATAGAGCCCCTTCAAATGCCAGGGCCCTCAGTAGGCAAGAGTCTACCCTGCAGTCCCCTCCAAAAGTCCCTGTCCCTGTTAGGTCTGTCACAGGTATCTCAACCCAAAGAACAAAATGCAGGTTACCAACTCTCAGATGTGGTGGCTGCACATTAGTTTTCTTTTTCTAGGTTATTTTTCCCTTTTTTTTCACCTGGTGATCTGACAGTAACACACTTTCTTTCCTAAGGTGACACCACTCACTCATCATACTGCGTCCATGGAGGAGCAGTGTTGTCACCCTAAGACGGGACTATAGAACACCACCGCATTTCTCTCCTCCAGGACATAAGCAGGAGGCCGTGTCAAATTTATAAGGTGTCTAATTGGACAATTGCCCCAGGCACACTGCCAGAAGGGATTCCCATACAGAAATATAAGGAAAAAAATTTTTTTCTTTTTTTTTCATTTATCGTAGGAACCAATATTTTGCCTTCAATCATCAGTAAAAGATTTTAGTCTGGACTAAATATAATGTATTCATTTTTAACAAATTGTGGTGGCTCAAGCGAAGCGCTTAGAGCACTTAACCCCTTAGGGAAGGTAGTCTACACCAACTCCATGGGTAACGATTTGTTAGTGAGAAAAGTTGATTACTGAGGAAATTACGTGTAAATTGTTGAGTCAGCTATTGCTATCTATAAAAACTAAAGAGTACATGGCAGCATAGCTATGCGCTGTGTAATCTGTCTTACCTTAAAATCGATTTGGAGTTTTGTTGGCATGCATTTAAATAAGATACATTAGTGATTTCATCTAATTTGGTCATTTGCTGTGTGTTTAAATTCTTGTGTATGAGGGGCTCACTGAACCGAAAGTGGCCTATACCCCCAAGGTTAAAATCTGCCCCTAGGGTGAGGTGTTCTGTAGTCCACAGAGAGCTGAGAACAATAAGAGCTAACTGATAAAAATCAGTAGAGGCATAAAGCGCAAAAAAACAAAATTCTGGCCGAATCAACAGTTAATTTTTTGCACTTATTGAACAGATTTAATAAAACTCCATCAATGTTGTATTTATATCCAAAAGTAAACATTTATTATATTGTAGCTCAGGGCCACTGATAAGGCAGTACAGCCAGCCCTCCTGTACTGGGCCCGGGCCCCATCAGTTCAAAAAGGGGCCCGGCTGGGCACCTGCCGAGCAGGAGAGCCTTATTGCTGACATTGGTGACCAAGATCAAGCCCTATCTGCTCTCCCATCTGTGTGTGTGCTTTTGGGGGGATTGTTAGTGTTGGCTTTGGGCAGCGTGAAAGAGAATGTAACAGACACGACACTCTCGGCTTAGACAACTGCAGCCAGCAACCCTGCTGGGAAGCCATAGTCCAGTCTGAATCATGTGTCCGGGTTTCAGGCAATAGGGTTGGCACTTTTTCTTCAAGCCAAACCCAAACACTATAGCATACTCTATAGGATTGTAAAAGACCTAGGCCACCTTTGGGCGCACAAAAGAGAATAGTAATGCGGCGTGCATAGTGCCCCCTCACCCTGCTATCAGGCACTGTTCTGAGCTACATTCCTGTCTGAATATTGTGTCCGGGTTTCAGGTGGACTGAAACCCGGACACATGATTCAAAACCCAAACTATATGGGTGAATCACGGACAGGTGGCAACCCTATCAGGCAGTCTGAAACCCGGATGCATGATTCCAAACCCCAACTGTCCGGGTAAATCCAGGACAGGTGGCAACCCTACTGCAGGGGGATCGGTTCTAGTATCTGTACCCCCTCTCCCCTGCTGTCTGGGACCCATGTGTGCCCCTTTCGCCCACAGTGCTGCTGTTTTCCCTCCTCTCCTGCTACTGAGGGCACACAGGAGAGTTATTTCAGGATGGTGAGCAGGTTGTTGACTAGTATTTATGATTATGTACATACCCCTCAATCATTGTAGTAGTATGGACATATACATATCTAGATCTGAGAGATCTTGTACAAAAGAGATAGTTCAATCAGCAATACACATTCATTTATAGGGTTACATAATATATACAAATTACACACCAGACAGTATGTACATCACAATATACAGTGTAGGTCCCCTGGCTTACATGATATTTACAAATTACTCACAGAATCGTATTTACAATACAATATAAGGTGCAAGTTCAGAGTTAGGTTACCTGTTAACTTCAGGTCAGCCCATGGTGACTGCCGTGTGCTCCCACACCAGTGTGTCTTGGCTTGCTCACAAAGCATTATATCCCCCCCCCCCTACTTTCTGTAGTGTGGCTAATACATTCTCCCTAATTGGTCACTGTACCTAGTCAATGTATATTGGGAACAGCCTGATTGGATGAGTCAACGAAAGCTGTTGTTTACTTCCCAGGTGAGATGTTATCAGGGAAAACAAAAGGCCAAGCTTTGAAGTTGAACCAATTACAGTAACACTCAATACAACACTCAATACTTTACATATATATATAAATCTAATGGAAATATATTTCTAATTACAATATTGTACAGGTATTAATGGAGATTTCACATAAACTCATAAGGCTACAGATGGCCCCTTGTGGCCAGTTGAGAATATGAGACTCGGCCACACATAGAATAATGGTTTATGTGCAATCTTCTTTAATATTTTGAACGTTTGGCTTTGCCCTCTGAAATGAAATAAAACTCTTTGAGAAGAAAAAAAAAACTTTTAAAATCCCCATCTCTACAGTTCACATTTCTGGATCCCAGTATCGGTAGTCCTCACTTGTTCTGAATGTAATAAGTCCATAATAAAAATCATAGGATACAAAATACAATAAAAAAAACAAGAGGGATAAAAAAAAAAAACATGAGGATCCTTGTTCTCAACCGTCCAATAATGTTAGTGCGAAAGTCAATAATGTCAATCTGGTCATGTTGCCCTTGCTTCTGGGACAGCCTTCCATGGTGATTCCCGTTGGATACCGCGTACAGTAATGGCCTTTGGATCAGCTTTCCCGGCTAAGATTATACTTTGTTAATGTGGACAGAGGTAGAGAAAGAACACCACAAGTACATTTGAGACACATGCATTCAAATTAATGCTTGTCTGGTAAGTCTGAGCAGTTAGGACCTTTTATTAGAATTACCATAGATATACTGCGACATATTAATAAGACCCCTTTCTCAATGACGTGTAACAATTTGGTTACGCCCTTCAGCCAGGTGTCTGATTTCCACCCCCCATCTTTCTTCCTCCATGGTCATATGCCTGCAAGTAACTTCTGCCGTATACCACTGTGTGTCTGTGTATGACCCTTCAAGTGTGCAGGGGGTTCTTGTTGCCATCGCAACTCACCACTAACTCCTGTTACTGAAGCTATGTTCAGTGCTGGTCCCAAACCTTGGGCACCGTCCTTGGCTACCATGTGTAGCTACTGCACGAGCCCTGCCTTTAGCAGGCTACGGAAGAGGTCATCACTTTAAGAGTTCTCATTGCAGATTAGGCAGTGTCGCCTACGCAGACAAACATGACTGGATTTCAGAATACAGATAGGTGTGATGTCACCAGTCACTAGTGGCTTCTGGAAAAATCTAAATAAAATACTCTTAAGTACAAATGTACTATACTCCCTGCTATTTGCCAATCACTATGAGTCTCACCAGTCCCAGTATATCTATATGATATTGACGCAATGCTCTTTGAACTTATTATGGCACAAAAAGAAAGAAATGAAAAAGAAAAATATATATCAATGACCACATCTGATGACTGCCCAACATTAGAACTGTAGAGAGGATTGTATGTCACATATACACAGAAAATAGTCACATGGCTGTTGCTAAAGCCTTATGTTACTATTGTCATGATAATAGCTACAATGACCTAAAATTATATAAAACAATTATCCAATGTCATAAGAGAAAAACAAAAACTGTTGGATACTCGACCCATCCCCAAAATGCTAAAGTGAAGCTTTTAATATTCTATATCAACATTTGTAATTGCTTTAAATGTTCTCCATATAATGTTCCCCATACTCCCCTCTTTTTTTTTTTTTATTTCACCATAGGCAAGCCAAACTGAAGAATCACCAAAAAAATTAAAATAAGGTGATATAGGCAGTAAAGAAAAAAAAAATAGTTTTCTTTAAGAGAAAAAGTTGAAGGAGAAAAAAAAACAATAAAGAAAAAAAACTATTCAGATTGAATGCTGCCTCAACCTTTAATTTGTTAAAGAGCCTTGAATCTGTAATTGTGTTAAACAAAATGATTGAATCTGCTTTCAAACATTGCGCAACACCCTCTCTCGGTGGTGATTAACATATTAATTGACTCTTAGTGCAAAACAACTTGCAAGTCAAGCAGGCCACAAAAATTTGTATTAGAGAGAGCAGGACCTCTGTTTATTGAAACAGACCGCCCTAAAGAAGTTAGAATTTAGTAAGGCCTGACTGTAATTAATTCCATTCAAGGCTTCTCCTTAAAACCAACATAAAATTGTTTTAAGGTCCTCATCTGTGTTTCACAATACTTTGCCCCATCTGCGTCCGATCATCCATCCTTGTTTGGGCAATTACCCTAAAATACAAAACTTAAAAATCATTAATAACACCTCACTGTACCTCTCTGAGAGGTTCATAATGGTCTACAATAGTAGTGGATGCTTGGAACAGACTTCCAGCCAAGGTAATGGGTCCATTAACCGTAAGTACAGTCAATAATGTCCAGGACCCACCCCCATATCTATACTCGGACAGACCAAAAATTATGGAAAAACTGGGAGGGTTTGTAAATACTTAAATTCTAAACGACAACATGTAGATCTATAACCTTCACACATATTAGCATCACATGAGTTAATTTGGAAGGAAAAACAAAACAAAACACAAGACCTACTGAATCCATAAGATGCCACAAGGTGCAAAGTAATGTATCGTGGTAGTTTCCGAGTGTCAGAGTGAAAGAACCTTCACTCTAAACCACAGGAAAGGAGAAAACCAAGATCTACACAACATCCCTACAGTTCCTCATAGTTATAGGGATTGAAATTTCATATTTTTGCACAGGTTATTTATTCGCAAGTACATTTAAACTTGTAAAAAAAAATTATAAATTTAAACTGGTACCAGTATTGAGCTCCTTTCCAATGAAAAAAAAAAATTATAAACAGTACAACGCATGCGCATTAGTGTGATCACACTTATTTATGGCCATAAAGCAATGTTAAGTACAAAAAAGAAAAATATCTTTGTTTACACATGGACAGTTCATACCCATGCATTCCATCACTCAAACATACACATTCATTTCGATTGCATCCCATACATCCTGGATAGCACCTTGGTAATTGCAAATTAATTGTTATGTGTTTCTGCAAACGGGAGAGAGAGAAAAAAAAAAAAAAAAACAACAACCAAGAACAAAAAATAAAAATAAACTGAAGCAAGAGTAAGATTCTGTACTAAGCAACACTTGTACCCTATACCTTTGAATATTTATGGCAGTCTTCTGATCCTTTGGGGAAGATAAACACCTATATTACAAATAACCATGTTTGAATACCTAGCCTAATATACATTACCTTAGGTGTATGTATTTATGTATATACATCTATATTGATACACCTGCTTAACATGTAAATACTTTTTCATGAGCTCCCTGCACCTGGAAAATATAACTTATACAAAAGTTATTACCCTTTTCCCTTTCGTTGGCACAAAGAAAGCAAACACTACCACATTGTTACATTTACATATTTACATTGTTATATGTTCACTGACATCCGCACTTGGATCTGGTGAAAATAAATTACTCAGATCATAGACATCTGAATGACACATTAGATCTGGTACTTCTTTCACTGTTTCTACATTGCTTATATTTAAGTTTTGTTCCCCGTAAGGGGAAGTCCTAGCAGATAATATAGATAGATTGGGCCTCCCTCCTGTATTTTCTGTTTGAATGGAATAGACGGTTTTCTGTGGGGTCTTAACAATTTGATCAAAAGATTGTTTTATTTCTTTTAGTTCTTTATTACACTGTACCACATCTGCATGGCATGCTTCATATTTTTCCTTAAGAACATGTTGTGATGTTTCCATTATTTTATTGGTATTTTCCCAATTATGAATATGTGCCTTCAGTAGCTTAATCTCATTTTCAAGAGACGTAATTGTGGTTATTAACTTAAGTTCTTTCAGAACTGATCTCCTGTGCTGTAATCTGAGATCGCTTTCCATGGTATTTACATTCAAAGGGGAGCATGAGGCTATTTGCCTTTGACTAGTAACTGTGGAGCCATGCCTATAGATCTTATCTTTGGAGGCATTGTAATTGTAATGATGTCTCTTTCTGTTTGAAAAGGTGGCCAATTCTCCTGTAGTGTGGCTTGCTAAATAGGTATTTTTGTTTGTAGGCTGGTGATAAATCTTTGATTTCACAGAATTAGACCTTCTGGCTACATGAAAATAATTGTGCATACAATCCATGATACTTTGATATGAATCTTTAAGAGGATTTATAAAAAATCCACATTGACTTTTAAATTTTGGATGGGCATTAGATATTAGGAGGGTTTTGTACTCTGGGTCCTCTCTGTTTACATTTCTCCGTTTGCCTACATAGTAAGCTGACCATAGCCTGTTTGCATAAAGAAGTGGATTCTCATTATTTTCCTGTTTTGTTCTAAACGCTGCTATTAAGCCTAGGTCAAAGGGATATAATATTTTTAGCAGTTCATCTACAGTTTCATTGTAATCTGCTCTTCCTTCTTTAACATGGTCTGGTAAGGAAGACCATGTGTCTAATTTAACTGTTAATAGTAAAACTTTAACCTGATCTCTGGAGTTGGCAACTCCCAGCAATTTACATCGTTGCAAGACATTATCTGCATGAAATGTTATGTGCACTCCTGGCAATAGTTTGCCAATATTGTTAGCTACAAGTAGCACATTTTCTAAAGACTGTCTGTCCTCCCTATCCATCTTTTGTGCTGTACTCTCAATTCCTGTTACATGCACTTCATCCACTGCAGGAATCATCTTTCAAACCTTTTTTTTTTTTTTTTAAATAGACTGAATCTTCATGCATATAAACATTGGGCAACAGCTCTTTTCATCTCCTTCTAATGTATCTGGACTCTTCATGTACAAATTCTATAATATATTTAGCTTTTAGCATAAATGATGTGTTCCTTAGTATACTAACAGTAGGCTTCCTAATGATTACACACTGTACAACACAGCTATTTTTTTATAGCCCATTTCTATATTGAGCACCTAGATCACCCAATGTTACTTTTTAGCATTCAGATGAAAAACCCTTTCATAGTGTGCCTTTTGTAGATATTGCAACCCCTTGAGATATTGCTGAAAGAGACCACCAATTTTTCCTGTCCCTTCGTCGGTCGCCATTTGTTGACTAGTATTTATGATTATGTACATACCCCTCAATCATTGTAGTAGTATGGACATATACATATCTAGATCTGAGAGATCTTGTACAAAAGAGATAGTTCAATCAGCAATACACATTCATTTATAGGGTTACATAATATATACAAATTACACACCAGACAGTATGTACATCACAATATACAGTGTAGGTCCCCTGGCTTACATGATATTTACAAATTACTCACAGAATCGTATTTACAATACAATATAAGGTGCAAGTTCAGAGTTAGGTTACCTGTTAACTTCAGGTCAGCCCATGGTGACTGCCGTGTGCTCCCACACCAGTGTGTCTTGGCTTGCTCACAAAGCATTATATCCCCCCCCCCCTACTTTCTGTAGTGTGGCTAATACATTCTCCCTAATTGGTCACTGTACCTAGTCAATGTATATTGGGAACAGCCTGATTGGATGAGTCAACGAAAGCTGTTGTTTACTTCCCAGGTGAGATGTTATCAGGGAAAACAAAAGGCCAAGCTTTGAAGTTGAACCAATTACAGTAACACTCAATACAACACTCAATACTTTACATATATATATAAATCTAATGGAAATATATTTCTAATTACAATATTGTACAGGTATTAATGGAGATTTCACATAAACTCATAAGGCTACAAGGTGGTCTCACCATTCTGAATGAACGCAGTGCTCCATCCAGAGTGGATGCACTCTAAAATACAAGGTATGTTACTGGCCAGATCACCAGGTGAAAACAGAAGTGAAAAAGCCAAAAAAAAAAAAAAACGAATGCAGCCGCCACTTCTCATGATCTGTAAGTGGAAATCTATTCCATTTTTAGTTTTGGGTTTAATATCACTTTAATGATAATCATACCCTTATCCAGTCTTTGCACGTACATGCATACAGTACATAGGTCACCATATACCATATCAGCATTTAAATTGTGTAATTTCTTGGTTAACTGTGCATTTTCTTCCCCACAGATCTGTCCATTGGTTCAGAATGCCATTGTCACTAAACTGGAACCACTTCTTCAAACCCTTCCAGGTCAGCAGCAAAAAAATAAAAAATTCCATTGGCTTATGTTAAATTTCAAGGGTCAATTAGGAATCACTCGAGTCAGCCTACTTAACCCCATGGCTTGGCCCTCATCTCACTAATAACTCTCCTAAAACCAAATTACTACTTCATTATCTATTTCCCTCTGGTTCCCCCAAAGTAAACTGAATCAGAGGGGTGCAGTCAACCTCCAACTCCTTTTTGTGGTTCCTAAGTTGGCTTTCTCTGTGGATCTTTCTCGTTGCAGGGTGTATGCACAATACTACTTACCGTATACCCTATATTACCAAAAGTATTATGATGCCTGCCTTTACATGCACATGAAGTTTAATGGCATCCCAGTCTTGGTCCATAGGGTTCCATATTGAGTTGGCCCACCCTTTGCAGCTATAACAGCTTCAACTCTTCTGGGAAGGCTGTCCACAAGGTTTAGGAGTGTGGGAATATTTGGCCATTCTTCCAGAAGCGCATTTATGAGGTCAGGCACTGATATGGACAAGAAGGCCTGGCTCGCAGTCTCCATTATAATTCACCCCAAAGATGTTCTATCGGGTTGAGGTGCTGGCCAGTTAAGTTCCTCCACCCTGAACTTGCTTATCCATGTCTTTATGGACCTTGCTTTGTGCAATGGTCCAAATCATTTGGTGGACAGGGGGCAATTATGATGTGGGGTTCACTTTCAGGGGTTGGGCTTGCCCCCTTAGTTCCAGTGAAGGAAATTCTTAAGGCGTCAGCATACCAAGACCTTTTAGACAATTTCATGCTCCCAACTTTATGGGAATGGTTTGGAGATGGCCCCTTCGCGTTCCAACATGACTGCGCACCAGTGCACAAAGCAAGGTCCATAAAGACATGGATGAGCGAGTTTGGGGTGGAGGAACTTGACTGGTCTGCTCCTCAACCCAACAGTACCCCTTTGGGATGCCATTGGGAGTGGAGACTGCAAGTCAGGCCTTCTCGTCCAACTTCAGGGCCTGATCTCACAAATCCACTTCTGGAAGAATGGTGAAACATTCCCATAGACACATACCTAAACCTTATGGAAAGTCTTCCCAGAAGAGTTGAAAGCTGCAAAGGGTGGGCCAACTCAATAATGAACCCTATGGACTAAGACTGGGATGTCATTAAATTTCACATGCGTTTAAAGGCAGGCATCCCAATACTTTTGGTAATATAATGTATATACACGCCTTTTCCGCCGGCACTCACTTGATTGCAGATCCTCAGTGATGTCACCCTTAAAAAGTCAATAGCAAAGGCCCATTACAGGCAGGGACTGTGGGCCCCTAAACTTTAAAAGGTTGGAGTGACACCACTAGCACAAATCACCAACTTCCTCCCGTGGTCACTGGTCCCAGCACCACCTCTTCAGGCTCTGGCAGCCCACCTGGCTACAGCACCCCCTTTCTTTAGCCCTCCTGGCTATTTTTCCACAGTCATCCCAGACTGACGTTCCCAGACATCCTAGACTGTCACTTAATCCTCCCAGGCTGTATCTCAGTCCTCCCAAGCTGCCACTCAAGAGATCTCCCAAAAGTGCCGACCTGCTCCTGCTGTCCTTTCCTTGATCCTGTGTCTCCAGGATGGATGTCCTCTGTGTATTGTAGAGGGTCCCTCCAGTACCCAAGCCCCAGGCCTAAGGTCACCCTCCCTCTCCCCGAGACTAGGGGGCTCCCTCAAAGGCCTCTGACAGTCTCCTTAGCACTCTATCTCCAATCTTCCACCTGACACTCACTCCCCCCCTCTTGCTGGCATGACCCAGGGTATTTGAGGCGCCCACCCCCTGCCAGCCCTCTTGCTGGGGATTGGCTTTGGCCCTCTTTAATACTCTAGGCAGCTCCACTTAAAGAGGAACTGCAGTCTGCTCACATAATTTGTAATAAAAACATCTTTGCCTTCCTTCCAAGCACTTTGCATATTATTTTTATATATATATGTACTGCGATTCTGTACTTGCCAAATATGCTGCAGAAATCTCCCTCCACTGAGTCTGGCTGCAGCCATTTTAACTGTGTTGATCTGAAGCACACCTCCAGCTCTTCAGCCCTGCAGCTCCGATTGGCTCTCCTATGACTCATCCCTTCTCCACTCTCCTGGCCTCCCCCCCCCTTCCTGGCAAACTCTCACAAGAGAGAGAGAGAGAGAGAGCTGTGCATGATGGCATAAGCATAGGCTTTTTACTAGACAAGAAACAAGAAGTGGGCTGTATAAGGTATTTACTGGAAGAAAAAAACATTTTTACTCTCCAAAGTTAAAACAGCAAGGGCAGAAGATTTAATATATGGAAAGTTGAAAAAAATTACTGAAGGTCCGATTTAACCTCACACCCATTCTTTTGGAATCTTCTCTAAGGTTCCAGAAAGTAGGGAGAGGTACCAGAGGTGCTGCCGGGTGAGTCATCCAGCTTCCCTGAGTCATTCACCCCGACCCAGAATCAACCCAGCCTGGCTGTAAGCCATGCTAACAATTTACCTACACTAACAAACCTATTTACACAAATTTAGCACTATAGGGCGCTACATGCCCAAGAACTCGACAGCATTCCAACCCATCTGTTTGAATAGTGTGCCTATTAGGAAGTATGGAATCTGATCCCTTATGGCAGAAAAGGGACAGTTTTGCATAGACGTGTTAGTAGTGATCAAGGAATACCAATCTGGACAAATAACATTCTTTATATCATGTTTTTTCTCTCTCAGTGACAGCAAAGATTGACAAAGTAGCTGCCATTGATTATTCTCTCACCGGTCCTCCACCTGTGACTGCAGCAACTGTGGATGTTGCACTGAAGGTGAGTCTGTTATTATTTCTTGTGCTAGTTAATTATTTCACTGCCCTCCGTTATAAAACCACATTTACTAAAATGTAAGGGAAACGGTTTTAATTGCTTCAATGGAAAAACGGATTCTAAAAAAAATGATTCCTTCTTGACATATGAGTAATGCTTCGTACACACGATCCGATTATCGGATGAATGATCGCCCTTTTTTTTTTTTTTGCATGCTAATCTCACGTCAAATCTGAGTTTAGTAAAGTCACGAAAATTCCTGCATGACAGAAAAAAAAATTCAGAAGTGCCGTCATGTGTTGTAATGCATTTGTATTGCATTTTTGAACGATAGCTGTACTAATTAAAACTAAAATTGTACGATCTGGCATCATATGAAAAAAAATTCCGTGCATGTGCGATAGAATATTGGATGAACCGTCCTGATTGGCTCTCGAAAGCTCTGTACGAACAATCTGATTATCGTACGATCGATCCAAATGCGGCATTTTTCATACAATTTTCAGATTGTGTGTACGGGGCTTAAATCACACTTCAAATACACAGTCAATTAGTATGATTGGCTGAGATGAAAAATGTCCCAATTTGCCCTATTATCAGCACTGGCACCATATTTTTGGTGCTTGAAATTACTTTGTCAAGTTAAAATAAAGAGGTTGATGCCTCTGCCAGACCAGAATATCCCACCCATTCTCATTTGGCAAAAGCTCCCACACTTTCTGGTAATGTCAAAAGCTTGTTTGTCCCGCCCTTTATTGGGCTGCCTTACTGGCCAACAGGGATGTAGGTACGGCAGGATGGGAGGGGCAAGCTTGGACATTACCAGGAAGTGCCAGAGCTTTTTATAGGATTCCGTTATCTGTTCGTTTTTTTTTCGTTTTTTGACCACCAACCCAGACTGCTACTTTCATGCTTGCATTTTTTTGCACAGAGCATGGCTCGGAATTAGGTAACATTTTTTTGGTGTTTAAATAAGTACTTCGGCTGCTGACTTTTAAAAATCAGGTACTTGGATTCAATCCATAGATTCCAGCACTGTCTTACCACAGCTGATCCTTCTTAATAGTGTGGATACCCAGTGTTGCCATTTTGGATTTGGGAGCCAGCTATATGTTCCTGATTAACCAAAGCAGGCTTCCCACTGCTCACACGCAAGATTGCGCGGTGCACGGAGACTGGTTCTGCTGCCTCCTGGGACCTGTGATGTATCTAAGGAGGCTGTGGGTGGGATACGTGACGTTATCCTTACCTAGGCAGAGAATGAGGAAGTCTGAGCGGATACTGGCAAAAAAAAAAATGGTACTCACTGAATCCCTCCCCATCCCACAAAACCTGCAATTGGGTAGAGGGAGAGAATGAGTGGTACGTCACCTTTTGTAAGAAATTCCACCTTAAGCAACCACGCTGCAAGTAAACATGCAGTATCGTTGGCCCAGGTGCATCTTATGCCACGCAGATAGTTTTAGAACTGGGCAGAGAAGTTTGAGGGACAGTAGGGGCATTTTCTCTGGTGGGCTGCATTTATGTTTAGGTGCCCATTTCCTCTATTCCATACAACCCTCTGACAACTTCTGTAACTCACAAAGTAGTCACGTTAGCACAGTATCTGCATTCATAAATGTACTGTACACAACACGACTCTGTAACGATATTCATTTATTGTGTTTTCCACAGGGAGAATTTTTTGAATTGTCCCATCGGACTCCTCCTCCTTTCTCACCGCCAACGCTATCCTTACCAGCTGACCACAACCTCATGATTTACTTCGGAGTCTCCGATTACTTGTTTAACACCGCTGGCTTTGTCTACCATTCAGCTGGGAAACTCGTCTTTAATGTCACTGATGACATGGTATGCTGAATACTAAACTAGGTGTTCTGGATAGTATACCGTATATGAGGAGTGGTGGTTTCTGTAACGTACAGGGTGCTCTGGGGAGCGGTAAGACTGTTACTGGGTTTGGTGTCCTGGTAAGGTCCAGCTCTGGCACTGGCTAAAGAATGACTTGTGGAATGGAGCAATGGCACTCAGGTCCTTGGACTTTTCACATTCCCTTCTAATGGGTCTTATGCCCTGAAATTGATATTTTATAGATAGGCAACTCCTATCCTCATATTGATTAGTGGTTCCAAATTAATAACTACTACAGTAGGGAACAGACACAAAAGATACTCAGCATCTTTCCAAATAACTGTTCTCCTTTATTATGATGCATTTGAAGGTTTTTATACACAAGATTATGTAGGTATCACATTAAAATTACAATTGTACGTTTATGGTAACAAGGGGCGTTACATAGGCAGGCTAATTCTAATCAAGACTCGAAAGAATGCAAAACATGTACTGAAAACATTAGGCACTAATAATGTTTTCAATTGTGTGCACAGTGAGGGCATTGTGCAATACATATAAAATAGAATACAATTATATACAGAACCTACAAATTTCCATTACAACCCTGTACACACAACCGGTTTTCCCATCGGAATAAACTTTGAAGGTTTTTCCGACGGAATTCCACTGAAGCCATCTTGCGCACACACGATCACACCAAATTCTGACCGTCAAGAACGCGGTGAAATACAACATGTATGACGAAAAAAGGAAGTTCAATAGCCAGTAGCCAATAGCTTCTGTCTCGTACTGGCTTCAGAGCATGCGTAATTTTTGGTACGCCGGAACAGCGTACAGACGAGCGCTTTTCCCAATGGGAATTTGTTCCGTCGGGAAAAATATAGAAAATGTTCTCTTTGCGACATAAAAAGTCCGATGGGGCATACACACGGTCTTAATATACAATGAAAAGCTCCAGTCTGACTTTTTCTGTCGGAAATTCCGACCGTGTGTACGCGGCATAAGGGTTGTATTTTAGTAGGGTGTCTACAACAAAGCGGACCTCTCCTTGCTCCTCATCAGCTGGCATCTCCAACCCCACTAGACCTTCAGTCCTCTCTGAAACCTGCTCTGAGAGGAATGAAGGTGTAGAATTAGGTGTGTCACAGCCAAGTGCTTCCGGGCACTCTGCTAGCAGTACACCCATGTCCGATTATAGCAGGCAAATGTCCCTGCCCCAGCTGCTGGACCGGCAAAAGAAGTTCACTCCCAGCCATCCACATGCCCAGCGGTTGAATGCTAGCTTGGCTAAATTGCTAGCACTTCAACTGCTGCCTTTTCAGTTATTAGACTCGGCCCCCTTCCGTGAGTTTGTACAATGTGCGGTTCCTCAGTGGCAGGTCCCCAAACGCCACTTTTTCTCACGGAAGGCGATTCCGGCTCTCTACCGGCATGTGGAAGGCAATGTCCTTGCCTCGCTGGACAGGGCGGTCAGAGGTAAGGTGCATATTACCGCTGACTCATGGTCCAGCAGGCATGGACAGGGACGTTACCTGTCTTTCACGGCCCATTGGGTCACTCTTCTGGCAGCTGGGAAGGATGCAGGACAAGGTACAGTAGTGTTGGAGGTTGTTCCGCCACCACACCTCCAAAATGCTACTATTGGTTGTGACACACCTCTCTCCTCCACCCCCTCCTCTTCTTCTTCCTCCATGGCCTCTTCCAGTGCTCTGTCCTCAGAACCAGCGGTGCTCTGTAGGCGTTCCAGGGGCTACGCAAGTACGCAGGCAAAACGATGCCATGCCGTGCTTGCGCTGGTTTGTTTGGGGGACAGGAGCCACACTGGAGCGGATGTTTTGTCAGCTCTGCAGGGGCAGGCCGAGAGGTGGTTGACGCCACACCAGCTTAAGCCAGGAATGGTGGTTTGCGACAATTGCACCAACCTCCTCTCCACCCTCTGACAGAGACAACTGACCCATGTGCCCTGTGTAGCTCACGTCCTTAACCTGGTGGTGCAGCGGTTCTTGGGCAGATACCCCGGCTTACAGGATGTCCTGAAGCAGGCCAGGAAAGTCTGTGTGCATTTCCGCCGATCATTTAATGCCTGTGCTCGGCTGGCTGAGCTCCAAAAGGAGTTGAACCTGCCCAAGAACCGCCTTATATGTGACATGCCCACCAGGTGGAACTCAACGTTGGCCATGCTGCAGCGGCTGCACACGCAGCAGAGGGCCATCAATGAGTACCTGTGCGACTGCGGCACCAGGACAGGGTCAGGGGAGCTCAGTTTTTTCTCACCACGCCAGTGGGGCATGATCAGGGATGCATGCACTGTCCTGTCACTGTTTGAGGAGGCCACAAGGATGGTGAGCAGTGACAGTGCATGCATCAGTGACACTGTACCTCTTGTCCACCTCTTGGAGCATACGCTGCGTGCAATAATGGACAGGGCACTTGAGGCAGAACAGAGGCAGGAAGAGGAGGACTTCCTTGCCTCTCAAGGCCCCCTTTATTCAGACAGTGTTCCTGCTGTGCCACCCATCACACAGGAAGAGGAGGAGGAAGAGGAGGAGGAGGAGGATGATTGTGTCAGAATGGAGGTGGAGGCTGGCACTCAGAATCAGCAGCAGCAGTCTTGTAGGGATGATTTACAGTCCCAAGAAACACGTGGACTTGTACGTGGCTGGGAGGAGGTAGCTGCGGATCATGTTGTCCTTAGTGACCCAGAGGACTCCGGACCGAATGCCTCAGCTAACCTACGCTGCATTGCCTCCCTGATCCTGCAAAGCCTGCGGAAGGATCCTCGTATTCTTCGGATCAAGGAGAGGGACCATTACTGGCTGGCCACTCTCCTTGATCCATGGTACAAGGGTAAGGTTGCCGACCTTATCTTGCCATCGCAGAGGGAGCAGAGGATGAGACATCTCTGGGAGGCCTTGCAGAATGGTCTATGCAACGCGTTCCCAGAGACTGGGAGGTTACAAACTCCTGGTCCTGGACAACGTGTTGCTGAGGCATCGGTCAGAAGGAGTGGTGGAGAAGGTGGCCGTCTGATGCTTTCAGACAATTTTTTAGCCCGCAGCCCCAAGGTATGATCGGTTCCAGCAACCATCGCCAGCGTCTGATTTACATGGTGCAGGAATACCTAGAGGCAAGGTCAGACTTGGACACCTTTCCCACCGAAAATCCTCTGGCTTACTGGGTCTTGAGGATGAATCACTGGCCAGAGCTTGCACAGTATGCAATTGAGCTACTGGCCTGTCCTGCATCCAGCGTTCTTTCGGAACGCACCTTCAGTGCTGCTGGTGGCTTTGTTACCGATCACAGGGTGCGCCTGTCCACCGAATCAGTTGATCGACTGACCTTCATCAAGATGAATCAGTCTTGGATCACCCACAGCTACCAAGCACCTGAAGCTGATGTAACCGAATATTTTTTTTTAAAATATCACATCCCTTCAAGACTGCCTATGCTGATGCTGAGTGACTGTCCTGTTATGTTGATTATCTATCCTCTTCCTCCTCCGCTGATATGTTGGAAGAACATTTCTGGTTCTGGGTGATGCCATCAGCCCAATTTTTCTGCCCCTGTTTAACAGGGGCGTTTAAGTACAATTTTTGATGCAATGCTTTGCAGCAGGGCTAATTCCTGCAATAAAACTAGAGTATATGGGAGAGGTTGCAGTGTCGTGGCACCAGCACCAGTGCCTAAGGCCCAATTTTTCTGCCCCTGTTTAACAGGGACATGTAATTACAATTCTTGATATAATATTTCACAGGAAGGCCCGTTCCTGTGCCCACCCACAGTAACTGTGAGGACTTATAGTGTTGTGGCACCAGCACCACAACCACCAAAGGTCAATTTTTCTACCACTGTTCAACAATGGCATGTAATTACAATTCTTGATATAATCGTTCACAGCAGGGCGCTCCAGCGCCCACCAAGAGTCACTTTGAGGGCTTACAATATTGTGGCAAAACCAACACCTTGTTCCGCCATTTCTGCAGAGCATATAGGGCAGGCCCCTACTTTCAAACATCCAACTTACAAACATCTCCTACTTGCAAACGGAAGGAGACAACAGCAAGTGAGATGAAAAAAGATGTACAACAAAACAAATTATACAGGGGTGATAACCCTTCCCTATGTTTTCCAAAATGCTTAAAAATAGTTTTTTTAACTGGAGCTACACTTTAAAAATGTACCAGTTGAAAATTACAAACAGATTCTACTTAACACAACAAACCTACACAGTCCCTGTCTTGTTTGCACCGCCTGTATACTGCTGTTCTGAGTATATAGGGCCTGGGGGCCACACGCATTTCCTTTTTTTAATATGGGTACGGGGTTCCCCTTAATATGCATACAAGACCCAAAGGGGCTGGTAATGGGCAGGGAGGGCTACCCATGCCATTGTTCTCAATGATTTTCAACCATATTGCAGGAACCGGATATAACATTAAAACCGCAAGCAGTTTTAAATGATGTTATTTCCGTTTAATGTCATTTTGTGCAAGGACTGTTCTAAACACGGGAAACACATGGCACTTCACAGGCATACTACAGACACCCCCCAGGCACCATATTTAAAGGAATATTTCACTTTTTTTTCACTTTAATCATCATTAAAATCAGTGCTCCCGCCAAAACGGCCATTTTTAAAAACAATTTAGGCATTGACCCATGTCCCCTGGGGCAGGAGCCAGGTCCCCAAACCCTTTTTAGGACAGTATCTTGCATATTAGCCATTAAAATTAGCACTTTTAATTTCGAACGTTCGAGTCCCATAGACTTCAATGGGGTTCTAAAGTTCGTACGAATTTGGGGTCCGTTCGAAAGTTCTGATGCGAACCGAACCGGGGGTGTTCGGCTCATCCCTAATTGTCACTATTTTTCTAGGTAAATATATTTCTAACTGTGCTATTGACATGAAATTTTCCCCCACGTCAGTAACAACCCATGCAATCCATACAACGAACCAAAACAAATATCTTCAGAAATTAAGTTATGTGTAATAAAATGGAATGACACAGGGAAAAAGTATTGAACACATCAAGAAAGGGAGGTTAAAAAAAGGAAAAAAAAAGGAAAAAAAAAAACATGGAAAGCCAAGACACCAGCTGAAATCTATCAGTAATTATAGAGCAATCCTGCCCCTTGTCAGTGCAAATAAATATCAGTTGGTTCAGTCTCAGCTGATGGCCTATAAAAAGATGTCTCATTACCAAGGTGTCACACAAGAAACATCTCATGATGGGTAAAAGCAAAGAGCTCTCTCAAGACCCTTGCAACCTTATTGTTGCAAAAGCTACTGATACCATTGGTTACAATAGGATTTCTAAACTTCTGAATGTTCCAGTGAGCACTGTTGGGGTCATATTCCGGAAGTGTAATGAACATCATTTTACTATAAACCGGCCACAACCAGGTGCTCCTCGCAAGATTTCTGACAGAGGAGTGAAAAGATTTATCATAAGAGTTGTCCAAGAGCCATGGACCACTTGTGGAGTGCTTCAGAAAGAACTGGAATTAGCAGGTACAATTATTTCAAAGAAATCAATATGTAATGCACTCAACCGCTATGGCCTGTATGCACGCTCCCCGCACAAGACTTCATTGCTGAAGAAAAGATGAAGCTCCTTTAACCAGTTGCCGACCGCCGCACGCCGATGTACGTCGGTAGAATGGCACGGGCAGGCATAAGGACATACATGTACGTCCCTTGCCTCCCGCGGGTCGGGGGCCCGATCGGGCCCCCGCCCGGTGCCTGCGGCGGTCGGTTTTCGTCCGGGAGCGATCCGGGACGAGGGGGCGGCCATTCATTCATGGCCACCCCCTCGCGATCGCTCCCGACGAATAGAAATCCCCGGTGACATCACTTCCTCTCCTGTAATGTAAACACAGGAGAGGAAGTGATGTATTCTCTCCTCCGTGTCGGTATTTTTCGTTCCAACACTCTACACACACAGTAGAACATGCCAGGCACACTCACACCCCCCCTTTACCCCCCGATCACCCCCCCAATTACCCCTGCCCCCCAGTCACAGTGACACCAATGTCATTTTTATTTTTTTTTTGCATTGGTGTCATTTGTGACTGTAATAACTGTTAGGGCAGTTAGAGTTAGCCCCCTTTAGTTCTAATGTACCCCCCTAACCCCCCCAATAAAGGTTTAACCCCGTGATCACCCCCCGTCGCCAGTGTCACTAAGGCTGGGTTCACATTGCAGCGGTTTATGAGAACGAATGTGATTCGCACCGCACTGCAGTGCAAATCACATCCGATCTCTGTGCGATTCGAGTTCAGCCATTCGCCGCACCCGCCACACCCGCCGCACCCGCCGCAAATTCGCACGGGACCCTTTTTTTGGCCCGCAGCAGAATCGGATCGCATGGTGTCATTTGTGACTGTAATAACTGTTAGGGCAGTTAGAGTTAGCCCCCTTTAGTTCTAATGTACCCCCCTAACCCCCCCAATAAAGGTTTAACCCCGTGATCACCCCCCGTCGCCAGTGTCACTAAGGTTGGGTTCACATTGCAGCGGTTTATGAGAACGAATGTGATTCGCACCGCACTGCAGTGCAAATCACATCCGATCTCTGTGCGATTCGAGTTCAGCCATTCGCCGCACCCGCCACACCCGCCGCACCCGCCGCAAATTCGCACGGGACCCTTTTTTTGGCCCGCAGCAGAATCGGATCGCATGGGTGTTCACACCATGCGATCCGAGTTTGCAGATCGCACTGCGATATGCGAACTGATCTGGGGGTGTCATTAACATTTCACTGACACTCCCAGCAGTTCGCATAGGGCAGTGTGAACTGCCGCCGGGAGGCATGTGATGCGGGAACCCGCCGCGGATTCATGGCGTTCCCGCATCGCTCCAGTGTGAACCCAGCCTAATAAGCGATCATTTTTCTGATCGCTGTATTAGTGTCACAGGTGACGCTAGTTAGGCAGGTAGGTATTTAGGTTCGCCGCAGCTTTTTATAGCGCCAGGGACCCCCATATACTACCGCATAAAGCCCCCTGATTTCCCCCTAGTTAACCCTTTCACCAGTGATCACCATATAACTGTTACAGGTGACGCTGGTTGGTTAGTTATTTTTTTATAGTTTCAGGGCACCCGCCATTTATTACCTAATAAAGGTTTAACCCCCTGATCACCCGGCGGGTGTCATTTGTGACTAATAACTGTTAGGGCAGTTAGGGTTAGCCCCCTTTAGTTCTAAGGTACCCCCCTAACCCCCCCAATAAAGGTTTAACCCCGTGATCACCCCCCGTCGCCAGTGTCACTAAGGCTGGGTTCACATTGCAGCGGTTTATGAGAACGGATGTGATTCGCACCGCACTGCAGTGCAAATCACATCCGATCTCTGTGCGATTCGAGTTCAGCCATTCGCCGCACCCGCCGCACCCGCCGCAAATTCGCACGGGACCCTTTTTTTGGCCCGCAGCAGAATCGGATCGCATGGGTGTTCACACCATGCGATCCGAGTTTGCAGATCGCACTGCGATATGCGAACTGATCTGGGGGTGTCAGTAACATTTCACTGACACTCCCAGCAGTTCGCATAGGGCAGTGTGAACTGCCGCCGGGAGGCATGCGATGCGGGAACCCGCTGCGCATTCGTGGCGTTCCCGCATCGCTCCAGTGTGAACCCAGCCTAATAAGCGATCGTTTTTCTGATCGCTGTATTAGTGTCACAGGTGACGCTAGTTAGGCAGGTAGGTATTTAGGTTCGCTGCAGCTTTTTATAGCGCCAGGGACCCCCATATACTACCGCATAAAGCCCCCTAATTGCCCCCTAGTTAACCCTTTCACCAGTGATCACCATATAACTGTTACAGGTGACGCTGGTTGGTTAGTTATTTTTTTATAGTTTCAGGGCACCCGCCATTTATTACCTAGTCTCACTAGTGTACCCCTACATTTAGGGGTGTCTACTTTCCAAAATGGGGTCATTTGGGGGGGGTTTGTGCCATCTTGGCATTTTATGGCCTTCAAAACTGTAACGCCCTTAGAAAGCCTGAAGGCGGTGCTTGGTTTTCGGGGCCCCGTACGCGGCTAGGCTCCCAAAAAGTCCCACATATGTGGTATCCCCGTACTCAGGAGAAGCAGCAGAATTTATTTTGGGGTGTCATTTCACATATGCCCATGGCATGCGTGAGCAATATATCATTTAGTGACAACTTTGTGGAAAAAAAAAAAAAAAAGTTTGTAATTTTCCCGCAACTTGTGGCAAAATATAAAATATTCCATGAACTCAACATGCCTCTCAGCAAATAGCTTGGGGTGTCTACTTTCTAAAATGGGGTCATTTGTGGGGGTTTTGTGCCATCTTGGCATTTTATGGCCTTCAAAACTGTAATAGGTAGTGAGAAGTGAACTCAAAAATTTACGCCCTTAGAAAGCCTGAAGGCGGTGCTTGGTTTTCGGGGCCCCGTACGCGGCTAGGCTCCCAAAAAGTCCCACATATGTGGTATCCCCATACTCAGGAGAAGCAGCAGAATTTATTTTGGGGTGTCATTTCACATACGCCCATAGCATGTGTGAGCAATATATCATTTAGTGACAACTTTGTGTAAAAAAAAAAAAAAAATTTTTTTTTGTCATTATTCAATCGCTTGAGGCAAAAAAATAAAATATTCAATGGGCTCAACATGCCTCTTATCAATTTCCTTAGGGGGTCTACTTTCCAAAATGGGGTCATTTGGGGGGGTTTTGTACTGCCCTGCCATTTTAGCACCTCAAGAAATGAGATAGGCAGTCGTAAACTAAAAGCTGCGTAAATTCCAGAAAACGTACCTTAGTTTGTAGATGTGACAACTTTTGCGCAAACCAATAAATATACAATTATTGACTTTTTTTTTACCAAAGACATGTGGCTGAATACATTTTGGCCTAAATGTATGACTAAAATTGAGTTTATTGGATTTTTCTAATAACAAAAAGTAGAAAATATCATTTTTTTTCAAAATTTGCGGTCTTTTTACGTTTATATCGCAAAAAATAAAAATCGCAGAGGCAATCAAATACCATCAAAAGAAAGCTCTATTTGTGGGAAGAAAAGGACGCAAATTTTGTTTGGGTACAACATTGCATGACCGCGCAATTACCAGTTAAAGCAGCGCAGTGCCAAAGTGTAAAAAGACCTCTGGTCATTTACCAGCAAAATGGTCCGGTCTGAAAGTGGTTAAAGTAGGCTGCACAAAATTTAAACAAGCCTGTGAAATACTGGGGGAATATAGTCTGGACATACAAGACCAAAATTGGATGCATAATACACACCACATTTGGAGGTCAAATGGCACCGAACATCACCCCAAAAACACCCCGTTTTTCAGCATATGGTACTGACAAACTTCATATCATTTAAGGAAGGATGAGTGGAAAAAATGTACCAAGACATTCTTAACAAAAATCGGCTGCCATCTACCAGGATGATGAAGATAAAATGAAGGTGGACATTTCAGCAAGACAATGATCACAAACACAAAGCCAAGGAAACTCTCAATTGGTTTCAAAAAAAGAAAATAAAGCTGCTAGAATGGCCTAGACAATCGCCTGACTTGAATCCCAACGAAAATTTATGGAAAGAACAAAAGATCAGATTTCATAGAAGAGGCCTACGGAACCTTCAACATTCAAGAATGGGCCAAAATCACACCTGAGCAACGCATGCGACTAGTTTCTTTGTATGTATGGATTACATGGGTTGTTACTGACATGTGGTGAAAATTTCATATCAATAGCACCTTTAGAAATATGTTTACTTAAAAAAAAAATGGTGACGTGTTCAATACTTATTTCACCCAATGTATTTCTGTACTCGCAACAATATAGTTAGCCTGAGAAAAAGTAAACTAATGCAGCCTCCACATTTAAAGCTGAACTTCAGGGATAATCTATTTTGCATACTTACATTGGGCTACTTAAACAGCCTCTAAAGTTTTAAATGGCTATACTAACCCGAGCTTCTACTATGATATGCACATTACTCCATCTGCTTCTGGTCACCATTTGGAGAACATCTTGTGATTTTCTCAGTGAATGCAAATCATTCTCTGATTAAACAAGGTGGAGAGGATGGGCAGTGACATCACAATCTCCACCTCGTCCAAACAGAGAAGTGTTCTCTGAATGCCAGGGCCTTAAATAGTCTCTGGTTGATCCATGATGGCTGCTTGAGTCACATAGCGTGGCAGCATCCAATGGAATTGCTTCCCCAGTGACCCAGGAAAACAGAGAGGAACCTAGTTCCTTCTAACTTCCTCTCCAACAACAGTGGAGAGTGCCACCTGCCGGAGGGGTGAGGGGGGTGTATGGTGTTGGGTAATTTTTTTCTGAAAAGGTGAAGTTTAAGGTGCAAAAAACCTATAGTATCCAGCTACCATCTTTTATGCCGCGTACACACGATTGGAATTTCGGCCATTTCGTAAAATGCGACCGTGTGAATGCTCCATCGGAATTTAGCTGGCCGAATTCCCACCAGCAAAAATTATAGAGCATGTTCTCAATTTTCCCGACGGAAAAACTTTCTATCGGAAATTCCGATCATGTGTATGCAATTCCGACAAGAAAAAACTTGCGCATGCTCAGATTCAACTACGAGACGGAAGCTATTGGCTACTGGCTAATGAACTTCCTTTTTCTAGTCCCGTCATATGTGTTGTACGTCACCGCATTCTTGGCGGTCGGAAATTGGTATGACCATGTGTAGGCAAGACAGCTCGAAAACCATCAGACCCTTTGCCGACCATAATTCCGATCGTGTGTACACACAATTACTGTTGTAACTGCCCTGAGAGGAAGGATTCAGGTAATTACTCGAAAAAGGGGTCCTTGTTGGATTTGGCTACTATTGTTGAGGATTTGCTGAACTTTTCTTGATTTTCATGTGGCAAACTCTGTACTCCTGGCCACCGAGGAAAGATGGTATATAAAGCGTTCTTTACATCCTAAAAATGTAATATACACTTTTTTTTATTTTTTATTTATTCTGAGAAAGGGTCCCGACAACATTATATCAAATATAATGAAACATCAAATCACAGAGATTGAGTTGTAATATACACTTTATGTGGAATATCATGTAACGCATTCAATAAAATATGCTTGCTGCTATTGCATACAAATAAATGTAATTATGTTCATTTTTAGATTCCTAAAGACTTTAGCATTCGGTTAAACACCTCTTCATTTGGCGCGCTAATACCTCAGGTAAGAAACAAACTGTGCTTCTATTTAGTACCAGAAGCCATGCAACATATGGCCCTTTATCCTGCTTGAACCTAAATTAAAAATAAAATGCCCAATGTGTCCTAAAAAAATAAAATGAAACCGTCTTCACTGCAATTCTTCTGCGCTGCCCCCCAAAGACTCTCATATCTTTACTACTGCTGTTCTACTGGGTTGACAGATGCCCATAATTATTCACCCTTCTTCCTGTGAGCCAAGGCCACCCTGGTCAAACCCACGTTACTACATCGTCCAGGGCTCAAAGAACAATAAAGCAGAAAAAAGAGTTTTTAATTTTTATTTTATTTTTGTATTGCATGGAGTGGGAAGGAAAGTCTAAGGAGTTACTGACTGGAGTTGGGCTTTAACCACTTTCAGACCGGACCATTTTGCTGGTTTAAGACCAGACCACTTTTTCGGCACTGTGTCGGTTTAACTGACAATTACGTGGTCTAGCGACGTGGCTCCCAAAACAAAATTGACGTCCTTTTTTTTTTTTCCCACAAAAATAGCTTTCTTTTGGTGGTATTTGATCACCTCTGCGGTTTTTATTTTTTGCGCTATAAACAAAAAAAAGAGAGACAATTTTGAAAAAAAAACACGTTATTTTTTACTTTTTGCTATAATAAATATCCCCCAAAAATATATAAAAAAACATTTTTTTTCCTCAGTTTAGGCTGATATGTATTCTACATATTTTTGGTAAAAAGCGATTATTGATTGGTTTGTGCAAAATTTATAGCGTCTACAAAATAGGGGATAGTGTTATGATATTTTTATTAATAATTTTTATTAGTAATGGTGGTGATCAGCGATTTTTATTGTGACTGTGACATTATGGCGGACACATCGGACATTTTTGACACATTTTTGGAACCATTGTCATTTATACAGCAATCGGTGCTATACAAATGCACCGATTCCTGTGTAAATGACACTGGCAGTGAAGGGGTTAACCAGGGGGTGGCAGTGTAGGGGTTAAGTGTGTCCTAGGGGCGTGTTACTAACTATGGGGGGCTGGGCTGTGTGCTAGTGAACACTGATCTCTGCAATCACAGGGAGCAGAGATCAGTGTCACTTCTTGCTAGGCAGAATGGGGAGATGCTGTTTACATCAGAATCTCCCCATTCAGCCTCCCCGTGAGACGATCGTGGGTAAGCCCGCAGTGATCGAGTCCACAGGACCCGCGACCGAACTCGCCAGCGCACACGATGGCAGGGTGGCAATTTCAACTGGACGTACCTGTACGCCCGTTTCTCTGGCCGTGCCATTCTGCCGACGTACATCGTCGTACGTCGGTCGGGAACTGGTTAATATTATTTGAGGCTCTAATCAGTATCAGTATCTAATCAGCCTAATTTATAAGGGGGCAAAAGGGGCAACTTCCCTGGGCTCCCTGAGAGAAGGAGCTTCTCTTGATATGTAAATAATATAAAACAATATAAAAAAATATAAACAATTATATAAAATAATTTAAAAAAATAGTAATAATATAACTATATAATAATAAAAAAAATATCCTTTTTTCATGTATCTTGGGAAGAAATACATTTCCTGCCATCCTCTGTAAAAGGTTTTACTCTGGACTGGTATATTGTATAATTTTTAATAACAAATTTTGGAAACGAACTGCACATACAGCACTCCTGAGGAAAGTAGGCAATGACCACGTGTGTGTATGCACAATTGACCTTAGAATAATGTTTTATCATGCATTTTGAAATTGAGTGACTGTCGTTGAGAATGTAAACCAACGCTGTGTATGAGGGACCCCTGAATCTGAAGTGCCCTGAGCCCTCCAAGGTCTAAATCTGGCCCTGGCTCTAATCGGGCATCTGCTGGCACACCATCATCATCTGAAAGTACCACTGCTCTTAACTGTCCACTTCAGTCAATGCAGTCCACTATTAAAATACTAAAGAAACAAATAGTATTTTCCTTTATTTCTCTTCTGACAGCTAAATAACATCTGCATTGTGAAAATGCTGGTGTCCTTTATGCGTGACTAGTGTGATGCCAACACTGATTTGTACCACCATCCAATGTTCTTGTCTGGTTTTGTTACAGTTATCCAAGATGTACCCAGATATGCTTATGAAACTCAAGGTCTCATCTACCTCAGCTCCATTTCTAGACATCAAACCAGGAAATTTGACTATTTCCCCAAAAATGGACATTCAAGCTTATGTGATCCTACCCAATGCCACTCTGGCTCCAGCTTTCCTATTAAATGTGGTAAGTTACACTTTTATATCTCAATAGATTTTAGAATGTTTCATAAATAGAGGTTAGGTCCACCAGGAACTGATTAGATGTAGTTTTGGGTTACTATTAGTAGTTAATATTATTAGTATAGTTTCTAGTTGCAAGTTATAATTAGCACGGTTTATGATCCAACTCCAACCATGGCCATTATGAAGCCAAAAGAGGTAGGTTTTTTAATGTACAAGATATACAGTATATTGTCCCGTTGTATCTGACTCCTTACAATTCTATAAGCCAACCCTCTAGGCTTTCTATAATGTAAAACAAATGGATGATTGTGAAATCCAGAAATGAAAATGGCCCGCATATTCCAAAGAGATATAAAAAAACTGGTCATCTGTTCAATTCACACAAAAGTTATTAAGTGGATTGATCACTGCACCAAAGTCTCAAAAACGCACTCAAGTAGAAGTACTCCTAATGGTATTCAAATATAATGCTCCATCCGATGCAGTGTTTCTCAGATCTTCAAGCAACTGCAAAAACACACTCAAGGGTGCAAATGCCTAGTGCATTACCACCATACATCTGTTTTAGCTCTGAAGAAGGGAGTATGTCCCCCAAAACATGTCAGCCTTCCAACCGTGCACTACATAGCTAGATGACTTTGCCTACAGCTGGAGATTTTATGTCATTCACCTGTTGCTTATGTTTGTAAGTATGCAATTGTCTTTTAGTATTAAAGTTGTATGGTGGTATTGCACTAAGTGTTTGCACGTGTGTGTGTGTGTGTTTTTGCAATCAAATGGGTTGAGTATGAGTTTTTTCATTTTGCATACAAGAGAGCAATATGGTGGAGACTAGGAAGGTTAGAGGAGATAGATGAAGGAGTGGGAGGTAAGTGCAAAGAGGAGGATAGAAAGAAGAGAGAACAAGCAAAAAACGAGGGGATTAGCATTTTTTGGATATCGGGTACAGTTAGACCCTTTTCACACTGGGGCGTTTTTCAGGCGCTTTAGCGTTAAAAAAAAGTGCCTGTGAAGCGCTTGAAAGAAGCCTCATCTGCAAACCCAACGTGAAAGCCCAAGTGCTTTAAGAGCCCTTTCACACTGCCAGCGCCCGCAAAAAGCTTGTAAAGCGCATCTTAAACTAGCGTTTTTCAAGCGCTAGTGGGGCGCTTTTAACCCCTGCTAGTGGCCAAATAAAGGGTGAAAAGCGCCCACAAAGTGCTGATGCCAAAACCGCTTTGCAGCCGCTTTTCAGGCGCTTCCCATTGATTTCAATGGGAAGGGGGCGCTTTAGGAGCGGTGTATTCACCGCTCCAAAAACGATGCAAAGAAGCTGCTTGCAGGACTTTGACGCCCTGCCAGCGCAGCGCCTCAGTGTGAAAGCACTCTGGCTTTTACATTGGGATTGCAGATGCGGCTTCTTTCAGGCACTTTACAGGCCCTTTTTTTTTTTTTTTTTAAGCTAAAGCGCCTGAAAAATGCCCCAGTGTGAAAGGGATCTCAGTGTGAAAGCACACGGGTGCTTTTTTTTTTTTTTTTTTTTACGCTAAAGCGCCTGAAAAACGCCCCAGTGTGAAAGGGGTCTTAGCTGCAAGCAGCAGGGTGGTGATGGTGGGGGGGTGGGGATCTAACTGGGTATAGATCAGGGAGTACACTGGAAAAACAAAATGGGGTGCACCAGCCTTGTGCATTACCTTAAAAACTCTTTTTAGTGAAGAAATGAAAAAGATGTGTATTCACAAATAGCACATCATATAAAGCTCATCAATATTGACAGTGACCCCCACATTCTGGTCCAATGCACCAATCTCAGTATAGGGAAGAAGAGGTTACCTGCCCTAAAAACACGCCAGCCATTGGAAGAGCCCTCCCCCAAGCTGGTATTGGCACAGTGGACTAGAGTGTGCATGTCACTGTGGATATTGATGAGCTTGATATCATGTGTTTGAGTACACACCACACTGTTTCACTACTTCAGTAAAAAGAGTTTTTAAGGTAATCCACAAAGCTGGTGAGCCTTTTTGTTTTTCCAGTGTGCTTTTTGGGCTTCCCCAATCCTCAGCAGGCTGCAAAGTCTTGCCTGGCTTCAGGTTGTCGAAGACCTAAGGTCCTCCATTGCCGGAAACCCCCACCTTGAGGGAAGGTGTTTGTTTTGCTTGTAAAGATCAGTCAGTCTAGAAGTTTAGGGGAGTTCTGTGGATTTTTTTAATATTATACATGATTTATATAATACCAACAGTTCATAGCACTTTACTTAATAAAGGTAGACAGTACAGTTACAATACAATTCAATATAAGAGGCTTAGGATAGCCCTGCTCCTGACGGCTTATAATCTAATAGAGAGGGCAAGTGGTACAATAGGTAAAACTGTGAGGGGTGAAGAGTCGTAAAAAGAGGCGTATGTTGGAGATGTTCCGGAGGCAAAGTCTAAAAGCTTTGGAAATTGACTGGATTTGGGGTTGAAAGGACAAAGTCAAAGTCTGTGATTACAACCAGGGCCGGGACAAGGGGTGGGCAGGAGGGACGGCTGCCCTTGGCGCAATGGTTTATTGCAGGGGTAGGGGGGCACCCTGACCCTAACCCTAAGGGAAAGGGGGGTGCAGTTTGGCATCTTTGCCCTGGGCACTGGATGACCTTGTCCCAGCACTGATTACAACTAGTGCCTTAGCATGAGGGGAGGGACTGATAGTTGTATTACAGATATTGATGGAAGAGCCAGGAAGGAGAGCAAGGGCAGGGGGGAATATTTGTCATATTACGGTGTAGCTGGTGCATGCAAAGGCAGTTGGCAAAATGTCAAACTCCATGGTGGAATTATGGTAGGATAATGTTGCTTTTGTAGTATCCATCGCATTAAAGAAGCCAGGGGCCAACTCGGCACACAAGGCTCCATCCATTTTGGAGATGTTTCGGAGGTGAAGTCTACAAGCTTTGGAAAGTGACTGGATTTGGGGTTGAAAGGACAAGTCAAAGTCTGTGATTACAACTAGTGCCTTAGCATGAGGGGAGGGACTGATAGTTGTATTACAGATATTGATGGAAGAGCCAGGAAGGAGGGCAAGGGCAGGGGGGAATATTTATGTCATATTACGGTGTATCTGGTACATGCAAAGGCAGTTGACAAAACGTCAAACTCCATGGTGGAATTACGGTAGGATAATGTTGCTTTTGTAGTATCCATAACATTAAAGAAGCCAACTCAGCACACAAGGCTCCATCCATAAAAAAATATATATATTTTTAGTGGAGTGACCCTTAAATTTATAGACATGCTTACTCAGCTTTTATTACTTTCCTATGTTTGCTCAGTGTGAATGCAAACGTGCTCTGGTGAATTTTTGAAGTGTTTAATTATGCATCCAGACATCTTTTCACAGAAGGAAACTGAACACACTTCACTCACTGATGTAGAAAGAAGCAAGAATCATGGTCAATAAGCACAGCCCCATCTGTTGTGTCTGCTTGAACAGACCATGGATGTATCCTACAACTTTCCAGGGCTTCTGCTATTGCCATATGGAGGGGATTTTGATATCGGGGTCCATAATGCTTTAGTTCCTCCCTAGTGTTCCTGTGTGCGCAGAGTACTATATCATCTGTTAGCTCAGCTCGAGCTGATGTATTAAATAATAAAGTGTTATCCAGAAAAAAATAAAAAATCCAGTGGTCATCTTTTTTTAAAATGTAGGTGATATAATGCGTGAAACAATATAATATGTAAGTTGTACATATCTTTTCTTGTCCTCGTCCCTGCAGACAACCAGCGCTCTAGTGAAGGTAGCTATAAGTTCAGGAAGGATTGTGGGTAATCTGGAACTGAGTAGGTAAGCACAAGCAAATTTTAATTCTATGAAATCTGCTTTTTCAAAAACCAATATTTACTTTTTTTGTTATAAGACCCCTTTCACACTGGGGCGTTTTTCAGGCATTTTTCAAGCGCTTTAGCGTTAAAAAAAAAGCGCCTGGGCGTGGTCTGGAGCTACATGGAATAGGACGTGCGGTGTAGGAGCTCCGCTCGAGACATATCCTTATACTGATCCTTTGGGCCTTTTCTTTCGGAAATCCTCGCGCTGCCGGCCCCTGGGACTCCCCCGCTTGAGATGTCTCCCCCTAAACGCTCCGGTACGGCTTCCAAGCTCGACAAATTCCGTCGGGAGGACCGCGACCCTGCCGAGGAAGATGGCGCCGCTCAGCCCTCCGAGTGCAGCACACAGCCCGCCAACGACACTGCCCGCGTGCTCGAGGCCATAGCACTCTGCCAATCGACCCTCACCTCCAGGATTGAAGAGGTGAAGGTGGACATATCCTTAATCCGGCAGGATATCCACAGACTCCGGGAGCGGGTAACAGAGGCCGAGCGCCGGGTCGGCCACGTGGAGGACGGCCTGCATCCCCTTCAAGTTGTTACTGAACAGATGCAATTCCAGCTGACCTCCATCCTCTCCAAGCAAGACGATATGGAGAACCGTCTCCGGAGGTGTAACCTCCGGTTTGTGGGTCTACCTGAGCGTAGCGAAGGAGCTGACCCCCCCACGTTCTTGGAGAACTTGCTGGTCACCACCTATGGCCGCGAGGCGTTCTCCACGACCTTCGTGGTGGAACGCGCCCATCGCCTTGCTGCAAAGCCGCCCCCGGCGGGGGCCCCGCCGAGAACCCTCATCGCCAAGTTCCTCAATTTTCGCGACCGCGACACCATCCTTAGACTCACGCGGGAGCGAGGCAATATACCGTTTGACAACGTCACTGTCGCAGTGTACCCGGACTTCTCCTCGGAGGTACAGAAGAAGAGAGCCAAGTTTGCTGAGGCGAAGCGCCAGCTACGTGTACTCCACTTGCCCTACGCGATGCTCTTCCCTGCTCGCCTCCGAGTGACCAGAGATGGCAGGTCACACTTCTTTGAGGATCCACAGGCCGTTTTTGCTTGGCTGGAGCGCCGTGGAGAAGCCGGCCGCCCAGATCCTTAAGGTCCGGATCCCGTGATGGACGCCACGCACCCGGCCCACGGACAAAGCGCAACTCTGGACATGTGAGTCTTTATCGGGGCCCCCCCCCATGCCATCTCCCCTTCTCTCCCTGGTCCCCCCTGCGGGTAACACGCCATCCCCGGACCCTGGCACGGCGTGCCCACATCCTGCATCACACGCCCGTATCTATGCCACTTAGTCTCGGGCGGCCCTTGCTGACCCGTCCTGTTTGGGTACTGATTTTGAACTTCCTCAGCAACTGATGTGCGCTCTGCAGTTTGTTCGCCCCCCCACCGTGGCTTACTCAGTGACATTGTTATTTCTGCAGCTCGTTACAGCTGCTCACAAGCCTATGTTTCCCTGGCCGGCCTCCACCCCTCCGCCTCCGGAGGTGGCAGGAGAGTTGAACCTGCTTAGTCGGTCCAGCGCTAAAGCAGTACTTTGGTTACCTTTTTTATGTTATGTGCATTTTACAGTATTTTTATTTCTACTGCAAGGGGACTTATGCAATATTATCCACTATGCATTTCTTTTTGGGACTATTAATGTGTTTACAACTGCTATTGGAGGCGGGAAAATTTGCGGGACTATACACTTATTGCATGTCACATGGCCTCCCTTAAGATCTTGACATGGAATGTGAGGGGCTTGGGTGATCGGGCTAAGCGGGCTGCGGTTCTGTCACATGTTAAGTCACAGCGGGCGGAGGTTACGATCCTGGTGGAAACTCACCTGGTAGGCCAGACACAGTTATGCCTCAAGAAACCCTGGGTGGGCTGGCTCTATCAGGCCCCCCACACCTCGAATTCCAGGGGTGTGGCGGTTCTGATTGCAAAAACAGCTCAGTTTCAGCTACATAGCTTGCAATCGGACCCTCAGGGCCGCTTTCTATTTCTCCATGCCACTATCGGTGGCTTGGAACTCCTTATCCTTGCTTTTTACATTCCCCCACCATTCACTTTTGCTGCGTTGCAGCAGGGTGTTACATTTATGGCCCAGCACCCCCAGGTGCCCGCTGTTTGGGCAGGTGATTTCAATATGGTTATAAACCCCCTGCTTGATAGACTGAGCCCGCTGGCCTCGTCACCTCCGTCCCAGGCTGTTACTAGGTTTGGGAGGTTCCTGGGGGAATTCGCCCTTACGGACACATGGAGACACAGACATCCTTCACTAGCACACTACTCCTGCTTTACTCCATCCCGTTCGGCCATGTCCCGTATAGACCTGATTCTTATCTCGCCCCCCCTCCTTCCCCACCTCCTTGACGCGGGGTTTGGGGCCCGGGTGCTCTCTGATCACTCCCCTTACTGGGTCCGGCTGCGTCTGCCGGGTCCCCCTGGACCCCGTGGCTGGAAACTTAATCCTTTCTGGCTATCCGTTCTGCCGGACCTGAACTCAGTCCAGCGTGAATGGGACACGTTTTTCCACACCAACGAGGGCTCCGCCTCGTACGGCTCCGTCTGGGAGGCCTTTAAGGTGCATGCTCGTATGATCCTCTCCTCACGCATCTCCAGACACAAGGCTTCCTCCAAGCGCCTTCTTGAGCAAGCGGAGGACAGTCTGCATGCACTTGAGCGGGCCTTTCGGGCTGACCCGTCGGAGGCTAATGCCTCCCTGCTGAAGCTACAAACTAGGGTCACAGACCAACTCCATCATGAAAAGGCCAGGAAGGGCATCTTCTACGCTAAACAGCGCCTGTTTGAATTCGGGGAGCGCGCTGGCAAATTACTCGCATATATGGCCCACCTGGACCATAGGCCCCCGGTAGTGGTGTCCCTTAGGGACACTGGTGGGAGAATTATTACTGATCCCGACTTGGTGGCGGAGGAGTTTGGATCCTTTTATTCGGGCCTGTACTCCTCCACTGCTCAGTATACCCAGGTTGAGCTCGAAGCGTTCCTCAACACTGTTCCCTTCCCGACCCTCACGCCTGAGCAGAGATTACAACTTGAAGCGCCCATCACATCCGACTGTGTGGCAGAGGCCATGTCATCGCTTCCCACCTCTAAGGCCCCGGGGTCTGACGGCCTACCCCTGGAGTTCTATGCCCAGTTCGGCGAGACTCTGATCCCCCAATTGACTAAACTATATTCACATATATTCGACTCCGCCACCCTTCCTAAGTCCATGGGAGAGGCCCTAATAGTCCTTATCCCCAAACCAGGCAAGGACCCGCTACTTCCTGAGTCTTACCGACCCATTTCCCTGCTCCAACTAGATGTCAAGATCCTGGCCAAAATTCTTGCCCTACGCCTGAACAAAGTCATTAACTCCTTGATACACCCTGATCAGACCGGGTTCATGCCCCAGAGAAACACAGCATTTAATCTTCGGAGGCTTCACATGAATATACAAGCCCAACACTCTGAAATTGGTTCAAGGGTGGTTGTCAGCCTGGACGCCGCCAAGGCGTTTGATACTGTCGAGTGGGGTTATCTGTGGGAATGCTTGCGCAGATTTGGTATAGGTCCCAATTTTGTTAAATGGCTCCAACTGCTTTATTATGCTCCCATGGCACGTATTCTGGTAAACGGCAGGATCTCCCCTCCCTTCTCGCTCTCCAGGGGGACTCGTCAGGGCTGCCCCATCTCACCGCTCCTATATGCTCTGGCGGTGGAGCCCCTGGCCACGGCCCTCAGGTCTCACCCTGACATCCGTGGGCTTCGCTGTGGCGGCCTGCATGAGGTGGTCAGCCTATACGCGGACGATATGCTCCTTTATTTAGCGGACGCTGGCCCCTCATTGCAGGCTGCATTGCGAACCATCACGGCCTTTGGAGCCTTTTCTGGGCTCCAGATCAATTGGACCAAATCCCAAATTTTGCCACTTGACCTGGGGCCTCCCACCGCCGAGCAGGCGGCCTTCCCGCTTGCTAGGACAAGCACCATCAAATATCTTGGAGTGCACGTCTCCAGGTCCCTCTCAGATTTCCTCGTCCTTAATGTTGAGCCCCTATTTGATACTCTAAAATCCAAAACGCAGGTGTGGTCCCGTCTTCCCCTGGGGGTGATGGGCCGAATAAATTTAGTTAAGATGATACTCCTCCCCAAGCTTTTATACGTTTTCTGGCAGGCACCACTACGCATCCCTCCCCGTATATTTAAATCCCTAGAATCGATCCTCAACACGTTCGTCTGGGGCTCGTCCCGACACAAACTGCCATGGCGGGTTTTGAAATGCCCCCCAGACTCTGGCGGGACTGCCCTTCCGGACCTGTTCCTTTATTACCTTGCATCACAGCTCTCCCACTTTTTTCACTTTCATCACACTGACAGGCCCCGATACACCGCCCTGGTATGTTCACAGGTACCTGGCCCGCTGACCCACCCTTTTCAACTTTTATTTTGTGGCCCCCCCCCACCCCCTCACTTCAGGACACGGGCACTCTATGCTTTCGCACCACCGCAAGGTCTGGCACCTTGCCACACAGTTGAGCCAGGCCCCATCCCTCCACTCTCACACTCCCCTATGGGATAATCCTGATATGTCAGAACTTGCCCTCATCCCGGATTCTGGGCTGTGGGCAAGCAGGGGGGTCATCTATCTCCATCAGGTGGTGTCCAATGGGATGGTTAAATTGTTCCAGGCCCTTAAAGACGAATTTGATCTCCCCAATTATATGTTATTCCGTTATCTCCAGCTCAGACACGCGCTCCACACCCAGTTCGCCAATCACGTTCCGAGACTTGGAACTCCGGTTTTGGTTGATACAGTATTGGGTCTGGAGCACGCACAGTTGATTTCACGGTTGTATACTTATCTGCTGACTCCCACTGCCTTGACTGTTGCCTCTCAGGTCCGTTCTCGGTGGGAGGGTGATCTTGGAGCAGTGTCGACCGAGGATTGGGACGAGGCTTTGGCGAACCACAAAATGGTGTCGCCTAGGCTCTCGGACCGCCTCACCCACCTATATGTCCTACACAGGTCCTACCTCACGCCCCATCGTATAGCCAAGTACAGGCCTGATTATGATCCCCGTTGTCCCCGCTGTACTTCTTCAGACGCCTCCTTCTACCACCTAATTTGGGCATGCCCGATCATACAGGGATACTGGGCACAAGTTGTCCAGTTCCTTCATGATCGCATGGGCTCCCCGCTGTCGTTATGCCCTAGACAATGCCTTCTGGGGCTCCTCTCTCTATCTGAAAGCGATAAATACCTTAACATCTTTCTACAAGAAACCTTATTTCAGGCCAGACTGCAGATAGCCAGAACATGGTTAAGGGGCAACCCCCCTACTCTACAACAATGGATAAGAGCGATTAATGCTACTCTCCCCCATAAGAAACTGCTATACTCTCATAGAGGGTGCCCCTATAAATTTAATAAAATTTGGGATGGGTGGCTGGAAGACCCAGCCACTTGTAGTGTCGAGGACTAGGTGCTCCTCTCTTGCTGCGTCAGCGGATCTCCCGTGGGGTCGATATCTCTCTCCTTCATGCCAACTTTTATTGTACAGTTACCTCATTGCCCCGTGTCTCATGTATTAATCTTGCAACTGCCCAAATGTTTTCAACCCTTGTATGTGAAATGCACTTTTTTGTGTTTGTGGCGCCTGTTGCGCCAGGCGATGCTGTTATTAACTTGTCTTTTATGCTCAATAAAGCCGCATTTTGAAGTAAAAAAAAAAAAAAAAAAGCGCCTGTGAAGCGCTTGAAAGAAGCCTCATCTGCAATCCCAATGTGAAAGCCCAAGTGCTTTAAGAGCCCTTTCACAATGTCAGCGCCCACTTAAACTAGCAGCGCTTTACCAGCGTTTTTCGAGCGCTATTGGGGCACTTTTAACCCCTGCTAGTGGCCAAATAAAGGGTTAAAAGTGCCCACAAAAAACGCTGCTGCCAAAAGCATTTTTTCAGGCGCTTTTCATGCGTTTTTCAGGCCCTTCCCATTGATTTCAATGGGAAGGAGCGCTTTAGGAGTGTTGTATTCACCGCTCCAAAAGCGCTGCAAAGAAGCTGCTTGCAGGACTTTTTTTGATGCCCTGCCAGCACAGCGCCTCAGTGTGAAAGCACTCGGGCTTTTACATTGGGATGGCAGTTGTGGCTTCTTTCAGGCGCTTTTTTTTAACGCTAAAGCGTCTGAAAAACGCCCCAGTGTGAAAGGGATCTCAGTGTGAAAGCACTCGGGCTTTTACATTGGGTTTGCAGTTGCAGCTTCTTTCAAGCGCTTTACAGGTGCTTTTTTTAACGCTGAAGCGCCTGAAAAATGCCCGAAAAACTCCCCAGTGTGAAAGGGGTCTAGATGTGTTGGACATATATACGCTTCACATAACAGAACCCATCTAACTTCGGTTGACAGCAGAGATGGCAGCTACCAGCAAATTCTGTGTTTGACTTTTATGTCTTTATGTTGTTTATAGGATACAAATGGACCTTAAACACTCTGATGTGGGTCCTTTTTCCGTAAGTATTGGGAAGGCAAAATCAAATACTCAAAAATATCTGCGCTTAGGAGAGTGCACTGCAGCCTCCCTATAGAACCCCACCAAAGTGAAGCTAGAAGTATAATACGTAAACAAAGGGATAATGGCGCTGTTCCCAAAAATAATAATATATGCACTGTGTGTATCATGGGGTCTGTTATCACTAATCTCTCCTATATAAGGGAACAGGTACCATAGGTATGTTCGATACAAACCTCGCTCAGTGGGTGGCCCTGTTGGCCACCTCCTGCCTGCCAATCTTAGGTTGAAACATCAAGGAAGCGGATACTATACGAAAACTATAGGTAGAGCTGGAGATTTGTCCGCGTTATGTAGCATCAATGAAGGAATCTTGCACCTTTATATGCTTTAGACTGACTACTGTACTTACATAAACAAAGGGATAATGGCGCTGTTCCCAAAAATAATACATGCACTGTACCAGTGGTGTACAAATGACAATAAATATAAAAATATAATACTCTATAAATTAATGCGTGTGTATCTTCCTAAAGTGCAAAACATAATTCACAAAGTTTAGATAAAGTGCGTAGAAAATACTGTAAACTTCTATACATAAATATAATTATAAAGTGCAAAAAATATTAAAAATATGAATAAATACTGTCCAAAGTTAACAAAGTGTCCAAAAAATGCGAATCTCCAGCTTTTAGTGGATTGCCAGCTGCTGACATTTCAATGTGTGGAAGGATCACTTGCTGCTGACGCTTTTTTGTGGAGAGAAATAGCCATTGAAGGTCTTATAAACGCCTGACCCTATAGATATACAGATCGAGGGGATACCAGCTACGGAATAAAGATTGTATACGCCTGTTACCAGGGCAGGACTTAGGGCAGTGGGGGCCCCTGGGCTTGAGTCAATTTTGGGCCCTACCGTCTATACATTACCGTATTTATCAGCGTATAACATGCGCCCCAAGTTTAGGAGGGAAATTTAAGGAAAAAAAAATACATTTAAATGCCCATCAATGCAGCCTTATCAATGTCCATCTGCAGCCTTGCTCATCCATCTTCAGCCTTGCCCATCCATCTTCAGCCTTGCCCATCCATCTTCAGCCTTGCCCATCCATCTTCAGCCTTGCCCAGTGTCATTTGCAGCCTTGTCCAGTGTCATTTGCAGCCTTGTCCAGTGTCATTTGCAGCCTTGTCCAGTGTCATTTGCAGCCTTGTCCAGTGTCATTTGCAGCCTTGTCCAGTGTCATTTGCAGCCTTGTCCAGTGTCATTTGCAGCCTTGTCCAGTGTCATTGCAGCCTTGTCCAGTGTCATTGCAGCCTTGTCAGTGTCATTGCAGCCTTGTCAGTGTCATTGCAGCCTTGTCAGTGTCATTGCAGCCTTGTCAGTGTCATTGCAGCCTTGTCAGTGTCATTTGCAGCCTTGTCAGTGTCATTTGCAGCCTTGTCAGTGTCATTTGCAGCCTTGGCATTGCAGTCTTGAAGTTTAAAAATCGGTCCTCTGGCAGTCCCGAGTGGAGCTGAGAGTATCTGAGTGTACTCGGCTCAGCTCATAGTCACGCCCAGTCCCTGTGTTATGTCCATCATAGGGTGGGACTGGGCATGACTGTGAGCGGAGCCAAGCCGAGTAGACACGGCTATGTATCTTGGCGGGGCCCGTGGGGCCCCCAATTGGGTGGGGCCCATGGGCTTGAGCCCAGTCAAGCCCAATGGTAAGTTCGGCCCTGCCTGTTACCCAATCTGGGTTGAGGCGCTCTGGTGAGTGCATATGCAAGAGGGGGGAGTCGAAGAAGGAGGGGAGCACTGAAAAGTCACCTTTTTGTTTTTTTTTCCCCTGGCTGTTTTTACACATCTTTTTCACCTGTGGACTGTGGTTTAAAGATTTTTATTTTCATTTTCTTCTTTAATTATCACTATCTGGAGATTCACATTTTTTGGACACTTTATTAACTTGACAGTTTTTATTCATATTTTTTATATTTTTTTGCATTTTATAATTATATTTATGTATATAAGTTTACAGTAGTTTCTATGCACTTTATCTAAGTGCATTTAGGAATGCTTTAGGAAGATACACACGCATTAATTTATAAAGTATTAATTTGTTATATTTATTGTCATTTGTACACCACTGGTACGTTTTTTTTTCTGCATTTTTTTTTTTTTACTTTATTTGCCTTTTTACACTTTTTAATTTTTACATATTCATTTTCATATTTATTTATTCATATTCATTACTACTATGCGCTAGCACTTTATTTATAGAGAATTTTTTACACACACCTTTTATCTAGAGGTGTGGGTAGGATACATTTTTTGTTTGCACACAGCGCATGTATTATTATTATTTTTGGGAATAGCGCCATTATCCCTTTGTTTACGTAATTACAGTAGTCAGTCTAAAGCAGGGATCTGCAATTAGTGGACCTCCAGCTGTTGCAAAACTAAGTCCCATCATGCCTTTGCCTCTGGGTGTCATGCTTGTGGCAGTCTAGTCTTGCTATGCCTCATGGGATTTGTAGTTCTGCAACAGCTGGAGGTCTGCTAATTGCAGATCCCTGGTCTAAAGCATATAAAGGTGCAAGATTCCTTCATTGATGCTACATAGCGTGGACAAATCTCCAGCTCTGCCTATAGTATTCGTATAGTATCCGGTTCCTTGATGTTTCAACCAAAGATTGGCAGGAGGCGGCCAACAGGGCCACCCACTGAGCGAGGTTTGTATCGAACATACCTATGGTACCTGTTCCCTTATATAGGAGAGATTAGTGATAACAGACCCCATGATACCGCAACATTTTCTACTCACACTGGCCCCTCTAAAGCATGAAGGACAGTAAGCCGGCCCTTTGTTTATAAAGTTTGGAGACCCCTGATCTAATTGGAAACTGAATTTTCATGTGGGCCCAAACTAGATGCTTTGCATCCGATAACGTTGGACTTGTAAGTATTTCTGTCTAGGATTTGAAAAGAGGTGCTGATTGAATGTAATTGTTAAGGTGAAGGGGTACATGCAATCAGTTCCACTTCAGTCAAGCATCATCCACAGATCTTTAGACTATTACTTGGTTATAACCAATTTTATAAATACTTTTTATTGAAAACATTTGTATGTTTTTGGACTGTTAGGGAAATAGTTCAGATGTGAGGTCAGTCAAAACATGCATACGTACTTATTATACACTATACCAGGGATATGCAATTAGCGGACCTCCAGCTGTTGCAGAACTACAAGTCCCATGAGGCATAGCAAGACTCTGACAGCCACAAGCATGACGCCCAGAGGCCAAAGCATGATGGGACTTGTAGTTTTGCAACAGTTGGAGGTCCGCTAATTGCATATCCCTGCACTATATTATTATTATACAGGTTTTATATAGCGCCAACAGTTTGCTCAGCGCTTTACAACATGATTGTCAAAAGTGTTGGGATGTCTGCTTTTGCATGCACATGAACTTTAATGGCACCCCAGTCTTACTCAGTAGGGTTTATTATTGAGTTGGCCCACCCGTTGCAGCTATAACAGCTTCAACTCTTCTGGAAAGGTTGTCTACAAGGTGTAGGAGTGTGTCTATGGGAATGTTTGACCATTCTTCCAGAAGCGCATTTGTGTGGTCAGGGTGAGAAGGCCTGGCTCGCAGTCTGCGCTCTAATTCATTCCTAAAGTGTTCTATCAGGTTGAGGTCAGGACTCTGTGCAGGCCAGTCAAGTTCATCCACCCCAAACTCACTCATTCATGTCTTTATGGACCTTGCTTTGTGTACTGGTGTGCAGTCATGTTGGAACAGGAAGGGGCCATCCCCAAACTGTTCCCACAAAGTTGGGAGCATGAAATTGCCCAAAATGTCTTGGTATGCTGACGCTGAGTTCTTTTCACTGGAAATTAGGGGCCAAGACCAACCCTTGAAAAACGGGGGTGGAGGAACTTAACTGGCCTGCACAGAGTCTTGACCTCAACCCGATAGAACCCCTTTGGGATGAAGTAGAGCGGAGACTGCGAGCCAGGCTTTCTTGTCCAACATCAGTGCCTGACCTCACAAAAGCGCTTCTCTGGATTCTGGATAAACAGTCAAACATTCCCATAGACACACTCCTAAACCTTGCGGACAGCCTTCCCAGAAGAGTTGAAGCTGTTAAAGCTGCAAAGGGTGCGCCAACTTAATATTGAACCTTACGGACCAAGACTGGGATGCCAACAAAGTTCACATGCGTGTAAAGGCGGGTGTCCCAATACTTTTGACAATTAAGTGTACTTGACTGTACTGCACCTGCCCCTTTGCAGCTCCCAGTGGCAGGCGTAGCTGCAGCTTACAGGATGGCATTGTGGCAAGGAGCACTTCCTGAATCAAATACACATATCCTCCTCCTGGTTGGGACCCATGTTCACTGCACACATTAGGGACACACTATTGCCGTAGTCATAGCAGTAAACAATAACTATGCAGATATGACAAACTGTAAATGTAAAAAGGCCACACTGATATCAATTCCTCCTTTTTTCTTTATTGCAGGTGATGATATTAAATGCTGCTGTAAACTATTATATGTCGCACATACTGCTTCCCCAGGTTAATGGTATGTAGACTGAACAGACCGCTCTGAATTTTACATATATGTGTATATATATATATATATATATAACAGACTTGGGTGTCTTCGGATTAGAAGCATCATTGTCTGGAATCATCGGCTTTCTCTAGGCTGTTTAATTTTCTTGGAAATGTAGAAGCTTTTCTTCTTCTTTTCTGATTCCAAGCTTTCAAATCTTCTTTTATTCAAAGCGGAGTTGGCCTGAAAGTACCATTGTTTGTGGGCCGAGTCCATGTTATAACCATTCGGCACTCTTATCTTCTTCTATACAGAATTTGAATTTAAGTTTCCACTATGAGTCACTAACTAGCATAGTAAGTCGTCACCTTGTCATTGGCACAACCAGCAAGAACTCTTCCCAAATATACTGAAATTTTTAGGGCTGTGGAAAGTAAAGAATAATTAGTCGATTAATCAATTAAATTCTTTTGATCGGTACTCAATCTCTCCGCCGGCTTCCGGGTCTTCAGGGAGTTGCGTCTGAGATCCGGTGACTTCACGGACATCCCCCTTTCCCCATGTGCCTCCGCCTGCTAATGAAGGGAAGGGGGGAGGAGTCCGGCGTCGTCAAAGTTCTGATTGTAACGCGTACAGGGGAGGCGCTACGCATGACGTCACCTGCTGCTGCCCTACGGAACTAACACGATTGTCGGCTTTACATGCTGTGTTTTTATCATCTTTATGTGAGTAGTTTGTGTTTGAACACAAAATTTAAATCTTATACTTAAGCGGTGAGCACTTTTTCTTTCTACCCATGACCTGGCATCCTTGCTGAGATGGTCTGTGTTAACTCTTTTGATACCCGCTTGCATGACCACCTGTTTGCACAGAGGTCCATGCCATAAGGTGAGAATGATTAAACTGGAGGTGGAGGGATTGTCACGCTACTGTGGAAAAAAAATAAAATAAATTACCTCAGTGCCACAGTTTGAATTTAAAACGTATTTGTGTGAACTGTGAAGTTACGTCATGGATTGTGGAAACTAACTAGTGTCGGGTGATTGTATATAGTGTATACCACATTTACCACTGACTAATGCAGAGTTTCAATGCAAGGGGTGCAGTTAAAAGTAGTTGGATCTGTATGTGCGTTATAATTAACCGAAATTAGTCGATTAATCGATTTTAAAAAAAATACAAAATCGATTAATCGAACATGAAAATTTTAATCAGTAACAGCCCTAGAAATGTTATAACAGATGCAAAAAAAAGTTACCCTACATTAGCACAATATCTGCTGGGCTGTAGAGGTAAGCTAATGTTATATAAAAGATGAACTGTACAGCTATGGCACGTAATTATTGATATCCCCTTATTTTAGGATAGTGTGATATTTTTGAAGAATGTATTCCTATGCTGCGTTTTAGAAAACTTGTTCATTTAGCCCATGTAACAGAAATACATACTGTATGTATTATTTGGCTTGTATGGGAACAACCAGCGAGGGATATACAGTCAGTAACACAGAATAATGACTCTCTATCTCCAACTTATACAGACATCCTGCACAAGGGTTACCCCCTGCCACTGCTGGACCATATTCAGCTCACAGATGTTGTCATAGAGCCACGAGAGGTTTGTACCATTTAATATCCCTTTTCTAAGAATTGTATAGAGACACTTCTGTTAACGCCCTTTTTCCTCCCAGGGTACAGTATACAACTATTATTATTATACAGGATGGTGCCAACAGTTTGTGCAGTGCTTTACAAAGTTAAGGCAGGTGGTACAGTTACAACAGAATTGGGTACATGAGGAATCAGAGGACCCTGCTCGTTAGAGCTTACAATCTAGAAGGGAGGGTCAAGTGATACAAAAAGGTAATAACTGTAGGGGATGGGCTGATGGTGAACATAAAAACACAGTGTATTAGTTAGAAGCAGGATAAGTTTCTTTAACCACTTGCTGACCGCCGCACGACGATGTACGTCGACAGAATGGCACGGGCAGGCATAAGGGCTTACATGTACGTCCTTGCCTGCCCGCGGGTCGGGGGCCCGATCGGGCCCCCGCCCGGTGCCTGCGGCGGTCGGTATTCGTTCGGGAGCGATCCCGGACGAGGGGACGGCCATTCATTCATGGCCACCCCCTCGCGATCGCTCCCGACGAATGAAAATGTCCCGTGACATCACTTCCTCTCCTGTAATGTAAACACAGGAGAGGAAGTGATGTATTCTCTCCTCCGTGTCGGTATTTTTCGTTCCGGCACCGAGGAGAGGGCATCGGTGAGTTGCACAAGCACTACACTACACAGTAGAACATGCCAGGCACACTCACACCCCCCCTTTACCCCCCGATCACCCCCCAATTACCCCTGCCCCCCCCCCAGTCACAGTGACACCAATTGCATTTTTATTTTTTTATTTTTATTGCATTGGTGTCATTTGTGACTGTAATAACTGTTAGGGCAGTTAGGGTTAGCCCCCTTTAGTTCTAATGTGCCCCCCTAACCCCCCCAATAAAGGTTTAACCCCGTGATCACCCCCCCTCGCCAGTGTCACTAAGGCTGGGTTCACATTCGCACGGGACCCTTTTTTTGGCCCGCAGCAGAATCGGATCGCATGGGTGTTCACACCATGCGATCCGAGTTTGCAGATCGCACTGCGATATGCGAACTGATCTGGGGGTGTCATTAACATTTCACTGACACTCCCAGCAGTTCGCATAGGGCAGTGTGAACTGCCGCCGGGAGGCATGTGATGCGGGAACCCGCCGCGGATTCATGGCGTTCCCGCATCGCTCCAGTGTGAACCCAGCCTAATAAGCGATCATTTTTCTGATCGCTGTATTAGTGTCACAGGTGACGCTAGTTAGGCAGGTAGGTATTTAGGTTCGCCGCAGCTTTTTATAGCGCCAGGGACCCCCATATACTACCGCATAAAGCCCCCTGATTGCCCCCTAGTTAACCCTTTCACCAGTGATCACCATATAACTGTTACAGGTGACGCTGGTTGGTTAGTTATTTTTTTATAGTTTCAGGGCACCCGCCATTTATTACCTAATAAAGGTTTAACCCCCTGATCACCCGGCGGGTGTCATTTGTGACTGTAATAACTGTTAGGGCAGTTAGGGTTAGCCCCCTTTAGTTCTAAGGTACCCCCCTAACCCCCCCAATAAAGGTTTAACCCCGTGATCACCCCCGTCGCCAGTGTCACTAAGGCTGGGTTCACATTGCAGCGGTTTATGAGAACGGATGTGATTCGCACCGCACTGCAGTGCAAATCACATCCGATCTCTGTGCGATTCGAGTTCAGCCATACAGATAGTATGGCTGAATTCGTGTCGCACCCGCCGCAAACTCGCACGGGACCCTTTTTTTGGTCCGCCGCAGAATCGGATCGCATGGGTGTTCACACCATGCGATCCGAGTTTGCAGATCGCACTGCGATATGCGAACTGATCTGGGGGTGTCATTAACATTTCACTGACACTCCCAGCAGTTCGCATAGGGCAGTGTGAACTGCCGCCGGGAGGCATGTGATGCGGGAACCCGCCGCGCATTCGTGGCGTTCCCACATCGCTCCAGTGTGAACCCAGCCTAATAAGCGATCGTTTTTCTGATCACTGTATTAGTGTCACAGGTGACGCTAGTTAGGCAGGTAGGCATTTAGGTTCGCCGCAGCTTTTTATAGCGCCAGGGACCCCCATATACTACCGCATAAAGCCCCCTGATTGCCCCCTAGTTAACCCTTTCACCAGTGATCACCATATAACTGTTACAGGTGACGCTGGTTGGTTAGTTATTTTTTTTATAGTTTCAGGGCACCAGCCATTTATTACCTAGTCTCACTAGTGTACCCCTAAATTTAGGGGTGTCTACTTTCCAAAATGGGGTCATTTGGGGGGGGTTTGTGCCATCTTGGCATTTTATGGCCTTCAAAACTGTAACGCCCTTAGAAAGCCTGAAGGCGGTGCTTGGTTTTCGGGGCCCCGTACGCGGCTAGGCTCCCAAAAAGTCCCACATATGTGGTATCCCCGTACTCAGAAGAAGCAGCAGAATTTATTTTGGGGTGTCATTTCACATATGCCCATGGCATGCATGAGCAATATATCATTTAGTGACAACTTTGTGAAAAAAAAAAAAAAAAGTTTGTAATTTTCCCGCAACTTGTGGCAAAATATAAAATATTCCATGGACTCAACATGCCTCTCAGCAAATAGCTTGGGGTGTCTACTTTCTAAAATGGGGTCATTTGTGGGGGTTTTGTGCCATCTTGGCATTTTATGGCCTTCAAAACTGTAATAGGTAGTGAGGAGTGAAGTCAAATATTTACGCCCTTAGAAAACCTGAAGGCGGTTCTTGGTTTTCGGGGCCCCGTACGTGGCTAGGCTCCCAAAAAGTCCCACATATGTGGTATCCCCGTACTCAGGAGAAGCAGCAGAATTTATTTTGGGGTGTCATTTCACATATGCCCATAGCATGTGTGAGCAATATATCATTTAGTGACAACTTTGTGAAAAAAAAATAAAAAAAAATTAAAGTTTGTAATTTTCCCGCAACTTGTGGCAAAATATAAAATATTCCATGGACTCAAAATGCCTCTCAGCAAATAGCTTGGGGTGTCTACTTTCTAAAATGGGGTCATTTGTGGGGGTTTTGTGCCATCTTGGCATTTTATGGCCTTCAAAACTGTAATAGGTAGTGAGAAGTGAAATCAAAAATTTACGCCCTTAGAAAGCCTGAAGGCGGTGCTTGGTTTTCGGGGCCCCGTACGCGGCTAGGCTCCCAAAAAGTCCCACATATGTGGTATCCCCGTACTCAGGAGAAGCAGCAGAATTTATTTTGGGGTGTCATTTCACATATGCCCATAGCATGTGTGAGCAATATATCATTTAGTGACAACTTTGTGTAAAAAAAAAAAAAAAATTATTTTTTGTCATTATTCAATCGCTTGAGGCAAAAAAATAAAATATTCAATGGGCTCAACATTGCCACTTATCAATTTCCTTAGGGTGTCTACTTTCCAAAATGGGGTCATTTGGGGGGGTTTTGTACTGCCCTGCCATTTTAGCACCTCAAGAAATGAGATAGGCAGTCGTAAACTAAAAGCTGCGTAAATTCCAGAAAACGTACCTTAGTTTGTAGATGTGACAACTTTTGCGCAAACCAATAAATATACAGTTATTGACTTTTTTTTTACCAAAGACATGTGGCTGAATACATTTTGGCCTAAATGTATGACTAAAATTGAGTTTATTGGATTTTTCTAATAACAAAAAGTAGAAAATATCATTTTTTTTCAAAATTTGCGGTCTTTTTACGTTTATATCGCAAAAAATAAAAATCGCAGAGGCAATCAAATACCATCAAAAGAAAGCGCTATTTGTGGGAAGAAAAGGACGCAAATTTTGTTTGGGTACAACATTGCATGACCGCGCAATTACCAGTTAAAGCAGCGCAGTGCCAAATTGTAAAAGGACCTCTGGTCATTTACCAGCAAAATGGTCCGGTCTGAAGGTGGTTAAAGAGAAGGGTTTCAGGGATCATCTACAGATGGATAGATTAGGAGATAGACAGATTAGGGTAGGGAGTTCCAAATGATGGGAGAAGCTTAAATGAAGTCCTGGAGGTGAGCATGGGAGGAGGTGACAAGGGAGCTAGAAAGTAGGAGGTCTGTGGAGGACCAAAGAGAGCGGTTTGATTGATATTTTGAGTCTAGGTTTGTGATGTAGCTGTGGGCAGAGTTGTGGATGGCTTTGTAAATTATTGTTTGTTGGGTGAGTGTCAGCCAATGGAGGGATTGGCAGAGAGGGCACTGAATGGCTGGTAAGGTGGATGAGTCTGGCAGTAGCATTGATTATGGACTGAAGGGGAGATGGCCTACGTAAAGGTGATCCAACGAGGAGGGAGTTGCATTAGTTGAAGCGAGAGATGACCAGGGAGTGAATTAGAAGCTTTGTGGTGTCATTAGTGAAAAAGGGGCGTATTCTGGAGATGTTGTGGAGGTTGAGGCGGCATGATTTGGACAGGGATTAGATATGGGCCTGAAAGGACAGTTCAGACTCCAGGGTTACCCCTAGCACCCTGGCATGTGGGGACGGACTGATAGTTGATTGATCTTGACAGAGAAGTCAGGGAAGGGGCACGAGGGGGAGGAAATATTATAAGCTTGGTTTTGGAAAGATTGAATACAAGAAGAGAAAAGCAGATTCATAAGGCATGATATTAAGGTCTGAGGTCTGCACAGGAGTCCTGTGTCTTTTGGTCCATTTCAGGTCCGACTTCAGCCCAAAAATTTGAGCTGAAATCAGACCTGAAACTGTGATGAATCGGACCCCTGTTGTAAACCGCATGTAACAATAGTGTGAGTCGTATTTAGTCATCTGAATTGTTTTAGTCATATTTTAGTCAAATAAAATCTCCAGTACATTTGGGTTTTGGGTAATGGGTTTAGTTATATTGTTGCAATATTTAAACATTTCTCTAGAATTTCCAAACTCATTATATACTCCCGGAGTAAAAAAACTACTATCATGTTATTATTTATGGTATTAAAATGGTTGTAAACAAAACAAAAAAAAAAAACCAACACCTGCAAGACAAAGACCTAATGAGCTAGTATGCATAGCATACTAGCTCATTATGTAATACTCACCTGAGATTAAGCCCTACACAGCACCGAGCGGTGAAGTCACTCCCGGGGGTTACTTCCAGGTATCGCGGCTCCGGTGCTGTGATTGGCCGGAGCCGCAATGATGTCACTCCCGCGCATACACGCAGTAACAGCACACTCACAAGTGCCATTCCCTCAGTTTCTGTCAGTGCGCATATGCCAATGACGTCGGCACATGCATATTCAGGGGATATCTCCTAAACTGTGCAGGTTTAGGAGATATCTTGGGTAGCTACAGGTAAGCCTTATTATAGGCTTACCTGTAGCAAAAAGTGGTCTGTAAGGGTTTACAACTACTTTAAAGTGGGAGTCCGCCATTTTTTTTTTTTTTTAAAGCCAGCAGCTACAAATACTGCAGCGGCTGACTTTTAAAATAATGACACTTACCCGCCCAGTGCGCCCGCGATATACCTTGTTATGCAGGTCTTTTGACTGTTCTTTTCTACCTCCTCATGGCTCAGTGTCTAGCCTGCTTTGTGCATCCATGTGAGAGCTAACAAACTGACTATTTATACATGGACACTAATTGTGATTTAAAAAGCCCCAAATGTGGGAAATTAACCTTTAATTGCCATTTTAACCTGTGTGTGCCACCTCCTGTGTCTGTACCAAGGCCTAACATTCCAGGGTATGTAAACTTTTTATCAGGGCCATTTGGGTTATTTCTATTATCATTATGATTTAAAAAGAATCCAAAAACTATGTGATAATTAAATGGCTTCATGTGATTGCTATCCTTAAATAAAAGACAGTTTTTTAGCATGATCAGTCATATTTTCAATATTTTTGCAAATATTTCACAATTTCTGCCAAGGTATGCAAACTTTTGAGCACAACTGTATATACTTTAACTGCAGCAGACAAAAATAAGGCTCCCTGCCCTGCCGGGCAGGACTATGCTACATGGAAGAACTGTATAAAGCTCAGGACCGGATTGACAGAGATGCAAATCCTTTGGCAGACAAAGCAGCTCCCTTTTTTTGCATTTCATCTGTGTCTTTATCTCTTTGCTTGGAACTCAGGTTCAGAGGAAACCTGTACTAAGAAATAGGGAGGCTTTATCTTAAAAAAAAAAAAAAAAAAAAAAAAAAGGTTAAAGTGATTGTTTTTTTTTTTTTTTTTTTAAATAACAATCACTTTAACCTTTTTTTTTTTTTTTTTTTTTTTTTTAAATAACAAACATATCCTTTACAATCATACTTACCTCCACTGTGCAGCTTGTTTTGCACAGAGTGGCCCCGAACATCTTCTTCTGGGGTCCCCCGGCGGCTCTCGCAGCTCCTCCCCGCATCAGATAACCCCCTAAAAGAAGTGCTCTCCCGTCCACAGACATGAATGCCGAACTCGGCTCCGCCCCCCCGGTGCCCACGTCATTGGATTTTATTGACAGCAGCAGGAGTCAATGGCTGCACTGCTATCAATCTATCCAATCAAGAGCTGAGATCCCCTGGAGAGAGGGTCGATGCATCCCTGCCAAGGAGATGAAGGGTCTCAGGTAGGGGTGGACTGAGCATTGGGCCACTCGGGCACTGCCCGAGGGCCCCATGCCACTAGGGGGCCCCATCAGGGTTGCCAGCCTCAGTAAAACCAGTGACAGTATGTAAAAATTTGTGTTTTTTTTCTTTTACATCTGTCTCTGAAATGTCCCTTACCGACATGCTTTTCGTCTAAAAATCCTGAGGTTATATCTGCCCCACCTCTCCGGTACCTTCTCAGCCAATAGAAACATGTCTGTGTATACTGTGTGATTGTATACTGTGTGTGTGTGTGTGTGTTTGTGTCTACTGTGCGGCCCCATAATCTCTGATTGCCTGGGGGCCTCATAAACTCCTATTACCTGGAGGCCCCATGAGTTGTCAGTTCGTGCCTGGTCTCAGGTAAGTAAAATAGGGGGCTGGGGGGGGCAGTGATAGGATGCATTAAGGTGAAAAAACACGAGGGTTTACAACCCCTTTAAAGGAGAAGTATAGCCAAAGCTTTTTTTGGCTGAACTTCTATGGTTTGTCCCGCACTTCTGTGACCTGGTTTCAGCTGACAACGGGCTAAAAACCACTGTTGGCTGACATCACAGAGTCAGTCCAGGCTCTGAAAATATCTTGACCATATGGTTGGGATCTATTCAGATGCCTGAACCGGCAGCTGGCTCATATTCTAAGCAAGCCGCCGAGAGCCTGAGTCAGCCGCTCCCAATCCCCGCAAAGACCAGCGCTCCAGTGAGCACTGGAGGGGCAGAGCAGAGAGCCGGTAACTGACAATCCCCGGCTCTCTTCAACCTGAAGATCGAGAGCTGATCGATCAGCGGTGTTTGATTGCACAAGAGCCAGTGGGGGACAGATACAGCACCAAACCGAGTAGCTTCTGTTTTTTCAGGAATCCCATGCTTGTTTAAGCAGTGGAATCCTGGGTATTTTATCAGTACAGGTATACTTTAATAAGTACTCTCTCATACTCCCTGTCTCTGTTTTCAGCAGCCAGATAATCTAATTTTGCAAATTTCATGTGGTATGCAGAAATGTGTAGTTTTATATCCTTCAGAATTTTCACAATTTTTGTTTCTCTGCCATTTTAAAAATGTTGTACTTCATGAACATATAATAGTAAATCATTATTAGGCCTCCTGCACATGGGGCTATTTAACTCCCAGCACTTTCATGTGCCCACATTTGCAGCGTCCAGCCCTACTGCAGGCGGCATGTCAAAGTCTATGGCAGACTGTGTCTGGACAGGGCTGAATGCTGTACCTGCATTCCAGGAAACTCATCCCTGAATGGGCAGGGCCCTAAGTGCTGGCACTACTCTGTACAGCATTCAGCCCAGTCCAGCCGCTACCTGCAGAAGGTCTAGATGCTACACCTTTCCTTCCCCGGTGCACTAAAGCTCCGCGAGGGACACACTGCAGCTGAACAGCCCAATGTGAGGGGCTCTAATACATTCACATTACAGAAGAACAGATTATACATTTTGGTGTTGCATCTCAATGATATTTTTATTTTATTTTCAGAATTTCCTTCTCTTCGGAGCTGATGTTCACTATGGACAAATAGAGAACAACTGGATTGCTGAATTATACTGATAGAGAAGGATGCATCAGGATTGCATTGCATCCAAGTGAATCTGTGATTACCTAAAAGTCAATCTTGTAGCAGGACGTAAAGCTACACTCTGGTCAAAAAATATTAAATCTTGAGAGGTATACAGGGAGCACCAATAACTTCACATTATCTTCCAGGCATTGCTGTACTGCACCCAATAACCCTAAATAGTTTTCTGGGTGGTTTGAGAACCCTGGCTCGTCATGCAAGTTTGGCCATTCTCAACCAGGGTTCCTCCTGAGGGTGCCAAGGGTTCCTTGAGCTTTGGCTGATTGACCTCCCATTTCATGGTGCCTGCATAGTTCCAGGACAAAACACCAGTTTGGCAAAGTTAGCATGACGCCAAGTATCTTTTTAGCTGTCTGTAATGGTGGAAATCTAACAACCACGATAAGGAGCATTTTTCTTACTGACAACCATATAAAGGGGCATTTTTCTCAATGACGGCCGTTGATTTGGTTTTAGTAAGGGTTCTCCAAGAACAGAAAGTTCTTTTAGGAGTTCCTCCGGGGTAAAAAAAAAGTTGAGAAAGGCAGTGTGAAATGCCCATTTCCAAAACACCTCTGCAGGCGCCATGCTATTTCTCACATACAGAAAGCCTTATGTAAAAAAAAAAAAAAAAAAAAAAAATTCCAAGAGGTACCAGTCATGTTGATAAAAGAAACAAAAGGGAAGTTATACAGCACTGGCTTCTGGAAGTACATTCCCAGTGTAGTGCCTATGAAGTGTTAAGGTTTTGACAACTGTGGATTATACTGTACTTAATACCAATCAAGGGCAAACAAGTGCACCTTCAGCCACAGTTGCAGTGTTTGCTACATTGCAGTAACAGCTTATATTGACTTTTATTAAGCAGATTTTTTTTTCTTAAGTCTCCCCTTTAGTGGCAAAACCCAGAGCAACCAATTATACAAATACCAACCTCACACCCTCCTTATTCTCTCCGAACACCATTGTTCTCTAACTGTAATATAAAGCCTCAGTTATAAACAGTGAGGTGTATGGGAGTGGGCTAATGCAGTTTTCCAACCTAAATCTCCTATTCTTACGTTAAAATTTTGTTCACAAAAATAAAGTCATAAATCACAAAAATACATGAGAAACCTGAATGTCTTTTAATAAAACAAATAATAAATGTCTTTTCTTGTTTTGTGTCATTAAAATCAATTTAAAAGATACCACTGAAGTGCCTGGTGGTTATGATGTGTACAGGTTGGATCTCAGCGCGTCCCAGATAAATATCCTTCCCCTTTAGTATACGAAACATAAGGACATGCTGGCCACAGTGTAACATTTATTACTAATATCTGCTATTGTCAGCCAAGTTAAGAGACCTAAAATTTGGTTTTAAAAAGAACTTCTAACTCAAAAATGTGCCTTCTAAGCCCTGGTTTACACCAGTGCGATTTGTCATGTGATTTAACAGTTCAAAGTCGCACCCCATTGCCCACACAAATTTGTGATTTCATTGCAACTTGCATTGACCTCTGTTAAACAAAGTTGCAAGTCACAGTGAAATCAGCGTTCCTAATCGCACTGATCTACAGCTTTGAAATTGCTGTGAAGTAGCGTGATTTCAAAGCCCCACTGGTGTGGTCTCCTCCAAACGTATTTTTCTAGTTCCTATTGTTAGGAAGGGTGGCTACATTCATTCTCAATGCTCAGGCTGTATGTAGGAATGTAGCCACTCTTGCTCACTCCTAGGAGGGACTAGGAGCTATGGACTATGGAATTTCAAGTGTGCATAGAGCATTGTGAAACAAAAAGGAGAGGTGTGTTAGCTCGTGGAGGACGTTTCACAGTATGCAACAATTTCATGAATTGAAGTTTATAAGGCCATTAAGCAGTAGATGTACATGGATTATTTTTGGAGAATACGGATACAGTTTAAAGTGGTTGTAAACCCTTACAAACCACTTTGACCTACAGGTAAGCCTAGATTAAGGCTTACCTGTAGGTCCAAGAAATATCTCCCAAACCTATATGGTTTAGGAGATATTTGCCCGAAGACGGGCACCGCTGTCTACGGCGCATGCGCTGTAGACAGCGGCGCGCAGGCGCACTGAGCGTGGCATGACGAAGATGCCGCGCGTCTCGGCTCCCGTGCGCATGTGCGGGAGTGACGTCATTGCGGCTTCGCCGAATGACAGCGGCGGAGCTGCGAGACCCCACCGAGAAGATGGATGCGCCGAACTACAGGGGACAGCTGTGACTTCGCTGGCTTCTGTGTCAGGTAAGTGACACATAATGGACTACTATGCGATGCATAGTAGTCCATTATGCTTTTGCCTTTGCAGGGAATGAAAGAGGAAGTAAAAGTTACTTCCTCTTTAAAGCGGAGCTCCACCCTAAAGTGGAACTTCCGCTCATTGGAACCCTCCTCCCCTCCGGCGCCACAATTTGCACCTTTCAGGGGGGAGGGGGGTGCAGGTACCTGTACAGTACAGGTATCTGCACCCACTTCCGGCGTAGATTCTGCAGAATCTACGCCCCTTTCCGAAGGTCCCCCGCTGTCTCCTGGGAAGCACACGGATCCCAGAGACAGCGGGGACCATCCTTATTGTGCAGCGCGACTCGCGCATGCGCAGTAGGGAACCGCAAGGCTCCACTTCCTGATTCCCATACCCAAGATGGCGGCGGCAGCACCCGAGAGACGAATGAGAGATCGGCTTCGGGTGCCGACATCGCGGGCGCGCTGGGCGGGTAAGTGTCATTTTAAAAGTCAGCAGCTGCAGTATTTGTAGCTGCTGGCTTTTAAAAAAAAAAAAAGAAAAAAACGGCGGACTCCCGCTTTAATGCCACTTTAAAATGACAGTAGCTTACTTTTCAGAACTACAAGAGCTTTTTTCTCCATATTATGGGTACATCAGCTGCATCAAAATGGAACACATTTCATTAGTCAGATGAGACTAGCTTGATTTCTGATTTAGCTGCCCTAAGGCTAACTAAAGTGAAGGACCTCAAGACTAGTTAGCAAAAACAAAATGTATATTCATTTACACTATACTCCCCAATGTTGGTTAACACCAGAACATCACACCTATCTGACGCCACTCTTTTGGGACATCTTTCCACAAGATCTCAGGGTGTATGCCTATTCAGCCATAAAGATTGTTCATGAGGTCAGGTACTGATGTTGCATGAAGACCTGGCTCACCAGTTCATCCCAAATGTGTTCAGTAGGGTTGAGGTCAGGGCCATTCCAGTTCCTCCACACCAAACCCATCCAACCACGTCTGTAGCCTCCCTGGCGGTATTCCCGAGTCTGGCTCAGGGTAAGATTTCATTACCATAAGCGGTAACCCCCGAGCCAGACTGGGTGGAGGGGGTTACTTACACTGTCCCCTGGATCCAGCGATGTCTCCCCGCACTGTGACCTGCAAGCCGCAGTGTCTCGCTCTGTCTGTGACAGTGCCGAGCTTCGTTCCCTGCGAGCGTTGCGACGCACGGGGATGGAGTTCGGCGCCAAATTCAAAAAGTAAAAAACACAGTATACTGTAATCTTACAGATTACAGTACTGTATTAAATAATTACATATCCCTTTTGTCCCTAGAGGTCTGTCCAGTGTCCAGCATGCAGTTTTATATTATAAATACTGTTCTTCATGCCAGGAAACTGGAGATTGTCCATAGCAACCAAAAAATGTCAGTTTACATCAAAAGTGGTTATAGACCAGCTAGAAAACAGCGATAATAAATTAGAATCACTCGCAGAATTGAGCGATAGTAATTTGTGGGGAAATTCGTCATCAAACACTAAAAGTAATGACAGCGACAATTCTGCAACTGAGCAAATTTCAGTGTTTTTGATTTGATTACATTATTGAATAATTTTTATTATCATTATTTGTATAATATATATTCTATTATAATTTCATATTTCAAGTTTTATCATAATCGGGTATTAGACTCTTGTTTGGATGGATTTAAGTGAGTTATTTCTAAGAATTACAGGCCTACAATATAAAACGCCAAATTTCCATGCAAAATAATTGTACCGCTTTCAGCACCTAAAATCCGACATAATCATACTGCCAGGGAGGTTAAGGAAATGACTTGGTGCATGGTCATGCTGAAAACAGAAGGACCTTCCCCAAACTGTTGCCCCAAGGCTGGTAGGGCACAATTTCCTAAAATTACTTTGTATGTATTACCATTACCAGTACCTTTCCCTGTATACTACTGAACTCAGTAGTTTGGAGAGATGCCTACATACTCTTGACCATATAGTAGGTATGATGACAGATCTTCACATACCTTTGAACGTATAGGGATTGATTTACCAATAGCAAACAGGCTGTTTTTTTGCAAGGAAAGTTGAACTTTGCAAGATAATATGCCTCAGAGCTTAGTGAATGCGGTGAATCACTGCTGACTTCTTTCATCCAAACAAGTGCAAACAAGAATACAATTTATTTTTTTCTACCTTGCACGTAATGGGGTATTCTTTGCCAAGTGAAATTTCACCACATTGCCTATGCTCTGGGGAAAATTTCCTTACAACTTCCTTTTGAAAAGTGAACAAAATATTTACCTTTATTAAATCAACCCCATAGTGTAAGTGTAGCCAAGTCTCTGACCTCTGACTTCTCACTTAACTGTAGCCTCCCTTTCATGTAAACCCAACACTAACCCTCAAAATACTATTTACCTTGGGAACGTCCTGCAGCTACAGAAAGATACCTTAGCTTTGTAATATACTGTACATGCACTGGTGTGAAGATGGGAAAACCCAGTAAATGCAAACAAATCAAAATATAGAACCCCCCCCAATGCCAAAAAAGTTGGGGTGCTGTGTAAAATCTACAAATAGAATGCAATGATTAAGGCCCCTTTCACACGGACGGTTGTTCTGCAGCAGTTTAGCATGTTTATTTATTTTTTTCTGTGAAATTCAAGACTCCAGGCACAGCTGCATTTGTACAGTGCAATTACCTGCGTTTATATGCGTTTCTGTGCAGTTGCGTTCAGCTGCAGTTATCTAATATAGTCGTTCCCATAGCAACCCTTTTTTTTTTTTTGGTCCCTTGAATCCCTTCTCACGCTGCTATCCGCAGTTGACACAAAAGACTGCAATTACCTGTGGTTATGTGCATATAGCTGCGCTACATCACACCTGGAGCCATTCAATTCTATTTTTTTTTTATTCGCACTGAACCGCATGTAACAAAATTGCAGCTAAACGCTGTGTGTGAATGGAACCATAGGAAAGCATTGTGTGCTTTTAGCTGTGGTAGAAAACTAGAAAATCCGCAGCTAAAAGCACCATTCTATCTGTCCGTGTGTAAGGGGCCTTACAAATCTCATAAACCCATGTTATTCATAATAGAAAATAGAACACATATCAAATGTTTAAACTGAGAAAATGTACCATTTTAGGAAAAAGAATAAGGTCATTTTGAAATTGATGGCAGCAACACATCTCAAAAAAGTAGGGACAAGGCAACAAAAAGCTGGCAAATACAACCCTGATTCCAAAAAAGTTATGATAGGGCCATGTTTACCACAGTGTAGCATCTTCTCTTCTTTTAACATCTGGGAACTGAGGAGACCAGTTAATTGAGTTTTGGGAGGGGAATGTTGTCCTTTCTTGGCTCCTGTTGCTCTAAAACCTGGATATATCTTTCAGCATTGCTGGTGCCTTTCCAGACGTGTAAGCTGCCCATTCTATATGCACTAATACACCCCCATACCATCAGAGATGCTTTTGAGTGCTGATCCCTCTCCTCCTTAGTGCAGAGGACGTGACGTCCATAGTTGCCAAAAAAGAATGTTGAATTTCGATTCATCTGACCACAGAAAGTTTTCCAGTTTGTAGCAGACCATTTTAAATGAACTTTGGCCCGGAGAAGACAGCAGCATTTCTGGCCCATGATCAGATATGGCTTATACTTTGCACAACAGTGTTTTAACTTGCATTTTTGGATGGTACAGCGCGCTGTGTTCACAGACATTGATTATTTAACATTTGTTTTATTTTTTTCTTTATTTAAACTTATTTCTATCATAAGGCAGCTAACAAGCCCTCTATGTAGTAACAGGTCCATGAAGACATGGGTAAGCGAGTTTGGGGTGGAGGAACTTGACTGGCTTGCACCTCAACCCGATAGAAAACTTTTGTGATGAATTAGAGAGGAGACTGCGAGCCAGGCCTTCTCATCCACATCAGTGCCCGACCCCACAAATGTGCTTCTGGAAGAATGGTCAAACCTTCCCATAGACACACTCCTAAACCTTGTGGACAGCCTTCCCAGAAGAGCTGAAGCTGTTATAGCTGCAAAGGATGGGCCAGCTCAATATTGAACCTTATGGGGTAAGACTGGGATTCTAATAAAAGTTCATGTGCGTGTAAAGGCCCAATACTTTTGGTAATATAGTGTGCATACAACTAGGGCTGAAACAACTAATGGACATGATAGATTATAAAAATAGTTGTCAACTACTTTCATTGATTAGTTGGCCTGCATAGAGAATGCATTATTTATTTACATATCAGGAAACACAGTGCAGCACAAATACAGCTGAGTACACCATCCATACATGTCAGTAAGTGCCTGAGAACTTGTGAATGTATGAGGAGCAATGCTTCGTGGGACATGTAGTCCTAGGCAGGAAAAGGAAGTGATTTAAAGTGAGTCGAAGGGCAGACTTTTTTTTTTACCAAAGCATTAAGGCCTCTTTCACACTGACGTCCCGTTCAGGCCCGCCTGTCAGTTTTTCAGGCGGACCTGAACGGGTGTTCCATAGAGGTCTATGGAGCGTCGGATGTCAGCGGTGACATGTCCGCTGACATCCGACCCGCTCCGATCCGCAAAAGTGTAACGGAGGAAAAAGCTATTTTTCCATCCGTCTGCGGATCGGATCGGGTGACGACGGGCACTGCGGTCCGTCGTCATCCGATCTCCCATAGGGGAGAGCGGCGCTGTGACAGGTCCGTCCCTGCGCAGTGTGCAGAGACGGTCCTGTCATCTCCCTGCTCAGCGGGGATCGGCGGAGTGATCCCCGCTGAGCAAACGGACATCCACGGGGCGGATCAGAACTGATCCGCCCCGTGTGAAAGGACCCTTAGGTAAAAAAAAAAACTTCTGAGACCAGCGCCCCCAACCCACTCAAGCAAGGAATCGCCTGCAGCATGCTTAGTGGTGTAGCGTGCTAGCACTGTACAGCATTACAGGCCTCCTCCTCACACGAGTGTCAAGAGCTCTGTGTGCGCCATAACAGGTCTCCTCAGACAACCGTCCAGAGCACTGTGTGCATCGTAATGGGTCTCCTCAGATGATCCTCCAGAACATGATTGCACCATTACAGGCCTATTCAGAGGACCGTACAGAGCACAATGTGTGCCATTACAGACCTCCTCAGACCACTTTCCAGAGAACTGTGTGCATTACAGACCTCCTCATGCCATCCAGAGAGCATTGTGCAGTATTACAGGCCTCGTCAGACCATCCGCCATTACAGGCCTCCTAAGACAACCATCCAGAGCATTGTGTGTGCCATCACAGGCCTCCTCAGAGGGCCTTCCAGAGCACTGTGCAGCATTACAGGCTTCCTCACACCATCAAGGGAGCACTATGTGCATTACAGGCCTCAGACTATCCAGAGAGCACTGGGTGTGCTATTACAGGCCTCCTTAGACCACCGTAAAGAGCACTGTGTGCGCCATTACAGGCCTCTTCAGACGGCCATCCAGAGCACTATGTGCATTATATTACAGGCCTCCTCAGATCACCATCCAGAGCACTGTGTGCGCAATTACAGGCCTCCTCAGACGACCGTCCAGAGCAAGATTTGCGCCATTACAGTATAATTGCCAACATTGTAAAAAAATGTATAGGGACCCTTGTTTGTCTGTAGGTGGAGTCTTATTATAATTAGGGGGTGGAGCATCTGTTTTTAGGCGTGATGCAGCAGGGAAAGATAGTCAGTGCAAAGAATGGGCGTGGCTTAAACTAACTGGTGGGGGTGGCTTGAGTCTGAGATAAACAAGGGATGGAGGGAGAAAGAAAGAGGGAAGGAAGGAAAGAAAGAGGGGTGGAGGGAGAGCAGGCCCAGATCCTACACCACAATAGAAGTTTGCGTATTTCCGAAAATTTTACAATCGGCAGATAAAGATACTCCAAACACCAAACGCCGCTGGGGAGACGTGCGGACTGGCCCTTCTCCCTGGAGTCCTTTCAGCTGCTGGAGAAAAGAAAGGTTGGCTGTGCTCACTTTATCATGCTGTTGGGGATCTGGGCCAACTGCCCAGCATCCCTGGGGTATACAGATGGAGACTGCATCTTTTGTTAGTTGAGGGCAGAGGTCAGCAGCACTCGGCCCTGTTGCCAGCCCTTCTGCTGGGTTGCTGGCATCATTCTGGGGTGCCATCTGCTGCTAGGAAGGAAAGTCGGCTGCTTGACCTCCCTTACCCTCATCTGGCTGCTGGGACGACATGTCTCTGGTACTGTCTCCCAGGTGCATGGATCGAAAGACCACCGCCTTCTCACCCTGGGCCTCTGGAACTGCTACAAGTATAAGGCAGAGGTCTTGGACCATCTGTCCAGTTGTTAGCGCTCCAGGTGGCTGAAGCTGCTCTTGGTCCTGGGCAGAGGGTAGCTCTGTTGTTAGCACGTTAGCTTTGGAGACGGCAATCTCTGGAGTTTCCACTGCCGATTCTCTGGCATGCTGCTGAACACGTTATAGCAGTTACCTGTATGCAAATTTCCAGATACTGTTCCTTACTTAGCAAATAGACCAGATCAGGTTTAAGCTGAGACCCCTGCAAGAGCGAGCCTGCCTCTCTGTATTCTCGAAGGTCCTCAAAGGTAGGTTCCCTTTCATTGCCAAACACAAAACGATCTGTAAGGCTCTCCTACAGCAATCTAGGGCCGCCAAAGCCATATCCCTCCGGAGAGCATTCTGTTGTCTCCCCTAAATATCCCTGTTCTGCGTGCCATTGCAGAGCCCGATAATGATTGTCCAGCTCTATCTCCTGCTGGACCAGCTTGTCCAACTCAGTCACCCATTGCTCCTAGGGTCGCTCTCCCAGGAATGCCACCCCCAATGCCCGCTGGTCACTGGCCCATTGCTCTGGGGTTGGAAAGCACTTACCCTGTTGCATACCAGCGACCTGGAGGGCTCCAATCCAGTCCTACCTGAATCTGCTGCCTGAACTCCAGGTATTCATCTGCAGATACAGTCCTGGTGTATCCTGAAATGATGATCCGCAGCAGCCCTGTGACCTCTGATGCCAGATCCATATCTCCGCTGAGGTGACCAAAGTATGCCGTCCTGATCTTAGATCCAGTTGGAGGTTTGGATGCCCCAGACTGCAGGAAACATCCCACTGCTTGCTACCAATGTAATGAAAGGTCCCACACTTGAGTGCTTTTGTCATATACCACTTCCTCACAGTCTGAATATAGAGATCAGATATTCCAAACCATTGACAACCACAAACTAGGCAGTACTCGTTTGCTTGCTCAACATGAACTGTTTATTGAAACGCAGGTATTCCTTGGGACAATCCCCCCCCCATCTTTGAATCCCTCCCTCCTCACAGCAAACACACTTGCACAGCCCATAATACCCAAGGCAGACAGACACAATAGAACAATGGAATACAGCCACACCCCAAACGACACCAGCAAAGAGTACACAACAAAATACTAATATATATATATATATATATATATATATATATATATATATACACATACACATACACAGATATACAGGGCTGCCATCGGGAGGGGGGTACAGCTGATACACATGCACCGGACCCGACTTTTGGAGGGGCCCGGGGCCTAGCGGAAACCATTAAGCGTGCAGGAGAGAGGAGCTGAAGGAGGAATAGTACAGGAGAGGCGTAGTAGGCTAAGCACAGTAAGCTGGCAGGGCTGGGACTTGGGAGATGTTATGAGAGAGGGACTTAACAGCCTTTCAGTTGCTCATTGGCTGAAGAGGCGGTGGGAGGCAGGCTGCTCTGCCTCCTTCTGCGCCAATAGGTACACAGGATGCACTGTCCATCACTGCAGAGCCTCATGCTTCTTGTGTTGGTGGGAGGGAGAGAATTCCTCTGAAAAGAAGCTGCTGTTCCAGAGATCGAGGTAAGTGAAAAAAAAATATAAAAAGTGTTTCACCTAAGTGGCTAGAAGACATTGTATATGCACAGCCTCTGCTCCCCTGTTAATATCAATCACTGTATTACCAGCCCTAGGCTGTCCTTTTAGCAGAGTGAGAGTAACTTCACACGTGCAGCATAGGTGTCAGCTTATGTCACCATGTTAAAAGGACAGCAATATGGGTAGTATTACAGTAACTATTATTAGTCCAGGTTCACTAAACTAGCCACTGCTCTGAAAAGCAATCCATGCGGATTGCTTTTCAGGCCCCATTCCACATGAGTGGTCTGATTGGGTCCTCCTTTCTGTTTTTGAGGCAACCTGATCGGACCACCCATTGTTCTCTATGGATCAACAGATTTAAATGGAAATTTGTCCGTTTACACCTGCCTACCACCAATCTGATCTGGCAAAAAGAAAAGATGCAAGGCCTCCATTCCCCTCCATCTGGCCGGATCAGGCAGCATGAGTGTACACAGACCTGCCAGTTGCCCGCTCAGCTCAGCAAGGGATCCACGGACAGTTTCCCTGCAGAAAAAAAACTGGATTGACCCGTGGGAAGATTGCAGCAAGAGTGCAGATAAGGCCAGCCATAGACTCTTTGAATCTCGGTCTGTTTAGAAGATACTGGCCAAGATTCAAACTATGTATGGGCAGGCTGAATGTACCCAAGTTAATCAAACGATCAACTTGGAGTACAACCAGCCTGTCATATTTTACATACAATTATTACTAGTGGCTACAAGAGCTTCTAGCGATAATTACTGTGTTCTCCTGATAGAGGTGGTTTTCTGGCCCCCCACCAAGAGAATACAATGGCTCCACAGCAGGGATTCCCCCATCAACACTGTTGATAGGGGAAATTAAGCAATTTACCTGCAACCTGTGGGACACAGATAGAAGGGAAAAAAAACGAATGGGGTTTTAACTATTTCATAATTTGGCTAAAATGGGAAAAAAAAGGTGCTTGCTGTATATATACTTTAGGATTATACATAAACAAGAACATCTAACAGGGTTATGTCATTGCATGAAATTTCCCCTAACTTTCTGTCTTGATGTCACCAGAACAGGAAGTGGTGGAATCTCACTGTGGGGATATAGCCAAATATTATTTTTAATATATATATATATATATATATATATATATATATATATATATATATATATATATATATATAATTAAAGGATTAGCATCAAATGTAGAGCTTGAAGGACACTGGCACTCGCTGGTTCTTCTTTTTAAGGGCTTTGTTTGCCCATTTTATTATTAAAAGAAAGTCCATTATATTTTTTGGGGGATATTTATCATAGCAAAAAGTATATTGCGTTTCTTTTGTCGCTCTTTTTTTTGTTTATAGTGTAAAAAATAAAAACCGCAGAGGTTATCGAATACCACCAAAAGAAATCTCTGTCTGTGGGGGGGAAAAAAAAGTAAATTTTTTGGGGTACAGCGTCGCATGACCGCGCAATTGTCAGTTAAAGTGCCGCAGTGCGGAATTGCAAAAAGTGTTCTGGTCAGGAAGGGGGTAAAATCTTCCGGGGCTGAAGTGGTTAACTGTGTCCGCACACAATTTTTTGTGTCCGCATGTTCTTGTGCCAGCTGGCCCGGGGGGTGTTGCGTACCAGCTCATTATGCCTTTGTGTTGCAGGTTGTTTTGTGGTTTTACATCCACTTTAAAGTTGGGTGCCCCCTAAAAAAATTTTTTGTAAAAGTCAGCAGCTACAAATACGGCAGCTGCTGACTTTTAATAATCGAACACTTACCTGTTCCAGGGTCCAGCGATGCGGGGGAACGAAGCCTCCCCTCGTGGCACCGGCATTCTTACTGTGGGCACCCGGCTGTGGCTTCACAGCCGGGCACCCACTGCGCATCGACGAGCAGCAGCGGGCGCCGTGATATGCCGCACGGTCATCTGGGACATGTGACAGGTCCCAGATGACTGTGCGGCGTGAGGGGAAGTGATGTCACCAGCCTGGGCACTGAAGAAGTCAGACTATGAGGGACCCCCTAGCAACAGGCATTTAGAGGTGAGTAAAAAAAACAAAAAAATTTCCAATTATGTTTTTTTATTTTTTTATGAATTTTCAGCTTAATTTTTTTTGCACCCCCCAATTCCGTACCGTAAACTGCCCCTCTTCCGAGCGCCACCAAATCCTCCGCATTACCGCTAAATAGCCACCAGAGGGCGCGGGCGGGCAGTCGTGAAGTGGGCGGTGCTTGTCGTGACGTCAGGGGAGGACGTAGAGGAAGGGTGTCCAGGACGTGGAAGTGGAGTGTTCAGAGACCGGGAGGAGGGAAGCGGCGGCCTGGAGTGAGCGGCGTGTGGAGGAGCGGGGGAGGTGAGCCGGGAAAGGGGGTGCGGGGACGTCTCCTGGTGCTGTGTGTGTATTGGAGGAATGGGAGTCCCTATGCTGGGATTTGTAGTGCCATGGGGGGGGGGGAGGGGGAGAGAAGGGGCCCGGTCTGGGCTGTACAGACCCCCCCCCCCCCCACACACACATACAATGGGGGAGTCATATGAGGTGAAGGAAGCCTGTGCTGTAAGGGGGGAGGGGAGACCTCCTTCTACAAATGCTGGTTCCCTGGCTCTCCTTATGACTGGTATGTGTGAGCTGTGGCCCTGGAACAAGCATGCAGCAAGTGAAGGCAGAATACATCCCCTGCACACTTATTCCGGGTCACCCGCTCCAATACTGGCATTGGATGCATGAGACTGCCAGGCAGCCGGCATTGTACAGCCAGCAGAGGGGGCCGCTGTGCTTCCTGTGCCCCCAGAACCCCCGACTGCTGACTGTGTGTATGTGTATGTGTGTGTGTGTGTGTGTGTGTATATATATATATATTCTGCATGATTCTGGCCAAAATGAGAATCAGTTTTTTTTTTTGCTTAGAATAAAAAGATCACTATTCTCACAGCGTAGAATCTTTCACATTATACAAAAAAAAATAAAAAAAAATTGGGCTAACTTTACTGTTTATTTTTTAAATTTTTTTGTAAGTGTAAATCTTTCCCCAAAAAATTGCATTTGAAAGACCGCTGCACAAATACAGTGTGACATAAAATATTGCAACAACCACCATTTTATTCTCTAGGGTCTCTACTAAAAAAAAAAAAATTAAATTTATTTTTATTTATATATATTCTAAAAAATAGATATATTCTACAAAATTACTTAGAACCCCCCCTCAAAAAAAAAAATATATATATTTATATATAATATGTGTGTGTGTTCTAAGTAATTTTCTAGCAAAAAACAAACAAACTATTTTTAACTTGGAAACCAACATGTCAGAAAAAGGTTTAGACCCCTTTCACACCACACCGCACCTTGCGTCGGCAATAAAACGCCGCTATTTTTAGCGGCGTTTTGCCGTCGGATTTGCGGCGCATTTCGGCCGCTAGCGGGGCACTTTTACCCCCCGCTAGCGGCCGCGAAAGGGTTAAAACCGCCGGCAATACGCCGCAATAGCGGCGTTTTGCCGGCGGTATTACAGCGCTGCCCCATTGATTTCAATGGGCAGCAGCGGTGGAGGAGCGGTAAACACACCGCTCCTTCACCGCTCCAAAGAAGCTGCTAGCAGGGCTTTTTTCTGACGTCCTGCCAGCGCACCGCTGTAGTGTGAAAGCCCTCAGGGCGTTTTGCAGGCGCCATTTCTAACGCTATAGCGCCTGCAAAACACCCTGGTGTAAAAGGGGTCTTAGTGTTTAAGTGGTTAAACTTCCCTCATTTACACGCCAAAGTGTATTCCTTTGATCTAAAAGCGGTTCTTCACCCTAAAGGGGAAGTTCCGCTACTATTATCCCTCCCCCCCTCCGGTGCCACAATCGGCACCTTTCGGGGGGGAGGGGGGTGCAGTTACCTGGATAATCCAGGTATCTGCACCCACTTCCGGCCAGACCGCCGCATGGCTCCGCCCACCCCCACATGGCTCCCCCCCCTGTTGTGTTATGGGAAACGCACAGTTCCCAGAGACACAGCGGGGGACCATAAGAGAAGCGCAGCGCAACTCGCGCATGCGCAGTAGGGAACCGGGCAGTGAAGCCCTCATGCTTCACTTCCCGATTCCCTGACAGAGGATGGCGGCGGTGGCTGCAGCGAGACGAGCGATCGCTCGTTATCTGCCGCCGACATCGCTGGAACCTGGGACAGGTAAGTGTGATATTATTAAGGCTGGGTTCACACTGCTGCGGGGGGGAGATCCGGATGTGATTCTCACCGCAAATCACATCCGATCTCCGTAGTGATGCGAGTTCAGCCATACAGATAGTATGGCTGAATTCGCATCGCTCCCGCAGCAAACTCGCACGGGACCCTTTTTTTGGTCTGCAACAGAATCGGATCGCATGGGGGTTCACACCATGCGATCCGATTCCTGTGCGAGTCGGCAGATCGCACTGCGATATGCGGACGGATCTGGGGGTGTCATTAACATATCATTGACACTCCCAGCCGTCCGCATAGGGCAGTGTGAACTGCAGGCGGGAGTAATGCGATGCGGGAAAACGCCGCAGATTTGCGGCGTGAACCCGGCCTTAAAGTCAGCAGCTGCAATATTAGTAGCTGCTGGCTTTTAATATTTTTTTTTTAGGTGCAGCTCCTCTTAAAGGACATATTGTTACAATGGTAATACTTAAGTTCTACTGCAAAAGAATGTTGTGATTCTTGGCAAACTTTTTTTTACTAGTTATGTCGGCGATCAGCGATTTTTGTGACTGCAACATTAAGGTGGACACGTCGGACAATTTTAGGGACCATTGTCATTTATACAGCAATCGGTGCTATACAAATGCATCGATTCCTGTGTAAATGACACTGGCAGTGAAGAGAGTTAACCACTAGGCGGCAGTGTGGGGGTTAAGTGTGCCCTGGGGAGTGATTCTGTGTGTGGGGGGGGGCTGTGTGTGACACATCACTGATCTCTGCTCCCAATCACAGGGAGATATGCTCACTGTCCTGTCACTAGGCAGAGCGGGGAGATGCTTGTTTACATCAGCATCTCCCTGTTCTTCCTCACTGTGAGACAATTGCGGGTATCCCCACAGACATAGAGTCTGTGGGACCCGCGATCCGACTCACAGAGGTCCTGGCTGGCGATGGCATGGCAGCAAATTTAAAGGGACGTACAGGTACGCCCATTTGCCCAGCCGTGCCATTCTGCTGACGCACATCGGCGTACGCCAGTTGGGAACTGGTTAATCACGCAGCTCATATATAGGTGTTTTAGCACTATAAATAGTACCTGTAAAGTGGCCAAAACTGCCTCCCATTCTCTACAATGAGTGCTTTCACACTGGGGCGGTGCGCTTCAAGCAGCATCTTTGGGGCGGCTTGGGGAGCGCTCTACACAGCGCTCCAAAAACGCCCCGCCCATTGCAATGAAGGGACAGCTCTTCCGAAGTGCCACAACACTGGAGTTTTTAACCCCTTCTTTGGGGGTTAAAAGTGCCCCGCTAGTGGCAAAAAATGCACCACTAAAACGAGCCGCTCTTTCAGTGTGAAAGCAGCCTTAAAGTAGTACTAGAAGCGTGCTCTGTATTTATAACACTTGTAATATATTCAACTGTTGCATTTTAAATCGCCCCATTCCCGTCAGCAGGACAACATACCCCGTGATTGTTTGTATGAGTGTAGAGCAATCCTGATCCACCTGCCTATAATGCAGATTCGTGTCCATGTTGAGGTGGATCCATAGAGACCCTTTTAGTGAACAAAGTCGCCACAAAATTGGATGTCAGCTTTGGGAATAATCCGTATCGATCTCTAGAAGAGCGGATGAGCGGCTGCGATATGAATGTACAGAACACGTGGAATGAGAGCTTTTGATCTGGGTTTAGAAGCACATTGCTTGACGTGTCTTTTGGACATTTATTTAACCACTTGAGACCCGCGCTATAGCCGAATGACGGCTACAGCGCGGATCTCCTTTGCCGGGACTACGTCTATTGACGTCGTCCTGTGCACGAGCGGCCTGCGTGCCCCCTGAGGGGCGCGCGCTCTGTGATCGGCGAGTCTATGAGACTCGCCTGATCACCGATCCGACCCCTTATCACGTGATCAGCTGTCAGCCAATGACAGCTGATCATGTGATATAACGGAGCCGGTAATCGGCTATTATTCCTCCTCGCGCTGACAGCGCGAGGAGAAAAAAAAAGAGCCGATCACCGGCGGCTGTGATCGGGACATCAGTCCCAATCACGGCCAGCCCTGCCAGTGCCCACCTGCCCCCTTATCACTAAACATCATTAAAAAATAAGTGCCCCCCATCAGTGCCACCCAGCAGTGCCCACAATCTGCCTCAACAAAGGTGCTGCACCTCAGTGCCACATATCAGTGTCATCTACCAGTGCCCATCAGTGCCCAGCAGTGCCACCTATCAGAGCCACCTATCAGTGCCCATCAGTCCCATCTATCAGTGGTACCTATCAGTGCCACCCATCCGTGCCATCTTATCTGTGCCCATCTTTGCCCATCAGTACCGCCTTATCTGTGCCCATCGGTGCCGCCTTATCTGTGCCCATCGGTGCCGCCTTAACTATGCCTATCAGTGCCCACCAGTGCAGCCTATCAGTGCCCACCAGTGCAGCCTATCAGTGCCGCCTCATCAGCGCACTTCAATGAAGGAGAAAAATGACCTGTTTGCAAAATTATATAACAAACTATTAAACATGATTTTTTTTTGCATCTTTTTTTGTTTGTTTAGCAAAAAATAAAACTCCGAGCTGTAATTAAATACCACCAAAAGAAAGCTCTATTTGTGGGGAAAAAAATGATAAAATTTTCATTTGGGTACAGTGTTGTATGCCCGCGCAATTGTCATTCAAAATGCATCAGCGCTGAAAATTGGTCTGGGACTGAGGGGGGTTTAAGTGCCCAGTAAGCAAGTGGTTAAAAACATTATGGGGAGGAATTCACTAAAACTGGAACAGATAAAATTCTGAAGCAACTGTGCATAGGAACCAGTCTGCTTCAAATCTCAGCTGCTTCCATTGAGTTTTAAAGATGAAAGCTAGAAGCTGATTGGTTGCCATACAAAACTGCTGCAGGTTCTGTTCTGTTCCAGTCTAATGCTGGCCATACACTATACGAAAAAATCGGCCGAACCCATTTTCGAAAAAACGAACATTCGGCAGTGATCACAAATGGTAATGCCGTCATGTAATGACCGATAAATCGTTCAGTGGATATAAATGAATGCATTTTTTGTTTATTTTTTTACATATACCCAGTGCAGACAGTTCAGACGGGAAACACATTAACCTTTCAATTTATCGTTCATTCAGCAGAAAATTTACAAACTTGTCCTTCGTTTTTTTTATCGGCTCAAAAACGTCCCACAGATTATCGATTTTATGAACATTACCAGGGGTTGACAAATTTGCTTTGAATTTAGGAGCCAGTTAAAAAAGTTAGGAGCCAGTTTTTTTTTTTTTTCAGCTCCCGGGGTAAGGCCACTGATTTTCACCCCCTATCCCTAACTCACAATGGAGCACCCAGTCAATAACTCCATTGAAACGCTGTTACATCAGGGGTATGGGCTGACCAGAAAGAGTAAGGCTGGCAACAGATGGAACTGGCTGGCACTGGCAGGTGGCACTGGTTGCCACTGGAAGGCACGTGGAACTGCCAGATGGCACTGACAGGTGACACTAGTTGGCATTGGCAGGTGACACTGGTTTGGCACTGGCAGGTGGCACTATTGGCACTGGCAGGTGGCCCTGGTTGGTGATGGCAGGTGGCCTTGGTTGGTGATGGCAGGTGGCCCTGGTTGGCGATGGCACTAGTTGTCACTGGCAGATGGCACTGATTGGCGGTGGCACTGGTTGGTGTTGGCAGGTGGCACTGATTGGCGGTGGCATTGGTAGGTGGTGGTAGGTGGCACTGGTTGGCGGTGGCACTGGTTGGCGGTGGCACTGACTGGCGGTGACAGGTGGCACTGGCACTGGGTGGTGGCACTGGGTGGTGGTTGCAGGTGGTATTGATTGGCAGTGGCACTGGTTGGCACTAGCAGGTGGCACTGATTTGCGGTGGCAGATGGCACTGGTTGCCGCTGGCAGCTGGCACTGATTGGTGGTGGCACTGGCAGGTGCCACTGGTTGGCACTGTCACTGATTGGCGGTGGCAGGTGGCACTGATTGGCGGTGGCACTGGTTGGTGGCCGGTGGCACTGGTTGGTGGTGGCAGGTGGTATTGATTGGCGGTGGCGCTGGCAGGTGGCACTGGCAGGTGGCACTGGTTGGCGCTGGCAGGTGGCACTGGTTGGCACTGGCACTGGTTGGTTGCAGGTGGTATTGATTGGAGGTGGCACTGGTTGGCACTGATTGGTGGCACTGATTGGCACTGGCAGGTTTCACACGGAGCACTCTGTTACATTTCAGTAACAGAGGAGCTGGCGGGACCCTGACGGGTGTGAAACTGACAAGTAACAGAGAGGTGGATATGTCAGATTTCAGCCTGATGTCGGGGTGCGCAGGACCCGGCCGGGGTGGGCGGGACTCAGCAGCTATCAAACACCAGCCAACGATTGGGCTGCTTAAGAAAAGGGGCGGGCCATATACACGTGGCGGCCCACCCAGATCCCATTGGCTGGTGTTTGATAGCTTGCTGGGTCCCGCCCCCCCGACATCAAGCTGACAGATCCTCCTCTCTCCATTGTCAGTTTCACACACAGCGCGGCGCTGCAGAGTGTGAAGGAGGGAGGAGGATGGCAGTCCGTGTTAATGCTGCTGCATTGGCGACCTGGCGCCTGGGGTTTGTCGAGCCCTGAACATTACCTGGCCGAAGAACGAACCAACGGTCTAAATTACAGAATTTCGGCCGATTTAGTGAATCCCCCCCCCCCCCCTATATGTCATCTGAGTGAAAGGGGCTTCTCTGTACAATATGGGTGCGGAATGTGCCAACTCTACATGTGAAGGGGGCAGGGGCGGACTGACCCGAGGGCCCGTACCACTAGGGGGCCCCATCAGGGTTGCCAGCCTCAGTAAAAACAGGGACAGTATGTAAAAATGTTTTGTTTTTTGTTTGTAGCTGTCCCACCTCTCCAGTACCTTCTCAGCCAATAGAAACATGTCTGTGTATACTGTGTGATTGTGTACAGTGTGTTTGTGTATACTGTGTGATTGTGTACAGTGTGTTTGTGTATACTGTGTGGCCCCATAATCTCTGATTGCCCGGGGGCCCCATGAGTTGTCAGTCCACCCCTGGGGGGGGGGGGGGGGGTAGCTGTGCCCTCTATCACTGGAAGAGCAGGTGGAGAATGGAGTGTGTGATGACAACTTATATTTTCTGCTATCTACCAATTTTAGTTTATTCCATTAGCGTCTCCCCCAGGTTCCTTCATAAGGTGCGACGTTGTCCTCAGTTCTGTTATCTGCACAGTGAATGCCTCTGAGCTCTGCTTCTTCTGTTTCTTACTGACAGCAGGCTCTGTTGTGATTTAAAGCAGGCATGTTAGACAAAACTCTACTACTAATAATACACCCTAAATAAAGACAGATCAGCAATTTATAGCTCATGCCGCTCACTAGATGTAATGAGTCCTTTTAGTTCCCCATGTTGGGAATATCTTGATTGGTTCTCAGTAGTTCCTAACCGTCGGATCCTCTTATAGCCAAAGGCAGCAGAGGCAGGCAAAGACCTCCTGAGGGATCTGATAAAGGAGAAGTGTCGTATAGTAACCAATTATGCCGAACTTACAAAGGCAATAAGCCAACGTTTGTCCCTGAAGTATAAAATGATTACGGCACCTTTACTCTCCTTGCAGAGCAACTTCCTGGACCTCGCTGAGCTCTAATCACTACCTGAACCGCATGGGGCTCTGTTCAAGCAATTGAAATCCTGTAATGACTGAGAAGTAAAGTCGGTATGGTGTTATCACGTGGATATAGCTGGTGGCATATTTATGCAGACATGTTATAGCAGTGGTCATCAACCCTGTCCTCAGGGCCCACTAACAGGCCAGGTTTTATGTATTACCTTGGGGAGATGCAGACTGGAATACTACAATCACTGAGCAGCAAATGATATCACCTGTGATGTATTTCAGTTATCTCACAAACCCGACCTGTTAGTTGGCCCTGAGGACAGGGTTGATGACCACTGTGTTAAAAGATAAGTTCACCTTTTGTAACATGTTACACCCATATTCAGGCTACAAATGCACCAGCCCCTGCACCCTTTACACTGCGGCCCGTCTTCACCTGATCTCCCATAGGGGAGAGCGGTGCTGTGACAGGTCCGTCCCTGCGCAGTGTGCAGAGACAGACCTGTCATCTTCCTGCTCAGTGGAGATCACTCTGGCGATCCCCGCCTGAGCAAGCGGATATCCACGGGGCGGATCAGCACTGATCCACCCCATGTAAAAGGACCCTTACAATGATCTTCAGTAGCTTTGAAATCTCCTGCCAAGCGGCTGCACTGCTTCATTGTGAACATAGGAAGCTGTTCGCTTGGCATGGGTGCCAGTTTAGGAACACTTTGCATTTTCTTAAAGGGTTAGCTCACCTTTACAAAAATACTGCCTATGCAGGCAAGTGGCGTTTGTAGGTAAAAACGCTGTGCAGCTCTGACTAAAGTTGAATAGTTACATAGTAGGTGAGGTTGAAAAAGACACAAGTCTATCAAGTCCAAACTATGGGTGTGATTGTATGTCAGTATTACATTGTATATCCCTGTATGTTGTGGTCGTTCAAGTGCTTCTCTAATAGTTTCTTGAAACTATCAATGCCCCCCAGTGAGACCACCGCCTGTGGAAGGGAATTCCACATCCTTGCCGCTCTTACAGTAAAGAACCCTCTATGTAGTTTAAGGTTAAACCTCTTTTCTTCTAATTTTAATGAGTAGCCACGTGTCTTGTTAAACTCCCTTTTGCAAAAAAGTTTTATCCCTATTCTGGGGTCACCAGTACGGTATTTGTATATTGAAATCATATCCCCTCTCAAGCGTCTCTTCTCCAGAGAAAATAAGTTCAGAGCTTGCAAACTTTCCTCATAACAAATATCCTCCATAGTGTGCTTGCTATAGGTGTAAGCCATTTACATACCTTCCAAAGCCTGTCTAGAATACACCGAGGATGTTGCCAAGTGAGGCCTAGTCATTACTGCTCACCTCCACCATCACAGATCTGAGCTTTTTCTGTGATTCAAACCCTCTCACATGCTCTTTCTCTCCCCTGATGCAGTACCTCTGAGCTCAGCGTTTAAGAGCTCACTCTTGTGACGGAGGAGGTGAGCAGCGATGACTAGGCCTCACTTCACAACATACTGGGAGTATTACAGTTAGGCTTCAGGAGGTATGTAAATGGTCTATACCAGTGGTCCTCAAACTGCGGCCTGGGGGTCCAGATGTGGCCCTTTGCTTGTCTTTATCTGGCCCTTGGGACATTATTTCACCAACTGACACAATGATGGAGCACCATTCCCCCTATTGACACCATCAGTGGTGCACGGCTCTCACGGTTCTTCTCATTGATATCACCTATGGGACGCACTATTCCTCCCATTAAAACTGATGGGGCATTTTGTACTCCCACTGGCGAAAGTTCGGTCCCGCTAAAGCTTGTAGGACAGTAAACTGGCCCTTTGCTTAGAAAGTTTGGAGACCCTGGTCTATACCCATAGCAAAGGCATTATTCTACTGTAGTCAAAGCTGCAGTAGTTTTTTTATTTACATTAATTTATTTTAGGTGCAAAGTATTCTCTGAATGGTGCTTATGTCAAGCGAGCAACTTTCTTTAACCACTTACAGACCGGACCATTTTGCTGGTCAAAGACCAGACTACTTTTTGCGATTCGGCACTGCGTCTATTTAACTGACAATTGCGCGGTCGTGCGACGTGGCTCCCAAACAAAATTGACGTCCTTTTTTCCCCACAAATAGAGCTTTCTTTTGGTGGTATTTGATCACCCCTGCGGTTTTTATTTTTTGCGCTATAAACAAAAATAGAGCGACAATTTTGAAAAAAAAACGCATTATTTTTAACTTTTTGTTATAATAAATATCCCCCAAAAATATATAAAAAAACCTTTTATTCCCTCAGTTTAGGCCGATACATATTCTTCTACATATTTTTGGTAAAAAAAAATCGCAATAAGCGATTATTGATTGGTTTGCGCAAAAGTTATAGCGTTTACAAAATAGGGATAGTTTTATAGCATTTTTATTAATAATTTTTTATTATTATTTTTTTTTACTAGTAATGGCGGCGATCAGCGATTTTTATTGTGACTGCAACATTGTGGGGGACCCATCGGACATTTTTTGACACATTTTTGGGACCATTGTCATTTATACAGTAATCACTGCTATATAAATGCAGTGATTCCTGTGTAAATGACACTGGCAGTGAAGGGGTTAACCAGGGGTGGCAGTGTAGGGGTTAAGTGTTCCTAGGGGTGTGTTACTAACTGTGGGGGGGGGGGGGGGGTGGGCTTTCATTTAGTGAACACTGATCTCTGCTCCAATCACATGAAGCAGAGATCAGCGTCACTAGTTGCTAGGCAGAATGGAGAAATGCTGTTTACACAGCATTTCCTCCATTCAGCCGTCCCGTGAGACGATCGCGGGGATGCCCGCGGCGATCAAGTCCGCGGGTCCCGCGACCGGACTCACGGGGGTCCCGACCAGCACGGGAGCGCGGCGGCGCGCTCCCGATGGCAGGACGGCATTGAAGATTGGACGTACCTGTACGCCAATATGCCTGCCCGTGCCATTCTTTCGACGTACATCGTCGTGCGCTGGTCGGGAACCGGTTAAGCAAACGTGCACCCACTTAGCATGGGAGACCCGAAAGCCAGTGGCAATCAGTGTAGTCGCTGTGTCTACTGTGTTGTTTTCTAGCTTTTCCATAACAATTCAGCTTTAACCACTTCCCGACCGGCGCACGCCGATGTACGTCGGCAGAAGGGTATGGACAGGTAAATAGGGGCACAGGTACGTACCCGCGATCGTCTCATGGGGAGATGCTAAAGTAAACAAGCATCTCCCCGTTCTGCCTAGCAACAGTGTCACTGATCTCTGCTCCCTGTGATTGGAGCACAGATCAGTGATGGGTAAAACACAGCCACGCCCTTAGGACACACTTAACCCCTACACTGCCCCCTAGTGGCTAACCTCTTCACTGCCAGTGTCATTTACACAGGAATCGGTGCATTTGTATAGTACTGATCGCTGTATAAATGACTACGGTCCCAAAGATGTGTCAAAAATGTCCGATGTGTCCGCCATAATTTCGCAGTCACATCGCCGCCATTACTAGTAAAAAAATAAATAAAAAATTAATAAAAATGCCATAACACTATCCCCTATTTTGTAATTCAGTTCCACATCCCCCCCCTCCCCCCAAAAAAGGGGGTAGTCCTCTCTTCCCTTCCCATCGCCCCCTCCACTCACCTTATCCCATCCTCTCTGCCACCCCCAAGAAATCACATTATTCAATCTCTATTGAAAAGCGCTCCCATTTTCTAAATTTTTCCCTAGATTCCTCCTTTCTATTTTTAACTATGTGTATCCATCTTTCAGCCTCCATTATCCTATCCACTTCTTTCTTCCATTTTATCAAAGTTGGTTGTGTGGTCTGTCTTCATAATCTGGGTATTAATAGTTTTGCCGCGTTTAATAAATATGGTCTTATACGGTACTATCCTTGTATGTTCTAGCTGATGTCATTGTCCCGGGGAATAAGAAGTTTAGGGGCGTTAGTTCTATTGTTTCAGGGGATAACCTTTCTGCTATAATGAATATCCCCCATTATAGCAAAAAGTAAAAAATAATCCTTTTTTTTTTTTTTAAACTGTCGCTTTTTTTTGTTCATAAAAACCGCAAAAAACAAAACAAAACCTCAGGGGTGATCAAATACCACCAAAAGAAAGCTCTACTTGTGGGGGGAAAAAAAGACGTAAATTTTGTTTGGGAGCCACGTCGCACGACTGCGCAATTGTCAAAGCGACGCAGTGCCGAATTCGCAAAAAGTGGTCTGGTCATTGGCCAGCAAAATGGTTCCGTCTGAAAGTGGTTAAAAATATAAATAGGGGGGGACTTTAGAAGTGTATTATCTGTGTCTTCTCCTCAAAGATAGTGAGACAGTTTAAGGAGATGCAGTCCGTGTGATTGGTTGAAAGGTGCATAAACTATATTTACTATTTGTCTCAAAACTATCCCGTATATGTTCATTTGTAAGGCTTCTATTTTAACATTTGCATGACATTCTGCTTTCTGTCCCCAGGCTGCTGGCACGGATCGGATAAAGCAATCAGACGAGGTGTGACCTACATACGCCACCATGTACTGCTTACAGTGGCTGCTTCCTGTCCTTCTGATTCCGAAGCCACTGAATCCAGCGCTTTGGTTCAGTCACTCAATGTTTATGGGATTCTACTTACTGAGCTTCTTATTGGAGAGGAAACCATGCACCATCTGCGCCTTGGTCTTTCTGGGTGCCCTCTTTCTCATTTGCTACAGCTGCTGGGGCAACTGCTTTTTGTATCACTGCAGCGGCAGCCAGCTGCCAGACTCTGCCAATGACCCCGCTGTGGTTGGCACCTAGAGGGAGTACACCCCACCCTGTTCCATGGATTGCTGCTTTTTGCCAAGTACGTGACACAGCTTGCACAAGTTTGTTTCTTGAAGATGAAACCGGTATATCAGGGACACCGTGTTTAAGTAAAGAAGACAGTTTGGTGCAATGGATACCCTCGTTCCCTGATACCATGCAGCTACAAATGGGCATAGACATTTTCCATTGCCATTCCCTGGCCTTGTGGTGCCGGGGGGCTTTTATTTGTTTGTATTATGGAGACATTGCCCCTCCACGTATCGGTTTTCTTCAAAACCATGCCTCCACATTCTGTCTGTCCCCTGTCATGGCTAATGGGCACGTTTTTCTGCTACCCTTCAGACTAGGTCAAACATTGTGCTGATCCTCAAATCTTTGGTATTAATGAGATGATTTGGTTATACTTTTTTTTTTTTTTTTTTTTGTTAACGAGAACAAGACGACAAATGGCGATATCGCCGCAGTATGTGCAATCAAGTGAACCTGTTTGCTACAAACAATAGATGGTATTTGTGGTCAAATCTACTATTCAGCTGATGGCTGCACTTACAGCTAATTATATTGCTAAGGCATACTGCTTCAGACCACAATGGTTGCTTTTGCCACTAATGGGCACAGATTCAATAGTTTTAGTTTTTTTTTAATGGCAAGAAGACATTCTTGATTCTGAAGTCTCAATGTTAAAGCGTCCTGCTGTTTGATCTCTTGTACTTTTTGGAAAGGAGGTAGTCTAACAGGCTGTGTGGACCTGCATTATACAATTTTCTTGTACAACTTTCCTTTAGACTTACCAAAACCATATAATATGAGGTCAAACCTAAACACTTTCAATTTGTCTACATTTAGGCAGGCCCTTGCACTACATAGTTGAAGATAAATCTAAAGAAAATTGCATAAGAAAATTGTATTGTGTATAGCCAGCTTAAGGTTCCCCGTCTCTGTTTCCAGAGATTTTATTCTTTGTGTTTGGAAGAAACAAATAAAGCTTTATTATCATTTATATTTGTAAAATTTGCAATTTTTTTTTCCACTGCTCAAGTTTAAAGTATAGGTAAAACTCCAACACTAAGGGGTAGGTTTACAAAAACGGGTGCACTCAGATTCTGGTGCAGCTGTGCATGATAGCCAATCAGCTTCTAACCTCAGCTTGTTCAGTTAATCTTTGGCAATAAAACCTGGAAGCTGATTGGTTCCTATGCAGAATTAAGCCTAAGGCGTCTTTCACACGGCTGATCCGTTCAGGTCCGCCTGTCAGTTTTTCAGGCGGACCTGAATGGAAGCTCCATAGAGCTCTATGGAGTGTCGGATATCAGCGGTGACATGTCCGCTGACATCCGACCCGAAAAAGTGTGACCGAGGAAAAACCTATTTTTCCATCAGTCATTGGATCGGGTGAAGACCGACTCTATGGTCCGTCATCACCCAATCTCCCATAGGGGAGAGCGGTGCTGTGACAGGTCCGTCCCTGCGCAGTGTGCAGAGACAGACCTGTCCTCTGCCTGCTCAGCGGGGATCGTCGGAGCGATCCCCGCTGAGCAAGAGGATATCCACGGGGCGGAAGGACCCTAATTTTGCACTCTCCAGCTTTAGTAAATACATCTAAGCCCAGGTTTACATTGAGGGCAGGTTTGAAATCGCACAAGTTCAGCCCAGCATTTCAGTCTGACTTCAGGGGCGATTTGACAGACATCTGTTGCGGGTTCCTGCACAGATGTCTATTGAAATCGCCCCTACTGTTGGGAATCGTACGCAAAGTCAACACACTGATTCGGATGGTGCCATTGGAGGCAATAGGGTCCGATTTGGAATGTCAAATCGGCCCAATGTAAAGGTGAACTCGATCCCACATAATCTTTACCATAGTATTGTCATTTTTAAAGTCCTTTTTTTGGTATTTTTAACTCTTCAGCTTTTATTAAAATTATTCCTGATGACCCCGCGATAAAGGTCCTTGTTCAGGCACAGCTCTCCATCTCTAAACTATGCTCCTGTATTGTCACCCTGTCGCACGCTCTTCCGTCAGGGACTACAGGTCACTATCAAGAAAATCCACTCAGAACTATGCAGACATGGCTGTAATACCACCGGAAGTGGCTACAAAGATCCTGCAGGAAATCGGCAACACCGAGTTATAAGAAAGAATCAAAAAGGTCAAAACTAGTATGTAAACATGAAGTCCAGGTATGGTATATTTTTACATACCCTGTTTCCCCTAAAATAAGACCTAGCGTGAGTGTCGGTGATGGCTGCAATTATAAGCCCCACCCTCTTTCCCTGAAAATAAGCCCTACCCTGAGAATAAGACATAGAAGGACTTTAACTAGGGCTTATTTGGGGGGTAGGGCTTATATTGCAGCCATCGTCGACAATCACGCTAGGTCTTATTTTAGGGGAAACAGGGTAGTTGCATTGGTCCAATGTTACTATTTATATACCATTTTCTAAATTAATGCAAAAACATTCTCTGAATTGCTGATTGTGATGATATTTCCTGCACAATGTTCCTTATAATCCCTTTTAGCTGCTGAGTGATATATTTCAAGCAGTTCTCTTTCAATTTTGAGGATTATGGATTATAGCTAGTGAAAACTCAAAATTAGAATATTACACAAGACCAATAAAAATAAAGGATTTTTAATACAGAAATGTTGGCTTACCGAAAAGTATGCCCATGTACACTATAGTATGCAGTCTATACTTGGTCGGGGCTCAGTTAGCATGACATAACTGCATCAATGCATATGGTATGAAGGCGATCAGCCTGTGGCACTGCTGAGGTGTTATAGAAGCCCAGGTTGCTTTGATAGCGGCCTTCACGTCGTTTGCAGTGTTGGGTCTGGTATCTCTCATCTTCCTCTTGACAATACCCCACAGATTCTCTATGGGGTTTAGGGTCAGGTGAGTTTGCTGGCCAATCAAGCACATTGATACCATGATCATTAAACCTGGAATTAGTACTTTTGGCAGCGGGGGAAGGTGACAAGACCTGCTGTGAGTGCTTACTGTCCATAGAGCATCCCTTTTTTTTTTTTTCTTTAAGCCCGTGATTGCACTGTATAGCATGCTGCGACCAGCTCATTACAAGGAATAGGTCGGTGATCACGTTGTTATAGTAACACACGGATCCTATAACAGCCATGAGATGCTTTGCCTATTTGCTGTCTTTCCTATCGTGTCACAATCACATAGTGCTGAATTGCAACAACAAAGCAGTGGGAGACTACTCTCTACAAACAAACAGTGTTTTGCTGCATCTCTGTTTTCTTATCTACAAAAATCCAAAGGGTCATTCACCTTTGCGCCACAATTATACGTGCGTTTGCAGTCAATAGGTTTGGCAGGCTGAAGTTGTCTTTTTAAAAGTAGTATATTGGTTAGCGAGTGCATCTAAATGTACGCTTTAGCAGTGATGGCAAACCTTTGGCACCCCAGATGTTTTGGAACTACATTTCCCATGATGCTCATGCACTCTGCAGTGTAGGGGAGCATCATGGGAAATGTAGTTCCAAAACACCTAGGGTGCCAAGGTTCCCCATCACTGCTGTAGGGTATATGCACATGGGGTGTATGATTTTATACAGGATCTGACATGAAAACTTGACCATATGCAGGTATCATTTGTGCTAATGCTACATGCCTACAGCACAAATGTACCCTATCTGCTAAGATGCATGCAACTCCTGCTGCCTAGTGTCCCTTGGTTACTAGGAGGCAGGCAGCCCATCATCCTTAGTATTCAGGACGAATAGCATACATCTTTGCTAAAAGTATGTAAAGCAGGGGTGTCAAACTCAATTTGATCATGGTCCACATCTGCATCTATGGTTGCCCACATGGCTGGTTGCGCTGTGTACAGAGTTCAGGCCGTGCACAACTCCAACCCAACTATACCCCCTCCCCCCTGGTTGGAGCGCTGGAGGAGGTGATCTTTCATGTTCTGGCTGCAAAACTGGGTGCAAGGGTCACCTGACAAGGCCTGGTGCGCTGGATTTAGCCCGCAGGCCTAGTGTTTGAGAATATATAAAGTTTAAACACAAATACAGTCCATAGCCAGGACTGTAGATTCAGATTTTAAGCTCCAGATTTGCTTTGCACATGAGCCATTACCATAACATACAACTGCATTACACAAGTGCACGAGTCCTAAGAATTATTGGAGGTAAAAAAAAAAATGGTAAAAAGTAGTGAAAACAAACACAAAGTAGCATTGAAGGGTTTGTAAGGCTAATCGCTAAAAGCTCATGTGAGCGTGAACATTTTCAATATTGATAAATCTGCAGCTTTCCTTTAAATACATGGTGATCCTGCCATAAAGGTCTTGTTCAGGTACTTCCTGCAACAGAGTAACTCTGTCCGTGCCTTCCAGTTGTGCTCCTGTATTGCGATTTTCAGACAAAAATTCTAGTGCAGTCTATGTGTCACTATCAGGAAACCCATCCCTTTGATAAGACGTGCAGCTATTATTATGGATGTAGATAAGAAGAAGTAGTGGCAGGAAATCAGCAGCATTGACATGCAACAAATGATGACAAAAAAAAAAAAAAAAAAAGTAGAGTAAATACTAGTTACTTATTGAAAGAAGGAGTCAACTGTTCATGACACACAGTGCTTTAGCAAACAATGGGGGGTTATGAAAGGCAAATCCACTTTGCACTACAAGTGCACTTTGAACTGCAGTCGCTGTAAATCTGAGGGGGTAGATCTGAAATGAGGGGAAGCTCTGCTGATTTTATAATCCAATCACGTGCAAACTAAAATGCTGTTTGTTTTCCTTACATGTCTCTCGGCTCTACAGCAGCTGCACTTCCAAGTGCACTTGCATTGCAAAGTGGATTTGCCTTTAGTAAATAACCCCCAATGTCATTCGGGTTGGGTTTTCATCATCCCATGCAGATGTCAGCGCCGCAGGGCCATGCCTAAGTTTACAAACTGCACCATAAAGCTGATGTGTAAGTATCTTAATCATACAGCACAGGCTGTATATTCCTGGACCATGGGTTATAGGCCGATATTTTCCAGGGACTGGACACTGGCACTACGCATGTGATTTCACCATTGCTAAAGTGAGGGAATCCCCAGAGGGGTCTGGGTCCTATCCGCAAAGTAAACACTGAGGGTTGCCGATCCAGAAACCATTGGATAGCCCATGGCACTAAGAAAACTTCTATCAAGATCTGACTGCTTAAGAAAATAAAAAAGGAATGGTTAAAGGGGGACTGCTTTGCTCATTGGAGACAAAATATCACATATGTGCCTATTCAGTTTATGCCCAGCAGACACGGGCAGCTCCCCATCAACTCTATGGGCAGCTGGGTGTAAGAGCGGACTCTGCTGTTTCTTTATACCTCTGATATGGTCCACTAAAAGGGAAAAAGGGCAGTCTTTTTTTTTTTTTTTTGGACCTGGACAGACCCAAGAGTAAGCGGGTGCAACTGGACACGGAAACATTTACATCCGCCGGTCCATGAACCTTCCCTAGTCAAGTTCACCTATCCGTTTCTCAGGCGACCCTGATCAGAAGGTCCATGGAGCCCTACGGCGCAGCCAATGTAAATGCCTGTTCAAAAGGGACCTAAGAACACTAGCAAAAAACTGGGGTCTTACAGAGTGGGTGGGGCCATGATTGCCCTGCCCTAGGGGTATCCCATCACCGGAAGGTAGCCTGCTATGGCCTATGACTTCAAGTCCTGTGTCCTGCACTGTACCATTAAGATTAAAGTTTTGGCTATACACACACTCGGTGAAATCAAACTGAAAATTCCCTGCAAGAGAAGAAATACTTTCTGGTAGCTGGCATGTTGAATCTTATTTCTCTTACCAAAGATCTGGGCCCTGCTGTTATTCGATCCTTCCTTGTATGTGGGATAGTGCCTCTTCTGTTAGGTGCCGTGCTTTCTCCTCCCCATCCCTGTATCCTCTAGTAATCTAGGGCTCTGAGGGAGAAACCTGCAGGGAACTTTCAGTTTGCTTTAGTTAGATAAAGGGCATGGTTGATTTAAGGGGAAACTGTCCAGGAAAAAAAAAAAAAAAAGTATCATTGCATTTTTTTTTTTTTTCATCATCTGACAGTCACCTGATCTGGTGGTTTCTCGAACCCATCCTTCTATAGTCAGGATGAATATGCCCAGCAGGTGACCCCCCCCCCCCCCTTAATGAACAGCAGAAATGAATACACACTGATTATGCAAAATCTTCATATTAACACTTCATATTAAAAAGTGTTAAAAGATCATTTAAAATGTATTTTTTTTACTTAAGCATTAGAAGATTAAAAAACTTCACAACAGAATGCCGCAGCCACAAAGGAGAGTGGGTGTGATCAGCACAGGGCCAATCAGCACCATCCAGACAGATGGGCAGGGGTCCTGCAGCCTCGAGAGCAGCCTCCTACAAGCTTTAACCAGACACTGATAAAAGTCACAAGACTGCTATATACTGCTGATGAGAAATGATATTTAGCAGTTTATATTTGCTAAAATAATTGCATTTCCGTGTACTGTGGGAGACTAGATATAGTGAATGCAGGCTCCTATGTTTAGTAACATATTAAGTAGAAAAGGGATGATAACCACTGAGGTTTTTTTTACCCTGTGTGGTTTTCACTGGGGAGATTCACCCTCTTAACCCCAGCTGAGCACATATACCTGGCAGCACAGCAGTGAGCTTTAATGCCAACCTGCCATATATCCCTACAGATGGTGCCTCTTGTTTGTGCTGGAAGCATGCTCACCCAGCAATGTGGCCGCATTGTCACAGACTGCTCCTGGTCTCGATTTATGAGCAGGAGTCGGTGGGGTGGGGTGTGTTCCCAACCAGGTGATCGCTACGATAGCCTCCAGCGTTAGGAACCTTTAACCACTTCCCACCCGGCCAATGCATCTATACGGCCGGGTGGGAGCCGTCTACTCCTGATAGGACGTTCCTGAACGTCATTCAGAAGTAGCGGGATCGTGCCCGCGTCACCCGGACACGGCACATCTGAGATCGGCAGGAGGGCTCTGTGATTGGCCCTCCTGATCACATGACGGCCGTGTCCAATCACGGCCGTCATGTGATGTAAACACCCGGCCAATGCATCTATACGGCCGGGTGGGAGCCGTCTACTCCTGATAGGACGTTCCTGAACGTCATTCAGAAGTAGCGGGATCGTGCCCGCGTCACCCGGACACGGCACATCTGAGATCGGCAGGAGGGCTCTGTGATTGGCCCTCCTGATCACATGACGGCCGTGTCCAATCACGGCCGTCATGTGATGTAAACAAACAGCCGGTTGCTAGGCAATCGGCTCTCCTCTCCGCACACGGAAGTCATCGCTGAGGAGAGGAGAGCAGAACGCTGCAGCCGGCTGATGATCAGTGAGTATGGGCTGCTTTTTACAGCTTTTTACTCACTGATCATCAGTCTAGTGTCAACACACAACACACCACACAGTACAAACACAGTCCCCACATATGTCCCCAAATAATAAAAACACATGTCCCTAATAATAAAAACATGTCCCCCACATATGTCCCACTAAAATCACATGTCCCAATGATTATCTGCACACATATGTACGTGATCACCTGCACACATATGTACATGATCATTTGCGTACATATGTCCGTGATCACACAAACCAATTATTATACAGTTAACGGAATTTTTTTTACCAAAAACATGTAGCACATTACATTTTGGCTTAAATTTATGACAAAATTTGATTTTATTGGATTTCTTTTTAAATAGAAAATATTGTTTTTTTTCCAAATTTCCGCTTTTTTTGCGCTTATATCGCAAAAAATAAAAAACGGAGTCGTGAATAAATAACACCAAAATAAAGCTCTATTTGTGCGAACAAAATGATAATTTCATTTGGGTACAGTGTAGCATGACCGCGCAATTGTCACTGAAAGCGCGAGAGCGATGAAAGCTGAAAATTGGGCTGGGAAGGAAGGGGGTGAAAGTGCCCTGTATTGTAGTGGTTAAAGAGTTAAAAGAGAGCGACTTATTTTTTTTTTTAAGTGTCATTGGACCAGAAGGCGAGGCACAATCTTCCAGGGGCACATGAACTTAAAAAAAAAAAAAATTCTCCAGTGGAGTACAGGTGGAAAAAAATAAATAAATTTTTTTAGCTATAGATACACTTGAAATTTATTAACAAAAAGTGCTGCATGCTTTTACCACTAGGTGGAGCCAAACTTCTCATTAACCTGTACTCTGTATTTGAAACCGAACTCCAGTACACACTAATCAAAGTAATTGTGCGACCGCCAAAAAACACATTAAATGGATTTCTAAAGTAATATAATATCAGCCTCTTGTTATCCCTTGTACAGAAAAAAAAAAAAAACAAAGGGCAGCACTACAAGCCAAGCGAGTGTGGGCGATGACAGGAGAAATGATGAAAAGTGGAAAGAACAAAGAGATGACGTCATACAATAGTGGCTGCTCCTTCATTGTCCAACCAGCATGCTGGAGGTGTACCAGGAGCTGCTTTAGCTTCAAGTCCCAGGCATGACCATTTCACGTGTGTGTGTGTGTGTGTGTGTGTGTGTGTGTGTGTGTGTGTGTGTGTGTGTTAACAAGTTAAGCATTTTTCATTCTGTTCAAACGCTTGAGTGAGCCGTTAGCCTGGAGTTGAGCTTTACTGTTATTCCCAAAAGCATGCATTCTACGTAGACGCAATTTCACAGAAGAAATAAAAAAACACAGAGCCACATATCCGCCTCTCATCTTTATTCACCGTACCATTTTTCATTAATTTATTGCTACGGAGATATAAGCAGAGGTGCCAGTGTTTGTGTTAACAAGGTAAACCGACCATTTTATCCCCTTTTCTCAGAGGGCAGTTAAAGGGGTGCCCCGTCCAGCTTTATATGTCACATGATTTGCCCATAAAAACTGCCTCCAAAAAGCATAATTGAAAGACACTTCATATTGTAGAGCCGAGATTTTTATCTTTCTTTTTTTTTTTTTGTATTTCGTTGTTGGACAGCCCATAACTAGAGGAGCACCCAACAGCTGCACCTTGGAGCCCGTTATCTATAGAACATTCTACATGGACAACCCATTAAATAATACAAGATCAGCCCTACATATCTAGGTTCATCACCTGCTTTAAAGTAGAAATGTGGCCAGGCTTTGGACATTAAAGTATTTAGAAGATTCTTAAGACACAGCAAAATTAGCGTTAAATCAAGTCCCCACTGACATCTACAGCAGCAGGCACTGTGAAGCAAATCATCCTCAAGGTTCACAGCACCAATGTCGGTTTTCTCAGCAACTCTGCTAATCCCTCCCCCACCCAGTGACTTGGCAGTATTACAGCCTTCTAATCCCTGATGCTCCAATAGAGAAGCGGGAGCTTTTAAGTGAACAACTTGAAGGATTTTTGCGGTGAACGCCGTAGCAAAAAGCATTACAGGGCAATGGGTTATCATAAGCCAGTGAGTGCTGGTTTTGAAGCTCATTAGCTGTAGGTTAACTCCTTGCTGATGCCTCCTGGTGACCATTTAACTAGATCTGAACACCAAGAGGTGGCGCTCCAGCTCATGTGACCACTGTTATTGTACGTCACCTGATCAGGAGCCCGTCCCACTGGACCCAGATCATTAAACGATGGCCTCTCTCCACAAGAGAAGAGCCCCAAGAACACATACACTATGTGGCAGCACCCGCTATGCTGCCATATATATGCATTGCGCCAATGAGAATCGGTCAAGGATCTATAAATACTTCTATGTTCATATCCTGGTCACAGGTCCACATTAAAGAGGAGATCTGATCATAAAGTTATGAAGTACCTATTGAACTTCCTTATCAAATGACCCTTTAAATGGGTTTTGGAAAAACCTCAGATACTATAGACAGATCTGTAACACAGTCCTACATACAGTGTATTTAGATAAGCAGTCACAATACAAAGTTTTGCCCTTTGCATGGTATATAACCACTAGGAAAGAAAAAAAACATTTTTTTTTATATATATACAAATTCATTTATACGTTCCATTGGCACCATAACATGAGATCTTAATATTTACTTTGTATCTAACCCAAATCAACTGCCACCTACAGCAGCACCAGGGTGGGTTAACCCAGTACCAGGGCAGGTGCAGAAATATACTGTCCAACGTTCTATGATTGGCAACACAATTTTGACACCATCCCATCCCTGAGAAATATTTAGGATTTTACCCCTCCCATTCTGGCAGTGTTGCCAGTGGTATTAAACAGGACCAGGCATTACCCTCCTATACAGTCACTCCGAAATGCATTTGTACCATTATCAAAAACCCTACTGAAAATATTTAACCAAAGTGGACAACTGTCCCTTGTTGGCAACGTTTATGAACTGTAGCGTCAAGTGTTAAAAGATGTACACATGTTAGGTCTATTATGAGGGGTGTCCTGGCGGCAGTGGAAAATTAGAATTCTGACGTACCTATATGCTCCATATCTTTGAGTACAGTGCAGGAGTGGATTCTTAGACCATGGCTTATATACAACTATCCTCAGATGGACACTGACAAGAGCTCTGCCCCTGTGTATCTATACAACACCTGCCCTCTCTGTTTTGGAAAGCAATAAGGAGAGTGCAAGAAAAAGAAGGATGGGGAACCTGTACTTCAAAATATAGAATTTACAGGTACTTCAACATTTCTGTCATCTTAAAAGTACAGTACAGACTATGGGATGTCTTCAAGCAATAATTTGAGGGGTGGGCATCAAACAAACAGCAATAAACACACAGGAAAAACAATAAGGCCGCGTACACACGGGCGGACTGTTCGCTCAACTTTGTCCGCTGAACAGTGTTTGGGCGGACAGTCCGCTCGTGTGTGGGCTTTCAGCGGACAGTTTCAGCGGACAGTCTGCTGAACAAAGTTTTTCGGAAATTCCGAAAAACTGTCCGCTGAAACTTTGTTTCAGCGAACCGTCCCCTCGTGTGTAGGCTTGTTCGTCAAACTAAGTTCCGCGCATGCTCAGAAAGGATTTACACGCCGAAGTTTGCATTGCAGTGTATAGGACGTCGTATTTTTCGTCCCGTCATACGTGCCATTCACGTCATCGCGCACGGTTTCAGCGGACTGTTCGTTCGTCGTGTGTGGGCAAGTCCGTCCATGCTAATTTTGAGCGGACTGTCCGCTGAAACTGTTTGACGGACAAAGTTGAGCGAACAGTCCCCGCGTGTGTACGCGGCCTAAGAATCAACAGAACTGAAAAGAATTGACAGTAGAAGCAGATTAGTAGAGGTTCAAACAGCCACCTGTCAAAAAAACTTTTTTGAAAACGTGGATGGAGAAAGAGATGGTGTCCCTGCAAACTGAGAAAAAACAAAAAAAAAACAGATGCTTGATGCCGAAAAAAAGGCCAAAAACCCCATCATCTTTGGGAGAACCGGCAAAGGTATGGAAGGAGTGCGTTGTTTCCTGAGCGCAGCACTACAAAAAAATAAAAAAAAAGGTGCAAGAGAAGAGAGGAATCCTATAGAGCAGCCTTTCTCAACCTTTTCAACACAGAGGAACCCTTGAAATAGTTCTCTGGTGTCGGAGAACCCCTGCTAAAAATTAGAAATCTACAACTCATGATACATTAGTGTGATGGTCAGTGGGAAGAATGGTCCTTACACTTTTGGTCATTGGGAAGAATTACCTCCTTACAGGTAGCTAAAAAGATCAATGGTGTCAGTGGAAACTTATCTGAGAGGCAGAAATTGCCCAATGCTGAAGGAACCCCTAGCTACCTCTGGAGGAACCCTGATTGAGAATCAATGCTATAGAGAGTTCACCTCATGAAAATACTGATATGCCTTCAAGGCAGGACATGGAGAAGAAGAATGATGTCCCCACAGAAAGAGCACCAGGGCTTCCAAGATACATTATCCCCATGCAGCGTTAGGGAAAAAAAATAAAAAGGGGCAGCAAAGGCAGAACTATAGCTGCCAAGGGTAAGGGAGTGAAGAAGGCTCAGCTCTGATTGGGTACCACCACCTGAAGAAGGCCCCAGAGAGACACATAAGGTTGCAGCAGGGGACGAAGAGGAGCCATGTCTTGTAAAGAAGAGTGGACAAGAGCCAAGGTTTTAGGAAGAAAATATACAAGTTCGAACCAAAACCTCCAGGGTGTCAATGGCAAGAAGTTTGGCGATTCCAAAACAGAAGTTGCAGGATGAGGAACGGAAGCAAGTTCTAAGAGAGGGCTTCCGAGCATTATACTAGGCAAGAATTACCACACATAATAAGTTGCAGAGTATATGGGGGGGGGGGGGGGGGGGGATTACCTGCTCAGCAATCTGCTACACATGTTGTGCGTCTGTGAGGGAGTCCAAATCAGCGGGAGGGATTGGTGTCGGGATAAGACCTTGCTTCAGAACAGAGGAAAAGCTATAAACCTGAAAGGGGTTTCTTCAGGTCCTGCAACAGGAATCTTGCTAATTTTCCCACGTGCTCACACTCCAAGTGCCATCGCTCAGTCAGGATATTCAGTTGTGGAGTACTCACAAGAAAGATGCGGATTGAGGGGGGTTCAGCATGTCTGGCGTGAATGAATGGCAATAACCCTGGTGCTAACCAAGTTCCTGCGGCTCGGTCTCAGAGGTGTCTCAGGCGACAGCAAACGATCAGCTTGGGTTTGTAGAAGAGAGCAGCTGGAAGTGCACAGTTAGGAGGCTTATAAGCACTACATTCACTAGCCAGAGAGGAACCCAGTAGTGGGATGGAAGAAAATGGGTGAATGCTAGAACATTGCCTAAAAGAGTCAAGCAAGACAATGAACGCTAGGGGCAATACACTTAGCTTACCCCATAACCTGTGCCTTCAAACGTACATGTGTGCTCGGCCCTGCGGTGCGCCTTGTAGGATAAAAGCAAATAATTTAGTGTGTACTACAAATCCCAGTAATGAGCCAAGAAGACATATAGAGCCAGGAACTGGTATGTAAAAAGGTACAGGGAAACCCTGTCTTTCCATGTCGCTGGTGCTATGCAGAGTTCACCCCCTCCCCTTGCAGTGGGCAAACCCCTGAGGGGGCCTTTATGCCATAAAAATGGATCACGGTTCCGGACCTGCATAGCATCCTGCTAACTCACCTGTGCCAAGGTGAGCACCAAAATTCAGAACCCAGTGCCTGAAGCAAGCATTTTAGGCGGGCCCAGCTGCTGCACGGTGCAAGGACGATTTCATTGGTCAGTCTTGTAAATGTCCCTTAAGTCGCTGGGTGAGCAGGACCTTTTTTTTTTTTTACTGAATCAGAGGACAGTCCGGTGTTCTATGGGTAGCAAATGAGTACAGGGGATAACTGATCTGGAAACCGCTAGTGAGCCATGAGGTAATAGGCAGTCATTTCTTGTCAGAAAGGTCAAAAGGAGGAGAGAGAACAGGTGAGAAAATCTGCCACATGAGACGGGCTCCATCACCTATATCAGGGATATGCAATTAACGCAAGTCCCATAAGGCATAGCAAGATTCTGACAGCCACAAGCACGACACCCAGAGGCATGATGGGACTTGTAGTTCTGCAACAGCTGGAGGTCTGCTAATTGCATATCCCTGACCTATATAGACACCAGGAAAAAAAAAATGGAGCCTCACAAAGTGGGCAGGGATACTGTTAAAATACAGATGTTAACATCGGTGTGAACAAGGCCCACAAGGCTGCAACCCGTTAACATCTCCTGCATGTAAACATGTCTTTTATGGAGAACTATTAAACCTTGAAGATTTTAAAGACCAAGTAAGGAGTTGTGGATTGCTTTTTCCTAATACTATGCTTGCAGCTTTGTGACTGCTTATCCTGCACCCGACTGCTCAAGGATATCTCTCCAATTTTATTTGGGTTGTAGCAGTAGAACTTTGCTGTATGACCCAGCAAAGCTTTTGCCAGTGCCCAATTACCTGAAGGTAACATAACCCGTGGTCGATGAACAAACTCCTGTGTCCTGTCCATTTAAGATAGCTGATTTATTTGCATTTTACAACTGATTTTAATGCAAAAATCCAGGAAGACCAAAGATTTTCAAATGCTTGCCTGGAGTTCCGGCTTACGCCCTTTCCCAGTTTCTCCTGGGCTAAGGAAACGGCACTTGTAAATCTGCACCATCACTCTTTTGTAATCATTATAGAGTCGGTTTGGACATTTGTATAAGAGTCAAAAAAATAAAATAAAAATTGGGTTAGTTTAGAGCAACAGATTTCATCCGTCACTCTTGTAGTGGAGACTAAATTGTCCAAGGAGTGTTTACTAAGCAGACTTTTTTTGGGCTGAATCCGGTGACAATCCGGTTATCTATTGGGCAGCATAGGACAGCCCAGAATTAGTGGTAAAAGCCACTGACTAGCCTTGTCCTATACCTGCTTTTTTTGGCACATCTTCCACAGCTTTAAAATAAACTGACCCAGGACACACTTGTAAGGCGAATGCAACATGAATGCAAGTCCAAATGTCCCCATAAGCCTATAACCAGTTCAAAAAAATTAAGCTTGGGGCTCTTTTTGGTTTCTGTAAGTAACAGAGACCCAATCCTTTCAGACACATTAATGCTCAAGTCAACCAAATAATTTTTTTTTGTTCTGGACAGAGTAATGCCGCGTACACGCGAGCGGACTGTATGGCGTACTTAGTCCGTCATACAATCCGACGGACAGTCCGTCATACTTTCGACTGAACGGACTTGACCACACACGGATGCACAAACAGTCCGTCGAAAGCTTGCGCGATGACGTGTACAGCACGTACGACGGGACTAGAAATAGGAAGTCGAATACACAGCAAAGCACCCTTCCGCCGTGTAAATCCTTTCTGGGCATGCGCCATTCTTAGTCCGTCGAACTAGCCTACTGACGAGCGGATTGTCCGCTGAAACCAAAGTACGACGGACAGAATTTCGAAAAATCCGAAATACTTAGTACGCCAGACTGCACGCTGAAAAAGTCAGCTGAAGCCCACACACGAGCGGACTGTCCGCTGAAATGTGTTTTGACGGACTAAGTACGCCATACAGTCCGCCCGTGTGTACGCGGCATAAGGCAGGGTTGCAACCTCTATCAGGTTTTACTTTCATGCAGAGTTCCCAGTGGGGAGATATTCCTTCGCTTCCTGTTGGGACAGGAAAGCTTTCCAGCAAGGAGACAGACTTTTCTGCAAAATGAACAAGAACCTCCATCAGTTACTGCGGTCTGTGCCATCCTGTCCCAAGTGAAGCGAAGGTTCCACCAACCAGGTCATAGACAGCAATACACATTAGACAGAAGTTTTTTATTCTTCCCACTCTATCCAAAACTTAAAAAAAAAGTGTTGGTTGGAGTTGGTCTTTAATGCATGATGAACTATTAAAAATTGAGGTTTACTTGAGAAGAGTCCATTTTGTCATCGGAATCACCCATTGGCTTCTTACTCCAGCAGTGCGGTCTGCCACAATGTTTTATAATCACACAAAAGACACCAGGAAGAGCGAATACAAGATAATTCATCCCATAAAATCTCCACCAATAACCAATATATCAGGGTTGGATGTAACACGTAGTTCAGAGTTTTATTGCTCTCCCGTAACCTACTTGACTTTTTTTATGTAAATATTAATTTTGTTTTCTGTGCCTTCTGCTGCAAAATCCACTCAAAAGGGAATATCTTTGAGACTAAAGTAAATAAAATGTAAAAGGATAACTGTGGTTATGTACAGTAATCCTTCAACTCCCCTCCCCCTCTACCCAACACAACTGCAAAGTCTTACAGCTTTCTGTCCACATTCATGGCAGATACTCACTGTGCATCCCCATGGGAAGCTATATAGCCACCCCTCCAAGCTCTCTCAGCTGGTCCCATACTACTCTGTGCATGTGCTGAAAAATCCCATTCATTTCTATGGAAAGGCCATCAATGCATCCCAATGACAGACATCCTCTCCTTAGAAATTAAAAGTATCTGCAGAGAATCAGGACCAGCAATAAGAGTCTACAAAGGCAGATGTGCAGTTTTCTGTGTGTGCCGCAAAGCGTAGATTTGGCTGAAGCGTGGACAAGAAAGTAGAAGGCTATGGGGTTGTGCTAGGGAGGGGCTTCAAGTACAGTTATCCAACAAAGTTCTTGACAACTCCTGCACAGGATGCAATATTACAACTGTCATACCGTAGATCAGGATGCTATAGGGGGAACAGTCAGTGTCAGGCCATACATAAAGAGTTTGTGATGGTACAAAGTATCTAGGTAAAGTCTAATCTTTTCTTTATATAAAAAGACAGGTCCTCTACATCATGAGGAAGGCAGATGGGGGTGGAAGACAAGTGGGACTTTGGCCCTCAGGAAGAGGTCTATAGAGTTCTGGAAGACCCCAAAAACCACCCACAGCTGAACATACAAAACACAGAATTTGCAATCATCCAAAAAGTCTGACGTTTTCAACTGCTAGAAGTCCAAGAAAAAGACAGACGAAGGAGTGGTATTTCCTCCTGCGCAAATGTACAAAGTAGTATTTTTCAGACAAACAGGTGAATTGAGATTGGTCAACATACTGACAGCCAGTTTCTGATTTGTGGATAAAAAGGAAAAAAAAAAAAAAAAGGAATAGGTGTACTTATAAAAGGATTCAGCAGGCAACATTTTTCAGGAGCAGCAGATGTCGATCTGGGACCAGAATGCAATGGATGTCAGGCAACGTCTACTGTGGAATCATGGAGGCAGAACACTGAAGGAGAAAGCGTTTTTTTCTTGTATGGTCACCAGGTTGGACCAAGAATTCCCACTTCAACCTATAGCTCAAAAAGAGCTAAAAGCCTGCAGAGGATCTGGAAAGTATTGCATCTGTGTCTGACATCTCAGGGGCTGTAAAACAGTTACCTAGAGATCACTGTGTAAGCTCCGATTGTCTTCCCTAGAGGTTGTCCCCAGGTTGGTATTGGGGCTCGGTGGCAGTGAAATAGTCTTCTAAGAACGCCTGTAGGTATTCAAACGTTGGTCGCTCTTCTGGGTCTTTTCGCCAACACTGCAACATCAGGTCATGGAGGGATTCAGGGCAGTCAGGAGGGCAGGGCATTCGATACCCACGCTCCACTTGGTCCAGGACCTCTCGATTCACCATCCCTGTGGGGCGGAGCAAATTAGATGTAAGGAAAAGCAGATGGGCAAAGGCATCCTTCAGTGGCTACACATTAAACATCATAAAAACATAGGTTAAGACACTGTCACTTTGGCCTTTCTGGCCATTACAGATACCCTTTTTTTATTATCTTCTCAGATTTTTAGAAATATATATACATATACATATACATACACATACACATACACATACACATACACATACACATACACATACACATACACATACACACACACATAAGAATGAAGCGCCACACATAGCATCATCAGGTGTATGCAGATAGGAGCATATGTGGAAGCAGCACAAAATACGCACAGCATTTACAGTAGACAAGTATTGTGGAAACGCACCTGGACAGTAAGAAGAGGCCTATTAGCTATTCCACAAGTAATTACAACATAACAGTAACAATTACGGAGCAAGGGAACATCACCTCTATCTGGTTAGACCAAATTGCCTCAAATTTGCGTGAGGCATTATGTAGGTGATAATGTATGGTTTTCAAACGTTAAATTTTTTCCATTTCTGATATCTATTCATTCACAGTGCGAGTGTTGCAGACACCAATCAGGAAGCAATTAAAGGGATATTAAATAAATGTATTCATGATTTATATTTTTTATATACATAATTTTTCCCTTTTTTGTGTCTAAAATTGCCTTTAAAATCCCATTTGAGGTTTTCTATTTTTAAATATACTTAAAATGTATACTCTGTATAAATATAATATATGCTAATAAAATAGGGCGTGATGGACCACAAGGTCTTTTTCTGCCATCACTCTTCTTGGCTTCTACATATTTTCTATATCCAATCTCAGGTTATACTGACCAGGATATGGCACTCTTCCTTTAGTGGTCAGTTCTGTTAGAAGAATTCCAAATGACCAGACATCTGATTTAATAGTGAATCGTCCATACAGGGCAGCTTCTGGAGCAGTCCATTTAATAGGAAACTTGGCACCTAATAGAGAGAAATGTGTACATATATTTTTACAATGAGATGTTGTAGTTATTGCTAGTTACCTGTCATGTATTCAGCTATCGAAAGGGGATGCATTCTCAACACAGTGACTTACAGGCAAATTATTATTATATAGGATTTATATAGCGCCAACAGTTTACGCAGCGATTTATAATATAAAAGGGAGACAATACAGTTATAATACAATAAAATACAATACAAGAGGATTAAGAGGGCCCTACTCAGAAGAGCTTACAATCTAATCGGGTAAAATTATCTATGCAGGGCAAAGCAATAGGTTGCCTCTCTCTCCCACGTAACACATACTCCCCTTTTCTCTACTACCGTGCCGTTCAGCTGCCAGGATAAATGAAGGCCAAGGGTAAGGTGCAAGTCCGTCTAGTCAAAGCTTACACAGGGTTGAGGACTCTCTCGCTGCCCTCATGTTAGAGCTGTCTCAATCACCATGCACCAGTGCTTTTACACAAGAGGAAGAAAATAGTCATATCAACCTCTACAACTGGATGTCAAGGGGACGGGGTGGGGGTCTTTGATCCTGGCAAAGAGCGGTGAGGGAGGGGAATGAAAAATTATTATAGGAGTAATCCCCCCACCATTAAAGCAAATCTGTGAGCAGGTCTGACAGCTGCCATATCAGTTCACTTTATTTGTAGGCTCCATTTCTCAGACAATGGTTGTGCCTTACTTTTCCTCAGATGGCAGTCAAGAGGCTAAAGCTGGCCATAGACAGTTGGTTGTGTACAAGCAATCTGTTGGATTTTTCTGGTGGCTACTGTAGTCAGTGTGTTCACAATGAACACAATGGGGGTTATTTTCAAAAAACAAATCCACTTTTCACTGCAAGTGCACTTGGAAGTGGAGTCGCTCTAAATCTAAGGGGTAGATCTGAAATGAGGGGAAGCTCTGCTGATTTTATCATCCAATGCAAGATAAAATGCTGTTTATTTTCCTTGCATGTCTCCCTCAGATCTACAGCGACTTTACTTCCAAGTGCACTTTCAGTGCAAAGTGGATTTTCCTTTAGTAAATAACCCCCAATGTCTCTGCGAGAGGGAATCCCCCATCAACAATGACTGGGTTGATGGCGGACTTGAGTGTCTATAGCCAGCTTTATTGACTAATGAAATACAGACAACCACTATAGGAAGAAATACAAATCTGTACATGTAAACCAATCAGTGCACTAATGTACAGCAAGCATTTAAAAACAGGGAAGTGAATTTCACATTTCTTCATGCGGACGGATATGGAGGTAGACTGGCCCGAAAGACTACTATGGGGCTTTACTGCACAGGACACAGGGGACTTGTGGTGCAAGATGTGAACAATTTCCCGTGCAAGTAAAAGATGCATCTCTGGGTAGAAGGGGGAACAATTAGGGCACCTACCGGGATAAGTGTGCTTTCTATAAAAGTGCAAATATCTGTTGAGGACAGAAATATGGGGAATTTGCCACTGGCCAGTTCATATCTATAACAGTTCCAGGGCTATCATCTTGATAAAAAAATAACAAGCTAGTGAGTCACTGGCCTGGAATAAGGCTGCTGGTAATGACTTCAAATATTCCAGACTTCACTGGTTGCATGCTTTTTTAAATGACCCAAAGCAAGGAAGCAGGATGACCCCCTGAGGACTGTACTTTAAAAACCACGTCAACCCCTCCCTACACTTTTTCTTTTGCAGTCTGGTATTGGCTGGGGTCAAAGCTTAGAAGAGGTAGGCAACCTCAGCCCTCCAGCTGTTTTGAAACTACAAGTCCCATGAGACATTGCAAGACCCTGACAATCACGGGCATCACTCCTAGAGGCAGAGGCATGATGGGATTTGTAGTTTCACCACAGCTGGAGGGCCAAGGTTGCCTACCCCCAGCTTAGAGGGAATAGTGATATCACTCCTAGGTCACATGACATGCCTCAGGCCTAGAGATTTGCTACTTTGTCTGGGCATTGCACGGCATCATGAGAGGGGGGTTACATGCTCCCCACATCTGGAAGCATTGGGTATTGTGCAGTAGCAGGGGGTGGGCCTTACACAAGTCCTGTCATGTCACCCTGACTAGACAAAGTGACAGGGTCTCCTAAATGCACAGACTCCAAAAAATAAGGCAAAATATCTGCTCAGTAAAAGCAGCCTAGAGTTTCACTTTAAGAAAAGAGTATACATGGTGTTTTTGTAAATCTAGTTTAGAATGCTGGGTAAACAGAAAAACAGCTGGTACAGCATAATGATATGGAGCAGCCCCGGTATATAATTAAGTGGCATATGTGTATAATTATGAGCAAACCGCTGTGGATGGTGATTCAGAGATCGTGGACATACCTTGTCTTGCTGTGTATTCATTATCTTCTATCAGACGAGCCAGTCCAAAGTCGGCGACCTTACATACCAGGTTCTCGCCTACGAGGATATTGGCAGCTCTGAGGTCACGATGTACGTAGTTCATCCGCTCTACATACGCCATTCCGGAGGAAATCTACCATAAAGAAAAGCCAAGTGATGACCTATACATTGAAACTATTTTTGAAAAGCTCAGACTAACTGAAAACGTCAAACTGGCTGTCTAGTTTACCCTACACCAACCCTTTAAAATAAAATTAAAGCCCAACTCCAGGCAAAAAATACAAATAAAAAAAAATTCCCATGCAGTAGGAATGTGCCTGCAATGCATGGGTCAATTGCTGCTTTTATCCAGGGGTGCACAGAAAGCTTATACTCGCCTGATCCTCTGCTCCAGCGACAACTGGTGCTCCCCCATGATCCAGTGGTGGATTGCTCCCAATGTTCCCACGTCCAGAGTAGAACTATGGGCTTGATGGTGTCAGGAACAGCCCACTGCAAAAAACCCAGGTCCCTGCCGGAGCTGCAGGGACCTGGGAGGGAAAAAAAAAAAAGGTATCTGCCTTCTCCAATCCACTGAACAAAAACAGTACACAGCCCAACTGCAAGGGAAAAAACTTATTGTTTGCTTGGAGTTGGGCTTTAACATTGAACATCTGGCAAATGCCTGGTTAAATGGCAGTTGGCATGCTGAGGAAGTCATGTCCACTGACGTAACGCGTACAGGTAGGGGGGGAGCCACGCTGTGGCGTCATCCAGCCATTTTGACTGAAGTTTGCTGTCATTGCACACAAAAGTGACGTTTTATTTTGTAAGTGCTTTTAAGCTATCGATTATTAAAGTGGTTGTAAAGTGATTTTTTTTTAAATAAAAATAACAGGTTATACAGCCTGGATTCTCCTCTTCTCAGGTCACTCTTCTGCTCTCCTGGCCCTTAGCTCCTGGTGAGTACCCCCACAGCAAGCAGTTTGCTATGGGTGCACCTGTGCCGAGTCACAGCTCCCTGTGTTTATTCAGGCACGGAGCCGTGACCCTGCCCCGCCCCCTTTCTCTCCTGATTAGCTGACTGACAGCAGCGGGAGGAGCCAATTGCGCCGCTGCTGTGTCTCAGCCAATCAGGAGAGAGAGAGAGTCCCGGGACAGCTGAGGCACTTGCAGATAATCGCTGGATAGATATGGGCTCAGGTAAGTATTGGGGGGTTGCTAATGCATTAAGATAAACAAACCTGACTTTACAACCACTTTAAACATACATTACATACAGAGAAGTAATATTTATTTTCTTTTAGCTTCTACATATAGCCCAGCTGTATACACAGTTGGGAAGAGTGTGCAGATCCCTTCTTATTCTGGTATTTAACCCCAAAAGGGGAAGTAGTGCTTTTTGACCCTTATTGAGCTATAGGTTGCACTACACATGATCGGATTTTTTACATGCCGCGTACACACGATCGGATTTTCCAACAACAAAACCGTGGATTTTTGTTTGAAGGAAGCTGGCTCAAAACGTGTCTTGCATGCACACTGTCACACAAATGTTGGCCAAAAATTACAAAACGTGGAGTACACGGTGACGTACAACACATATGACGAGCCGAGAAAAATGAAGTTCAATAGCCAGTGCAGCTCCTCCTGCTTGATTCAGAAAATGCGTGAACTTGTGTGATGGACTTGTGTACACATGATCAGACTTTCCAACAAGTTTTGTTGGTGGAAAATTTGAGACCCTGCTATCAAGCATTTGTTGGCGGAAATTCCGCAAATGTTCCATGGGGCATACACACAGTCGGACTTTCCGACAACAAGCTCACAATGAACATTTCCCCGTCTAAAAATCCGACCGTGTGTACGTACGTGGCTTAATACGGGCATATATTCACCAATTGAGAGTGTGGTGAGATCACTGTCAGTGTTTTGCTTGCAACCTATTTTATTTTGCAGTTTACAATTTTGTGATCACATTGCATTATAATTGTGCCAATTAAATCCCCATGTTTTATCTCTCGCATGATTGCAATAATTTAATTTCAATGATTCAGCCCTCCTGGAGGAGTCTTTAAATGCTACATGTCTTATTTAAAAGTGGTTCTCACTAAACTATCGACTTTGTTATGATCAAACAAATATTCACAAGGATATATGAAGAAGATGTACACAGCCTATTTACTGGCACAGACCAGGCTTGCTGTATTTCAAAGACCTTACTGCAAATCCCAGCACTTAGGCTTCACATTGCATTACATACAGAGGACTGGGGACCATATGTTCAGCTAACATTTCTTGTGACAACTATAGACCACCATACCTACTGAAATTCAGATTTTACCAAAGTCCACTTAAATAAAAAAGGTAATCAGACGTACCTGTGCAGCCATATCTACAAGCTGTGGAAGTCGGAGGTAGCTGCCCATATCACTTTTTAGATAGTCCAAAAGACTGCCTGTGTGGGGAAACAGAAGAAGACACACTAAGACATTGATGAAGAAAGGGAAAACAGATGTATGGGTCCCACCGATGCCTTTAGTTTCACACTCAGACACTTGTTGGTAGGTTAAAAAAAATTCTGGTAACAAGCAAAACCAATTTATTTTAGCCTGATAAACAGAAAGCTCTAAAGTGAAAATTCCCTATGTTGCAGGGAACATCTAGAAGTGTTAATTGTGCCTAAGCAGTACCCGGAGAAATCTACCTTTATCTTGAATTCTTCCTGAAAAATAATAGCACGCTTCCTGATTACAATCTCCTTTCAATTTACCAAAACTATATAATAGGACGATATACCTTCAATCCAATCACTCTGTATCCAATCAGTTAGTACCCTGAATTACACTGATTGATTGTAGCTTTTAAAGGAGACTGTACAATCAGATTGTATAGCGTACGGTAACCTTTACAGGCTTCCGCGGATACACTTTTCCTGTTTTCAATGCAACAGCTCTGTTCCACATTGGCTGTTATGTGATCACTCAGCTCCAGCACACTCTGCCAAAGGAAAGATCTATGCAAGAAGATGGCAAGGTACCAATCGATTGATCGGTAGAGGAAAACACCGGCTTTGTATTCAGGGAGAACAGTGCTCACTGACAATGTCTGCATGTAACTACAGAGGTGGGCAGGAGGGGAAGGGCAGGTGCAGGATGTGTGAATGAGGTCAATTCTTGAACTACTTCCTGTTAACAGTTGTCCTGTCCCAAATACCAGGAGGAATAGCAGAAAAGAATGGAGGAGAAACTGGAGGCTGGAGGTTAAAGCCTGCCCTAGAATATAGAAAAGGTTTTTCTTTTCTGAAATAAAGGTACATTAAGGCTGGGCTCACACATATGCAAATTGGATGAGTTTTTAACCACATCCAATTCTATAACATGTGAATGTGACCGGCTTTCAATTGAGCCAGTTCACAAATGTGCTGGGCTGCCACGGTGAGGTTTTTAAAAGGGTAGTGTTCATTTTTTGGTCGGTTCAGGTGCAAATTCGGGTGAAAATTAGCACCCGAACTGGTGAACAGAAAAGCACCGGACTGCAAACCGCAGTCGCATACGTGTAAACCGAGCCAACATTTTTTTTAAGGCCAAATTGGGTTTCTAAAAATATGCATAAATACAGACCCACCTAAGTTATAAACAGTATTTCAGCATTAACAGCGCTCTAATCCATTAATCAAATAGATATGTGCCAAAAACAAATATACACCAAACATTAGTGCAATTAAAAATTCATAAAAAAGTCCAAAAGGTTAGATCAAAGTTCATAAGAGTGAAGTGCTCCAGAAGCCATCAGGTTAATAGGAAATCCTCAGAGAGAATACACACCACACCATGCAGGTAAAGAAGACCTCGTGCTCAGTGTGAGAACCGGCGCCCCCCCCCCCCCTTTGCTTATGCACTTACCCCTAAGGGGTTAATCTCAGACACTGCAAATGTTTCACTGTGTGTTGCTCACAAACTGCACTCATCCGCCCGTCAGAGGAATATCCAACCCGGAGCTCTGCTCACACCAGGATTAACCCCTTAGGGGTAAGTGCATAAGCAAAAGGAGGGCTCACACTGAGCACGAGGTCTTCTTTACCTGCATGGTGTGGTGTGTATTCTCTCTGAGGATTTCCTATTAACCTGATGGCTTCTGGAGCACTTCACTATTCTTATGAACTTTGATCTAACCTTTTGGACTTTTTATGAATTTTTAATTGAACTTATGTTTAGTGTATATTTGTTTTTGGCACATATCTATTTGATTAATGGATTAGAGCGCTGTTAATGCTGGAATACTGTTTATAACTTAGGTTGGGACTGTATTTATGCAGATTTTTAGAGTTGATGTATGATTTATAACAGCAGCTACTTGTGCAGATAGAGTGCAAGTCCATTTGTGCGCTAGGATCAGCATTACAATTCTATTGTGTTACTGATAATTTCTTTTGGTAATAGATATCTCCTTAATTTATTTTTGATTATCAAAGGAAAACTACCACAATGATAGTGTAAAGAGGTTAATATAATTATATATATATATATATATATATATATATATATATATATATATATATATATATATATATATATATATATATATATATATATATATATATATATATATACATATACATATACATACACATACATACATATATATACATACATACATACATATATACATACACACACACACACAATATATATATATATTATATATACATACATACATATACACACACACACACACACGTACATTTCTTGCTATTACCATAACCCAACACCAAAGAACCCCAAAAAAAAAAATAATAATAATATTAATAATGTCTTTACTGCGACTAATACTCCTATTCCTGGCAAGCACAAAGATACCCCGTTTCCCCGAAAATAAGATCTAGCATGATTGTCAGTGTTGGCTGCAATATAAGCCCTACCCTTCAAATAAGCTCTACCCTGTTTCCACGAAAATAAGCCCTACCCTGCAAATAAGACCTCCTATTTGGGGGGTAGCGCTTATATTGCAGCCATCACCGACAATCACGCTAGGTCTTATTTTCGGGGAAACAGGGTACCCAAGAATTCTGCATGCTCTGGACCTGTAATGGGAGTCCCCGAGCATCGTACAGACAGGGGTGCTCCCTCACCATCCGGCTTAAGGTCTCAGTATCAAAAGAGAAGCAATCTACTCCATCTTGTTTAGTACTGCTGACCAAAATGGACTTTAGGTCATTTCCTGGTGGGGAGGGTAACTGTACATGCAAGCAGAAAAATGTGAGTTTCAATGCTTTTCTATGGGGAAAAAAAAATAAAAATTCTTCATAAATTCACGAATCTGCCTGATTTGAACAAAAGTAGCTCCAAATTTTTTTGGAGCTTCAGGTGTTTTGTAGTGCAGAAGTGATCACCATAGAGATGCATTGATTTTTTTTTTTTTTCTCCCTGAGCATTTGAGCTTCAAGCTTCGTACTAAAGAAAGCTCAGGTGTGAATGGGGCCTGTGTATTTGCATACTACATTGGCAAAAAAACAAACCAAATCTGGCACACGGGATAGGATTGGCATTGACTCACTAGGCACTGTATAAATTACTTGTACAGAGGAGTAAAGAGGGTGGTGATCACCAAGTACAGAAAGACAAATGGCCCTTCTGCATTTTACCGACATAAAAAAAAAAAAAAAAAAACACACACACAACATTTTGGTGGGTCTGGGTACCCACTGCAAAGATTTTCCATTAGGTAAAAAGGGAAATCTACCCAATGGGGGTCACCAACTACAGAAAAATATAAATAAATTAAAATATGCAGCAAAAGCAACATACTAATGGTTAAAGAGTTCAAACATGCAAAAATCGAGTCCTGATGAATGGGGGGGGGGGGGGGGGGGTGTACTGGAGCCTCAAAAATGCACTGGCTGTTTAAATTTTTCCCAATATGAAGTAATGAAGGCTTATTTGGATTCCATGACCATTGGTTTGGCACTCATTACATCTTTTATCTTTGGATCTCTCAGTTAGCAGCACCCTGGTTCACAAGAGCAGCCTCGCCAGAGCTAGTGAGCTATACACACCGGACTGACTTTTCACAATCATAAGACATAAAGGAAAATCTGATGCTTCGAAGACTAGTGCCGCGTACACACGAGCGGACTGTATGGCGTACTTAGTCCGTCATACAATCCGACGGACAGTCCGTCATACTTTCGACTGAACGGACTTGACCACACACGGATGCACAAACAGTCCGTCGAAAGCTTGCGCGATGACGTGTACAGCACGTACGACGGGACTAGAAATAGGAAGTCCAATACACAGCAAAGCACCCTTCCGCCTTGTAAATCCTTTCTGAGCATGCGCCATTCTTAGTCCGTCGAACTAGCCTACTGACGAGCGGATTGTCCGCTGAAACCAAAGTACGACGGACAGAATTTCGAAAAATCCGAAATACTTAGTACGCCAGACTGCACGCTGAAAAAGTCCGCTGAAGCCCACACACGAGCGGACTGTCCGCTGAAATGTGTTTCGACGGACTAAGTACGCCATACAGTCCGCCCGTGTGTACGCGGCATAAGAAAGAAGGTTTTGGCTAGACTTGGGTTTTTATTTTCAGTTTTAACTGGAACATTGCTTTAATTGTATAAACAGTCTATGTGGAACTACAGACAGAAATGGAGGTGAAAGTGATCTGTAAAGACATGAATAAATAATATAAATCCACTAGTGTGGCTGAGGGCTCTACAATAAGTTATAAACCATACGTATGTGCCTTTCAGGCTTACCTCTGTTCATGTACTCTGTCACAATATAGATGGGCTCTTCGGACACCACTGCATACAACTGGACAAGTTTCTCATGACGGAGTTTCTTCATGACCTGTGCCTCCTGCAGAAAGGCCTCTGGGGACATAGTGCCTGGTTTTAGGGTTTTAATGGCCACCCGTGTAGTGCCATTCCATGTACCTAGAAATAATTGAGAGAAAAGATTACAAAAACCCCTATAACCTTCCTCTTCTTGGTAGGTCAATCCATACTTCTGCGATATGAATGTATGACCAGGTCTTCCTGACATTTATAATTCATGGTTTATTACAGGCCGTTTTGTCTTTCCATCCTTGTTCATGGGCACCAATAGCCCAGATCCAGAGATGTTTCTTAGCCCTTTAACATTACCAAAGATGTTCTACATGTATGGCGCTGTAGCATGCATGGTTGTATACACGAATAGTCACTTCAGTGAAGTTATGGAAGATGTGGTATACATAGAGAATACTTACCCATCCAGACCTCCCCAAAGCAGCCTTGTCCCAGCTTGAGCTCAAGGCGTAATGAGTCTCTAGGAATTTCCCAGGCATCCTTTGCCAAACCTTGAGTCTGTGGCTTGGACGTGGGACACACAGTGGTCAGCCGGTGACACAAACCATCTGCATGCTCTGGGGAGAAAACAGAGAAAACCTGTTAAGGAGGGGTATGAAAGTGTTTTTTTGCTAAATGAAAAAGCCATTTAATATATGTAGGTAAAATCTCTTCCAATCGGTAGTTTCTGGCCTCATGCACAAATACCTCTTGGACTTATTTGCAAAGAGTGAAGACCTGCCATCTTGTTCAGAAATTATAGAAGTTTTAAAGAGTATGTGATGCCACAACTTTTTTTCTCTTTGTTTTGTATACAGCAAGGATGAGTTAGAACCTCTGTCAGAGCTTAACTGCTTTCCGAGTCTCCATCAGAGAATTTTACCCTAGTTTATGGTCTCGCTAACATTTTACCAGACAGGATGTCAGGAGAAATGTTCAACAGCAACACACACAGAAATGAAAATGCTTTTCTTCACGAAAAGTAGGAGAAGGCTAGAACTCCTATTGGACTTGTATTTCCATCTTTGTCCTTTTTGCAGATTTTTCCTTTCTTCCCATCTGGTGAAAGAAGAACTGGAAGCGAGAGTAAACCTTTATAGTGGTGGTCTCCAAACTGTGGCCCAATGGCAGGATGAAGCCCTTTGCTAGCCTAGATCGGACCTTGGGAAACTATTCCTCCCAATGACACCAACAGTGGGGCATAACTCCTGCCATGGACACTAATGATGGGGCACGATTCCTCCCCCTACTGACCACCAACTTCGAGGCTATGTATTTTCTCACGGATGTTGGGCCATGGACATTTTCCACCTCCCACTGGCCACAATCCAGCCCCCCCCCAGAGTCTTAAGGACAGTAAACTGGCCCTTTGTGTGAAAAGTTTGGAGTCCCCTGCTCTATAGCAGAAGAACATAAACCCTGCAGAAGTTTGAACCTTTCCCACTCTAACCAAAACCAGAAACGTTTTTAGCCGGACATACATTTTGCCTTAGTACCATGAAAATGCAACATTTTGCGTTAAGGTAGAACTAAAAGGCAACAGTCGTCTTTCTCCCCCCCCCCCCCCCATTTTAGATAGAGTAAGGGAGGTAACCCTTGTCAGTTTTTCTTGGCCATCTGGGGCGATTTCCCTTCACTTGTCCCATAGCCAAACAAGGTAGCAAGAGGAAATCCCTCCAAAGTAAGGGATTTCAGGGTGACATCAGGGTAACAAGGACTAGTGTCCCCACTGGAAGATTTCTCCTCGATTACTGTGCTGTGTCAACCCAAATTTGGGGATTTTCCTTTACTTTAATTTTCAATGTTGATGACAGTAAACAGGACAAATAAAGAGGGTGAATCTCCCAAACAGGGGCACAGACAGTAACAAAAACTAACTTACTCCCCCCCTCTACATTATCCATAAAGAGACAGTTTGCTTTTAGTTACACTTTAAATTCTGCTTCAAAAATACCAGTCCACTTCCTGAAACTACTGCCCAGGCACTCCTTTTTCTGCAGCCTCATATGTAAATATGCAGTGCCATCATCCAAGGCACTGCTGGTTTCAGAAGATTTAGAGTGAGATTTGGTAATATCACTTTTGTTCTGATGAATGTTCTTCTTGCTCTCCTGGACAGCAAGTTGCACCTGAGGACCTACAGTACAAGTTTATCCCAGCATCTGCTTAATATGAACGTGTGCTTCCTCTAACACGCCTGCTGCTGCTTGCTCATTACTCCCACTAGTCCTCATGAGGAGGCAAAGCCCTCGATCAGAATGGCCCCCTCCACAGAGACACATATTGGAATAAGGCATGGTAACCTAGCAGACATTGAATCCCGTTAGCCTATTCCAGGCAAAGCTAGAGGAAAATAAAAATAGGAATGCTCCGATAGCCTACACATTTATTGAGAGTAAGCAATCCTACGCTAGCTTTTCAATTTTGGGTTTAGATACATTTAAAAATCTTGCGCTCATTTTTGCCTTAACAACACCAATATTTAACCTACTGATGGCATTATATGGGCTAATTGAAAACCCAATGGCAGGGACTTCTCTTTTATATCACCATTGCTGTGACTTTGACATTGAATTTGTGCTTGGGAGCCGATTATAATTAAGCTTGCTAGCAAATATGACATGAATAAGGCATCTTAAGACATAAAAAAGGTAAAATAATGGTTTTGCATCAATCCTTTTTGTCTTTTTGCATCAATATTTAACATCTTTTTAAAGCGTTTTTTTTTTCTGTTTCAATATTTTTCACATGTTTCACAAAAAAGGTAACCAAAAGTGTTCACAAAGAACACGTACAGTATAAAATACATGCTAAAAGGATGGATATCCGAACATTTTTAGACAAGTATGACACCTGCAATAGGCGCGCTTCCCAATAGAGATCTTTGCTGGCCATATAGTTTGCATTATCTATGTCTTCATGAGCCCCCGTACTCGATTATTCCAAATGCAACATTGCCAAAATGCATCTCAATCACCATATACCGTCAGCGAGAGTACCTCTACCTTTTACTAACTCAAAGTAAATGTCAACTTATGATTCTTAGTAGATTGAATCACTGTATACTTTAAAGAAGGGGGTCTATATCTCCATAGAGAGTGTACCCCATCCCTCGTCACGCTGAAATCAGACGCCATACTACAAGGGAATAATCCCCATTCAGGGTTGTTAGAGACTAGGCCAGAAGACCCAGGAAAGAAGGAAAGGGAGAAAAAAGGGAAAAAAAAAAAAAAAAAAACAGAAAGGAAGGAAAGGAAAGGAAAGGAAAGGAAAGGAAAGGAAAGAAAGAAAGAAAGAAAGAAAGAAAGAAAGAAAGAAAGAAAGAAAGAAAGAAAGAAAGAAAGAAAGAAAGAAAGAAAGAAAGAAAGAAAGAAAGAAAGAAAGAAAGAAAGAAAGAAAGAAAGAAAGAAAGAAAAGAAAAGAAAAGAAAGAACCCCGCGCTCCGAATCACACAGCCCGAGGCCAGTCTAATCGGGGATAGATCTAGGACAGTGATGGCGAACCTTGGCACTCCTGATGTTTTGGAACTACATTTCCCATGATGGTCATGCACTCTGCAGTGTAGCTGAGCATCATGGGAAATATAGTTCCAAAACATCTGGAGTGCCAAGGTTCGCCATCACCGATCTAGGATCTCCAGTCAGATACCTGACCCATGGGTCCCAGACTTTCTTGAACATCTTCATTCTATTAGTTAAGATCGCTGTCAGGCCGCGTACACACGTGGGGACTGTTCGCTCAACTTTGTCCCCTGAACAGTGTTTCGGCGGACAGTCCGCTCGTGTGTGGGCTTCAGCGGACAGTTTCAGCGGACAGTCTGACGAACAAAGTTTTTCGGAAATTCCGTAAAACTGTCCGCTGAAACTTGGTTTGAGCGGACAGTCCGCCCGTGTGTAGGCTTGTTCGTCAAACTAAGTTCCGCGCATGCTCAGAAAGGATTTACACGCCGAAGGTTGCATTGCAGTGTATAGGACGTCGTATTTCTAGTCCCGTCGTACGTGCCGTTCACGTCATCGCGCAAGTTTCAGCGGACTGTTCGTTCGTCGTGTGTGGCCAAGTCCGTCCATGCTCATTTTGAGCGGACTGTCCGCTCAAACTGTTTGACGAACAAAGTTGGGCGAACAGTCCCCACGTGTGTATGCGGCCTCACTCTCATTAAGCATAATCCAGGAAAGTTTGTGCTTGAGCTGTTTAAAAATGCACTACGGCCGATATAAATATAAATGTTATGAGGAGTCTCTGGGATTTCGACACTGTCTCTACCTTGCAGCCTAGCAAGTGCCCGTCTCGGAGAAGTGTTTTTTTTTTTTTTTTAAATCTGATGTTTTAGATCAGTTTTTATATGGACTAATCGAGATAGAGATATTATATAGCTCTATCTATTCACCAGCTAATAACCAATCACAATTTTTTGTGGAATCTGGTATGCAATGATCAAGGGTCCACCAGCCCTTCCGTGATTTGTTTCACTCGTTTTATTGTGAACACGGCATCACAAAGGTCAGAATAGACAACAGTTTGGAGCCTTGCAGGGTGCTTCCTCACAATGATGTGATTAGGTCTTTGTGCCGCCATGAGGAAGGGACCCCTGCAAGGATTGACCTACAGTATGTGATGTTACTAATGTCACCAATATGGCAGGAGAGCTGGCGACATCCTTATTCTTGATTTAAATCTCACATGGCACCATTCAATCACAAAAAATACAAGCACCCACATACAATACTGATCTCACACTGTAGGGAGCGTGGCTCGAACACGAACTGTATGGCTTGTAATGACGACACATACAGAGTGAGAAAGTCAGCTCCCGAAGCCCCTAAAACACGTCCCAACTTTAACACCCTTTCTGCCTTCTGAAGTGCTTCCTTTGTCCTCATTCCGGTGCTGGGACACTTGTATATGCAGGGCCAGCGTGAAAAACAGCTGCTTCCTGAGCACTTCAAAGGAAACACGAGACCGTGAAATGGTCTTCCAAATCCTTTTAGCCTCTCCAACAGCATCACTGTAGAAAAGACAACACATGGTCATCTAATCACTCCGTCTGCTGTCCAGTCTTGCCACACATGGCATGTGTCTTTACTAGCACAGCAAGTGAATGGAGTATTTTTGGGGCAAAGTTTATGGGTAATTTGTCAGTTACTCAGAGATTCAACACAAACAAATACATTTGCTAATAAAATAACTGGCTCCAGGTGGTTAAACTGTGTAGCTAAACCCTTAGGCTGCATTCACACCATATTAGTGAGTAAACATAACACAAAACACACACAAAAATAAAAAAAATAAAATAACACACAACATGTCACGCTTGCGGTGCCATTCTTTGTTAATTAAACTCACAGTTAAAAACTGAGCAAAGCTTGAAGCTAGCTCTTAAAATGTGCATGAGCCAATTGGCCATGGGGTGACCTAAACGTAGCGAAACGATGCGCAAAAAAACAAAACAAAAAAAACCCCACATGTAAAAAGATTCACCTATCAGAGACCGCTTAACATGCGCTGAAGTTTAATCCTTTATGCTTCTAAAGCTCATTAAACAGCTATTAATGTTAATATCTATATGGAATGTGTAGGCCTAAAGTGGACAAAAAAAGCCTAACAAAATCTATTCTTAAAAATTTTCCCTTGCCCCTCCTCAAAAAAATAAATAAAAATGGATGTTGGTACTTCTGCAGGGGAGAGGAGGGAGCACCGATAATGGCTGGGCGACGCCCCATCTCCCGAAATTGCGAGCCGTTTACTGCTCCTTGAGCAGGACCAGCAGGATCACATGACCAGAGTGAAGCGGATTAAAAATAGGTAAACTGCAGATTTTTTTTTTTTTTTTTTTTTTTTAAACAGGTTAGATAGATAGGAGGAAAGGGAGGGAACATTTTTAAGAATAGTTAGACCTAAGCACTACAGTTCAAATCCCAACCAAGCGCCTATGGGTATATGCATGGAGTCTGCACGTTCTCCCTGCACTTGTGTGCAATTCCTCTGGGGACATTGCTTTTCTCCAACACTCTCAAAGATAGGTTGGTAGGCCAATTGGCTGCCTTTCTAAATTGGCCCTAGTATGTGTATGTATGACTGCAAAGTAGGGATCTTAAATGGCAAGCACCTTGAGGGCAGGGACTAATTTAAATCTACAAAAATAAATTTATTATATACATACATACATACACACACACACCTCTGCAAAAAATTGTCAGCACTATATAAATAACCAACATCAGTACTGCACAGTAAGGGGACATTTCATTACTAAACTAGTGCAATGGCACTACACCACAACTGGCACCTTGCAACTGCAGGTGCATAAACAGTTTGGAACACAAATATTATATACATTGTACACAGACTTGAGTCCCTATGACCTACAAATTTAACATTACCAAAGTCCTTAAGAAGCGAAAGCCCAAATCCCCTGAAATGTGTTGGCTTTGGTTTATACCCTTCAGCAGGGGTCTCCAAACTTTCATACAAAGCGCCAGTTTACAGTTCAGACTTTAAGGGAAGCTGTGGCCAGTGAGTAGAAAATGCCCTGGCATCAGTGGGTGTAAATAACACCTCAGGCTTGATGGCAAGAGGGTTTAAAAAAAAAAAAAGTTAGATAGCATCTGTGATCAGTGGGAGGACTAGTGCCCCACCATTGATATAAATTGAAGGAATAGTGTCCGATTGTGTCAGCGGGAAGAATAGTGCCTGATAACTGGTGGAATGCCCTGTACACACAATCGCACATTCCGACAACAAAATCCATGTTTTTTCCCCGATGGATGTTGGCTCAAACTTGTCTTGCATACACACAGTCACACAAATGTTGCTGGAAATTATGAACGTCAAGAATGCGGTAACGTACGACGAGCCGAGAAAATTGAAGTTCAATAGCCAGTGCGGCTCAGTGCGTCGGAATTGTGTACACACAATCGGAGTTTCCGACAATGGATTTTATTCTCTGAAAATTTGAGATCCAGATTTTTGCTAGATCCAGATCTCAAAATTTTATCTGTCGGAAATTCAGACAGAAAATGTCCAATGGAGCCTACACACGGTCGCAATTTCCGACAACAAGCTCCCAGCAAACATTTGTTGTTGGAAATTCCGACCGTGTGTACGCGGCATTAGTGTGGGAAATGGTCCCCCATAAATGGTGTCAGTGGAAGGGATAGTCCTCATCATTGGTGTCAGTTGGAAGAATAGTGCCCCATTGTTGGGGTCATAAAAAAAAAAAAAAAAAAATATAGTGCCCCAAAGTTGAAGTCAGCGAAAAAAGTAGTGCCCCAAAGTTGGACTCAATGGGAGAAAAAGTGCCCCAAGAATCAGCTGAAGCCAAGCAAAGAGCTGCATCTGGCCCCTGGGCCACAGTTTGGAGACCACTGTCATACAATCATAACGTGATTATAGTTCTCCAACCAGCTGGAGTCTCCAAGACTTTCCATTGATGTACAACATTCCTCACCACCTTCTCCAGATTTTGATACCAATGTCAGATGGAAGTTGACGGGCAGATTCTGCTAAATGCTTCCAAGCCTGAAAAGTAAAAACGAATGCAGCCACCACATTTAGGAACTGGTAAGCTGCAGGTATTACTTTATTTTTGCTATTTGCATGGGTTTCTTTCCACAACTAGTACAGGATTCTTTGATCTGCTTCCATTCAGACTATCCCTTGTATGGCTATACAAGAGGCATTTAGATGGAAAGCTCCTTCAGGGCAGGGACTTATGTGAATATTACTATGCATTCTGTAAAGCTGAGTATAATGATATGGCAGTGTAGATTAAAAAAATAAATAAATAATTTAAAATCAAGATGTTTATTGCTCTATCATTGATGGACTTAATCTTCCTAACAGTTGTTCTCTACTGCTGTCTCTGTCAAAGGCTGAGAGACTTTTGACTCCATAAGCTTCCACCTCCAAAGCCAGAAAATGGCTGACACGTTCCGCCCCCACCCCTCTGGTCTTTTATCCTGGAAAATTCAATCCCTTTTGCTCCTACATAAATTGCAAGTAATGCCATCACCCTCATGGATCTTACTGCTGTAATAGGCCACCAGCTGCTGGAGGTTGCTGAACTGAGTCCGAGATGTGATGTAGAATCCGCCACTGTCCAGCTTGCGAATCTTATAATGTTTGACGTTCAGTCCACGGTTGGGATCGTAGTCTGATACAGACAGGCAATAAGCACCTGGAAGATGACAAAGAAAATAATACATTTATAGGCTTGATACTGTATGCATCCTTAATTTAAACAATATTAAGATAAATCATCATTGAGCTTTTTTTTTTTATTAAATTAGAAATATAGGCCAAAAGGTTTTCATTTATTTTTTTCCATTTTGGATAGAAAAAGAGGGTTATAATCTGCCAGATTTTTCACCATATGTGCCCCACTGTGGAGATTTCCCTTCACTTCCTGCCCTATAGTCAAACAGGAAGTGAGAGGAAATCCCTGCAAGTTAAGAGAATCCCTCTGGGAACTCCCAGGTCATCAGAACTAGTGGCCCCATTGGAAGATTTCCCATCTATTACTTTTCTGGTGACAACCCAAAGTTTCGGATTTTCTTTTTCTTTCATTTCACTTTCAATGATTATAGTAAACAGGACAAAAGGGGCAAATTTCCTTAAAACGGTCAGACAGAGCGCAATAAAAAACGGACAAGTGCTCTAATCCATCTCCAGTTTTGCCTTTAGTGATTAATGTGACAGATTTTGAAGTGTCTGAAGCCAAGTCCAGATTTGCCAGCATTAGAAGAGACTCCGCGTTTTCCAGTTCAGCTGTATTTGATCCCCATAGATAGCCTAGCCAATATGAGAACCACCGATTTAAAGGAATGCGATTCCTCCATTTGCTTAAACAAGGTGGTTGGAGGAACCTCTCCCTTGCTTTGCTACTCTATTCTGACAGTGGGGACTCCACAGTCAGAACACATTGATCAGCACAGCAGCCAACTGGCTGCAGCCACTGATCCAATGAAAATTTTTCAACATTCTCATTCAATAGAAGTCAAACAGGAACAGGCATAGATGGACCAAAATTCAGACAGACCCTGCTGAACTGGCTGGGTTTCAATCCATCTATGGTCAGCTTTCTTGGACTTTCTACAGTTTTACTAACCTTCTAAATCCTTCTCCTGTTATGTTCTCTCTTCTATTTCTTTTAGGTAGTGAAGATATAACAATCATACAAAGGGCCCCTTGTGGGCCACTCTAAAGCGGACCACACTATACAATCTGATTGTACAATCTCCTTTTACATCTACCATCCACTCAACCAACAAATTAAATTCAAGATACTAACAGTAAATTACAAAGCCATCCACAACCTGGCCCCCAGCTACATCACCAACCTGGTCTCAAAATACCAAAATAATTGTCCTCTTCGCTACTCCCAAGACCTCCTCATGCCATGCCCACCTCCAGGACTTCATCCGAGCCTCTCCCATCCTCTGGAACTCTCTACCTCAATCTGTCTCTTACTTTGTCTACTCTTAGATGATCCCTGAAAACTCATCTCTTTAGAGAAGCCCATCTGGCCCCCACCTAACAACTGTATATTTTCTCCATCAGCACATACCCCACAGTTATCCCCTCTTGTATCGCTTGACCTCCCGATAGACTTTTTGGCTTAAAAGCGAAACGCTGTGTGGCAGAAAACGAACACTGCACATCATCCTGAACACCAGCGGCTGCTCCTGCAATTGCAGCCCCCCCCCCCATAAACAGGAGCCGCCGCTGGTGTTCAGGGTGATGTGCAGTGTTAGTTTTGTCGCACATAGCGTTTCGCTTTTAAGCCAAAAAGTTCAATTTTGGTCTCATCTGACCAGAGCACCTTCTTCCACATGTTTGCTGTGTGCCCCTCATGGCTTCTCACAAACTGCAAACGGGACTTCTTATGGCCTATTTTCAACAATGACTTTATTCTTACCCCTCCTCCATAAGGGCCAGATCTGTGGAGAGCACAACTATTAGTTGTCCTGTGGACAGATTGTCCCACCTGACAGTTGCCCAGCCTGTCAGTTTAGGTGAACGGCCATGTCTTGGTAGGTTTGCAGTTGTGCCATACCCTCCATTTTCGAATGATGGATTGAACAATGCTCCGTGAGATGTTCAAAGCTTGGGATATTTTTATCTAACCTAATCCTGCTATAAACTTCTCCACAATGTTATCCATGACCTGTCTGGCGAGTTCCTTGGCCTTCATGATGCTGTTTGTTCACTCAAGTTCTCTAACAAACTTCTGAGGGATTCACAGAACAGCTGTATTTATACAGAGATTCAAATTACACACAGGCAGACTATTTACTATTTAGGTGACTCTTCTGTAAAGGGCAGATTTGTGAAGAGCACCACTAAGTTGTCCTGTGGACAGATTCTCCCACCTGAGCTGAGGATCTCTGCAGCTCCTCCAGAGTTACCATGGGGCTCTTGGCCGCCTAGACTGTGCTGTCCTTCGCTACAGCGCAAACCGACTGGCTGGTCCCGGCCAATGATTTATGTCCGGAACCTGCCAATTGGCTCAGCAAATGACAGAAGAGAGCCCTGTGTAGCTAAATACAGGGCTCTTTACTGCAAAGCGAAACGTAAAAACCGGCGCATCGCAGTAAAAAAACACCACACAGCAGATACTACACACAGTAAATATTTTTAAGCACACAGTTAACCCCTTGATTGCCCCTGATGTTAACCCCTTCCCAGCCAGTGTCATTAGTACAGTGACCTGCATGCCGTTCCTTCAGAGCGCATGCGCTGGCGACGTCACTGGCCAACTCACAAGTAAATATCTTCTGTATCTAACTGTGTACGTTTACTGTACCTATAGGCAAGCATTATTATAGGCCTACCTATAGGTAAAAAATCAAACCATGTGAGTTTACGACTGGCCCTTTAATAACAGTGCTGCATAAGGGAATACCTTACAACTGAACAAAATATATATATAAAAAAAAATTTTTCTAAATACTAAAAGCAGCTTGTCGTGTGTTTTGTATGCTGATTTGTGGAGTATCATGAGATTGCTATAGTAGGTACTGTATTTTATTTTCAAATTTTTGGGGAGTTTAGAGTACAGGCAGTCCTCAGGTTACAAACAAGATAGGGTCTGTAGGTTTGTTCTTAAAGCGGTAGTAAACCCGCAATTTTTTTTTTTTTTTTTTTTTTTTTTTTTTTTTTAATACCTGCAAAGCAAAAGGCATAATGAGCTAGTATGCACCGCATACTAGCTCATTATGAAATACTTACCTTAGAACGAGGCCCCGACATCTGGCCCGATCCACGCCGAGGGAGCTGACATGTTCCCTCGGCGTGTCTTCCGGGTATCGCGGCTCCGGCGCTGTGAGTGGCCGGGGCCGCGACATCGTCACTCCCGCGCGTGCGCGCGGGAGATTTCATTCCGGCCGGCCACTGCCGGATTTTCAGGCCGAGAATCCCCTTGTGTGCATGCGCCGCTGCAGTCAGCGCCGCATACCGAGGGGAATATCTCCTAAACTGTACAGGTTTAGGAGATATTTTTTTACCTACAGGTAAGCCTTATTATAGGCTTTCCTGTAGGTAAAAGTTAAAAAATTGAGTATACAACCACTTTAAAGTGATTGTAATGGTTAGTTTAAAAAAACTATCATATTTAACTCCATTGTGCAGCTTGTCTTGCAAGGTCTCTCCCCGGGTGGTGGGGGTGGGGTTACCTTGTGGGCGCGCTCCCTAGTCCAGCATTCAGCGTCCATAGAGGCCAAATGAGGACTCTGCCCCGCCCCCCACGCCATTGGATTTGATTGACAGCAGCACAGCAGCAGGAGCCCATGGCTGCACTGCTATAAATCTATCCAATCAAGAGCAAAGAACTCCGGGCAGAGAGACAGCATGTCACCGTGGGTCAAGTTCTAGGGCTCAGGTAAGTAAAAGAGGGGTGCTGTTTTTTTTTTCCTCACACCTTAATGCAGGGGTCTCAAACTGGCGGCCCTCCAGCAGTTGCGAAACTACAAGACCCATGAGAGATTGCAAGGCTGACAGTTACAAGCATAGCTCCCACAGGCAGAGGCATGATGGGACTTGTAGTTTCAACTGGAGGGCCACAAGTTTGAGACCCCAGCCTCAATGCCCAGGATGGATGAAGGTGAAAAAACACGTACCTTTACAACCCCTATAAGTTGAATTTGTTTGCAAGTCAGAACAGGTAAATTTTTTAAGTGTAGCTCAAGCCAAAAAAGTAATTTTTACATTTTTTGGATAGCATAGAGAAGGGTTAACACCCCTGTAACATTTGTTTTGCTGTCTGTGCCCCTGTTCAGAAGATTTCGCCTCACTTTCTGTCCCAATGACAATGGGATTTAGAAAATTTGGGGTTGTCGTGGAAACAAGGATTGGTGATAAATCTTCTGTGGAGACACCTTTCCCCCATGACAACTCTTATGCCCCGTACACGCGGTCGGACTTTCGGACGGAAAAACGTGCGATCAGATCTTGTTGTCGGAAAATTCAATCGTGTGGGGGCTCCATCTGACTTTTTCCATCAGAATTTCCAACACAAAGTTTGAGAGCTGGATCTAAAATTTTCCGGCAACAAAATCCGATCGTGTGTAGACAATTCCGACGGAAAAAAGTGCCACACATGCTCAGAATAAATTACGAGACTAAAGCTATTGGCTACTGCCCTCTTTATAATCGCGTCGTACGTGTTGTACGTCGCCGCGATCAGAACGATCTGATTTTACGACAACTTTGGGCCAAAATCAGTGTGAAAAAATCTGACAGATTTTGTAGTTGGAATGTCCGACCGTGTGTATGGGGAATTACAGGAGTGAATTTCCCTTCCTAGGGGGAGATTTCCTCTCACTTCCTGTTGTCTCCCTCCGTTTGTAACCCACCTGTACAAGGACACCAACATGCAATAAATGGGAGAACACAGAAGGATAGATAGATAGATAAATATAATATAATATAATATAATATATATCTAATTTTAATAAAAATAAAAAGCAGGAAGTGCATTATGGGTGAGGCAGGTCTGCTTTGTTTGTACAAAAAGAGCATCACGCTGAGGTAACCGCTTCAGACAGAGCTGGAGGCAACAAAGTGACAGAGGAATGAAATAAACAGGCCTGTTTGAAAATATGAGGAGAAATTAGACTTCGCAAAGGAATAGCCGCCGGCTCCGGGGCCTGCCTGTGGCTTCCATTACTGCGGAATGAAAAGAAACGCATCAGGACGGGGAGAGACTACACACAGCATCCATCCTCCCAGCTCCACACACAAGAGGAGCCCTGAGGCCTCCGGCACACACACATCACTTCTGGTTGCTACGGGTTACACGAATATTTATCTCACTGACCCACTTATTGCTGCTGCTCCCCCTCCTCCCCGAAATGTTTCCCCCCTTCCCCCCCTCCCTCCACTGCCAAAGGCGGCCTGACTGAGGGGGGGGGGGGGGGGGGGGAAATGTATGGTGAGAAGCAGAACGCGAGAACAGAGAATCTATACACAGACACACAGTGTTCCCTCACTATCTCTACACACCATGTGTGGCCTCCATACTACAAAACTCCCAGGATTCTGCTTCTGTCACAAAGGCTTATTCTATAAGGCAACGAAAGAGGAGCGATGACGTGCAAAGTGACGCAATCAGAGACCATCTCCACATTTATGTGTTTAAAGTGGTGTTACACCCACAGAAAAAAAAAAAAAAAAAAAAAAAAAAAAAGGCTTAAAATTCTTTAAAAAAAAAAAAAGAATTTAATAAAAATCATTTGGAAAAAAAAAAAAAAAAAAAAATGTAACTCACCTCTAACTGCCTGTTGCTAGGGGGTCCCTTGTAGTCTACCTCCTTCAGTACCTGGGCTGGTGACTTCACTTCCCCTCGGCGCAGGAAGGGCGCCCCTTCGCTCCTGTCAGTCATCTGGGACACGTGGCAGGTCCCAGATGACTGCGCGGCCAATTACGGCGCCACTCGCGCAGTGGGTGCCCACAGTTGCAATGCCGGCGCTGCCGAGAGGAGGGGGGAGACGAGCGGGCTTCATTCACCCGCATCGCTGAACCCTGGGACAGGTAAGTGTCCGATTATTAAAAGTCAGTAGCTGCAGGATTTGTAGCTGCTGACTTTAATTTTTTTTTTTATCTTTTTAGGGGAAACTCCTCTTTAAAAGTGGAATTTTAGTCAGAAAATTAAAGCCCCATACACACCATCAGTTTTTTTGCTGAGTTTTTCCTTTAGGTTTACCAAAACCATGTAGTGCAAGGGCCTGTCTGATTGCATACAAACTGAAACTCCCAAGGTCTCCATATTATATGGTTTTGGTAAATCTGAAGGAAAAACTGATAGTGTGTATGGGGCTTAAAGGGATTGTAAAGTTTTTTTGTTTGTTTTGCTTTTTAAATAACAAACATGTTATACTTACCTCCACTGTGCAGCTCGTTTTGCACAGAGTGGCCCCGAACCTGCTCTTCTGGGGTCCCTTGGCGGCTGTCTCGGCTTCCTCCTGCAGATACTTCTCACGTTCATGTGAGCTCCCTCGCATGGTGAGAAGCACCTGCGGGCGTGCTCCCGTGATACAGCCGGTGTCCCATCATACATGGTCCCCCATCGATAGTGTCCGCTGTGTACTGCGCATGCGCAGTACACACAGATTCCGAAAACACCCCGAGGATGAACGGCTCCTGCGCCATGAGTCCAGGTTCTAGCCCCACCATCCAAGTGGACGTAGAGAAGGAATATAAAAGAGCAGAGCGCATCGAAGCCGAAGAACCGCCCTCTAATTTTCCCAACCCTATGTCCGCTTGGATGGTGGGGCTGCCACCTGCACTCACAGCGCAGGCACCGTTCATCTTCGAAAATTTTCCGAAGCTTCTTCTGCCCCGTACTGCGCATGCACAGTACGGGGCGGACACCATATGATGGCAGGACACTACCTGCCAAAACACCGGCGGCTATAGCCGCTCGCTGTATCACACGGCCTCGCCCCCCGGCGCTCAGCGTCAGTGGATGTGATTGACAGCAGCGCGGGCCAATGGCTGCGCTGCTTTCCATCCATCCACTCCAGCCAATCAGCGGCCAGGCTGAGTGGTGAAGGACGTCGGGGGCGAGCGTGGGATTTTCGAGGGGTCAGGTAAGTAAAAACGGGAGGACTGGGGGCGCAGGCAGTGTCAGATGTTTTTTCACCTTAATGCATAGAATGCATTAAGGTGAAAAAACATTTACCTTTACAACCCCTTTAAGTCTTGCTAGATCACGTCAGACTGGCCCACTTTTACAAGCATAGCTATGTACGGTCCAAAAATGCAGTAATACCCTGCTCTGCACATGCTCAGTTGCTCCATTTTAGGCACTGCTGAATTTGTAGAAGCCGATCTGTCGACAGCCTTAGAGCCCTTCTACACTGAAAGCGGCGGTATTTTTTAGCGCTGCTTTACCGTCGTTTTAGAGGTGCTTTTCGGCCGCTAGCATTCAAAAAAGGGTTAACATCACCCACAAAACACCGCTGCAGTGGCGGTTTGCCGGCGCTGCCCATTTAAATCAATCAGTGGGCAAGGGTGCTATAGGAGCAGTGTATTCACCGATCCTATAGCGCTGCAAAGCAGCTGCTTGCAGGACCTTTTGTGACGCACTGCCAGCGCAGCGCCCCAGTGTGAAAGCACTCGGGCTTTCACACTGGGTTTGCAGCTGAGGCTTTTTTCAGGCCCTTTGCAGGTGTTAAAGCGCCTGAAAAATGCCTTCAGTGTGAAAGAGGTCTTAAAGTGAAGTTCCACCCAAAAATGGAACTTCCGCTTTAACCACTTCCCGACCGGCGCACGCCGATGTAAGTCAGCAGAATGGCCCAGACAGGCAAATGGGCGTACCTGTACGTCCCTTTAAATTTGCCACCGTGCCATTGCGTGCGCACACCGACTCGAGTGCCACGGGGATACATCTCACAAGGAGGAAGAATAGGGATATGCTAATGTAAACAAGCATCTCCCCGTTCTGCCTAGTGACAGTGTCACTGATCTCTGCTCCCTGTCATCGGGAGCAGAGATCAGTGACGTGTCACACACAACCATGCCCTCCCCACAGTTAGAAATACGCCCAAGGACACACTTAACCCCTACACTGCCACCTAGTGGTCAACCACTACACAGGAATCAGTGCATTTGTATAGCACTGATTGCTGTATAAAAAAAAAAATCCCAAAAATGTCCGCTATATCCGCCATAAAAAAAAAAAAGAAAAAAAAAGCTGATCGCCGCCATTTCTAGTATAAAAAAAAAAAAAATAAAAAATAAAAATATTTAAAAAGCCACAAAACTATCCCTTTTTTGTAAACACTATAACTTTTGCGCAAACCAAACGTTTATTTTTTTACCAAAAATATGTAGAAAAATACATATCGTCCTAAACTGAGGAAAAACAAAAATGTGTTTTTTATATATATTTTTGGGGGATATTAATTATAGCAAAATGTTAAATAATTATGCGTTTTTTTCAAAATTGTCGCTCTTTTTTGTTTATTGCGCAAAAAATTAAAAAACCGCAGTTATCAGCTACCACCAAAAGAAAGCTGTATTTGTAGGGCGGAGGGGGGGGGGGAACGTCAATTTTGTTTGGGAGCCACATCGCACGACCGCGCAATTGTCAGTTAAATCGACGCAGTGCCGAATCGCAAAAAGTTGCTTGGTCTTTGGCCAGAAAAATGGTCCAGGGCTTAAGCGGTTAAGTGATGGTGACCCCCTGACATGCCACGTCAATTTTTTTTGGGGTGTCCACAGTTAGAATGCCAGCGCCGCAGAGAGGAGGGGGAGAGGAGCAGGGCTTTGTGCGCCCACATCGCTGGACAGGTAAGGGTCCAATTATAAAAAAAAAAAAAAAGTCAACAGCTACACTTTTTGAAGCTGCTGACTTTTCACTTTTTTTTTTCCCCGGCGGAACTCTGCTTTAAAAAGTAGTTGTAAACTTCAATCTTTGACTTGTACCTATAGATGAGCCTTATTGTAGGCCTACCTATAGGTACTGTAAAAATCTCATGAACGTGCACCGTTATATAGGAGATATTTACCATATATGCAGCCGATAACATCACCGGCACATGCACTCTAATGCCCCATACACACGGTCGGATTTTCCGATGGAAAATGTTCGATGGGAGCTTTTTGTCGGAAATTCTGACTGTGTGTAGGCTCCATCTGACATTTTCAAATCGGAATTTCCATCACACAAAATTTGAGATCTGGAGCTCAAATTTTCCGACAGCAAAATCTGTTGTTGGAAATTCCGATCGTGTGTACACAATCCCGACACAGAAAGTTCCACGCATGCTCACAATCAAGTAAAAGAGCCGCACTGGCTACTGAACTTCATTTTCCTCGGCTCATCGTACGTGTTGTACGTCGCCTCGTTCTTGACGTTCGCAATTTCCGACCAACTTTGTGTAACCGTGTGTATGCAAGACAAGTTTGAGACAACAGCTATCAGAAAAAAAATCCATGGATTTTGTTGTCGGAATGTCCAATCGTGTGTACGGGCTGCATTCACACCAGAGCGTTTCAAAGTCACGCATTTTTACCGCAATTTTGTACAGGTCACCAATGTAAAAAACTGAAAACCTGTAATCTGCCCCAAAGAAGCTTGTGTTCTTTTTTGAGTTTAGGGTGTTTTTCTTCAAGTGGCAAAACGCTCAGACGTGAACAGGTGCCAGTGAAATGAATGGGATTTTGATTGTTGGGCGTTTTTCTGGCGTTTTATCAGCTGAAAACACTCAGGCGTGAATGCAGCCTGAAGGAACGGCCACCCAGGCCGCTCCTTCTGAATCCTCTGCTGTAAATGGTGGCTCCCTGCGGGTGCGACATAATCGCGACTCAGGTCAGTCACACAGATGGAGTCCGCAGACCTGGAAGGAAGACTGGTGAAGATAGAGGTGGCCTCCAGTGATGACAGCTTAGTTTTCAGGTACATTTCACATAATGTGCTAGTATGCGATGCATACTAGCACATTATAGATTTACACATTGCAGGTTTAGAAATAAAAAAAACAACAAACAAAAAAAACAAAGCAGTTTACAAACACTTTAAATACTTCCTGCCCAAGGCATGTCATATGATGTCATGAACTTTGAGTGCGGATATCTGAAAGATGATCTCTGGATGATGCCTGTAGCTGCAGGCATCATCCAGAGATGATCTTTTTCAGCCGGAAATTTTGTGCACCGCAAGAACAATCCTAGCGGCAGTTCAGCCACTTGATCATCCTTAAAGGTGGAGGGAGGGGACATCGCTGCTTCTCCATGCTCGCCTCCTGCGATTGGCCGTCGGAAATTTACCATAGAGATTTCTGGTGACCAGATGGTCCCCAGTCCTCTCTATGACCCTTTGAGGCCCGGGAGCGAGGTTATGACATCACTTCCGGCCCAGCGGAAGTAAAAAAAGCCAAGGACGCAGCTGGAAAAGCCGAGAGAGTTTATTTTTATATCTCAGCCTTTCCAGCCTGAAGGAGAGATGACCCCCACATCTCTCCATAAAGAGGACCTGTCATGCAGTATTCCTATTACAAGGGATGTTTACATTCTTTGTAATAGGAATAAAAAAGTAATGACATTTTTTTAAAAATAGAAAAGTTTAAAAATAAACATAAAAGAATAAAAAATAAAAATTTAAAGCGTCCCCAGCGTGCTCGTGCACAGAAGCGAACGCTTACATAAGTCGCACCCACATATGTAAACAGCATTCAAATCACACATTTGAGGCATCATTGCATGTGTTGGAGCAAAAGCAACAATTCTAGCCCAAGACCAACTCTGTAAATATAAACATGTAACCAGTAAAAAAAAAAAAAAAAAAGGGTTTAAAATGTCGCCTATGGAGATTTTTAGGTATTGAAGTTTAGCGCCATTCCATGAATGTGCGCAATTTTAAAGCATGACATATATTAGGTACCCATTTACTCGGTGTAACATCATATTTCATATTATACAAAAAAAATTGAGGTAACTTTACTGTTTTTTTTTTTAATTCAGGAAACAAAAAAACAAAAAAAAAAAAAAATTTTTACATGCAGGAGCGAAGTGCCAGAATTGGCCTGAATGGGAAGTGGTTAAAAGGGAATTAAACCCTCCTCCATCTTTTACAGCCTAGGAAGCTGCTGTTTGATCAGCATCTGCCATGATGCTTCACATGTGATCAGTTAGGATACCAGACATTTGGTTTGACAGTTTAGTTGAGGACAAACAAATGTGACTGGAATGCCAGGATTGCTAACCATTTTCTTAAACCGCTAAATTGATGGGTTTTAGCTGTAATTTTATGATTTACTGCTGCTCAGGGGCTCTGGGCTAATTTTACAGCACATGCCAATATTGGTAGCATAATTATTAATGTGGAATTTAGGTTCCTTGCTAAAGAACATTTTTTTTTTTAATCAAATGGTTATAGGCAAAGTTCCAATTTAAAGCAGTATTAAAACCAAAAAACAATCACGGACTATATTGTATCCAATCCTCAATATGGTGGCTGCATTGGTTTTCTTTTTTTAGGCCTCCCCCCCCCCCCTTTATTTTTACCCAATGAGCCTGCACCGAGTCTGGGGAGAGTGTGCTAAAGCAGAACTAAACTCAGTTTAACGGTTTTAAAAAACAAAGTTACATTCCCGGCATACTGAGAATGCACTGGTCACATTTAAATTGCGCCCTCAACCATTTTTGGGCTTAACAGTGGAACTTTACCTACAACAATTTGATAAAAAAAAGAATGTTCTTTAGCAAGGAACACAAATTCCACATGAATAATTATGCTACCAAAATGGGTGTGTGCTGTAAATTGCCTCCAGGATTGCTCCCGATTCCTCTTGCTGAAGGCTGCCCTTTTGCTGAAGCCCAGAGCCCCTGAACAGCAGTAACTCATAAAATGAAACTAAACCCATCAATTTAACGGTGTCAAAAAACAGTTACATTCCTGGAATACTGGGATTCAGCTGTCACATTTGTTTGTATCCTCAAACTGTCAAACCATCAAATGGCTGGTGTCATAACTAAAATTACATGTGCAGCACCATGGCAGTTGCAAATCAAACAGAGGCAAAGAAGGCAGCTTCCTCAGCTGAAAAGGATAGGAGGGTTTAGTTCCACTGATCTTCTGAACCAGTCGAATTTCTGTACGTGTATACCAGCCTTTAGATGCACAAATGGAAGCTAAACTCCAGCTCACCCTTCATAAGCAGTTACAGCAACAAATTTTTTTTGTCCCTTTTGGGATAAAGGTTTTACATTAACAAAAGCTGAACATTGTAAGCACCCCTGTCAGTATTAAATGGTTTTTCTCGACCCACTGTGTCACTTTTGCTGGACAGATTGATCCGTTAACCACTTAAGGACCGAGCCTCATTTTGAGATTTGGTGTTTACAGGTTTAAAACAGGTTTGTGCTAGAAAGTTACTTAGAACCCCCAAACAAATATATTTTTTTCCCCAACACCTTAGAGAATAAAAATGGCGGTCGTTTCAATACTTTGTCACACCATATTTGCGCAGCGTATTTACAAGCGCAGTTTTGGAATAAATACACTTTTTTAATAAAAAAAAAAAAAAAAAAAAAACACAGTAAATTTAGCTCAAATTTTTTTATATTGTGAAAGATGTTGTTACGCCAAGAAAATTGATACCCAACATGTCAGGCTTCAAAATTGCACCCGCTCGTGGAATGGCGACAAACTTTTACCATTAAAAATCTCCATAGGCAAGGTTTAAAAAAAAAAAAAAAAAATTCTACAGGTTGCATGTTTTGAATTACAGAGGATGTTTAGGACTGGAATTATGGCTTTCGCTCCAACGATCGTGGCGATACCTGACATGTGTGGTTTTGGACACAGTTTGCATATGCGGGCACTACTCATGTATTTGTTCACTTCTGCACAGGATGGGGCGCGTTAAAAAAAAATAAAAAATTCTATTTTTTAGACTGTTAAATAAGTAATTGTGCCATTTTTATTCCTATTACAAGGAATGTAGATATGCCTTGTAATAGTTTTCACATTGCTTCTGCCCTGCAATTGTATGGAGATGGTGGGGGTGTTGGGGTTTGAGGTTTTGTAGTGGGAACACCGCTTTAAGAGGGAAAAAAAAAATAAAAAAAAAAAAAAAACCACACGGCACTGAACATTTGGGGGATAACTGACGGGGTGGTCAGGTGGTTGTACAGAAGTCAATTGACTTCTGTACAACCAGGGTGCTCAAAAATGCAGCCAGTCCCTGCTGAACCGACCAAATTTCAATCCAGGTATGGCCGGCTTTAAATTGTACGGATCTCCCTGGCTGTGCAGTGTGGCATAGGTGTATAAACTTCAAGACTGAATTATATACCATTTGGCAGCTTAAAAAACTGTTCACCTTCTGTATGTAATTCAAATGTGTTAAGTCATTTACCTGGAGATCCATTTACAGTAATTCTGGATGTAATGTCCCATGACAGGTAAAAAAAATTAAAAAAATTAAATAAAAAAGTCCTTCTCACCTTTGGTGGTCTCACTCTCTCTCACTAGGAAAGTCCCTCGTGGGTTCTCTTGGTTCAGCAATAATCGCTCAGATTCCCTGCGTGTGATCTTCCCAAAATACCACCTGTGGAAGGCAGAGAGGACAGTGAACTTTAGTAAGCACATACAATTGCACGCGAGTATTACAACTGCACAAAAAGTCAAATAAAACAACTCCCTGGACATGACTGGGTTAAAAATTCTTGCTGGACTTTACAATGATCTTCACCAGTGATCCAGCTACTGCACTACCTTGCTTTCTTCATTATGCATATACTCACATACAAATCAGTGACTCCTAAATATTTTTTTGGTAAAAAAATAAAAAAAGCCAGTTTTTTATTTTATGTATAAATCAAACTATGCCAAGCTACCCTGTGCCAGCAGCATACTGGAGATCGAGATCACTGTGCTTACACGAAAAGAGTACAGTACAGCCATCTGACAAGGACCCATACACAGTGCTGCAGACAAAAATGATCAACCTCCACGACCAATGTTATGGATTGGAGCACTGTGCGGGGGGGAGATCCAAACCACTGCCATGTGTGAGAGCAGAGGTCCAGATCTCCAATACAAGGGGAGCTTCATATAGTTCACTGATGAACATTCCCTAAAAATGCTCATAAACTTTTCTTTTACGTTTTCAAAACAGATTTTCTGTCATTTGAAGATAACAAAAAGACATTCTATACAATAGCCTCGTACAAACGACGAAATAATATTGGAAGAATCGTCATCTTTTTTTTGCACGCTAGTCTCATGTATCTTAAAACTAAACTTAAGATTCTTGTAAGACAGAATACAACTTCAGATGTGACTTATTGTATTCTTTTGTTTCTGAGCATGCACGGTCTTAGTCACGCAATTTTTTCCATACAAATATTATCAGGCCTTGAAGAGTTTGTTTTGAATCTAGGAGCCAGCTTAATAAAAAAACTAAAAAAATAAATTAGGAACCAGTTCTTTAAATTAGCTGCCTCCCACCCAAAACTGCATGTCTGGGGTATTGGCAATAGGAATTTCTAACGCCTGGTGCCAAACAAAAAAAAGACCAAAAATAAATTTTTTTTTTTAGTAAGTTATAACATTTTGCAAATAATTAAATTTTTCTCCTTCACTGATGGGCACCGATGAGACTGCACTGGTGGGCACTGATGGGTTGCCACTGATATGCGATCACCGGTGGTAAGCAAAGGGCGCCAGATAAAGCCTGCAACCGCAACCCTAGTACCCAGCTGTCAAACTAGGAAGGAGATGTCGATGGTGGGCAGGCAGTAAAAGCGGGCAAGAGAAGCCCTCAGTCAGAATGGCAGGTGCGCCGCACTCATCACAACCCCGCTCACCAGAGGACAACGATGGTTCCCACAAATGAGTGCTGTATCACACTCCAGCAGGCTGCAAAACCGCGGCCTCAACTACTACTGGCCAGTTTGACCTATTAGTCAGCAAGCGCCACATGGGGATCCAGACCGATGCATAGCCCAAGCGCCAAGATGCAATTTCCAGTTGCCATGGTGACCTGGGATTTGTCATGCCCCACGAACACTGTACTAATTTCACAAAAATCGTTTATCATACAAGAAACATTTTTCCCCGCTTGTCCTTTCAGATATTTTTGTATGAACTAGCGTGATGGGCTTTGGAAAGCTGTGTCCCAACAATCAGATTATCGAATGACCACTCTGCATACGTTTTTTCATCCGATATTCTCATTGCGTGTACGGGCCCAAGGTCAACATCACTCATTTAACATCCTTAGGTAAAAATAAATTTTGCTACAACCCATGTGTCATAGTACTCACTCTTCAGCCTGAATGGAGTCGGAAGGAGCCACGTAGTTGCTTGGAATGTACCCGGTCTGCCCAGAGCTGAGAGATCGCGCTAACCACCAGTCACCTTCCCTGTGGATGTAAACAATGACAATATATTACTCACAGGATACCTGTCCTCGATATGCCATGAAACCAAAGCTCCAGCGATTGCATACACACGTCATCACACATTCCACTGTTGTAAGCAAGTACATACCTGATATCTGGCCTCCTACAATGCAGCATGTGAGAGAGAAACACACAGGATCAGGCATGATAACAGGGAAGAAAAGTGAGATTGTAAGAGAGCTGGAGCAAGAAAGACAGACAGACAGACAGACAGCTCAGCACGATAAAGAGAAATCGGGGGGCCAAGATCACAATGGAAATTCATGATCTTTGGTCTCATTTTTTTAGGATAATCCTCCAAACTGAAAATGCCCCCCCCCCTTTGATCTGTATTAGCGATTAACCAATGGAATCTTGTATGCACGTTAACCTATTTACTGCAAACGGGCATGTTTAAAGTAACTCACCCAATTCTAAGGCTGGCTACAAACTGATTCTTCCATCTATACAAGCGAGGTGGATAGAGGAATTCCCCACCACCGGGAGATTGTATTCTGACAGTGGGGAAAGAGGCTTTCCAACTGTTCAAAGAAGTCAATCATTAGATCGACTTCTGTTGAGTGGGGGTGGCCACACATAGATCGAAATTCAGTCGGCCCCTGCTGTGCTGGCTGAATAATAATTAGCGGCACTTTCAACTCCCATTAATTCATCTATGGCCAGCTTAAAGTGGTTTTAAAGGCTCAAGGGTTTTTTTTACCTTCATGCATGAAGGTAGAGCTGCACGATTAATAATTATCTAGATCGTTGCGATCTTGACAAAGTATTTCCTGATTCTTTCTATGCAGAGAATTCTCTCCGCTCTGATAAAGCCAACAGCAGTCAAAAGAAAGGGGGGGGGGGGGAATAATACACTGGCATTCTGCCAAGAATTACAACATTCTTTAGCAGTGGAACATAAGTATAAAACATTGCAACAATGTGTCCTTTAGATCAAAGAAATACACTTTGGTGTGTAAATGAAGGAAGTTGAACCATTTAAAGTGGTGTTGCCACCAAAAAATTAAAAGCTGCTTAAAGTTCATAAAAAATAAAAAAAAATAAAAGAATTGGCAAAAAAAATTTTTTTACTCACCTCTAAATACCTGTTGCTAGGGGGTCCCTCGTAGTCTGCCTTCTTCCTTGCCCGGGCTGGTGACATGACTTCCCCTCGCGCCGCACATTCACCTGGGACCTGTGACGTGTCCCAGGTGACTGTACAGCCTATCACGGCACCCTGCGCCGCATGCGCAGTGGGTGCCCAGCTGTGAAGCCACATCTGGGTGCCCACAGTACGCATTACGGCGCAGCGAGCGGAGAACGAGGGGGGGGGGGCTTCGTTCCCCCGCATCGCTGGACCCTGGGGCAGGTAAGTGTCCGATTATTAAAAGCCAGCAGCTGCAGTATTTGTAGCTGCTGACTTAATTTTTTTTTTGAGGGGGTACCCCACTTTAAACACTAAACCTTTTTCTGACATTTATTGGTTTCGAGTTAAAATCATTTATTGTGCTAGAAAATTATTTAGAACCCCAAAACTCTCCCTCTCTCCTAGAGAATAAGATAGCGGTTGTTACAATATTTTATGTCACACTGTATTTGTGCAGCAGTCATTCAAATTTTTTGGGAAAAAATATAAAATTTGAATGAATATTAAAAAAAGTTCAGTTAGCCCAATTATTTTTTTGTATAATCTGAAAGATTTGACACTGCGAGAATCGTGATCTTTTTATTCCAAGCAAAAAAAATAGTGATTCTCATTTTGGCCAGAATCGTGCAGCCTACTAGCCCCTTCCAGATCCAGCAATGTGCACAAGAGCAGTGGCTATGTATTCTGCTATATATTTTTGGGAAAAAAATCCATTTCAAAAGCATATATTGATTGGTTTGCGCAAACATTATAGTGTCTACTATTGGATATTTTTATGGAATTTTGTATTTTTTTTTTTACTAGTAATGGCGCCGATCAGCGATTTTTATCAGGACTGCGACATTGCAGCAGACAAATCCGACATCTGACGCTTGACACTTTTTTTTGGGAACCAGTAACAGATCAGTGCTAACAAAAATGCATGTTATGGTACTGGCAGGGAAGGGGGTTAACCCCAGGGGCAATAAGGGGTTAAAGTGTGTTCCCTGAGAGTGTCCAACTGTGTGGGGGATGGACTGACAACACAGAGATCCATGTTCCTACTTAGCAGGAACACAAGATCTCCATGTTGTCCCCGTCAAAACGGCGGCCTGCCTTGCTTACATAGGCAGATCCCCATTCTGCCTCTGTGTGCAATGATTGTGGGTGGACCTGCTGACTGGCTCCCCCATTGACCAATTGGTGCGTGCACATACGGGCTGGTGCACGAAAAGACGTAGAGGAATATTGCGCGGCGGGTGGTTTTAAACCTCAGAAATGAAATCTAAACAAAGCCTACCACTCTATAGTGTGTACTTGTCTAAATTAAGAGCACCAAGTGTGATTTCAGTCTACTGCTTTGTTGCTCTTTCCCGACACCAAGAGAAAATAGGGTGACGGGAGGGATCTCCAGCTGATTGACAGCCCCTGTTCCTGTGTGCGGTGTGAAGGGGGGGGGGGGGGGTAGTCCCTTCCCTCCAATCAGCTCTCAGAGCTCTGCCGTCTAATTTCAGCTCTCCGTCCCAATTCTTCTAAAAGCTCAGATAAGCTGTATGAATTCTGCACTTTGAACAGATGTAGAGAAGAAAAGACTGCAGATAAATAGGGACCACTTATGTAAGAGGATTTGTTTCATCTCTGTATCACCAGAGGACAACCATGTTAATTGCAGGCTGGTTTGTTCTGGAATCTGATCATTAAGCAGAAAGTAAAAAAAAAAAAAAAAAAAAAAAAAAAAAAAAGCGTATATATGGGCTAACTCACGTGTTGTTGACGATTTGTAGTCTGTCCCCCTTTTTGAACGATAAGTCTGTTTCTGTGCGAGACTCATAATCATAAAGAGCGACAAAGGTGGTGACTCCCCCTAAAGAGACAGAAAGTAAAATCATGTAAATTTGAGGACATGTGCTTCATATAAGATTAGGTGAAGATGCTTAGATTCCAGCTCCAGCCAAAACAAATTTTTGTTACACTACGGAAAGGTTAACCTCTGTTAAGGTTTTATACCGTCTAACATTTTTCTGCACTTCCTATCATATTGAACATACAGGAAGTGGGGAGATTTCCCCAATGGGGACACAGACAGCAATAAAAAAAAAAAAAAAAAAAAGAAGAAGAAGAGCAGAAAGCAGCACAGGCACGTTACTGATGAAACATCAGCTGGGTGGAGAATGAGCAGGCGTAGCTGCGTGCTAGCGGACGTGGCGCATGCGTAGGACACAGGAGGATACACAGGATTCTAAAGGATTGGCAGGGAGGAAGGTGTGGACCAACCAATCGATAATGAAAATCGGCAACGATTTTCATTATCGATAATATTGGTTAATCGTTTCAGCCCTAGCACAGAGTTCTTTCTTCTTCACTTTGGTCCTGTACATGTGCTTTCTTGAGCAGGGGAACCTTGCGGGCGCTGCAGGATTTCAGTCCTTCACGGTGTAGGTGTAGTGTGTTACCAATTGTTTTCTTGGAGACTATGGTCTCAGCTGCCTTGCGATCATTGACAAGATTCTTCCTTGTAGTTCTGGGCTGATTCCTCACCGTTCTCATGATCACTGAAACTCCAGGGAGGTGAGATCTTCCATGGATCTCTCGGGCAGAGAGATATTGACAGTTATTTTGTGTTTCTTCCATTTGCGAATAATCCCACCAACTGTTGTCACCCTCCTCACCAAGCTGCTTGGCGATGGTCTTGTAGCCCATTCCAGCCTTGTGTAGGTCTACAATCTTGTCCAACATCCTTGGACAGCTATTTGGTGTTGGCCATAGTGACGAGATTGGAATGTGATTGATTGCTTCTGTGGACAGGTGTCTTTTAGAAAAGGTAACAAGCTAAGATTAGGAGCACTCCCTTTAAGAGAGTGCTCCTAATCTCAGCTTGTTAACTGTATAGAAGACACCTGGGAGACAGAAATCTTGCTGATTGATAGGGGATCAAATACTTATTTCACTCGTTAAAATGCAAATCAATTTATATCTTCTTAGAAATGCATTTTTCTGGATATTTTTTGTTGTTATTCTGTCTCTCACTGTTAATATAAACCCATCATTAAAATAATAGATTAAATAATTATTAATAGATTGATAATTTCTTTGTCAGTGGACAAATGTACAAAATCAGCAGGGAATCAAATACTTTTTGTCCTCTCACTGTATACACAAATGTATTGCCTTTCATTACAAGGTGATCGTTTATAATTACTTTAAAGTCTGGAGCCAAAAAACGCACTGTGCTGGGTGAAAAAAAGTCCTTGCATCTTTCTTAAAAATAAATAACATAGTAGTGGAAACTGTACAGATGTAACCGTGACCCATAGGAATGAATGTTAAAGTGGTTGTATAGTCTATTTTTTAACTTTGACCTACAGACCTATAATAAGGCTTACCTGTAGGTTTAAAAAAAAAAAAAAAAAAAAAAAGAAGAAGAAGGAGGAGGAGCTCTCGAGATATTCCCCATGCATGCGCACAGGGGACTCTGGGCTGAAAGCCCGGGAAAATGCCGGAAAGAAGTCTCCTGCACGCATGCGCGGGAGTGATGACATCACAGCTCTGGCCACTCACAGCGCCGGAGCCACGATGCCCGGAAGACACGCCAAGGCAACAGGTCATCTCCCTCGGCGTGGACCAGGTGAGTCACCGACGCCTCGTTGTAAGGTAAGCATTTCATAATGAGTTAGTATGCGGTGCATACTAGCTCATTATGCCTTTTGCCTTACAGGGGGTATTAAAAAAAAAAAAAAAAAAAAAGTCCGCCGGTATACAACCACTTTAAATGGACTGTAGTGCGTTTCTGCAGATCGAAAAATGCATAGGCTGGATTCACACCTATGCATTTTTAGTGCATTTTGCAGATTTACCCTACAGAACGTGTTCCATAGGAAACCATGTTAAATGAACTGTAATGCTAATCTGCAAAATGCACTAAAAACGCACATAGGTGTGAATCCAGCCTAAAAGCAAAAAAAAAAAAAAAAAACAAGGAAGCAGTAAAAGGACAAGCTGGTAAAAGTTCTGAATTGCACCCAACTTACTTTAGCAAAACAACAGCTTTGTGCCATAAACACGCTCATGCCCATGTACTAACCTGCCAGCGGTCCAGTCCTCTGCGGAGAGGTGATGGTATCCGAAAAGTTGACCCCTCCGAACAGTGTGTGATCGCAGTTGCCCCCAAACGGCTGATTGGCGGGTCGATGGGATTCCAGGCTCTTGCTGGGGGTCTGAGAAGCAGACAGCGAAGGGAAAGGTGTGTGGGACCCCTCAGCGATATCCAGACTGCGGCTCCGCTGGCCGGCTTCCCTCGGCTTGCTCTTCGTACCGCCCATCTGTGCGTAGGACAAAAAAAGAAGGTGTGCGTCAGTATCAGACAGGTCGGCACAACATTATAGGTGCAGGAATGTGTTAATAGACCCGACAAGCCTGGAGTTCTGCAGGTTAATTCACTTAATAGAACTTATGAAGGGAGGTTGGGGGGGGGGGGGTGCAGGGGTCTTGCGGACCCCCAAATGAGGTCACGACCTGCCAGCTGAATGAAGCGAAATGTAAGAAATTCCCTCCCAGCTCTCAAAAGGAGAAATGTGGAGGTGGGGGGAGACTTAATTGGATGTCTTGGAATGTGCTGTGACGGCAAAACATGGGAGGGGAGAGGAATAAAAAAAGCGGGGGGGGGGGTTGGCATGGGAAGGAGAAGAGCCAGAGGAGGAATGAAGGAACAACAGGTGGTAAAACAGACGTGATCGGGGAGCAGAATGGAAAGGAACAGAGACGTATTCAGTGTCCGGGAGCAGCAATAAAACGCTGGACACCATGTCTGCAAGAGGAGGTCAATGCTAATAGAGCTGGGGGGATGAGAAACTGAGATGGCATGCATGCCCGGCCAACTCCAACTACCGCTAACTTGCTGCGATTACCCAGCATGCACCAGTGTCAACAATAGAAACAAAAGGCATCGATTTCTTAACACTTAAAGACCCCGTCACCAGAACATCTTCCCATAAGATGATACACTATATTACCAAAAGTATTGGGACACCTTCCTTTACATGAACTTTAACGGCATCCCAGTCTAAAGCCCCATACACACACATCAGATTTTCTGCAAATTTTTGTCTTCAGATTTACCAAAAACCACGTAGTGCAAGGGCCTGCCTGATTGCATCCAAATCAAAACTAATGCCCCGTACACGCGATCGGATTCTCCGACAACAAAAATGTTCGATGTGAGCTTGTTGATGGAAAGTCTGACCGTATGTATGCTTCATAGAACATTTGTTGTTGGAATTTCCGCCAACAAATGTTTGAGAGCAGGTTCTCAAATTTTCCCAACAACAAAACCTGTCGTGGGAAATTCCGATCGTGTGTACACAAGCCCGATGCACAAAAGTTCCACGCATCGCTCGGAATCAGGCAGAAGAGCTGCACTGGCTACTGAACTTCATTTTTCTCAGCTCATCGTACATCACCGCGTTCTTGACGTTCGGAATTTCCGACATTTGTGTGAGCGTGTGTATGCAAGACAAGCTTGAGCCGGCATCCTACGAAAAAAATAAAAATAAAATGGATCTTGTTGTCGGAAAATTCTATCGTGTGTACGGAGCATTAAGGTTTGACCTCATTATATGGTTTTGGCAACTCTGAAGCCAAAAATCTGCAGAAAATCTAATAGTGTGTATGGGGTCTTAGTCCATAGGGTTCAATATTGAGTTGGCTGACCCTTTGCAGCTATAACAGCTTCAACTCTTCTCGGAAGGCCGTCCACAATGTTTAGTAGTGTGTCTATGGGAATGTTTAACCATTCTTCCAGAAGTGCATTTGGGAGGTCAGGCACTGATGTGGATGAAAAAGCCTGGCTTGTGGTCTCCACTCCAATTCATCCCAAAGGTCTTCTATTGGGTTGGGTCAGGACTCTGTGCAGGCCAGTCAAGTTGCTCCAAACTCGCTCATCCACGTCTTTATGGACCTTGCTTGGTGCACTGGTGCGCAGTCATGTTGGAACAGGAAGGGGCCATCCCCAAACTGTTCCCACAAAGTTGGGAGTATGAAATTGTCCAGAATGTCTTGGTATGCTGACACCTTAAGAGTTCCCTTCACTGGAACTAAGAGGCCAAACCCAACCCCTGAAAAAACAACCCCACTTATACCCCCTCCACCAAATGATTTGGACCAGTGCACAAAGCAAGGTCCATAAAGACATGGATGAGCGAGTTTAGGGTGGAGGAACTGGACTGTCCCGTCCTCAACCTGATAGAACACCTCTGGGATGATGAATTAGAGCGGAGGGTCCTGCACTTTTTTTGTGCGGATGCAGGGAAATTTGAGCCATACAAATGAATGACACAAAGCACACTGCACAGACATTGCATGTGATTGGAATATGAATGCAGTGCGATTCCAACCCAAATCACGTGTGGTGTCCCGCACCGCATATACTGTATGTGAACCCAGCCTTAAAGTATAACTGAATGCATCATTTTGTTTTCCTTTTGCACAGAGTGGAGATGGAGTACAACACCTGTCAGGTTTTTATTTGCTGTATGTGCCCCCCCATTTGGCTTGATCATCATTGAAAGTAAAAAAAAAAAAAAAAAAAAAAATCACAAATTCTGGGTTGTCACCAGAAAAGTAACAGAGGAGAAATCTTCCAATGGGGGCACTATTTCAGGTGGCCGGGGGGGGGTCCTCAAGGGATTCCCATAATTTGCAGGGCTTTTCTCTCACTTCCTGTTTTCACTATGGAACAGGAAGTGAAGGCAAATCTCCCCAATGAGACACAGATGGCAAAAATAAACCTAACAGGGGTTATAACCCCTCCTTTACACTATTCAAAAATGGAGAAAAAAAATAAATAAAAATTAAAATCTGCCTATAGTACTATTTGAAATCAATTTTCATAAACAATGGCCATAGCTGGATCAAAACGTAGCCGGTCCTTGCTGACCCAGCCAAATGATGATCCATCTATGGCCATATAAAGCATTTAAAATACTTTTTTTTGTGCTTTTACCTGCAAGGTTTTATATCGTCACATGATCAGAAACCGGTCCTACCAGCTACACCATGAGAGGTCGGTGACCTTTCGATTTTTGTGCCGCCCAGCGATATACACGTATATGTCGAGTGGCTGTAAAAGGGTTAAAGCCGATCTGTATTGATTGCACAGCCAACACAGCGATTGGCCCAGCATGGAGTGAGTCACATATAGGGACTATTTATATCCCTAAGAACCAGGAATTTCCTTCAGCTTCCAGTCTCAGTCATGTTAAATCTGAACTCCGTGCAAAGGGCTAAATACACAGATGAAATGCACACACGGGAGCAAAAGGATTTGTATTTCTGTCCATCCAGTCCTGAGATTTATACCAATCTGTCATATAGCACAGCTCAGGTCTAGCAAGTGGAGAGGTACCTGATTATTTCTGTGCTGCAGTTTCACTTTCACTTGCGACTGGACAGTATGGCCCCTCTCACACCGAGGCGTTTTTCAGGCGCTACAGCGCTAAAAATAGCGCCTGTAAAAAACTAGGCCCTTTCACTCCAGTGTGAAAGCCGGGGGGGGGGGCGCTTTCACACTGGAGCGGTGCGCTGGCAGGACGGTGAAAAAAGTCCTGCTAGCCGCATCTCTGGAGCAGTGAAGGAGCGGTGTATTCACCGCTCATACCCATTGAAATAAATGGGGCAGCACGGCTATACCGCCGGCAAAGCGCCACTGCAGCGGCGCTTTTAAACCTTTTTTGGCCGCTAGCGGGGGTTCAAACTGCTGCTGAAACCACGGTAAAGTGGCGCTTCACCACCGACGCCCGCACCGCTCCAGTGTGAAAGGGGCCTAAGTAGCAGACCAATGGAGCTTCCTCCGTCACTCCCCTTATCAGTATGGATCCCTGCACTGCAGGACACCTGTGGTGCTTCTCCACCCGAGCTCTGCTGTATGGAGCTGCGAGATGCTGGTATCAACTCAAAAGTCAGGTACTTAAAAAGTGGTGGTAAACCCCCTACATATACCCAGTGAAGCGCCTGGCCTCAGGTAATACACAGATGAAGCAAATCCTACTACAAAAAAAATAAAAAAATAAAAATAAAATTAAATTATACTGCGCCAGTGTCACGTCACATTCGGCTACCTATCACATTTTGCTACCCGCTGGAGTGCGCCGCCATATGCGTTCCAACACAGGGCCGCTCGCCACCCTTTAGGCACGGCCTTGCTTTGCATTCTTATAATCGAACGCTATGTCCACTTGGATGGTGGGGCTTGAACCTGGACTCAGGGGTGGAACGCATATGGCGGCGTCGCAAATGCGCAGTCCAGCGGGTAGCCAAATGTGATGGGTCGCCATATGTGACGAAACACCGGCACTCAAAATATTAAGCTGCTGACACTACAATAGAACCGGTTGCATAACTAAATGTGATATAAAGTGCAACAATAAGATCTGTGCACAAATGAAAGCGTAAAAATATAAAAATAAAATAACTGACACCAATTCTAAAAGTGTAAATCATACAAACATGATACTGATAAAAAAAAAAAAAGTGATCATCAATAAATGAGAACATCCATAACATGATGAATCAGAAAAATTCCAACAAAAGGGAAAAAAAAAAAAATAATAAAAAAAAAAAAATAAAATAAAAAAAAAAAAAAAAAAACAGTTCACTTTGGATTCAAACTTCTACTAGAAATTCGATGTGCTTGTGAAGAGTGGAAATTGACACTGAATGTGGAGCCACCAAACACAATGAGTGGGTACTCTTCCCAGATCCAATGGGCAGAGAACCAAAGAAGATAGGGCACGGGGGGCTGGGCAGGCACGGCGGGGACCGGCATAGATGGAATGCAGCCACTCCAACTCAGAGTCCAAAAAAAAAAAAAAACCAAGGTTCAACCAGACACATATGACTTGGAGGGAAAAATGCCAACATGGCACAAAATCCATAACAAAATGATTTTATTGAATAAGTAACGCACTTATATTGATATGAATGGATGGATACAGACACTGTATATATGTGATCACAAAAGGAAGATCATGAGGAGCGCGTACCCCGGATGATGTCTTTTCCGAAAATCGTACGGGAAATACCGCTTTCGAAGCGATCGTACGATAATCGGATCGTTAGTACAGAGCTTTCGAGAGCCGATTCGAACAGTTCATCCGATAGTATTCTATCGGACGTGCACGGAAAAATGTTTTCGTACGATGCCAGATCGTACGATTTTCGTGTAATCAGTACAGCCATCGTTCGAAAATGCAATACAAATGCATTACAACACATGACATCACTTCCGAATTTTTTTTTTGTCGTGCGGGAATTTTCGTGACTTTAGTAAACTCATCAGATTCGATCTGAGATTAGCATGCAATAAAAAAACCGGACGATCATTCGTCCGATAATCTCATCGTGTGTATGGGGCATTAGAGGACGAAACGTTCGGACGTATTGTGCTGGCTCCATGTTATCGCGCTACAGTGCCTGTATCCATCCATACTGATGTAAGTGCATTACTTTGTGCTCATAACTAAGACAAGTACACACTATAGATGGGTATTCTTTGTTCATATTTCATGTCTGAAGTTTACAATCACTTTAAACTTCCTGCATTAAAAAATAAAATAAAAATATGATGTTCCAACATGACTGCACACCAGTGCACAAAAAGGTCCATAAAGACATGGATGAGGGAGTTTGGGGTGGAGGAACTTGACTGGCCTGCACAGAGTCCTGACCTCAAGCCAGTGCCCACAAATGAGCACCGACTGGCACCATTATATAACATGCGACATCAGTGATGCCCAGCAATGCCACCCATTCGTGACCATCCATGCCCATCAGTGCCACCTCATTGGTGCCAATCAGTGCAGCCATATCAGTGTCTGTCATTGAAGAAGAAAAACGCCCTTATTTACAAAAAATTTTAACAGAAACAAAGAAATATCCTCAAATATTTCGGTCTTTTTTTTATTTGTTGCGCAAAAAAATAAAAACCGGCAGAGGTTATCAAATCCCACCAAAAGAAAGTTCTATTTGAAGGAACAAAATAATAAAAAAATAGTTTGGGTACAGTGTTGTATGACCGTGCAATTTTCATTCAAATTGAAACAGCTCTGAAAGCTGAAAATTGGCCTGGGCAGGAAGGTGTCTAAGTGCCTGGCATTGAAGTGGTTAAAGTGTTACTAAACCCCAAACAGTAAAATCAGTGTGTATATGTAGTAAAGCATGCTCGTTATACTCACTGTGGAACCAAAGGGGTTAAACCTCTGCATTGTGTAAAAAGCCTGTTTGATCATGTCTTCTCTGATCCTCCCCTTCTTTTACTGTCCCCAATTCCTCTACTGATAAAACAGAGCCTTGGGGGCACTCTACACATGCTCATTTTGGTGTGTATTGCTAAAGAGTTTGGGTTTTCTTAGGAGGGTGCATGTGATCAGAACAGGGCCAATCAGCACTGTCCAGACAGAAAGCCAAGGGTCATGCAGCCTCATAACAGGAGAGCAGAAACCCCTCTTACAAGCTTTAGCCAGACACTGATAGAAGTCACAAGACTGCTATATACTGCTGATGAGAAAAGGTATTTAGCAGTTTATTTTTACTAAAATAATTGCATTTCCATGTGCTGTGTACTGTGGGAGACCAGATATAGGGAATGCAGGGTCCTGGGTTTAGTAACACCAAGTCCCGACCTCTACATGATTTCACCTGTCTGTTTTTTCCCTCTATTCCCCTCCCCCCGACACAGACAAGTCACGGATCACCACAAAAGCCACAAGAATGAGGAAGCAGACCATGTAACTGCTGATTACAGGCTGGTGATGGGAGGGCAGACAGCGGGGCAGTCAGAGTCCGGGCACAAAAACATGACGTCATCATAAACATCAGGAAGAATTCTAAAGTAGGTAAAGAGTATGAAGAAGATCTCGGTGTTGCGAGAATTCAGGAAGTTTACTCAGAACGACATTCCACAGACAGGTAGAGTCCTGCAACTCCAATCAGTACTTATCTATAAAATGTTTATATGAAAAAAAAAAAAAAAAAAATTATATAAAGATCCACCAAAAAGCAACAACAGCAGTTACAGTGTAAAGTAAACCTGTCAAACCAAGGCAATTATATGATGGAAAAATGCAAAAGCAAAAAAATAAAAAAATAAAGTTACAGAAAGTGAAAACAGCACACCAAAACAATGACTGGATTCAGAAAAATAAGGCTCAATTTACTAACACACAATGCTTATAAGACCAGGACCGATTCCCAACCGCCCACCACAAATATACCGTAGCAGAGCATACCAAGTACTTCATCTGACACTTCCGAGAAGCACAAAACGGGAGCCCAACGGCAGGTACTGGAGGATCCAATGCTCGCCGGCACCTGCCGATTGTACAGTAGAGACCCTCAGAATGGCGATCTGCCTATGTAAACAAGGCAGATTGCTGTTCTGTCAGTAGGGAAGGCAAAGCAGGAAGACAGATCTTTGCCTTTCTCATAGTAAAAGCACCTCCCACACAGCGTAAAAGCACAGGCTAGGCACGCAGTTAACCCTTTGATTACCGCCAATGTTAAGACCTTCCCAGCCAGTGCCCTTAGTACAGTGACCCTGCAACTTTTTCCATCATTGATCTCTGCTACAAGTCGCTGATCACTAACATTACTAGTAAACAAAAAAAAATAAAAAATTATATAATAATAATAAATATATATATATATATATATATATATATATATATATATATATATATATATATATATATATATATCCATCCCATAGTTTTTAGATGCTATAACTTTTGTGCAAACCAATCAATATATACTCTTGTTGGGATTTTTTATTTTTAATCAAAAATATAACACACACATATATATATATATATATATATATATATATATTACACACATACATATACACACACACACTTTATGAATTTATGGGTACAGGAAAAAAAAAACCCAGATATGAGCATGCTGGTACTCAAGTGGTTAATATATATTGTAGGGCGAGACAGTGGCATTTCCCTTTATTATGTAATATGCCCATCAGATGATGGCTAGCTCTGACTGTTCTAATGACAAGTCCTGGAGCCACCCTGCTATAATTGGGAGCGGGAGGAAGGCTGGCATGTAAGATAACTACAGTAAGGAAACCAGCACCATGGCTCCACAGTTAGCACATTAGTGGACAAACAAGTTGAGAATGGAAACCCTGCAGTACACTACCACCAAGTCCTGGATGGCCACGCCAACCCTTTACTTCCCAACTATACCCCAAATAAAAGGACTCCATGAATAATAATGTTTCTCCCCCATGTAGTGGGGGGCTGTGCCTGCACTGCATGGGTTAACTGCTAGTCTTATCTAGGGGCACACCAAAAGGGCTATACTTACCCAATCCTTCGATCGCTTGAAAAACCGCCCTCCCCCATTGTCCAGCAGTGGACTGTCCCTGCCGTCCTCATGTCCAAAGCTGGTCTATGGGCGTGAGGACATCAGGAAAAGTCCATTCACCCAACAGCTAGTAGCAGTTACATCATCGCTGGCATGGCAATAATGGTGCATTACACCTTTGGCAAAGAACAGAGTCATCCAAAGAGGTAAAAACCACTATGGGGATCACCATGCACCAGGAATCTCCCTCATCAGGCTAGGGCCACACCGGTCAGAAAAGAGACGTCCTGGAAATGAGGACATATTGATAATATTGAGACAACTGTCCTGCTACCTAGTCTGGCCTGACCATCATTCACATTCCAAACATGAAAATAACGCAATGGCACCACTGGAATAAAGGGCTCACACCAGCATGGCAGGTCTACGTTGGGCACCGTTTTGTATTCTGTAAAACTATCCATGGACATAACATGGGGGGGGGGTCTGAGTACAAGTTTAAGTGAAGGGAGTTTAACAAGACACATGGCCACTCATTAAAATGAGAAGAAAAGAGGTTTAACCTTAAACTACGTAGAGGGTTCTTTCCTGTAAGAGCAGCAAGGGTGTGGAATTCCCTTCCACAGGTGGTGGTCTCAGTGAGGAGCATCGATAGTTTCAAGAAACTATTAGATAAGCACCTGAATGACCGCAACATACAGGGATATACAATGTAATACTGACATATAATCACACACATAGGTTGGACTTGATGGACTTGTGTCTTTTCAACCTCACCTACTATGTAACTATGGGTTTTTTGCTAAACAATTAGTTAGACACAAATATATATTTTAAGCAGAGACCTTAGAGAATAAAATTTAAATTTTTTTATGTCACACGCTTTTTGCACAGCGTTTTTTTCAAGCGCAATTTTTTTGGGGAAAAAAAAAAACATTTTAATGAATTAAAAAAAAATAAAAAATAAACAACCCACAAACATTCTAGCTCAATTTTTTTGAAAAAATATGAAAAGATGTTACCCCAAGCAGACAGATAGCAAACATTGTGCATGCTCATGGAATGGCACTTCTGGTTTACTGGCTGGTCGCTCGGGTCTCCCGGTGGGACAGAAGAGCCTGAGAGAGAGCTGTGGAAAGTGGCGGGAGGGCATTCCCTTCCCGCTGCTTGTAATAGCAAATCGAACAGCTAGTAAGTCGCTTTGATTGCTATAACAAGAGAGCCGACCGCTGGCTCTAAAAAATTATACCAGGGCGATGCCCGGTACAACCATCAAAAGCAGACAGTGGGCGGTAAATACATTCCTGCATGTCTGCAATTCCATTTGTTGCTAATGACACCCCAAATGCAGGAAGCAATACTTGAGCTTCCTTGCTACATTTGTCACATGTAGGGCAGCCTGTTGGAATGAATGGGCTGCTCCATGCAACCTACATACAGTGCCTTGAAAAAGTATTCATACCCCTTGAAATTTTCCACATTTTGTTATGTTTCAACCAAAATCGTAAATGTATTTAATCGGGATTTTATGTGATAGACCAACACAGAGTGGCACATAATTGTGAAATGGAAGAAAAAATGATAAATGGTTTTCAATTTTTTTTTTTTTACAAATAAAAATTGTGAAAAGTGTGGGGTGCATTTGTATTCAGCCCTCTTTAATCTGATACCCCTAAGAGCCGGTCCACACAGGGGCAGCACGACTTGCAGCGCGACTCAGAGGCGACCTGCACACGACTTCAGCGGCAGCTTGAAAAATGACTTCTGTATAGAAGTCAATGCAAGTCGCCTGAAGTCGCCCCAAAAGTAGTACAGGAACCTTTTTCTAAGTTGGAGCGACTTGAGTTGCTCCTATTAGAATGGTTCTATTGTACAGAATGGAGCATGCCCCTGTGTGACTCGGGTCCAACTAAAATCTAGTGGAACCAATTGCCTTCAGAAGTCATCTAATTAGTAAATAGATTCCACCTGTGTATAATTTAATCTCAGTATACATATAGCTGTTCTGTGAAGTCCTCTGAGGTTTCTTAGAGAACCTTAGTGAACAATCATCATAAAAAGGCCAAAGAACACTCCAGACAGGTGAAGAATAAAAGTTGGAGCATTTTAAAGCAAAGTTAGGCTATAAAAAAAAAAAAAGAACATCTCACAGAGCACTGTGCAATCCATCATCTGATAAGAGTATGGCATAACTGCAAACCTACCAAGGAATTTTGTGTGTCAGAATTGCTACAGACAATTGAAACTTCTTCCGTCTGAAAAATTGAGAACATGCCCTCAAACTTTTGCTGGCGGAAATTCAGCAAGTAAAATGCCGATGGAGCATACACACGGTCTGGTTTCCGACATAAAGCTCTCATCAGTCTTTTGCTGGCCGAATTTTCAATCGAGTGTACACGACATTAGAGTCTGCAAAAGACTTGAGATTGGGGCGGAGATTCATCTTCCAGCAGGACAAGGACCCAAAACATACAGCCAGAGAATGGTTTAGATCAAAGCATATTCATGTGTTAGAATGGCCCAGTCAAAGTCCAGACCTAAATCCAATTGAGAATCTGTGGCAAGACTTGAAAAATTGCTATTCACAGACGCTATCCATCCAATCTGACAGAGCTTGAGCTATATTGCAAAGAAGAATGGGCAGAAATGTCACTCTCTAGATGTGCAAAGCTGGTAGAGATATCCCCAAAAAGACTTACAGCTGTAATTGCAGAGAAAATGAGGTTCTACAAAGTATTGACTCTGGGGGGCGCTATACAAAATGCACGCCACACTTTTCACATGTTTGTAAAAAGTTGTGAAAACCCATTTATCATTTTCCTTCCACTTCACAATTATGTGCCACCTTGTGTTGATCTATCACATAAAATCCCAATAAAAATACATTTACGTATTTGGTTGTAACATGACAAAATGTGGAAATTTTCAAGGGGTGTGAATACTTTTTCAAGGCACTGTATGTACAAGTGACACGCTACGTATTGTGAATGGGGCTTATACAACAGCTGGATCTGGCAAAGGACATCTTACGTCTTCGGGCTCCTATACCCCAAGCTGAATATTGAAGACGGGCTTCCTGCTATGGGTTAATGCTACACGGTTATTTGCATTACATTATACATTAACCAAATATACTGTATATAGTACAGCACACGTGTGCACCCACTGAGCTCACCGCCTGTGTACACAGCGCCATTCACACGCAATCTATTCAGCTTGGTTTCTGTGCCTACAATTAAATATATATGTTCTGAAAAACTATCCATGGTGTTCGGATAACACTGACCAGGCATTTAAAATGTTGTTTCTGATGATTTTGGGGGGGGCACAGCAGCTGACCGTTCCTTGAAGCTCATCAGCTGAGATCACGTGACCATATATGTCGAGGTATAATGGTCACAAGACCTACTGCAGTAGGAGCTGGGAGCAGCGTTTTATGGAAAAGACGTGCAGTGATAAGTCTTTGAGTTTATTATTATTTTTTATGGGGGGGGGGGGGGGTGTGGATTACCCATCCCTTTCCGGTTTTGGCAAGAATCCAACTTAAAGAACCTCATTGGCCTTGGGCTACCTGTACCATTAAAAAAAAAAAAAAAAAAAAAATTCAGCATTACTGAACTGCTGCTATTTTCACACTCCATTGGTTGACTTAATAAAGGCGCGCTCACACCAGAAACTGCACATTTTTTGCATGCGCGATGACGTGCCTTTGATACGTGCTGTTCCATGCATTTTCCCCAACCTTACATTTCCTTTGAGGTCACTTCTGTCTTCTTTGGGCTTTTATGTGCACTCCGTTGCATTCTCGTGTGTTTCTGTGCATCTGCAGAGTGGAAAAATGCAGCTTGCTGTACTTTTATTTTTTCCCTCCCCCGCAGCGCTGCAACAGTGCAAACTTTGCCCATAGGATAACCTGGATTTTGGACTGTTTATGCAGTTGAAGTGCAGTCAAAAATGCATCCCACTGCATCTGGGCACAAAAACACATTCGTTCCCTGTAATACTATGGACCCCATGTCTGCAGGCTGTTGCTTAAAGCGGAGTTCGACTAAATAAACAAAAATGTAAGCAGCTACAAATACTGCAGCTGCTGACTTTTAATAATCGGAAACTTATCTGTCCCAGGGTCCAGCGATGCGGGGGAATGAAGACTCGACCCTCTCACCCTCCTCTCTGCGGTGCAGGCACAGTCACTGTGGGCACCTAATTGTAGCTTCCCCACCCGGGGGAACGCACTGTGCAAGCACGAGACGCACGCTGTGACTGGCCGGGCAATCATCTGGGACCTGTGACATGTCACAGATGATTGCCGAGGGGGGGGGGGAAGGTGATCTCCCTTTCTGGTGCCATAGGAGGAAGTGGGAGCTGGGACTAAAAAAAAAAAAATATATATATATATATATCTCAGGGGGTCAGCTTGCCTTAGAGAGCAAGTTCCATTTTTGGACGGAACTCCGCTTTAAAACGCAAGGATATCCAAACTACGGCCCTCCAGCTGTTGCTGAACTACACATCCCATGAGGCATTGTAAAACTGACATTCACAGACATAACTAGGCATAATGGGAATTGGAGTTCCTGAACAACTGGAGAGCTGTAGCTTGGAAACCCCTGGAAAGTGTTACTAAAACCAGGACCCGGCATTCACTATATCAGTACACAGAACATGGAAATGCAATTATTTTACTAAATATAAACTGCTAAATACCTTTTCTCATTAGCAGTATATAGCAGTCTTGTGACTTCTATCAGTATCTAGTTAAAGATAAAGCTTGTAGGAGGAGTTTTCATTCTCCTCTGATTGTCCCAATGATGCAGGACCCCTGATGCTTTGTCTGGACAGTGCCCATTGGCCCTGTGCTGATTGCATGCACTCTCCCAAGAGAGAAAAAAAAATTTAAAAAAACACACACACACACACACACACACACACACACACACACACACACACACACACACACACACACACACACACACCTCTCTAGCAATACACACCAAACTGAGCATGTGCATCTTGTCCCCAAGGCTCTGTTCTATCAGCAGCTGGTTTGGAATCAGTGGAAGAAGGGGAGGATCAAAGAAGACACGATGCAGAGGATTAACTTAGGTTCCCCAGTGAGTATAACAGGCAAGCATTACTGCATATACACACTGATTTTGTGGTTGTGGGTTTAGCAACACTTTAATATACAAGATGCTTCCTGCTTGACAATGAATACAGCCCAGAGCGGAAAACTTCTGGTGCCGCAGGGGCTAAGAGTGGGGAGGGCTTGTGCTGACTATCTGCCCCCTCGGCCAATGGACAAAACTCAAACTAAAAATTGTCCCCATAAGGCAATGCGTTCTGCTCTAGCTCTGGATCAGCAAGGGGCACTGCTGGACCTCTACCAAGAGACCACTGCTTCCACACAGAAAGCTAGGGTCCCGCTCTGCAGCATGCCGACAGGAGGTAGGCTTTCCTATTCAGGCAAGGTGGATAGACAAACAGCACTTGTCCTTCATAAAGCTATGATGTTCAAGTGTTACTAAACTCACAACAGTAAAATCACTCTGCATATGCAGTAAAGCATGCTTGCTATACTTACTGTGGAACCTAAGGGGTTAATTCTCTATTTGTTAAAACGGCAGTTTCATCCATCTTCTCTGATCCTCCCCTTCTTCCAGTATCCCCAATCTGCTGATAGAGCAGAGCCTTGGGGGCCAGCTGCACCTGCTCCGTTTGGTGTATATGGCTAGAGTTTTGGGGTAAGTGCATGTGATCAGCACAGGGCCAATCAGCACTGTCCAGAGGGTCAGGGGTCCTGCAGCCTCATATGACAGTCAGAGAATGAAAACTCCTCCTACAAAAAAAAAAAAAACTTTAACCCGACATTGATAGAAGCCACAAGACTGAGAAAAGGAGTATTTGGCGGTTTATATTTACAAAAAAAACTATTGCATTTCCATGTTCTGTGGGAGACCAGATATAGGGAATGCAGGTTCCTGGGTTTAGTAACACTTTATGTAAAAAAACTGCTACTCTGAGCAGTATCTGACAGCATAAGAAAATTATTGTTTACATGAAACGGCAGCCTGCAGGACATGAAACCATTACAGGGTTTAGTGGCGATTCTCCTCCTCCCAAAAAAAGGAAAAAAATAAATAAAAAAAAAGAAGGGGGAGGAAAAAAAAAGGAAAGGAAAGAGGAAAGGGAAAAAAAGGAGAGGAGGAAAGAAAGAGGAAAGGGAAAAAAAAAAAAAAAAAAACGAAACAGGAAAAAATAATCAATAAAGAAAAAAATAAAAAAATAAAAAAAAGAAAAGTGCATATCAGCTTTAAAATTGCAGATAAAAATAAAATAAAAATCTGAATCTGAAAGACGTTTCTATAAAAAGAATGGTGAAACATGATTGGCTACGCTTAATGTTGACTCCAAATTCGTGTTTATTTTCTAGCCTTCGGAATTCAGTGAATCAGCCCCTATTACTCCAACTACAAAGAATTCAAAGTGTGTTTGAATGATCCAGAAGTTGGTCACAATGACTTCAAAAGGCCGTTCTGCTATTGATGAAGGTGGTGACACATGAAGGTGTCATGCTGAGGTGTGAGCCTGAGTCACAGGACCATCCTTCCTCCTTTCCTCCCGATTTGTCAGCACACACACACACACACACACACACACACACACACACACACACACACTGCTCGGCTTATCCCTGTGAGCTGGCATGGTATCGTGGGAGAAAAAGACTACGCATCCAAATTCCAAATCAAACACTCACGTTGGAGAGCGTGCATCAATAAAATACTGCAGTGTTATTACAGTGCTTAGAAAGTGAGAGGCTTTCCAAGTAATCCCTCCAGACAAACACAGAAGGTTACACGCTAGAGCGGAGGAGGTGGTGAGATTTAAAGGGTAACTCCACTTTCAATAAAATAAATATATAAAAGAAAGAAAAACAATAAATATAGCACATTTCATTGCAATACTAATCATATTGTAATGCAATGTTAATAAAAATGACCTTTCCTTTTCAATCTGCAGCCACTAACTTTCTGAGAATGCATTGCAATATGGCTACCTGGAGCTGTTCTGTATACTGACCACTCCCCAGAAACATTTCCTGCTTGTGTGATTGGCTCACCAATTTTACCAGAAGTCTGCCTGAGATACAAGTCAGATTTCAGGCATCCCCTGCAACAAAAGTAATCTTTGGAGAGATACTTTCAATAGGAAAACATGTCTAAAGGGATGCAGGCCGTGCAGCTTTCACATACGTTTGCAAACGTGTGCTAACTAAACCCCCTGTTTTTAACAGACTGTTGAACAGGGTCATTTGGTTGGTTAGCAGACTGGTTGGCAAGTTGAGCTATGGAATGTTCTGTTTTTGTCTGGCTAAGATGTAAGTCAGATTTCAGGCATCCCCTGTAACAAAAAATTTCATTTTTGGTGTAATACGTCCAGTAGGAACACGTCTAAAGGGATGCAGGCCTAGCAGATTTCCTCATTAGTGCCCTGCAGCTGCACAGCTGACAATTATGAAACCTCTCCCAGACCCACTATGCCCAACACACACATGGATTTCTTTAGAATACAAAAAAGGTAGGAATCCGCAAAATTTGTTATAATCCTTGCAATGTACATAGATAAACCACAGGGGAATGTTTTTCTCAAAAGTGGGAGTTACCCTTTAATGATGTGCAAAGAATATAATATATATATTTTTTTTCTTTGTGTGTGATATATATATATATAATCACACACATACATACATACAAGTATTGAGGATGGGGGGGGGGGGGGATGTAGAATGCATGAAGGTAAAAGAAAAAAAAAAAAAAAAAAAAAAAAGAACCTTGTGCCTTTACAATCACTTTAATGTGAACCTGTCCAGCTGCCTGTGCAGTTTGTTGGCCATTGCTCTGAGGAATATTCTGCATGTCTAGCCCCTTTCGGCGGTTCCTTCTGCGGACCCCTACATTGCTAGACACTAGAGCTGCACAATTAATCGTCAAGAATAGTTATCGTAATCTTGACTAAAGTGTTTCACAATTCTTTCTATGCAAAGAATTCTCTCTGCTCTTCTGAAGCCACAGCCATCAAAAGAAAGGAAGAGAAAAACTGGGCAGTCTGCCAAGAATCAAAACATTCTTTATAGGTTGAACTCAATTATAAACATTGTAACAATTTGTCAATGGAAAAGACTGTGTGTAAGGCCTCTTTCACACTGATGTCCCGTTCAGGCCCGCCAGTCAGTTTTTCAGGCGGACCTGAACGGGTGCTCCATAGAGGTCTATGGAGCGTCGGATGTCAGCGGTGACATGTCCGCTGACATCCGACCCGCTCCGATCCGAAAAAGTGTAACGGAGGAAAAAGCTATTTTTCCATCCGTCTGCGGATCGGATGACGACGGGCACTGCGGTCCGTCGTCATCCGATCTCCCATAGGGGAGAGCGGCGCTGTGACAGGTCCGTCCCTGCGCAGTGTGCAGAGACGGAGCTGTCATCTCCCTGCTCAGCGGGGATCGGCGGAGTGATCCCCGCTGAGCAGACGGATATCCACGGGGCGGATCAGAACTGATCCGCCCCGTGTGAAAGGACCCTTAGTGAAAAAAGTTTAACCACTTTAGGCTGGGTTCACACTGCAGCGGCTACGAGAACCGGATGCGATTCGCACCGCACTGCAGTGCAAATCACATCCGATCTCTGTACAGATAGTATGGCTGAATTCGCATCGCACCCGCCGCAAACTCGCACAGGACCCTTTTTTGTCCGCAGCAGAATCGGATCGCATGGGTGTTCACACCATGTGATCCGATTCCTGTCCGAGTTTGCAGATCGCACTGCGATATGCGAACTGATCTGGGGGTGTCATTAACGTTTCACTGACACTCCCAGCAGTTCGCATAGGGCAGTGTGAACTGCCGGCGGGAGGCATGCGATGCGGGAACCCGCCGCGGATTCACGACGTTCCCGCATCGCTTCAGTGTGAACCCAGCCTAAATGCTAAACCTTTTTCTGGCATTTGTTGGTTTCAAGTTAATAATTTTTATTTTTTTTCCTAGAAAATTACTTAGAACCCCCAAACACACACACACACACACACACTTTTAGTAGAGAATAAAATGGCGGTTGTTGCATTATTTTATGCCACACTGTATTTGCGTGGAGCTCTACTAGACACAGACATGACAAAGGAGCCACCAGAAAGAATCACTGATCAGGAAGGTACTAAGCATCTGACAGAACCGGAAGTGTCAGATGCAGAAAACGGTTGGCAGCGGTAGAGACGGATCTCAGTGGTGCAGTAGGCCGGTGTTACCCCTTTTGTCTCCATATGAAAGGTTTACATTGGAACAGGACAGTTTCCAACAGGCCTTACAAGGCCAACTATGGGTATAGGATTGGGTATATGGGATTGTATGATTATTATTATTTTTTTTATGGTTGCACTAGATGGACTTATGAAAGTTTGGGCTTTTTTTTTTTTTTTTTTTTTTGGAGCACCATCATGGTGAAGGAAGTAGTATTGAAGGCAGAAGGAGCTTCCTACGCAACTCCGATGGTGCTCTACTTCCAGTTGGGTTCTTACACACTGACAATTATGATTGCTTTTCTCAAGAAAAAGTTATGCAGGCCAGGAACCAATAAAAGGTAGCTGGATGCTTTGTAAAAATAGCAAAATAAAGGAGGTTATTGACTTCCTGGCATGAAGAGAGAGCGTATTTATTAACTCTGTTCAAAAGAAAAGCCATTCACAAGCTACAGGGCAAGATAAAAGGCAAGTTTCTCTCATAAAGAACCCAGTGAATACAGAAATTCCTAACTCAGAAATTATAGGAAAGGACCTGCAATTAGTCATGGATTCCTTTGTAATCTGTATTTCAGGCACAAAGCAACTCGGACTCTCGCAACCTTTTTACCCTAGAGCATTGGTCTCCAAACTGCGGCCCCAGGGCCAGGTGCAGCCCTTTGCATGCCTTAATCTGGCCCTTGGGAATTCCTGCTACAGATATGAAGCGCTGTTCCTCCTACTGATACGGATGATGGGGCACTGTTCCTCCCACTGACGCCAATGAGGGGGCACTATCCCTGCCACTGAAACCCAACAATGGGGCATTATTCCTCTAACTAAATACCTTTTATGGGGCACTATTCCACCTCCTACTGACTACCAGAACTGTAGTTTTTTTGTCACAGTCCCAGGAAAAAAGAAATAATGCAATATATCCCCTATTTTATTACCAAAAATATGTAGAAGAATACATATCGTAAACTGATGAAAACTTTTTTTTTTAAGAGAGAGAGAGAGAGAGAGAGAGAGAGAGAGAGAGAGAGAGAGAGAGAGAGATTATTTATTTTCCCCCCAAATTGTCAGTCTTTTTTGTTTATAGCAGCAAAAAAGGGAAAAAAAAAAAAATCCACACATCTATTTTGTTTGGGTACAGCGTCGCACGATCACGCAATTGTCAGTTAAAGCATTGCAGTGCCGTACCGCAAAAAAATTGGCTGGCCATTCAGGGGGCAAATCCTTCTGCTCCTTAAGTGGTTAAATGCATACACTATTCACAGACTGTTTTTCCTGCCAGAAGATTGCAAATTCTGTTCAACCAGTCTTATGATCCAGGTACCCCTGCTACACAGCACGGTCAGTTCCTACAATTCCTAAAACCTTTTTGAAGTATTAAATGCAGTTGAACACACCCTGGTCTTAAAATGCAACCAAAAAGGTTTTTTTTTTTTTTTTTTTTTATTATAACCCCCCTGCACGGTTTTATTTTTTGCCATCTGTATCCCATTGGGGAGATTTCCATTCACTTCCTGTCCCACAGTTGCAACAAAGTGAACTGAAAACCCCATCTAACGTGAGGGGTTCCCTGGTTGTCACCAGAACAAGTGTCCCCATTGGAAGATACGTACCCCACTTTTCCTGTTCTGGGGACAACCCAAAATTTAGAATTTTCTTTTACTTTCAATGGTAAACCGGACAAGTAGAAAGAGAGGAATCTCCCTAATGGGGGCACAGACAGCAACACAAACTGACTGAGTTCTAATCCCCCTCCACTCACGGAAACTTAAAATAAGGACGACAGATTTCCCTCATCCATACATTCGAGGTGGAGGGGGAAATCGTCCCGCTGCGCTTTTGTATTCTGACAGCGAGCCTCTGCCACCATCACAATACACCAATCAAAGCAGGAGCTGAGCAAACAAAGATTTACCAGCAGTCTCATTCAGGAAGAGTCAATCGTTAGATCCCCTCCTCTTGAATGGGAATGGCAATAGATGGATAGAAATTCAGCCAGTCCCTGCTGAACCAGCCAAATTGTGACCCATCTACAGCCAGCTTAAATAGTAGTGAATATTAGTAAAATATAAAATGGTGTATACAGGTAATGCACTTCAGCCACAATGGCCTTAGTGCTATGTGTAAGGCCATAATGTACGAAACGCTCTAGCTGTATACACCGTATTTTGCATGTAGCTAATAAAAATGTGAATTTTGGAGTACACAGAGTTGCCGGCTAATATTCATTATTATGCAAGAGTAAGAGAATTGCAAATCCCAGTCAGGAGCACCGGTCTTCAGCTGCAGTAAAGCTTGGGTATTGTATCCAATGACTTTATGGCCAGCTTAAAGTGGGAGTAAACTCCCATGGTTGATTGTTACCTATAATAAGGTTTACCTATCAGGTTCAGTAAATTTCTCCTAAACGTGCACAGTTTAAGAGAGTTACTTGTGGATGGGCTGGTGACATATACCGGTGCACGAGCTCCGTCGGAATGGCATGCCCGTGCCGTTCCTTTAGAGTGCTGTGCCATGACTAGCGGCTCCTGCATAAATGCATGGGATTAACATTATTGCGGCGTGGCCAGAGGAAGCAAACCCAGAAGGAAGACGGGTGAAGACGGTGGTGGCCCATACATTGTTGGCGCACGGGTGCCCATCCCTGCCACTGCCTCCCTATCCATTCACCCGCCCCTGTCAGGATGCTGAGTGCATAGACTCCTATAGCGGGGGTGGGCGGGGGTGTTTTATTGAAGAACCCAATTAGAGCCAGAGGTTCTAATAGGCCTCAAAAAAGGGCGGGCTTGGGGCACAGAGAGGGAGCCCCCCGAACCCACCCAAGTGTGTCACCATAGAAAATAAATTTTCACAATTTTCCCACTGCAGTGCCTCCCCGACAATCGGGAGGCAGGTCAGTGAGACCCTCACAGTCGATCCGACTGGATGCCCATTGCTTTAGCGGAAGAGGAGACACAGAGTGGATGAAGCATGAGGAGCTGACACAACAGACCGCACTGGAAGCGACACAGGGGGAGGGGACACAATAGACTAGTAAGTGATGGCTCTCCTGGCGGGGGGGTGTAGGAGGGAGACAACTACTATCATTACCGTATCTGTGATGCTGAGCGGTATACTCCGTCCTGCGATTCTGGGGCTCTATACTCCTGACACTATGGGTGGAAGCAAGAGGAATACATAGAACGGGATTTTATTAAGGGGTGGGGGGCTTATGAGAAGTGGGATGGGTCAAATGGGGAGGGGTCTGGTGCCCCCCCATCCTTAACCTTCCCCACCTGCCACTGGGTTAAGATGGAAGCCCTGTCAGTGGTAATAGCATGTCATTGGAGAGCTTTGTTTTAAAGGTAAGGTTCACATAATGTGCTAGTGGCGGTTTACTACCGCTTTAAGAGCCACTCAGGCCTGTGATTGGAAAATAAAGGACAAGTAGCACACTGATAAGACTATCGCCCCCTCTCTTCCTCCAAGAAAGCGAAATGGACAGCCCTTGCACACTGCGATGGAGCCCTCATTCAATTGGAGGGTTGATGCACAGGGAACAGAAGACCAATATCATTACAGATTTTTCTGCATAAAAAAAAAATTTAATGTATCCAAAAAAACCTTCCTGAAATTCAGCTTAAAGGGAACCGGTCAGAAAGGGAAACTTCTTCTGGGTAAGAAGTCTCAAACTCTGCTATTCTCCGATTCCTGAGTTAGACGGGTTCCTAGGTTCTGTAGTAAAGCCGAACAAGCCCAGATTTTAGTTTTGGGACGATACAAATATGTTGTTAACCTTCCACAAAGGTTGATATACTACCACCTCCACCCACCACAACAATCACGTGGGAGGTTCTCCAAAGTTTACAACCTTCTGCACAACCTGGAGGCAAATTCCAAGGTCTTCCTGTCTGAAAACGGACAGGTGCCTGCTCTACAGCATAACTGTTGGTGTTTGGAACATGACAGGGTCACTTTAAAACTTACTATAGATTTGCTTTCAATGCCAGTCGGACAAATTGGAAAAACCTCAGCTGACCGAATGCAACAGTAAACGAGGTTAACAAAAAAATGAGAAATCTGTCTGGAAAGCCATGTGACAGTTAATCAGAGTGAGAGAATAAATCATTCTTCCACAGCCGTTCTCAGTTCTCATTATCCGTCTGGAGGAACCTCAAGGACTGATAAAAATCTGCTTGTGTATTGTTCGGACGGACATATGCCAGCCACATACAAACCATTCATTGATCATAGGCGGTGGTGGTTTCCAATGACCTTGCATTCAAAAACAACTTTGACACAGCGAAGTACAAGCTCAGGTTTGGTTGCAGTGGATTTTTGGAAAGGCCCATCTGTACTTTTTAATCACTTCCATGACCAGGCCTTTTTTTTTTGGCGATACGGCACTGCGTTATTTTAAATGGACGCATAAGACCCCCAAAAAAACGTAGTTCCTTTTTTCCCCACAAATATAGCTTTTTGGGTGGTATTTGACCACCTATGCGGTTTTTATTTTGTGCGCTAAGAAGAAAAAAAAATATATATATATATATATATAAACATTTTTTTATTAATAATAATAATCATTTTATCCTGCTGCTCTGCGACTCCCTCCTGTCCATGTCCCCAATGCAGCTGGGAATTTTGCAGAGCATTGTTGGCAGCTCTGCACATGCTCAGTTTTCAGCGACTTTCTATTAGGAGCATTTCCTCCCCATCACATCTGAGTAGCCCATGTGACTAGAGAGTCACACGTGTGTGTATACACCAGGGGTAGGCAACCCCCGGCACTGGTGCCGCAAGTGGCATACAAAGCCTCTTCTGTGGGCACTCAACTCCCTCCCCATGAGCAGAGCAGCGCAGGGAAGTGTCAGTGAGATACTAATGCATGCCAATTTCAGAATTGCCCACACCGCACTGATGGGGAGGCACTGCGCCCCCACACATTGTAAAAGATGGGAAACGTTGTTTGGGTCTAGAGCTTTGCTGTTGCCGCGATTGTCAGATTTGTGATGGGGGAAGAGATTCCCTGTTTCCACTCGCTTGGTTGCCACTACCAATCTCAGAAAGAAGGGATTTCAATGACTGAGAAAACGAAAAAAGAGCAGGGGGGGGGGGGGGGGGGGTTACAGAGGTGGGGCAGTTGAGCAGCGGGGGGAGGGGAGTATAGACGTGCAGGGGGTAAAGTAATTAAACAGATTTTGGGGGGGGGGGGAATTGGGGCTGATCTGAGGCGTGAGAGCGCAGGGTGTTAATTTCTCACTAGTAAAGTAGTTAGCAGTATCTACTTCATAAAAAGTCCTTTTCGTGATCGAGAGTGTGAAGTTGACTTGTCTGGCTGACTGATTTTGATTGACAGCCGCGGGAGCCAGTGGCGCCGCTGCGGTTTCTCAGCCAATCAGAAGTGTCCCCGATGGCTTAGACATTCGTGGACATCATTGGAGAGAGATGGGGCTCAGGTAAATAATTAGGGGGTGCTGGGGAGGCTGCCCCACACAAGTTTTTATCTTAACCGCTTCCGCACCGCCCCACGTACATTTACTGTGGCAGGGCGGCCCGGGTGCGCAAAATCACGTACCTGTATGTGATTTAGGGGACGGGCGAGTCACTCCTGCTGTGGTTGAACACAGCGGGAACAAATCAGCGGGTCCAGTGGCCACCGCAACCTGCCAATCGAGACAAATCAGTAGTCTGCCTGTGTAAAACAAGGCAAAAGGTGGATTTGTAAGGAAGGGAAAGATCTTGTGATTCAGCCAAGCTGAATCACGGATCTCTTTTCCTTCAGTGTGACACTGCCCCACAGTTAGAAAACACCTCCCTAGGAAACATTTAACCCTTTGAATGTCCATGGTGTTAACCCCTTCCCTGCCAGTGCCATTTATACAGTAATCAGTGCATTTTTATAGCACTGATCACTGTATTGGGGTCACTGGTTCCCAGAAAGTGTCACTCAGTGTCAGATTTGTCCGCTGCAATGTCACAGTCCCAAAAAAAAAAAAAAAAAAAAAAAAACCCCCTACACACCCCGCCACCATTACCAGTAAAAAATAAAAATTAAATAAAAGTCCCTAAATCTATTCTATACCGTAGTTTGTAGATGCTATAACTTTTGAACAAATCAAACAATATATGCTTATTGGAATTCTTTTTTGTTTTTTATTAAAAATCTATTTTATTTTTGTACAATGTCACACAACCACGCAATCGTTAAAGTGACGCAGTGTCATATCACAAGGGGGGAGTGTGTACTTTTTTTAGTGGGACTTCCTGTCCTGCTTCCTATTTTGACTTCCTATACAACTCCTCCTCTCGCCCTTGGTGGCCCCTCCCAGCCAGCATCTTCTGGGACACAACTCAGGTCCCAGATCAACTGGCCAATAGGAGAGAGCAGCAAGGCTCATGCATGTGCAGTGCACGCCCAGCTGTGAAGCCGTAAGCTGTCACAGCCGGGTACCCACAGTTACCATTACGGCGCCAAGGAGCCTCCAGGCAGCCACATCGCCGGACCGTGGGGCAGATAAGTGTCTGTTTATTAAAAGTCAGCAGCTATGCTTTTTGTAGCCGCTGACTTAAACTAAAAAAATGGGTGGAACTCCGCTTTAACATGTGTCTTATTAGTGGAATGTTTTTTTTTTTTTTTTTTATTTGCGTCTTAAAGATTCCACTAATGGAAATAGGAACTGGAGAGTGTGCGTAAAATCTAGAAATAAAAAAATAAAAAAAACACACACACACGTAAAAAGGCAATCCCCAATAAGAAAGTTCCTTGCATGCTCATTTCCCCACTCTTTATATACAAATGTATCCCACATTACGCCCCATGTTCACATCGGGGTGATTTTGACATGTCAAATCGCCTGGCTACAGCCCCGCAAAGTCGAGCGTCGCACCGATTTCCAAAAGTAGTTCCTGCACTACTTTTGGCGACTTTGGGGGCGATTTCAGTAAACGTCTGTGCAGATGTCTCTGAAATTGCTCCCGAAGTCGGACTGAAGTCACACGACTTCAAACCTGCATCAGCGTGAACCCAGGCTTAATATTCATAATGGTTGACATACCTTAATAATACACTCCTTACTAATGTTGATGCCAATTCAGAATATTAATTACATACACTGTACTAAAAATTTATTGACGTGTAGCAAAGGATGGAAGAATTAAATAAAAACCACACACTTTCATAGGAACTTAACCTTACTTCTAAATGGCAAAAGCATAAAATAAAAAAGGATTTAATATACTGTGCTTAACCATATAAGTAGGAAAAAGGCAAATACCGCCCAATCTACAGTGCCTTGCGAAAGTATTCGGCCCCCTTGAACTTTTCAACCTTTTGCCACATTTCAGGCTTCAAAGATATAAAATTTTAATTTTTTGTGAAGAATTACCAACAAGTGGGACACAATTGTGAAGTGGAATGAAATCTATTGGATATTTTAAACTTTTTTAGCAAATAAAAAACTAAAAAAAAAATGGTGCGTGCAAAATTATTCGGCCCCTTTACTTTCAGTGCAGCAAACTCACTCCAGAAGTTCAGCGAGGATCTCTGAATGATCCAATGCTGTCCTAAATGACTGATGGTGATAAATAGAATCCACCTGTGTGTAATCAAGTCTCTGTATAAATGCACCTGCTCTGTGATAGTCTCAGGGTTCTGTTGAAAGCGCAGAGAGCATCATGAAGACCAAGGAACACACCAGGCAGGTCCGTAATACTGTTGTGGAGAAGTTTAAAGCCGGATTTGGATACAAAAAGATTTCCCAAGCTTTACACATCCCAAGGAGCACTGTGGAAGCGATCATTTTGAAATGGAAGGAGTATCAGACCACTGCAAATCTACCAAGACCTGGCTGTCCCTCTAAACTTTCAGCTCAGACAAGGAGAAGACTGATCAGAGATGCAGCCAAGAGGCCCATGATCACTCTGGATGAACTGCAGAGAACTACAGCTGAGGTGGGAGAGTCTGTCCATAGGACAACAATCAGTCGTACACTGCACAAATCTGGCCTTTATGGAAGAGTGGCAAGAAGAAAGCCATTTCTCAAAGATATCCATAAAAAGTCTCGTCTAAAGTTTGCCACAAGCCACCTGGGAGACACACCAAACATGTGGAAGAAGGTGCTCTGGTCAGATGAAACCAAAATCAAACTTTTTGCCGCAATGCAAAACGATATGTTTGGCGTAAAAGCAACACAGCTCATCACCCTCAACACACCATCCCCACTGTCAAACATGGTGGTGGCAGCATCATGGTTTGGGCCTGCTTTTCTTCAGCAGGGACAGGGAAGATGGTTAAAATTGAGGGGAAGATGGATGCAGCCAAATACAGGACCATTCTGGATGAAAACCTGTTGGAGTCTGCAAAAGACCTGAAACTGGGACGGAGATTTATCTTCCAACAAGACAATCATCCCAAACATACAGCAAAATCTACAAAGGAATGGTTCACAAATAAACGTATCCAGGTGTTAGAATGGCCAAGTCAAAGTCCAGACCTGAATCCAATCGAGAATCTGTAGAAAGAGCTGAAAACTGCTGTTCACAAATGCTCTCCATCCAACCTCACTGAGCTCGAGCTGTTTTGCAAAGAAGAATGGGCAAGAATTTCAGTCTCTTGATGTGCAAAACTGATAGAGACATACCCCAAACGACTTGCAGCTGTAATCGCAGCAAAAGGTGGCTCTACAAAGTATTAACGCAAGGGGCCGAATAATTTTGCACGCCCCACTTTTCATTTTTTTTTTTTATTAGTTAACCACTTGTCGACCGCCGCACGACGATGTACGTCGACAGAATGGCACGGGCAGGCATAAGAGCTTACATGTACGTCCTTCCCTGCCCGCCGGGGCCCGATCGGGCCCCCGCCCGGTGCCTGCGGCGGTCGGTATTCGTTCGGGAGCGATCCCGGACGAGGGGACGGCCATTCATTCATGGCCACCCCCTCGCGATCGCTCCCGACGAATGAAAATGTCCCGTGACATCACTTCCTCTCCTGTAATGTAAACACAGGAGAGGAAGTGATGTATTCTCTCCTCCGTGTCGGTATTTTTCGTTCCGGCACCGAGGAGAGAGCATCGGTGAGTTGCACAAGCACTACACTACACAGTAGAACATGCCAGGCACACTCACACCCCCCCTTTACCCCCCGATCACCCCCAATTACCCCTGCCCCCCCAGTCACAGTGACACCAATTGCTTTTTTTTTTTTTTGCATTGGCGTCATTTGTGACTGTAATAACTGTTAGGGCAGTTAGGGTTAGCCCCCTTTAGTTCTAATGTGCCCCCCTAACCCCCCCAATAAAGGTTTAACCCCGTGATCACCCCCCCGTCGCCAGTGTCACTAAGGCTGGGTTCACATTGCAGCGGTTTATGAGAACGATGTGATTCGCACCGCACTGCAGTGCAAATCACATCCGATCTCTGTGCGATTCGAGTTCAGCCATACAGATAGTATGGCTGAATTCGTGTCGCACCCGCCGCACAGTCGCACGGGACCCTTTTTTTGGCCCGCAGCAGAATCGGATCGCATGGGTGTTCACACCATGCGATCCGAGTTTGCAGATCGCACTGCGATATGCGAACTGATCTGGGGGTGTCAGTAACATTTCACTGACACTCCCAGCAGTTCGCATAGGGCAGTGTGAACTGCCGCCGGGAGGCATGTGATGCGGGAACCCGCCGCGCATTCGTGGCGTTCCCACATCACTCCAGTGTGAACCCAGCCTAATAAGCGATCGTTTTTCTGATCGCTGTATTAGTGTCACAGGTGACGCTAGTTAGGCAGGTAGGTATTTAGGTTCGCCGCAGCTTTTTATAGAGCCAGGGACCCCCATATACTACCGCATAAAGCCCCCTGATTGCCCCCTAGTTAACCCTTTCACCAGTGATCACCATATAACTGTTACAGGTGACGCTGGTTGGTTAGTTATTTTTTTATAGTTTCAGGGCACCCGCCCTTTTATTACCTAGTCTCACTAGTGTACCCCTAAATTTAGGGGTGTCTACTTTTCAAAATGGGGTCATTTGGGGGGGGGGGGGGGGTTTGTGCCATCTTGGCATTTTATGGCCTTCAAAACTGTAACGCCCTTAGAAAGCCTGAAGGCGGTGCTTGGTTTTCGGGGCCCCGTACGCGGCTAGGCTCCCAAAAAATCCCACATATGTGGTATCCCCGTACTCAGGAGAAGCAGCAGAATTTATTTTGGGGTGTCATTTCACATATGCCCATAGCATGTGTGAGCAATATATCATTTAGTGACAACCTTTGTGTAAAAAAAAAAAAAAAAAATTATTTTTTGTCATTATTCAATCGCTTGAGGCAAAAAAATAAAATATTCAATGGGCTCAACATGCCACTTATCAATTTCCTTAGGGTGTCTACTTTCCAAAATGGGGTCATTTGGGGGGTTTTGTACTGCCCCTGCCATTTTAGCACCTCAAGAAATGAGATAGGCAGTCGTAAACTAAAAGCTGCGTAAATTCCAGAAAACGTACCTTAGTTTGTAGATGTGACAACTTTTGCGCAAACCAATAAATATACAATATTGACTTTTTTTTTTACCAAAGACATGTGGCTGAATACATTTTGGCCTAAATGTATGACTAAAATTGAGTTTATTGGATTTTTCTAATAACAAAAAGTAGAAAATATCATTTTTTTTCAAAATTTGCGGTCTTTTTACGTTTATATCGCAAAAAATAAAAATCGCAGAGGCAATCAAATACCATCAAAAGAAAGCTCTATTTGTGGGAAGAAAAGGACGCAAATTTTGTTTGGGTACAACATTGCATGACCGCGCAATTACCAGTTAAAGCAGCGCAGTGCCAAATTGTAAAAAGACCTCTGGTCATTGACCAGCAAAATGGTCCGGTCTGAAAGTGGTTAAAAAAAAGTTTCAAAAATCCAATAGATTTCGTTCCACTTCACAAGTGTCCCACTTGTTGGTGATTCTTCACAAAAAATAAAATTTGATATCTTTATGTTTGAAGCCTGAAATGTGGCAAAAGGTTGAAAAGTTCAAGGGGGCCGAATACTTTCGCAAGGCACTGTATATGGTCTATATCCATCCCAAAAAAAGAAAGCCAATTCTCCACTCAGCGATAGTCATAGTCCTTATGTGCAGCAATCTATGTCTAATCATAGAGCTCAACTCTACCATTAGGTAGCAATTTATCATAAAATCAGACAACACCCTCACCCAATTATTGACTATGGAGTTGATGTCCCACTCCATGCTGAGACCCCGAGGCAGATAATGCTTTAAAGAGGAGGTCCATGCCGCCCCCCCAAAAAATATATGGACACTTACCTGACCAGAAAGCCCGTGATGTCGGCACCCCAGCTGATTCCTGGTAAGGGAACCCCTTTTGTGCTTTCTAATTGGCCCAACGGCAGAGGGAGGCCAAATGTCCAAGAGACGACGATGCCTCCGGAAGTGGGGAACAGGTCCTCCTTCCCCTCCTGAAATGTGCCAAAACATGGCAGCGAAGCGGGAGAGATGAATAAGCGGAAGTTCCACTTTTGGGTGGAACTCCCACTTTAAGTAAAAAATCCACTGGGTCTCAGACTGGAGATCTGCCTTTTCATATTGCTCCCTCACCAATGGGAAGTGTATTTTTCTATCCCTATCTCATCTAATGTGGAGGGGCTTCTCTGATGGCATCGTAAAAAATTTTTTATATCAGTACTTAAACCTTGTGTAAACCCTTTCCAATTTTGTATAGGGGGGGGGGGGGTCCGTATGTTTGAAAGGACCCTAAAAGGCTCTGTTCACACTTGTCATGCAACTTTGGACATCAAAAGAGCATGATAAGTCGTTCCGTATTTTTTTTAATGACAACCAATCATATACGTGCAGCTGCAGTGACTTCATAGTTCATGCATTTTGGTCTGACTTTCATGCAACTTGAGGACTATGGACTTCAATCTTTGCCTTCAAAAGTTGCACCTGAATGTTATGCAATGCAACAGCATTATTACTGGTCAAACCCAAAATTCGCATCCAAGTTGCCCCCAAAGTCAGTGCAACTTTGGAGTCTTATAAGTGTGAATGGAGCCCAAAGGGAGCCCAGAACCCATTTTTTGGATTTTACTGCCCTCTATTCCTGTCCCAATGACCACAGAATAAGTCAAAATGTCCCCAACTGTCAGACAGCTTCCCCAATAGGGAAACAGACAAGTTTAAACTTATCCTCATTCTTTCTGAAAGAAAAAAAAGTTATGGTTGGAATTCTACTGTAAATATCACTTTTATGCTTCTAGACTGAAGCCAGTTGGCTACAGGTCTATAATGCTGGCACCATATCAAAGAATATGGCTTGCAGGTTTACACCTGGGGTTAATATGTGCAAAGGATTAGTGGTTATTCCCCCCCCCCCCCAAAAAGTAACCAAAATACATTTTAGAATTTAATTAGTGAACTATGTCTAATCTCTGTCCCCCGATGCACTTTGCTGTATCTAAGGACTATATCAGCTCACACTTAACGCAATCGGCAATTCTAAGCAAGAACATTTTTTGTTCAATGACGACGCTATAGGCAATTATAGGGCATTAATGGCAATTTTCTCCAAATAGCAAATTGAAGCTAAAAATAGCAACGTTTACTCAATCCTCAGAGTAATAGTGGCAGAACACAAGCGTGGCATTTCATGTGGTTAGTATGTTGGGCCTCTGGCACAGATTTTGGCAAAAGAAAAGAACGCCATTACTACACGCATTTTCTGCACCTTTAAGGAATTCCATACACTAGGGTCACATATGCAAGGTTTCTCGTCCCCACCCCCTTTCCTGGCCGGCCGGGTAGCTCGGAAAAGGGTCTGGATCTGGGGGGCCCCCATGCTGTTTTTTTCGCGTAGGGGGTTCCCCTTCGAGAGCATACCAGGCCCTTAGGGTCTGGTATGGATTCTGAGGGGGACCCACGCCGTTTTTTTTTTTTTAATTTGGCGTGGAGTTCCCCCTTGAGAGCTCATTCTCTGATCGGCCACGCCAAAAGTCGCCTGGCCTGGGGCGACTTAAAAGCGTGTTGTAAGTCGCCCCAAGTCGTGTGCAAGTCATGTTGAAATCGTGTCCAAGTTGCCTCCAAAAGTCGTGTCGAAAGTCGTGTTGCCTCTGTGTGAACTGGCTCTAACACTGAGAACTGAGCGATCTAACACCACCGATTGCTCTGTTCTCAGAGCTCCCAAAAGCTGCTGACCATCAGTCACCGGCTGTCTGCTCTCCCAGCTCCCCCGTCCCATCCTGCTCACTGGTGCGCTGGGCTGTGGAGGGGGCAGCAGCAGAAGTCTCAGGTTCTCACCGGTAGGCCGAGCCGGGTGCTGGTCCAAGCATGTGGGTGGATCCTAAATTCATTGTTGCAATCTTGCGAGCCTGGACCAACTCGGACGTCAGCAGACTTCAGCAGGAACGAGCTCCACAGAAGAAGTACAGCCAAACTAGCCTTGGCTGTACTTCAAACCCCTTCATGCCTAAGCCTTTTTCTGACATTTGTTGATTAAAATTAAAAATCCACGTTTCCTATAGGACCCTAAAATTCCTCCTTTGCACTTAAAAGCATTCAAAAACACAGAGCTTGGCAGTTTTGAATGCTGTCATTTTTTTCAATTTGGTGCCTTTAAGTCTTCTGTAAACCGCTAGTGATGTCATAACATCATTGTCATCTGTGCAATCCGCTCTGGAAATATGTGAACCGGAGCCGGTCACAATCTCCTGTCATGCGAAGTGGATGTGGCGAAACTCGCATCCAATTCGCAAAAGTGAGAACCCAGCCTCCGGGTTACTAGATCAGAGACCTGATTGAAGCCAATTTCAGCTTCGCTTGGGTCTCCAGCCAGCCAGCGGACGTTCCAGCTGGTCGATCGGAGCTTCCCGTGGGATGCTAGAGCCCAGGGGAGCCGCAGTAGAAGAGGAGGGGGGGGGGTGGATGATGGGGTAAGTAAAAGTGCTTTTGTGATTCCTATACCAAAAACGTGCATTTAACCTTGAACTACGGGGGGAAACCTCACTATAATGGGAGAACTTTTCCCATTTCCTTGCAGTTCAGCTGACCCATTGTGAAGATTGCTTTCTATAGAATAACACAATAATCCATCTCATCCGTCTTCCCCCATGAAAAACAGACAGGTTAAAGACCTGGTGACCAACCTTCAGCCCACACAAGGCAATTTGTGCATCCCTCAGGGCCCCTGCAGACACTAAATTTATGTCCCCCTCTGAGTGCCCCTTTCGCGGGTCTGCAGACCCCGACCATCTCCTGCATGTCCGCAGTTTCTGTTACTCTCTTTATGTAGAGACACTGACTGACTGACTGACTGACTGACTGACTGACTATCTCTTGTATTAATGTCCAGTCTCATGCCCATAGTCTTTATGTCCTCTTGTGTTTCTGCTGTCTGAATTTTATGTGCCGCCCTCTGGTTACGTTGGGGGTTGCACATGCGCCACCTCCATCAAGAAAGTTGATTTTAAGGCTTGGGGTGGATATCTGTAGCTATTACAGACTTTGTAATCCTTGATAAGACTGACATTTTTTCCAAGCTTCCTCTTCCATGTGTTGGTTCTTGTATTCAATATTGGGATTTGCAGATAAACCAGTAGAGGAAGCTCCAGGGTCAATAACTTTCTTGCTTTCACCAACCGTTGAGATAAGATGCACACTGAGCAAACATGCTACAGGAACTCATTACAGATCCACTTCTCAGTCTTCACAATGCTATAAATGAACTGAAAACCCAACAGAGAGAGCAAGTGCCCCCAACCCCCCCCCCCCCACCCCCCCACCCTCCCGATACAACGGCAGGAGGAGAGAGCCGAGAACTCGTGTCCAGGGTTGTCCTCCTGACACATAAGAAGTGACTGGGCAATTCAGCCTACTAGCAAATATCAGTTTAATGCGGACCGACATGGGTGAAAGCCCCCTCCCAACTCCTCTACCAAGTACCTGAACACTGGAAACCGAAGATTTCCAGAGACACATTATGCAAAAAAAATAATAATAAAAAAAAAAAAAAAAACCACAAAAGCCAAACTGCTTAATACACTAAGATATAGAGCGATATATAGATAAAAATCTGATTTTAATAAAAAGAAAAATCCTCCTTTATCAAAATGTATTTTAATAAAATGCTTTTGGAGGTAAAAATCCATCTAAAAGATTGTTTTCTATTTAAAGCAGAGGCTACCTAAATAAAAAAAAAAAAAAAAAACAACAAAACACAATAATCTAAAAAAAAAAAAAAAAAAAGGACCTGAAACCGCTGTTGCTAGGCAGTCTTCCTAATCTGACTCTTCCTATTTCACGGCGTTTCCTCCTCTTCAGTGAGCGGCCCCATTGCCTTCTGGGACATGTGTGTGTCCCAGAAAACAACGGGGCCATTCACAAAGCGCCGCACGACTCGCGCAGTAGGAAACTGACAGTGAAGCTGCACTGCATGTTTCCCTTCGTTAAGATGGATGCGCCGGCAGCCCATCCAGTGGATGGATTGGCCTTGAGTCGGCCGACATTGCGGGATCACTGGACAGGTAAGTGTCCTTCTTAAAAGTCAGCAGCTAGCTACAGTGTTTGTAGCTGCTGACTTAAAGTGGTTGTATACTCTCTTTTTTTACTATTACCTACAGGAAAGCCTATAATAAGGCTTACCTGTAGGTAAAAAAAAAAAAAATAATATCTCCTAAACCTGTACGGTTTAGGAGATATTCCCCTTGGTATGCGCCGCTGACTGCAGCGGCGCATGCGCACAAGGGGATTCTCGGCTGAAAGTCTGTCAGTGGCCGACCGGCCGGGATGAAATCTCCCGCGCATGCGCGGGAGTGACGATATCGCGGCTCCGGCCACTCACAGCACCGGAGCCGGGATACCCGGAAGAATCGCCGAGGGAACATGTCAGTGTGGATCGGGACAGATGTCGGGGCCTCGTTCTAAGGTATTTCATAATGAGCTAGTATGCGGTGCATACTAGCTCATTATGCCTTTTGCTTTGCAGGTGGTAAAAAAAATATATATATATATATATATATATATATATATATATATATATATATATATATATATATATAAACACACACACAAGCGGGTTTACTACCACTTTAAAAAAAATAAAAAATCTTGGTTGCAACGCCCCTTTAAGATACAGTAATAATTTAGCTTATTCAGCATGAATTGGAGCTTAGTTATGCAACATGAGGCTGTATATTCTCCAATATTTCGATTTTTGGTAAACCCATTCAATGAATCCAAGCTCAGATAACATGCACTGGCAATGTTATCATTTTAATTAATTAAAAGAATTTGAGTAATTCCCCAACTATGCACGATTAACCTAAAAATCGCAGGTCAGAGATGACAGTTGCGCTTTAAAAATTGTGATTTAAATCAAATCCAGCTATTTTCAGCTTCAATTTGCTATTTGAAGAAAATGGCCATTAATGCCTTATAATTGCCTATGAGCAATATTGAACAAAAAATAAATAAATAAATAAATAAAAAAAAAAGGTCTTGCTTAGAATTGCCGATTGCGTTAAGCGTGAGCTGATATAGTCCTTAGATACAGCAAAGTGCATCGGGGGACAGAGATTCGACATAGTTTACTAATTAAATTCCAAAATTTATTTTGGTTACTTTTTTGGGGGGGGAGTAAAAAACAATCCTTTGAACATATTAACCCCAGGGGTAAATCTGCATGCCATATCCTTATTTTGATATGGTGCCGGCATTATAGATCTGTAGCCAACTGGCTTCAAGTCTAGGAGCATTAAAGTGATATTTACAGTAGAATTCCAACCCAAAAACTTTTTTTTTTTTTTATTAATTTCGGAAAGAATGGATACAAGTTTAAACTCTGTCTGTTTCCCTATTGGGAAGAGTTGTTTTTTCCCGTTCTTAGAACAGGAAATGAGCAGACTCTCTTCAATGGAGACACAGACCAAAATGAAAGCGCTTAGTAGACTGGGAAAAGGTGGTGATATCTAAAGCTGTCTGATAGTTGGGGACATTTTCTTGACTTCTTCTGTCCTCATTGGGACAGGAAGAGAGGGCAAAGCCAGTAAAATCCTAAGAGGTTCTGAGCTCCCCTTTGGGCTCCATTCACACTTATAAGACTCCAAAGTTGCACTGACTTTGGGGTGCAACGTTGATACAGAGAAATTATATATATATATATATATATATATATATATATATATATATATATATATATATATATATATATATATATATATATATATATATATATATATATATATATATATATATATATATACACACACACACACACACACTTTTTCCCCCCTCTAACATGCATGCAGGAATAGATTTGGAGAGATATACAAGTGTTCATATTTTAGTTTTCAATAGTTTTTTTTTTTTTCAGCAAAACAAAATAGAGATTTGGCATTGAGCTCAACAGTACATAGCTTACATATGCAAAACACAGGCATTGAAATCGCGAGCCCTCCACCCCTTATAAACTGGGGCCGGGTATTGGCTTATTATCAACCTATATATAGTTTGATACACAGTTTTGATTGGTTTTAGCCCGTTAGGAGGCTGGATACCCGTGTTGGGCCTCTTGAAGTGCCAATATTTTAAAAGTCAGCAGCTGCAGTATTTGTAGCTGCTGACTTAATAAAAAAAAAAAAAAAAAACACACGACAGAACTATTGCTTTAAGATGCCTTCTCCCCAAATGGTGATCCGCATGGTGAAATTTATTGGTGTGAATGAGTACTACAGCACCACGTCCTGTGCTATTAAAGGTCATTCACACCAACGTGTGGAGACTTGTGTTTTTTCTGCATCTGATTAACACAGGTCCTTGCAAGGCCACATACAACAAATTTGTGACAATTCAACAAGGTTAAAAAATAAATAAAAATTTAAATAAAAATAAATAAAAGCAAATTTTAGAGAAACACAAAAATGTTGAGCCTCTGATTGAAGGCCCTGAAAAGAACCAGGCCGGGGTCTGTTAGGCTGGGGATCAGGGTGGATCTGATTAAGGCTGGGTCCACACTGAAGCGATGTGGGAACGCTGCGAATCCGCGGCGGGTTCCCGCATCGCATGCCTCCCGCCGGCAGTTCACACTGCCCTATGCGGACTGCTGGGAGTGTCAGTGAAACGTTAATGACACCCCCAGATCAGTTCGCATATTGCAGTGCGATCTGCAAACTCTGACAGGAATCGGATCGCATGGTGTGAACACCCATGCGATCCGATTCTGCTGCGGACCAAAAAAAGGGTCCCGTACGAGTTTGGGGCGGGTGTGATGCGAATTCAGCCATACTATCTGTATGGCTGAACTCGCATCGCTACGGAGATCGGATGTGATTTGCACTGCAGTGCGGTGCGAATCACATCCGGTTCTCGTAGCCGCTCCAGTGTGAACCCAGCCTTAAAGCACAAGTAAAAAGCCTCGATTTAAATCATCATTTTTAAAGAGAAACTGTCATTTCTGTCCCGCAGTGGCTCCTCCTCTGACCCCCTGTTGACGCCCCGACAGTCCCATTCACTTTGCTGGGACGGCTGGTGATGAGCAGTGGACACAACAAGGTGAGGGACGTGGCGGCAGCAGGTGAGTGGATGCCCACTAACAGGCGCTGCCATGATGGATCTGAAATGACAGGTGCTCTTTAAATGTAAGTACTTCTTTTACTGGTAGTTAGAATCTTTAAAATTTGCAAACAAAATGAAGGTTTCCCCATTTAGAATAATAAGCTGTCAGGTTAGTAAGGCAGCGATATCAGAACTGATTCACTCAATTGTAGGTGCACATAGATATGCAAAACAATGGAATAAAAAGGAATATTCCTGAACTTTGTTTTATCTCATGGTGAAATTGTGTGAATGCATCAATGCAGAGCAGGTAATCTCAGCTGGCAGAGCTTGGATTCACTGAATGAGTTTACCAAAACCGTAAATCTTGCTGAATATACAGCCTCATGCTACATAACTAAACTCCATTTCATGCTGAATAAACAAAATTAATAATGTATCTGTAGAAAAGCATGTAATGCTTTTTTTTTGCAGCACTTTGTGTTTTTTTAATTAGTCAAACAACAAACTGGCCAAAAAAATAAAAAAAGCAACTCACGGAAAAATCGTGGACAAAAATCAAGACACACGGCAGAAAGGAAACTGCATAGGTGTGCGTCGAACCTTATGCTGGCCACACGGATCAATTTTCAGAGGAGAATATTCAGATGAAAAATCTTTTCGTTGAATGAAAGTGTTTGAAATTCTCACTTGCTTTTAGGGCCAGTTCACACCAGACGCAGTTCCGTTCAGTACCAATCGCCTTTTTCTGCACTAAAAATGCATGCACAGCGTTTTCCATGTATTCCAATGGCTCTAGTTCACACCATGCAGTCAGTTTCTGCACCAGAAACTGACCGGCACTGACTGTATTGGTGCAGAAAAAAAACTGAACTGCACAGAACTGCATGGAATTGCGGCTGGTGTGAACTGGTCCTTAAAACGAATGGAATTTCGGAACGAAAAACCACATACACTGAAGATCCCTTTGCTTTGACCAAGAAGTTAGGTATCCCCGTGGCGATAGAGTCCACGGGACCCGCGACCCGACTCATGGAGGTCCTGACCGACGCACGGCTACCTCTTAAAGGGCAACATACAGGTACATGAGTCTGCCTGTACTTGCCCTTCTGCCAACATATATCGGCGCGAGGTGGTCGGCAAGCGGTTAACTAAATTATACACCACACTAAAGGTTATTAACCGATTAATCGAAACACTAATCGGCCAACTAATCGATTATGAAATTAAGTTTGTTGCAGCTCTACATCCATGTCTTTATGGACTTTGCTTTGCACACTGGTGCGCAGTCATGTTGGAACAGGAAGGGGCCATCCCCAAACTGTTCCCACAAAGTTGGGAGCATGAAATTGTCCAAAATGTTTTGGTATGCTGACGCCTTAAGAGTTCCCTTCACTGGAACTAAGGGGCCAAACCCAACCCCTGAAAAACAACCCCCCCACCATAATCCCCCCTCCACCAAATGATTTGGACCAGTCCACTAACGCCTCGTTTCCAATGAGCGCATCAATTCGGTACGCTATGCTATTTTGAGCGTTTCCATTATGAAAGCGGCCCATACAACTGAACCATACGGCACCATTCAGGGTCCCGCTTCAGATGTGGGCCCATAGAAAAATGCGTACGGTACTGTTAGCCCTTGTACACACAGTCGAACATTCCGACAGAAAATGTCCGATCGAACCGTGTTATTGGATAATCCGACCGTGTGTGGGCCTCATCTGACTTTTTCCGTCGTAATGTCCAACCAACAAAGTTTGAGAGCTGGATATAAAATTTTCTGACAACAAGATCCGATCGGACTTTGTCCAATCGTTTGTAGAGAATTCCAAATTGGACAAAGTGCTACGCATGCTCAGATCAAAGCTATCGGCTACTAGCCTGAACGTAGTCCCATCGTAACTCAACAAACGTCATCATGTTCCGAACGATCGGATTTTCCGACAACTTGTCCCACCGTGTGTATTCAACACCAGTTTTGGACAAAATCCGTCGAAAAAAAATAAAAGATCAGACGGATTTTGTTGTTGGAATTTCTGACCGTGTGTACATGGGCTTAAGATGGAGCTGCTGGCATCACACAATACATTCCACTGATTGACAGACAGAAAAAACGTCAAAGGCATTTTTTCTAAACCCCGTATGGCCCCTTGTGGTCCGACTTGCAGTGGAAACCTGAATGGACCAGACCATTCCAACACTTCCAAACTGTACCGACCCGAACCGTTCCGCTCAGTGGGAAACGAGGCAAAGGCAAGGTCCATAAAGACATGGGTGAGCGAGTTGGGATGGATGAACTTGACTGGCCTACACAGAGTCCTGACTTCAACCCCATAGAAGTCCTTTGGGGTGAATTAGCGCGGAGACTGCGAGCCATGCCTTCTTGTCCAGCCTGACCTCACAAATGCGCTTCTGGAAGAATGGTCAAACATTCCCATAGACACTCCTAAACCTTGTGGACAGCCTTCCCAGAAGAGTTAAAGCTGTTATTGCTGCAAAGGGTGGGCCAACTCAATATTTAACCCTACGGACTAAGACTGGGGTGTCATTAAAGTGCATGTAAAGGCAGGTGTCCCAATACTTTTGGTAATATAGTGCATTTTAATGGCAGTTTTTGTACCTAGAGCTCAATTTTAATGAGGAGCCGTTTCCAGTCATCCAGAAAAGCCACAACAGATCCAGCTGTATGGCATCGGGCAGAAGGGACTCTACAGATCTCCCCGTCTATGAGCAGCCAAACTGCACAACAGATTTAGTCATCCAATAACGTTTTCAAAGCAGCGGTGTTGAAGTAAAGCCCTCATAAGGCATGGAAGCAGCAAAACCGGAGATTACTATGCGATTCTTCAGAAGGTGCAGCAGGCCAGAACATGCCTGCAACCAGGAGTGAAGAGGTGAGGGGGAGGTGGGGAGGTGGTACACCGAATATTTTGGCCTAGATAATGTTCACAGACCTGAACGAGGTATGCGGGAGATCCGCAGCACACGGCTGGGAAGCGATGTCCAGCTAGAGACTTCTGTAGAGTGTTAGCTCTTGTCCACAAAAAGAAGAAGTTGGGAATTCGCATTAAATAAACAGCTCCTTGATGACACTACATAGACATACATTGCTTAATATTGCAGATCTACAACTTCCAGCATGCTTATCTTTGGCAAGCTGGGACTCATTAAAAAGGCAGATATACGCATTCCGAGTGCAGAGAAAGATACAAAACGCGGTGAATAATTCGCGATAACAATTTAATGATCAGGTACAGCCCAAGTCATTTGTTTTAAGCAAAAGTAACCCCCAAAAATATAATGATGCTTATTAATTCTTAGATGTGGAGCCTCCTTCGTTTTATTTTTTTCAAAGAATGCAATTTATTTATTTATTTTTCCTAAAAAAGTAAGGGAAAGAATCATACGCCCCATCCTCGTCCCTGCTGTACCTACCAACCTGATGAGCAGTCAGTGCCTACACAGCCTTAGGATTTGAAATCCAAGCTCTTCATCCCCTTCTTTCTGCAGGGCTTCTGGGACGGATCAGAGTGCTTCCGATTGGCTGGCACATTACTCATTTGACCAACCAGAAGTGTTCTAATCAATCCTGGAAGCCATGCAAAAAGAAGAGGAGGACGAAGATTGGGGGATTTCAAATCTCCAGACCGCTGCACAGAAGATGACAACTCATCACCCACAGAGATAAGTAGAGCATGGATCGGGAGGGGGGCGACAGTTCATCACCCACGGAGGTCAGTACAGTAATGATTGGGGGGAGGGGAGTGAAACACCAACGGAGATCAGTACAGTAAGGATCAAAGGGGGGGGGGGGGGGTGGAACACCCACGGGAGGTCAGTACAGTAATGATTGGGGGGAGGGGGTGTAGAACACCCACAGAGGTCAGTACAGTAGGGATCAAAGGGGGGGGGGGGTGGAACACCCACGGGAGGTCAGTACAGTAATGATTGGGGGGAGGGGGTGTAGAACACCCACAGAGGTCAGTACAGTAGGGCTCAGGGGGGGGGTGTAGAACACCCACAGAGGTCAGTACAGTAGGGCTCAAGGGGGTGTGTAGAATACCCACGGGAGGTCAGTACAGTAGGGATCAAGGGGGGTGTCGAATACCCACGGGAGGTCAGTACAGTAGGGATCAAGGGGGGTGTCGAATACCCACGGGAGGTCAGTACAGTAGGGATCAAGGGGGGTGTCGAATACCCACGGGAGGTCAGTACAGTAGGGATCAAGGGGGGGTGTCGAATACCCACGGGAGGTCAGTACAGTAGGGATCAGGGGGAGGGTGGAACACCCACAGAGGTCAGTACAGTAGGGATTGGAGGATGGAACACCCACGTAGGTGAGGTGAGTAGGGATGGGGGGGGGGGGGGGATTTTGTACAGTGTTAGTTCACCTTAAGGGCGCTTGTAAATATTTCTCCCCAGCAGAACAACAGCTTCAAAAACGTGCCTAAGCTACATTTTTGCAACGCATTTAGAGCCAGTTCACACCATATGTAGTTGAGTGCGTTTTTTGTTCTGCATCTTAAAAATGCATGGAAAGTAGGTTATATGGTTTCCAATGGCATAGTTCAAACTGGTGCAGTCAGTGCCAATAAAAAAGTAGAACATGCTGCATTTTTCCTTGATTGGCCTGCAGGAAAACGCATTGGAATGCACCAAAACGCGCACTGGACCCTATCATACAGAGAAAAAAATAAAATAAAAAACACAGATCTGGAGTGCTTTCTTTGTGATGTGAACCGGCCCAGGCACATTTAGGTGCGTCAACAGCTTGGCAATTTTTTTTTTAAATTTCATTGGACAGAATATTAATTCTTTGGAAAAAAACGCTCAGGTTCATTTAGCCGCATTTAGGCACGCTGGGTATTTTTTCTGCCCAAACACTTCTTTCTTGAACACACAAGCAATGGAATTTTTTTCCGGCCCCCAAACGCATACATGTGTGTGGATCCTCCCCCCCCCCCGGTTGAACAGATAATAAAACACTTTCCTAAATGTATATTTAACAACCAAATGAGAGCGAAAAGGGAAAAGCGTTTAATTGTCACCTGGATCCTTCCTAGAGTGACAACGCTCACTCACTGCACTGTATCTAGGGAGGAGCAGAGTTGTCACCCTTCATCTCTGCTGATCTGAACTACAAATTCTTCACCTATTTCCATTACATAGGGAGGAGGTGTTTTGTAGTTCTCAGGAGATAGCTGGGGAAAGCTGATAGCATTGTTGAGTGTATCAGTTTAGGGGACGGGAAAATCATAAAGAAACTGAAATTCTAAAACAGATATTCCTCTGTACTTGCTGAAAAGGCGAATAATGCCCATCACCACATCCAGACTGATAAGCTGCAATATATAAAATGTTTGATCTGGGGGGGGGGGGGGGGGGATTTAGAGATAACATTTAAAAACTACAGCAAGACACACTTTACTGCTAAGAAGATATCACACTGCAACAGATGTTTACAAATGGGATCCTTTGTTGTGTTTGAAACATAAACGCGTTAAAAGTCAAGATAATAGCGTGCAAATTGAAGGAAAGATGGGACGAAAAAGGGACAAGGGACGAAAAAGGGACGAAAAAGGGACGAAAAAGGGACGAAAAAGGGACGAAAAAGGGACGAAAAAGGGACGAAAAAGGGACGAAAAAGGGACGAAAAAGGGACGAAAAAAGGGAGAAGGGACGAAAAAAGAGAGAAGGGAAGGGACGAAAAAGGAGAAGGGAAGGGAGAAGGGAAGGGACGAAAAGGGAGAAGGGAAGGAAGGGACGAAAAGGGAGAAGGGAAGGAAGGGACAAAAAGGGAGAAGGGAAGGGACGAAAAGGGAGAAGGGAAGGGACGAAAAGGGAGAAGGGAAGGGACGAAAGGGACGAAAAGGGAGAAGGGAAGGGACGAAAGGGACGAAAAGGGAGAAGGGAAGGGACGAAAGGGACGAAAAGGGAGAAGGGAAGGGACGAAAGGGACGAAAAGGGAGAAGGGAAGGGACGAAAGGGACGAAAAGGGAGAAGGGAAGGGACGAAAGGGACGAAAAGGGAGAAGGGAAGGGACGAAAGGGACGAAAAGGGAGAAGGGAAGGGACGAAAGGGACGAAAAGGGAGAAAGGAAGGGACGAAAGGGACGAAAAGGGAGAAAGGAAGGGACGAAAGGGACGAAAAGGGAGAAAGGAAGGGACGAAAGGGACGAAAAGGGAGAAGGGAAGGGAGAATGGAAGGGACGAAAAGGGAGAAGGGAAGGGAGAATGGAAGGGACGAAAAGGGAGAAGGGAAGGGACGAAAGGGACGAAAAGGGAGAAGGGACGAAAGGGACGAAAAGGGAGAAGGGACGAAAAGGGAGAAGGGACGAAAAGGGAGAAGGGACGAAAAGGGAGAAGGGACGAAAAGGGAGAAGGGACGAAAGGGGAGAAGGGACGAAAGGGGAGAAGGGACGAAAGGGGAGAAGGGACGAAAGGGGAGAAGGGACGAAAGGGGAAAAGGGAGAAGGGACGGGACGAAAGGGAAAGAAGGGATGAGGAAAAAAAAGACAGGAAGGGATGAAAAAGGGATAAAAAAAAAAAAAAAAAGTAAGGAAGGATGAAAAGTAGAAGACGGGAAGGGATGAAAAGAAGGGAAGGGATAAAAAAATAAAAATAAAAAAAAGAAGGGGGAAGAAGGAGGGGGGGGGGATGAAGGGATGAAAAGGGAAAATACATGTAGAAAGATTTGGATTGAAGAAAAGACAAGAAGGGAAGGCAAGGTGAAGAGAAGAAAAAGAAGAAATGGAAAAAGAAAAGGGAGAACATCTGGAATCTGATTTGCCATTAGAATCCTGAGATTGTGTCTGGAAGTCTTTCCTGTAAGTTGTGCGTTGTGATAGATACAGACACACCGGTATATACCTTGTACACACACACACACACACTGTATACAGACACACCGGTATATACCTTGTACACACACACACTGTATACAGACACACCGGTATATACCTTGTACACACACACACACTGTATACAGACACACCGGTATATACCTTGTACACACACACACTGTATACAGACACACCGGTATATACACTGTACACAGACACACACATGACTCCCGGGATGCTGTGTGCGGGTTTCCCCTCCTGTCAGTAGGGATCCTGTGTAGACGGAGGGATGTGGAGATCACAATGAGGATCCTGTGTGGATGGGATGTGGTTGGTGGATGGGATCCGATCTCTCCCCACACACACACACATCTCTATGGACATGACATGAAGACCTCCAGGATGGATGATATGGAGGCGCCGTGTGATGAGGGGGGTGCGGGCCATTCAGGTAATGAGGGGGAAGGCGGACACGGATCGCTGTACCCCCCTCCCCCCGCCGGTGCTCACCTTGTCCGGTCCCACAATGGGGTGTCTCCCGGTGTCCTATTCCCCGGAGACCCCCCTCACACAGAGGGGGGGGGGATGGCGGTGTTCGGGAGGTCCGTACCCCCCGGGTACCGGCTCAATTTCCCCGCGCAGCCCCCCCGATGCCCCGGGCCGAGAAGTTTGCCTTTCCTTGGATTGAGGTTCACGCCCGGCCGGCGACTGCTCCCTCCTCCCCACAGTCTGCGCTGAGCCCTCCCCCTCTGTAGGCGTGCGTATACTAGTGCCCGCCCCCCGCGTCTGACTCAGCCCGGGAGACGCCTATGTGAGTGTCACTCACTGTCTAGTCCCTCCCCCTAGGGCGTGTAGGTGGCAGGGGCCCGCCCCCAAGTGTCTGGCTGAGATCGGGAGACGCCCACGTGTTGTCAGTCATTGTCTGGGCCCGCCCCCGTCACGTGTACACACCCCCATAGATGGGAGAGTCGGTGTGTGTAATCAGGGGATGAATGGAAATCCAGACTAATCATTGTGTAGTGGAACATGGGCCTTGCATGCTGCTGCTGCAGATCTCTACAGGCACTCCACTGATGACTGCAGGACACATTTCCTGATGGTGACCACAGTGCACAGTGGATTCCTGCATACCATCTATGGAAGTGTCCCACGTGACAGGGTGACAACGCAGGGGCACAATTTGGAGACAAGGGCAGAGCGTTGTCACCCTCTAACAGGAAGTGGATCTTCATGGCAGGACCACCCAGCTTTATTTTTGCCAACCGCTTAAATAAAGGTGCGTCGTGTTTTTGACATTACATAGCGCCCCTCTTTTTTTTCATTAGGCAGCCGGCTTCCCAATAAAAGTGATCCCAGCAGCGGATTGGCCACAAGATCACTTTTATAGGCAGTGGTAGAGGTTACCCCCCCGCGCCTCTTCCCGGTCATTGCCGAGCTTACAGGAGCCATCTGGTAGTCCTGGAACCGATCGCGGTGGGCGGCTCTTTAACCGCATCAATACCGAGGACTTTCGCCCCCTTTCTTCACAGACCAATTTTCAGCTTTCAGCGCTCTCTCACTTTCAATGACAATTGCGCGGTCATGCTACACTGCACCCAAATGAATTATTTTTTTTTTTGTTCACACAAATAGAGCTTTATTTTGGTGGTGTTTATTCACGACTTGCAATATAAGCGAAAAAAGAGTGGAAATTAAAAAAAAAAACAATATTTTCTTCTTTCTATTTGAAAAGAAATCCAATAAAATCGAATTTTGTCGTAAATTTAAGCCAAAATGTATTCTGCTACATGTTTTTGGTAAAAAAAAATTCCGTTAAGTGTATAATAATTGGTTTGTGTGATCACAGACATATGTATGCAGATAATCATTGGGACATGTGATTTTAGTGGGACATATGTGGGGGACATGTGTTTTTATTATTTGGGGACATTTGTGTTTTACACTGTGGTGACACTAGACTGATGATCATTGAGTAAAAAAAGCTCATACTCACTGATCACCAGCCGGCTGCAGCGATCCGCTCTCCTCTCCTCAAACAGAAGGTGTCAGTGAGGAGAGGAGAGCCGACTGCCTAGCAACCGGCTCTGTGTTTACATCACATGACAGCTGTGATTGGACACGTCCATCATGTGATCAGGAGGGCCAATCACAGAGCCCTCCTGCTGATCGGAGATGCGCCGTGACCGGGTGGCATAAGCGGATCCGGATCGCGTCACTGCGCATGCCCGCCTGCGCGCGATCCCCCTCCTTCTGAGGGACATTCCTGAACGTCCACTCAGAAGGAGAGAGCGCCCACCCGGGCGTTTATGTACATTGGCCTACCCACCCCCAATAAAAAGTCAGCAGTTACACATACTGTAGCTGCTGACTTTTAATAATAGGAAACTTACCCCGCCCTGGGAGCCCGCGATGGACCCATAAAAAAAAATTGCTAAAAAAGTTGAGATATAGCTAGACCGTCATGGCATACCACATCCATAATGTGCAAAAGAAAAAGGAAAGAATAGAAATATAGGACTTTAATGGTTGCCATTCATAACCCCAAAATCAAAGAAATTAGTGCCAAGATATAAAAAAGGCAAAGGTTTATTAACAACAATCAGTTTAAATTAATTCTATGAAACCGTGCAAAATACACTATATTACCAAAAGTATTGGGACGCCTGCCTTTACATGAACTTTACTGGCATCCCAGTCTTAGTCTGTAGGGTTCAATATTGAGTTGGCCCACCTTTTGCACCTATAATGGCTTCAACTCTTCTGGGAAGGCTGTCCACAAGGTTTAGGAGTGGGTCTATGAGAATGTTTGACCATTCTTCCAAAAGCACATTTGTGAGGTCAGGTACTTATGTTGGATGAGAAGGCCTGGCTTGCAGTCTCGATCTAATTCACCCCAAAGATGTTCTATTGGGTTGGGTCAGGACTCTGTGCAGGCCAGTCAAGTTCCTCCACCTCAAACTCACGCATCCATGTCTTTATGGACCTTGCTTTGTGAACTGGTGAGCAGTCATGTTGGAACAGGAAGGGGTCATCTCCAAACTGTTCCCACAGAGTTAGGAGCATGAAATTGTCCAAAATGTCTAGGTATGCTGATGCCTTAAGAGTTTCCTTCACTGGAACTAAGGGGCCAAGCCCAACCCCTGAAAAACAACCCCACACCATAATCCCCCCTCCACCAAATGATTTGGACCAATGCACAAAGCAAGGTCCATAATGACATGGATGAGCGAGTTTGGGGTGGAGGAACTTGTCTGGCCTGCACAGAGTCCTGACCTCATCCCAATAGTACACCTTTGGGGTGAATTAGAGCAGAGACTGTGAGCAGGCTTTCTTGTCCACATCAATGCCTGACCACACATATGCACTTCTGGAAGAATGGTCAAACATTCCCATAGACACACTCCTAAACCTTGTGGACAGCTTTCCCAGAAGAGTTGAAGCTGTTATAGCTGCAAAGGGTGGGCCAACTCAATATTGAACCCTACGGACTAAGACTGGGATGCAATTAAAGTTCATGTACATGTAAAGGCAGACGTCACAATACTTTTGACAATGTAGTGTATGTACATCTGTAAATACTGCATTTTTCATCTAGATATAAAGCAAAAGTCTGCATATACAGACATAAACTGAGACCTGAATGTATCAGCCCTGTATACTTGTATTATATACGATGATGATGGTGATAACAGGAATCTTCCATCTGTAGGGATGACTATAGGAATCAGTTGATAATACTCAATGAGGATCACTACGTGTTTCGCCAATATGCTTCTTCAGGGGATCCTATTGGTACTAAAAGATGCTTTACAATTACCTTATGTTATTTTACATAATTGCAAAAACCAGACAAAAGAAAAAAAAGCTGATCACTGGCTTATTTGCAAGGGACATCGGTCCCGAAGAGGAAGAGGCAATTATGCCTCCTCTGTGCCCACCAGTACCCCCTGCCAGTGCCCACGGTGCCTACCAGTGCCACCTATCAATGCCCACCAGTGGTGCGAATCAGTGCCACCTAGCAGTGCTGCCCATCAATTTCTCAGCTTCTTCTTTACATTTCCTTTGTTTTGGGGCTCATAGACCTCTCACTGGGAACATACCGGAATCCTGAGACTGCCGAGCATAGGATAGCCCGAATCACCCCACCGAGCATCGAGAGCGATCTTACTCTGCGCAGGGACAATCATTCCCCGCAGGCATTCATTCCAGTCTGATCCCCCCAATGGAGGAAGCTCAGCAACCACACAGATATGAGTACACCATTGCAATTTACCTTTACCGTATATTTTATCCAATTATCTGCTGAACTACTACACCTTAAGGAACTCTTCCAAAGTTCCCAACTGTCCCTGATTTCGAGGGACTGTCCCTGATTTAGAACAATGTCCCTCTGTCCCTCTTTCCCCCTCATTTGTCCCTCATTTTGGTCTGATCTATATAGTTGTATATAAAATTAACTTTCTATCTTTCAAAAATTGTTTCCTAGGGCTAAAACTTTCATCTAAATTATAAATTGCTGCATTTGTAAATGTTAAAAGTCAATATAAAGGAATAGGAGTGGCAAAAAAAGTCCTTGTGGATTTAATTAACCTTTTTTTGGGTTAATTCTCCTTTAAGGGGGTGTAGCGGGGGGCGTGTCCTATGGCTACATACGTTTGCAAAAACGTATATGTAGCCATAGGACACGCCCCCTGCTAGGTGTCCCTCATTCCCATCTCAAAATGTTGGGGTGTATGCTCTCCCGCGGCCTCCGTCTCTTTTTTCTTTCTTATCTTTGAAGGTGCCTCAGTTAACACAGGTGTGAACCAGGTCTAAAGCCTAGTACACTCGATGAGATTATCTGACGAATGATTGTGTTTTTTTTTTGTTTTGTTTTTTGGATGGTAGTCTTCATATCGAAAACCAATAGGTTAAAGTACGAAAATTCTCGTATGTGAGACTAAAAATTCGGAAGTGATGTCATCTAAAAATGAAAATCGTATGATCTGGTATCGCACAAGAAATATTTTCGTGTTTATCGTACAATCGCTTCAAAGACCGATATTTTCTATATGATAATCGAATCGTTGTGTATTAGGCTGCTTTCACACTGAAAGCGCCGGTCATTATCGTTAAAGCGCCACTCGTTTTAGCAGGGCTTTACCGCTGTTTAAGCAGCACTTTTTGGCCACTAGCAGGGTGCTTTTAACCCAAAAGAAGGGCTTAAAAGCGCCCATGTTGAGGCGCATCCGAAGTGCCATTCATTTCAATGGGCTGGGCGATTTGGGAGTGCTGTATACAGCGCTCCCAAACCGCCCCAAAGATGCTGCTTGCAGGACTTTTCCTAACGTCCCGCAAGCGCACCACCCCAGTGTAAAGTCACACTGCCGCCCATTCATTTCAGTTTTCAGGCGCTATTTAGAGGCTATTTCTGGCGCTAAAACACCTGAAAGCTACCTCATTGTGAAAGGGGTCTTATGCCCCGTACACACGGTTGGATTTTCCAATGGAAAATGTTCATTGGGAGCTTGTTGTCGGAAATTCCGACCATGTAGTCGGCTCCATTGGACATTTTTCATCGGAATTTCAGTCACACAAAATTTGAGATCATGTGTACACAATTCTGACGCACAAAGTTCCACGCATGCTCAGAATCAAGCAGAAGAGCCTCACCGGCTATTGAACTTAATTTTTCTCGGTTCGTCGCACATGTTATACGTCACCGCATTCTTGATGTTTGCAATTTCCAACCAACTTTGTGTGACTGTGTGTATGCAAGATAAGTTTGAGCCAACATCCGTCGAAAAAAAATCCATGGATTTTGTTATCGGAATGTCCGATCGTGTGTACGGGGTATAAGGCTTTAATGGTGTAAATAATTTCAGGACGAATTATATTTTAAAGTGGGGTTCCACCGTCTTTTTTTTTTTTTGAGGGGGGTTAATTGCAAGAAGTACGTTTTCAAATTTTTGTACTTACTTTTTTTTTCTTCTAATGCTCCTGCTGCCGTTTTTCAGTATTCGAAAGACTTTATAAAAAAAACGTCTCCTGACGTTTTCCATTTTGCCTGTGGGCATGTGAAGCCCACAGGCATTGTCTTCCGGGACACTGTGCTGCTAATGTCCCAGCATGCACCGCCCGTATAATCTCCGACCTGGGCCTGGGCGCCGCACAGGCTCCTGGGAAATTGAAAAAACGATCCCAGGAGCTAGTGCGGCCAACAGGAAGCGCTGACCTGCTGCTGAAGCCCCGCCCATATCCGCAGCAGCACCGCCCCTTTCCAGAATCTCCAGGACCAGGAAATTTAAAAAAAGAATAAAACACAAGATGACAGCAGCAAGGTAAGGGGGATATCCAGCAATTAGACAACAAGATAATCCTATAGGCATAGGAGTAGGAATTCGGGTGGAGCTCCGCTTTAATAACTCCATTGTGATGCAGTGCAGCATAGGTGTGCATAGCCTATTGCATTAGTGTGTGCACCCCAAAGCTCAAACACATATGCATGTGTGCATGTGTATATATATATATATATATATATATATATATATATATATATATATATATACCGACGGTGTCAGTAGGGAAACGGACAGACGTTGTCAGTAGAGCGACGGACGGACGTTGCCAGTAGAGCGACGGACGGACGTTGTCAGTAGAGCTACCGACGGACAGTGTCAGTAGAGCGACGGACGGACGTTGTCAGTAGAGCGACGGACGGACGTTGTCAGTAGAGCTACCGACGGACGGTGTCAGTAGGGCGACGGACGGACGTTGTCAGTAGAGCTACCGACGGACGTTGTCAGTAGAGCGACCGACGGACGGTGTCAGTAGAGCGACGGACGGACGGTATCAGTAGAGCGACGGACGGACGGTGTCAGTAGAGCGACGGACGGACGGTGTCAGTAGAGCAATGGACAGACGGTGTCAGTAGAGCAATGTCAGTAGAGCAATGGACGGACGGTGTCAGTAGAGCCACGGACGGACGTGTCAGTAGAGAGACAGACGGACGGTGTCAGTAGAGCGACGGACAGACATTGTCAGTAGAGCAATAGTCGGACATTGTCAGTAGAGCAATGGACGGACGGCGTCAGTAGAGCAATGTTAGTAGAGCAATGGACGGACAGTGTCAGTAGAGCAATGAACGGACGGTGTCAGTAGAGCAATGGAAGGACTGTGTCAGTAGAGCAATGGACAGACGTTGTCAGTAGAGAAATGGACGGACTGTGTCAGTAGAGCAATGGACTGACGATGTCAGTAGAGCAATGGAAGGACTGTGTCAGTAGAGCAATGGACTGATGATGTCAGTAGAGCAATGGACGGATGGTGTCAGTAGAGCAATGGACGGATGGTGTCAGTAGAGCAATGGACAGACGTTGTCAGTAGAGAAATGGATGGACTGTGTCAGTAGAGCAATGGACTGATGATGTCAGTAGAGCAATGGACGGATGGTGTCAGTAGAGCAATGGACGGATGGTGTCAGTAGAGCAATGGACGGATGGTGTCAGTAGAGCAATGGACGGATGGTGTCAGTAGAGCAATGGACGGATGGTGTCAGTAGAGCAATGGACGGATGGTGTCAGTAGAGCAATGGACGGATGGTGTCAGTAGAGCAATAGACGGATGGTGTCAGTAGAGCAATGGACGGATGGTGTCAGTAGAGCAATGGACGGATAGTGTCAGTAGAGCAATGGACGGATGGTGTCAGTAGAGCAATGGACGGATGGTGTCAGTAGAGCAATGGACGGATGGTGTCAGTAGAGCAATGGACGGATGGTGTCAGTAGAGCAATGGACGGATGGTGTCAGTAGAGCAATGGACAGACGGTGTCAGTAGAGCAATGGACGGATGGTGTCAGTAGAGCAATGGACGGATGGTGTCAGTAGAGCAATAGATGGATGGTGTCAGTAGAGCAATGGACGGATGGTGTCAGTAGAGCAATGGATGGATGGTGTCAGTAGAGCAATGGACGGATGGTGTCAGTAGAGCAATGGACAGACGGTGTCAGTAGAGCAATGGACGGATGGTGTCAGTAGAGCAATGGACGGATGGTGTCAGTAGAGCAATGGACGGATGGTGTCAGTAGAGCAATAGATGGACGGTGTCAGTAGAGCAATGGACAGACGGTGTCAGTAGAGCAATGGACGGATGGTGTCAGTAGAGCAATAGACGGATGGTGTCAGTAGAGCAATGGACGGATGGTGTCAGTAGAGCAATGGACGGATGGTGTCAGTAGAGCAATAGATGGACGGTGTCAGTAGAGCAATGGACGGATGGTGTCAGTAGAGCAATGGACGGATGGTGTCAGTAGAGCAATGGACGGATGGTGTCAGTAGAGCAATAGATGGACGGTGTCAGTAGAGCAATGGACGGATGGTGTCAGTAGAGCAATGGACGGATGGTGTCAGTAGAGCAATAGATGGACGGTGTCAGTAGAGCAATGGACAGACCGTGTCAGTAGAGCAATGGATGGTGTCATAAGGGCAGAAATTGGTGTCAGTAGGGCAGTGGATGGTGTCAGTGGCTTTTATTTTTATTATTTTATTTTTTTATAAAAGTTGCTGATGCTGACCCCTGTGTATCCACACCTAAGGCATTTTTTTTTTGTATGGACTATCTCGGTACTTGGTAATGAATAACAAATAATAGGTAATAAAAAATATATATAATGTTTAATAAGGACAAAAAATATACACAGACAATAAATCTTTAAAATGGTATACACCACAGTTAACAAGCTACTGAAGGGCTCCCCCGTAGAGTTTCTGCTGAAGAGGGGTGTACATGATTTCCTCTACCGGTTTTGCGGCAAACCGCTTCTTCAGGAGGATAGACTATAGAGTAGATAATATATTTTGGCAAAGCATAATCAACAAAGCAAACAAATATAAATATAAAAGAAAGTTTACACTCAATATTGAACTAAGGAGACCTGCTCACCCACACGGATTGAAACAGCAGACCACAGGACCCATCAGTTCCCCCCGGGGTCTATACGGGGGATTGTAATTAACAGACTGATTAAAAAATATTGCTAGGGTTAAAGAGGAAGTAAACCCTTCCAAACAACTTGGACCTACAGGTAAGCCTAGATTAAGGCTTACCTGTAGGTCCAAGCAATATCTCCTAAACCTATATGGTTTAGGAGATATTTGCCCGAAAATGGGCACCGCTGTCTACGGCGCATGCGCCGTAGACAGCGGCGCGCAGGCGCACTAAATGCGGCAAATCCATGAATGGATTTGCCTAATTTGTCGACTCCCGTGCGCATGCGCGGGAGTGACGTCATCGCGGCTTCGCCGAGTGGCAGCGGCGGAGCTGCGAGACGCGACTCCCGTGCGCATGCGCGGGAGTGACGTCATCGCGGCTTCGCCGCTGTGATTCGTCGGAGCTGCGAGACGCCACCAGCAACATGGATGCGGCGGACTACAGGGATCAGCGGCGACTTCGCTGGCTCCTGTGTCAGGTAAGTGACACATAATGAGCTACTATGCGATGCATAGTAGTCCATTATGCTTTACCTTTGCAGGGAAAAAAAGAGGAAGTAAACCCATCAGGGTTTACTTCCTCTTTAAGATTATATTGTAGAGAAATTTAGTACACACACAGGTGTGACCAGATGGCGAAAAAACCGAATCAGTGGTGTCGTGAAAAGAGGGGGGGAGGAAATAGCAAGGGCATAAGAATTAGAAACCAAGCTAGAAATACGTAAGGAATAAACAGTAAAGGTATGCCAATGGGGAGAGGTGGGGGGGGGGGGGGCGAAGGTAGAAAGGGATGAACGGGATGGGGGGTGAAGGAAAGTGCAATAGAGAAAGAAAATTAGAAAGGGATGAACTATCAAGGGCACACCTGGCATAATATCCTCTTAGCACGCTTATGTGGTGCAGAGTCATATGCGATGAGGTATGTTGCAGTTAATGTATGCATTTTTACACAATGCACTGTAGCCCTTGCAAAAAAACAAACAAAAAAAAAACAACTTGTGTATGGGAGTGGTGCCTTGTATATTCCAAGTGGTGCCTTACTCTAATACAAGGGAGACGCTTCCATATAATACATACTAAAAACACACCACAAAGGAAATATGCATCTGCTGCAGCTCTCAGTTTGGAACAGTTTCAATTCATTAGATGTGCAAAATTGATAAATAATTATCATATTTGTACGTCCAATTAATGGAAACTGTTCCAAATTGGTAATCGCAGCAGATGCATATTTCCTTTGTGGTGTGTTTTTTTTGTATGCACTGTAACCCAAGGGCACCCAGAAAGCAATGTTTTCCCACGCGCCCCTGCGTTGAGCCTGCGCCGATCTATACAGATTGATGGGGTGTGAATGAGCCCCCAAATGTCATGTTGTGTTTGGCATCTTTGCTGAATCAGATGTAAGACAACTTCATTATCCGTCACCCAATGCACCCCTCCCTCCCTGTCTGTCTGTCTGCCTCTCCTCCATTCTATTCCTCTCCCAGTGTTGTCTCTTCCTATCAGATCTGCGGTGTGTAGCTCTTCTTTATGTGCGCTGCCCCTCCTTGGTTTGCACTTCTCCCCCCCCCCCCCCTTTGTGCATCCATCCCCGGCCATCCTCCTCCCAGCCTATGTATGCCTCCTCTCCCTCCCCTCATCTCCTGCCCAGTCTCTTTTTCCTGCTCCTCTCATTCTTTCCTGGTGAATAGAAGTGTTGATTCATTGAATGTTACACATCCGCCTGGTAGGCATACACATGGAGGCGTCTGATGCATGGCGCTCATTGTGAAATCACCGTATTCAGGGGGATGGAGATGAAGCTGTAGTAGGAGGATTACCATCCAAAATAGCAGAGAGATTCATCAGACCACGGAGGAATGAAATGGCAAAGAACAAAAGATGAGTTCCCTTGTTACCAGTGGGTGAGGGTTGGAGGTACGGTTGCCACCTCATCCCTTTAAACCCAAACTCATATGAATTACACAGGTTCTGAGGCTGATTTAATGCAGATAAGGCACCAAGTTAGTTTAAATACCACCTTAATCGCTTGCCGACCAGCGCACGACGATATACGTTGGCACAATGGCACAGCTGCACAAATGGGCGTACAGGTACGTCCCCTTTAAGACGTGGCATTGTGGGCGTGCCCACCTGCCGCGTACTCTGTGACCACGCCTGCGGGTCCCACGGACTCGATGTCCACCGGTGTCCCGCAATCGTGTCACGGAGTGGCAGAACGGGAAGATGCCTATGTAAACAAGGCATTTCCCCATTCTACCTAGTGACATGACAGGGATCTACTGCTCCCTGTCAACGGGAGGAGTGATCGCTGTCATGTCTGTGGTAGCCCACCCCCTCCCCCACAGTTAGAATCACCCCCCAGGATACACTTAACCCCTTGATCACCCCATAGTGTTCAACCCCTTCCCTGCCAGTGTCATTTATACAGTAATCAGTGCCTTTTTATAGCACTGATCGTTGTATAAATGACAATGGTCCCAAAATAGTGTCAAAAGTGTCCGATGTGTCTGCCATAATGTCGCAGTCATGATAAAAATCTCAGATTGTCGCCAATACTAATAAAATAAAATAAAATGACATGAAACTATTTTGTAGACGCTATAACTTTTGCCCAAACCAATCAATATACGCTTATTGCGATTTTTTTTTTACCAAAAATATGTAGAAGAATACATATGCCGAATATGTATTCTTCTACATATTTTTGGTAAAAAATAAAATTGCAATAAGCGTATATTGATTGGTTTGCGCAAAAGTTATAGCGTCTACGAAATAGTTTTATGTCATTTTCTTTTTTTTTTTTTTATTAGTAATGGTGACAATCTGCAATTTTTATCATGACTGCTACATTATGGCAGACACTTTTGACACTATTTTGGGACCATTGTCATTGACTGCTACATTATGGCGGACACATCGGACACTTTTCACAGATCAAAAACATTTTTTTAGATATATTTTTTGAGGATATTTATTATAGCAAAAAGTAAAAAATATTGAATTTTTTTCAAAATTGTTGCTCTTTTTTTGCTTATAGCGCAAAAAATAAAAAACGCAGAGGTGATCAAATACCACCAAAAGAAAACTCTATTTGTGGGGAAAAAAAATCGTCAATTTTGTTTGGGTGCAAAATTCGCACGACCGCGCAATTGTCAGTTAAAGCGACCCAGTGCCGTTTCACAAAAAGTGCTCTGGTCAGGAAGGGGGTAAATTCTTCCAGGGCTGAAGTGGTTAATCAGCCACAGGTCCTGTGTAATTACTATGTGTTCAGGTTTAAAGGGATGAGGTGGCAACCCTAGTTGGAGCCAAAACGCCACCATAGGAAAGACCAAATCATTTTTCTGATCAGATCTGAATTCAGAAATGGTGAGTGGCTGCTCAATCCGCAACACTGGCATCAATCACCATTATACAACAGAGATGAGCTTGGGTGTCCTCTCAACCCAGGTTTTGCCCAATTGCGCACTTTTTTTTTTTACTCCAGTGATCTGCGCCTGCGTCATTCCAGATGCCCAGCCCACCTCTTTGTTTACATGAGCAGGCGGGAATGACCCCCACCTACGGATCACTAGAGTTAAAAAAGGAATGAAAGTTTGGCTAGACCTGAGTTTGGAAGACAGCTAAGCTTATCTCTATACAAGTAAAAGTTTTCTATTGCTTTAAAACTAAGCGTTGGTTATAAAAATACATTTAGCCCTTGTTCACATTGGTGCTCTATGACATGTCAAATCGCATGTCCAATCACCGGCAATTGCCGCCAATGGCACTGTCTTAATTGGTGCGATGCTGCATTTGAGGCACCGCACCGAATTCTAAAGGTAGTTTCTGTACTACTTTTTGTGATTTTGGGGTGCGATTTCCATTGACATTTGTGCAGAAACCTGCACAGATGTCTGTGAAATTGCCGCCAGGACTGACATGTAGGCTTCATTCCTGCAGCTCAGTGTGAACCAGGGCTTAAACTGCTTGTAAACCCTGTTACACCACTTTTACCTACAGGTAAGCCTATAATAATGCTTACCTGTAGGTACCCTGAATATCTCCTAAACTTGCACAGTGTAGGAGATATTTGGTATATTCGCTTCTGCAGACGTCATCGGTGCATGTGCACTGAAGAAACGGACCATTGATGTCTAATTTTTACAGAGAAAGGGGCTGAGGACCGATTCATCAGTCCCTTTCTCTGTAGCCTCAGCTGTACATAATGAATGAACAGGAATAGCAAAGCTTCCCGGTAATTCACAAACTGAGGCATAGGTAATACTATGCCTCAGCTATAAATTAATTAAAAAATTAAATAAAAGGAAAAACAGAGTCAATGATCGGCACTGATTACTGATCCGTATTCATTAGAACAAGGAAGGGGCCATTAAATGACACATTTACCGGGTTCTTCCCCACTCCCCATCCTGACAGATCCTCACAGAAACTGGCGGAAGAAGGGAGGGGAAAAGCGCTTTGGGAGGGCTAGGGAAGGACACAGCAGCCTCGGGGCTGAGGGACAGGCATAGGGAGGCGGCGGGAGCAGCATGTGGAGGAGCCGATGCCCTCCATTTTCCTCCTGCAGCCGTTAATTGTCTGTGGGAGAGAGGGGAGGGTTCAGCGGCTACATGGAGGAATCAGTTTCTCTACATGCCGCTGCCACCCGCCCTCCTATCCAGGTGTATGGGGGGGCTTTCCTGTGGCATTGTGAGCATTAACATCTCCCTCACTGAAGGGTGTCTGGTGGATACTGGAAGGAGGCATCTGGTGATCCTGTGAATACTGACCCCGGAGCTCAGGGTCCTGTTTCCTTTGGGTGGAAAAACCAGTGGCAGTTCTGACTGTGAGGACTCAGTTCTGCCATCTATACTTGTGGACTGCTCGGGAGAAGCTTAGCAAAGTAGAATATCCTCCAACAAATATTCATTAAATTTGGAGTATAACACCCTACACCTTGTCCAAGTTCTTCAACAATAATTCCGCGTACACGCGACCGGACTTTCTGGCAGAATAGGCCCGAAGGAATCATTCCGTCGGATAGTCCGATCGTGTGTGGGATAGTATGATCGTTTTTCTTTAAAAAATTCAGACGGACCTAGAAATAGAACATGTTTCAAATCTGTCCGACGGAATCAAGTCCTATCGGGAAAACCGTTCGTCTGTATGCTGGTCCGACGGACTAAATACGACGCCAGGGCGGCTATTGGCTACTGGCTATTGAACTTCCTTTTTTAGTCCCATCGTACGTCATCACATTCAAAACGAACGGACTTTAGTCTGTTCACATGTGGGCAAGTCCGTTCATTCGGAAGTCTGTCGAAAGTCCGTCGGGAAGGCCGTCGGACCTTTTCTGCCGGAAGGTCCGGTCGTGTGTACGCGGCATGAGGATCCTAAAAAAGACATCCTCTAGACTGATTACTGAGCCAGAGTGAGTGAACTGTTGTTGTGTGCCTGGCTGCCTCTGTGCTAATCTTGGGAAACACCCGATTAACAACTTCTAGCCCAGCCTATTGTCACATGGTGGGTGGGCGGGACATTCGCCGTTCGGGTGGATGTCATATGACATCCTCCTGAAATACGCCTAATTCGCGCCCCCACGGGCTGTGCTGCGGCATGATCTGTCACTAGTTGTATCCACTCGACACAGCCGATGACTGATCAGCGTACCGGCCGGCTGCAAGTACCATGTGATCGCTGTGACCAATAACAGCAGATCACATGACAATTGTGAACAATGAATGGCTTTGATTCATACCATTCATTGTGTACAATTGTGCTGGTAGCTGTGATTGGTCACAGCTATCACATGGTACAGACAGGGCCAATCACAGCTAATCGCAGCTATACATACTAAATTAATCAATTTCATTCAGTAAAAATGGTTGCTTATACCAGTGAAATTCACTGGTATAAGCAATCATAATATGTAAAAAAAAAAGTTCTATGGTAACACTGTTGCTCTGGTCACAGTGTGTTAAAAAAGAAATCCCCAAAAAATGGAAAACAAATGTAAAACAAATATTATTTTTTTATTTTTTTTACATACTGTCACCAGTCAGTGTCCCTGATCACCATCACACCTGTTATATGATGACGCTGTACTGCACTGGTGACAGTGTGTAAAAAAATAAAATAAAATAAATTGTGAAAACATTTTAATTCATTTTTTAATTTTCCAACAACTTGTGACAAAAAATTACAGCTTCAAAAAAACTTGCCATGCCTCTTACTAAATACCTTGGACTGTCTGCTTTCCAAAAAGGGTAATTTGAAGGATATTTGTAATGTCCTGGGGATTTGGGGCCTCAAGAAATGAGATAGGCCATCAGTACATATCAATTGATATATACTGTGTGTGTATATATATATATATATATATATATATGCACACACATATATATATATACATACATACACACACAGTATATATAAATTGATATGTACTGATGGCCTATATATATATATATATATATATATATACACACACACACACACACACACACACCATAGTTTGTGGACTCTTTCCTACAGACTAAATAATATACAATGATTTGGGTTATTTTCACCAAAGAATATTGTTTGGCCTAAATTCATGAAGAAAGATTATTTATTTGCAAGATTTTATAACAGAAATGTAAAAAAAGAAAAATGTCTTCATAATTTGTTTTTTTTTTCAAAATTTTATTTTTTTCGTTTATTTAGCTAATAGAAAACCCAGTGGTGATTTTAATGCCACCAATTGTGTTAAAAAAAAAGATAAAAATGTAATATGTGTACAGTGTTACATGACCGCGCAATTGTCATTCAAAGTGTGACGCAGCGACAGCGTTGAAAGCTGAAAAATTGGCCTGAGCAAGAAGGGGGGTAAAAGTGCCCGATATTGAAATGGTTAAATTGCAGCAGCTCCTTCTGAGGTAGCGCTACACTTCTATCCGCACATGGATTGAAATTAGGCCGGTTCCTCTATGGCCAGCTTTACACGGGCAGCCTGCATGCAGCACCTGGCGCCTCGAACTGCAGACTACGGGCCTCGGCGCCCACCTTAATGAGGCCTAAAACTGAAGCCTCACAGTTGGGTAGACTTTGTACAACACACATAAATAGCCAATACTTAACTACGTAAAGATTGAGATTCCAGCTATTGTCCCATGGTTGGCTGTTAAAAGATATAAGTACTGGTTACTATTGGATTAGGGTTGCTATGAGTAGGCAGCTACAGAATACAATGTCTATTGAAAGAATGTGGTCACACACACAGATTTCATTTTTTCCTAGATGAAAAAAGTCCCTGAAAAAGAAAGGGAAGTATAATATCTGTACTTCCCCAATGAAAACACACGACGGAATTATTAATCACATGTATGACATTTAAAACTAGGAAGTGTCAGTACTCGTCCTCACATTCTGTCATTGTATAGACATGAACTATTCCAAACAAGACCGCCAGGAATGTCGCTGTTCATAGAACCATCGGATTTCGTAACCGTAACATTTTATACATTCCGGTTTCCAAGGCAGGGCAGATTGTGCTCTGGGGGCAGATATAGACAGCCTTTAATGATATATGTAAACCCATAGCTCCCAACTGTCCCTGATTTGGAGCAATGTCCCTCTGTCCCTCATTCCTCCTCATTTGTCCCTCATTTTTGGTCTGATCCATATAGTTGTATATAAAATGCACTTTTTATCTATCAAAAAGTATTTCCCAGTGCTAAACCTTTCATTCAAATTCTAAATGGCCGCATTTGTAAATTTGAAAAGCCAATATAAAGGAATAGCAGTGGCAAAAAAAGCACTTTAATTAACCTTTTTTTGTTATTTCCCCTTTAAGGGGGCATGGCAGGGGGCGTGTCCTAGGCCTACATACGTTTGCTAGTAGGTGTCCCTCATTCCCATCTCAAAATGTTGGGAGGTATGGAAAACCCAATCACTAAAATCTCATATCACATTTGTTATGCCCTGTACACACTTCGACGAGAAAATCCGTCAAATTTTTTCCGATGGATTTTGAACTTGTCTTGCATACACACGGTTGCACAAAGGTGTCGGAAAATCCGATCGTTCTGAACACAGTGACGTACAACACGTACGACAGGACTATAAACGGCCCAGTAGCCAATAGCTTTCGTCCCGTAATTTATTCTGAGCATGCGTGGCACTTTGTCCATCGGAATTGTCTACACACGATCGGAATTTAAACGATTGGATTTTGTTGTCGGAAAATTTTAGATCCAGCTCTCAAACTTTGTGTGTCGGAAATTCCGATGGAAAAAGTCAGATGGAGCCCACACACGATCGGATTTTCCGACAACAAGATCCAATCGCACATTTCCCGTCGGAAAGTCCGACCGCCTGTATGGGGCATTAAGCTGACTAGACGGGCAATTTGTTTCGTAACGAATCGAAATTCGGCCAAATTTTGACTTTTTTCGGACATTTGGATGCATCAATAAAAAAATAAGGAATTTCAACTAATACAAAAAAAAATTATAGTGGATATAACAAATGAATTCGACATAATTCGCTAATTCGTTAAAGATCTAATAAAACAATAGGTCAACTCTTATGCCCCGTATGCACGATCGGAAATTCCATCAGCAAAAGACCGGTGAGGGCTTTTGGTTGGAAAATGCGACTGTGTGTACGCTCCATCAGACTTTTGCTGGCGGAATTATCTCCGCTGATTGGGAGCGGAGCAAGCGCCGCCGACATAAACAAAGCCAAGTGTACTCGGATAGTCTCGGCTCCTCTCACAGTCCTGCGCACGTGACTGTGAGCGCAGCCGAGACTAGCTGAGTGTATGTCGGCAGTGCTTGCTCCGCTCCGCTCACACACGCCCAGTCCCGCCCCTATGATGGACATAACACTGGGCGTGACTGTGAACGGAGCAAGCACCGCCGACATACACAAAGCTGAGTACACTCGTCTAGTCTCGGCTCCACTCACAGTCACGTTGGCGGGACTGCGAGAGGAGCCGAGACTAGCCGAGTACACTTGGCTTTGTTTATGTTGGCGGCGCTCGCTCCGCTCCCAATCAGCACCCACGATTTTTCCGTGATTTTAAGGGGAAAAAAGTGTGTGTTATACGCCAATAAATACGGTAATACGAAACAAATTATAGCGGATATAACGAATGAATTCGAAATTCAGTATAAGGAATATTGACACTACAGAAATAACGAATTATCCAAAAACAAATTAACGTAACATAACGAATATAACAGAACAAAATTATGTATTTTACGAACAGAGCCGTCTTTAATATTGATTGGACCATGGACAAAAATCTTCTTGCCCCCCACCCCCATTCAATTTCACTCTCCACCTGCTCTATGAAATACAATAAATAGCAGATAGACTTAAAATTGGTTTACTGTATCGGATCAGGCAGTAATTGTAATTGGTTGCCAGCGGTTACAGCATATCATTACTGCTTACTGACTTGTTGCTAGAGGTTACAGCACAAATTACGGCTCACTCATTAGTTGCTAGAGGTTACAGCAAATGATTTCTGCTTGTTAATTGGTTGCTAGAGATTACTGTACAGTATTACTGCTCACTGATTGGTTGTTAGAGGTTACAGCACATCATCTCCTTACTGCAGGGGAGCATGATATACATATAAATGCCACCACTATTTACATATGAATGCCGGTTATTTACATGTAAACGCAGGGTCTGTAGGTGAGTAATCTGTACACAACAATAGGGCAGAGCTGGGCAGCATTAGTACCATCACTTCACACTGAGATATCGGGACACAGCACAGGACTAAAACTTCTAGGGACAAGGGAATTTAAACTGAGATAGTTGGCAAGTATGAGGCAGCTGCTTTGTGTCTCACAACAATGACAGGGCCCAGGGCAGCTGCCCCTTTTGCCCTGCCTTAAAGACGGCCCTGATTACGAATGACATCGAACCGAAACTAAACAAAATTTTCCGTTGTGCACAAGTCTAAAGCTGACTATAGGCGGTTCAAAATCTGTCAGATTCAGCAAGGACTGGCCGAATTTTGACCAGTGTTTGGCCGTCCCTGTTCAACAGAAGGCGATTGTCAGATTAACCGCTTGCTGACCTGCTGTCATTATACTGCGGCAGGTTGGCACGGCTGCGCAAACTGCCGTAGGTGTACGTCGGCCGCTTTAAGAGCTATAGGGGGGCGTCACCGGAGGCGATGTGCTTAGCTGGCGCCTGCGATGTCCACTGGTGACCTGCGATCAGAGAACCAGAATAGGGGTCTGTCAATGTAAACAGACAGATCCCTTTTCTGTCAGGGAAGTAGAGAGTAGAGAGAAGTAGAAGTAGAGAGAGAGAGATCTGCTGTTCCTAGTGATCGGGAACAGTGATCTTTCTCTACTCCCAGTCAGTACATTGCCCCCACAGTTAGAAACGCCTCCCTAGGGAACACTTAACCCCTTGATCGCCCCCCTAGTGTTAACCCCTTCCCTGCCAGTGTCATTTATACAGTAATCAGTGGCTATTTTTTTTAGCTCTGATCGCTGTATAAATGTCAGTGGTCCCAAAAAAGTGTCAAAAGTGTCTGATCTGTCCACCACAATGTCGCAGTCCCACAAAAAATTGCTGATCACCGCCATTACTGGTAATAAAATGCCATAAATCTATCCCCTATTTTGTAGACGCTATAAATTTTTGCGCAAACCAATCAATATACTTGCTAGATTGTAATCTCTAACGAGCAGGGCTCTCTGATTCCCCCCTGTATTGAATTGTATTGTAATTGTACTGTCTACCCGAAGGTTGTAAAGAGCTGCGCAAACTGTCGGCGCTATATAAATCCTGTATAATGATAATAATATACGCTTATTATAATTTTTTTTAGCAAAAAATATGTAGAAGAATACATATTATTATATTATTATTATTACACAGGTTTTATATAGCGCCAACAGTTTGCGCAGCGCTTTGCAACATGAGGGCAGACAGTACAATTTCATTACAATTTGGTACAAGAGGAATCAGAGGGCCCTGCTCGTTAGAGCTTACAATCTAAAGAGGAAGAGTCAATTAATACAAAATGTAAATATATTGGCCAAAAAGATGAAGAAATTAAGCTGATGAAGAAATTTGTTTTTTTTTAATTACATTTTTGGGATATTTATTATAGCAAAAAGTCAAAAATATTGTTTTTTTTTTCAAAATTGTCGCTCTTTTTTTGTTTATAGCACAAAAAATAGAAAACCGCAGAGGTGATGAAATACCACCAAAAAGCTCTATTTGTGGGAAAAAAAATACATATTTTTCGTTTAGGTGCAAGGCCGCACAATTGCCAGTTAAAGCGACGCCTTGCCGTATTGCAAAAAATGGCCTGGTCATTAAGGGGGTAAATCCTTCCAGGGCTAAAGTGGTTAAGAATCGGCTGCAGCCACTGATACTGGTCTAAAAATTTTGGGAAATTATCGACCTCCAATAAAATGTGCTAATTCTTACATATTTTGATTAGATGAATTAGAACATAAAGGTGATGGTTGGCTGCAGTTTTTAATATATTTCACAGTAGAGATTTATACACAGGCGAGTATATTTGCCTAAAAGGAAGGGAGGGAGGTGTCTGATGATCATGATGCCTCGTAACTTCTCAACAAAGTATGGTAGAACAATGAAAATTGTGCCACATGGGAGTGTATAAATTTATCTTCATTTTGAGACTGAAAATTATTGTAATTAACCATTTCAGCCCAAAAGATTTGGCTGCTGAATGACCGGGCCATTTTTTGCGATTTGCCACTGCGTTGCTTTAACTGACAATTGCGCGGACGTGCGACGTTACACCCAAAAAAAATTGACATCCTTTTTTTCTCACAAATAGAGCTTTCTTTTAAAAGTATTTGATCGCCTCTGCATTTTTTTATTTTTTGCGCTATAAACAAAAAAAGAGTGACTATTCTGAAAAAAAAAAAAAACACAATATTTTGTACTTTTTGCTATAATAAATATCCCCATTTAAAAAAAAAAAAAAAAAGCAAATTTTTTTCTCAGTTTAGGCCGATATGTATTCTTCTACATATTTTTGGTTTAAAAAGCATATATTGATTCATTTGCGCAAAAGTTATAACATCTACAAAATAGGGGATAGATTTAACTGTGACATTGTGGAGGACACATCGGACACTTTTGACACATTTTTGGGACCATTGGCATTTATACAGTACTATAAAAATGCACTGATTCCTGTAAAAATGTCACTGGAAGGGAAGGGGTTAACACTAGGGGGCGATCAAGGGGTTAAGTGTGTTCCCTGTGTGTGTTCTAACTGTAGGGGAAGGGACTGACTACAGGAAGTGACAGATCGTGGTTCCTAGCTATTAGGAACACATGATCTGTCACTCCTCTAAGAACAGAACAGGGAGTTGTCTGTTTACACACACACGTCCCCATTCTGCCTCTCAAGTTTGCAATCGCTCGTGGCCGGCGGTCATCACATCCGTCGGCCACGAGCATCAGCGCCCCCGTAGTGCAGCGGGGAACGGGCGCACGCCTACGGCCTTGCACCTGCTGTCCCGATCCCGTGAGCCAACGTATAGCTACAACGGTCCGATGGATCGTGCCGACCTGCCGCCGTAAAATGACGGCGGCTGGTCAGCAAGTGGTTAACACTGAGCTGCAGGAATTAAGCTGTGTGCGTTCAGCTGAACTCGCACTATTTCACTCCCGCATGTCAGTCCCGATTTTGGCCGCGATTTCAGAGACATGCACAGATGTCAATGTAAACCGCAGCCTTACACTGCAGCGGTTTATGAGAACGGATGTGATTCGCACCGCACTGCAGAGTTTAGCCATCCAGATAGTATGGCTGAATTCGCATCGCACACAGCCCAAACTCGCACAGGACCCTTTTTTTGGTCCGCAGCAGAATCGGATCGCATGGGTGTTCACACCATGCGATCCGATTCCTGTCCGAGTTTGCAGATCGCACTGGGATATGCGAACTGATCTGGGGGTGTCATTAACGTTTCACTGACACTCCCAGCAGTTCGCATAGGGCAGTGTGAACTGCCGCCGGGAGGTATGCGATGCGGGAACCCGCCGCGGATTCGCGGCGTTCCCGCATCGCTGCAATGTGAACCGAGCCTTAAATCGCAAAAAGTAGTACAGAAACGACTTTTTGAAATCGGTGCAGCGCCGCCGATTTGCCATGTCAAATCGCATGTCAAAACGCTCCAGTGTGAACCAGGGCTTATTGTTCTTTTATTGCAAGGTACATTTCTCTGGGTCAGATCTACGTATCGTACAGTTACATCTGGTGGCTTGTGAAAGTGTCATTGCCTAACATTTCCAAGGAACAGTTGTGTGATATTTTCTCTCAGAAGCCAAGATGCCTTGAAACTGTGTAAACAACGCAGATAACTTCTGCTACATTTGTGGAAAGGTTACATTTGCATCTCAAATGTGAAGAATGTCGGCAGTGGTAGAAAAGGCATACCGCCTATATGTTGGATGCAAAATAGGGGATCAGGACAAGAGTTGGGCCCCTCATTATGGTTGCATCACATGTGAAACTTATCGGCGTCATTGGCTAAACAAGAATGAAATGAACAGAAAGTTTGGTTATTGGTACCAATAAAAATATACATTTATAATGATTGGTGTGGCACCATTCTCAATGCTTTATCACATTTTGCAGAAAAAGTTATGGAGCATAATTGCACAATCCCTTTGTAATGTTGAATTATTTTGATGCAATTTTGACCTGAAGCTGTTTCAGCTTTAATACTCAGGACTTAATTTTCCTTTATTAGGCTGCTTTCACACTGGGGCGGTATTCAGGCGTTACAGCGCTAAAAATAGTGCCTGTGTAGCGCCTGAAAAAAACCGGCCCCTTGCATCTTTGGAGCGGTGAAGGAGCGGTGTATTCACCGCTCCTAAACCGCTCCTACCCATTGAAATCAATGGGACACCGCGGCAATACCGCCGGCAAAGCGCCGCTGCAGCGGCGCTTTGCAGGCGGGTTTAACCCTTTTTCGGCCGCTAGCGGGGGTTAAAACCACCCCGCTAGCGCCCGTAGACCGCCGCTAAAACGACGGTAAAGCGCCGCTAAAAATAGCGGCACTTTACCGCCAACGCCGCTCCCGCTGCAGTGTGAAAGCAGTCTTAGTGACACAGTTCTGGTAAAAATTTAACTACCCCATTTTTTTTTTCGCTCCATAAGACGCACCTAGGTTTTAGAAGAGGAAAACAAGACAAAAAATATTCTGAACCAAATGGTGTACTAAAATATTTACCAGTGCCCATGAAATGCAGCCTGACCATTGCGCATAAATGCAACCTGACCATTGCGCATAAATTCAACCTGACCATTGCCATAAATGCAACCTGACCATTGCACATGAATGCAGTCTCTCTTTGCCCACCACTGCAGCCTCTTTGCCCACCACTGCAGCCTTTCTGCCCACCAATTGCAGCCTCTATGTGCCCTGTGCCCACCAAATGCAGCCTCTGTGTCCATTGTAGCCTCTCTGCCCACTAATTGCAGTCTCTATGTGCCCACCATTGCATCATCTTTGCCCACCAATTGCAGCCTCTGTGCCCATTGCAGCCTCTGTGCCCATTAATGTAAGCCTCTGGATAACACAGCGCTCTCCTCCCTCTGTCCTGTGGCACTCGTATTTCACGGAGCTGGGTCTATGTGGAAGGTCCCGCCCTAGACCAGGGGGGGGGGGGGGTAGGAATACTGATTCAATGTATTATCAAACGAGCCAGTCTGGGGGGGGGGGGGGGGCAGGACCTTGTACACAGACCCAGTTCCGTGACATACGAGCACCGGAGGACAGAGGGAGGAGAGCGCTGTAGTCGCCGGTAGGACAGTCCGGCCCTCCTCACAGGGGCTTCAGATGTCTGTCCTCCACTCTCCTGCCTCTCTTCTGATGGTGGTGGTGAGGGGGGGGGGGATGTTGCCATCGGTGGCTGGGGGGGTGTTGCCATCGGCGGTAGGGGGTGGTGCCTAGCATGCATTCCCTCCATAAGACGCAGAGACATTTTCTACCCATATTTCTGGGGGAAAAAAGTGAGTCTTATGGTGCGGAAAATACAGTACTTTCATTCCTGAGGTTTTCTCCTTGTAGACCAGTGTGATCAGCGTATTCTGACAGTACTGGGTCCCGCTGTCAGTCCTGACAGCAGGATTCTGGATGGAGAATTTTGTTGGAATATATGGCCAGCTGTTGGCTGGGATCACACTATTCCAGTCAAGTGCATTGAATTATTGTACTTTTTTTTTTTATTGTGCATTGTGTTAAGTCAGCCCATTCAAACGAATAGGCTGACAATGCACCAAAATGTCCAAAAAAATGGACATGACCCATTTTTTTTTTTTTTACAATTGTTGTTTTCACAAAGATAATAATTAACCACTTCCCACCCAAGCCAATTCTGACATTTCTCTCCTAGATAATTCATAATTTATTTTTGCTAGAAAATGACATAAAACCCCAAAACATTATATATGTTTTTTTTTTATGTTTTAGCAAAGACCCTAGTGAATACAATGACGGTCGTTGCAACTTTTTATCTTGCACGGTATTTGTGCAGCAATTTTTCAAACACCTTTTTTTTGGGGGGGAAAAAACGGAAAATTTATGTCAAATACTTACCGTAATTTTCCTTTCCTGATGGACTCCATGGCAGCCTACGTGTGGGTTTAGTCCCGCCTCCATTACCCTATAGGACGACACTCCCATAAATCTTTGCTCCCTGCCACAGGCCGTGTTCGGTAACTATCCTACTCCAGCCATTTGGGAGGGAACTCCTGCTGCCATGGAGTCCATCAGGAAAGGAAAATTACGGTAAGTATTTGACATAAATTTTCCGTTTTCCTGACAGACTCCATGGCAGCCTACGTGTGGGAAATAACTCGCCAAGACACACCCGGGTGGGCAAAAATGCTGCTTAACAAAGCTTTATTTGACACCGTCAACTGAGAAAACTTTAACACCAAAATCAACTGAGGATAAGGCCGCTGGCTCAACACAATAATGAGACATAAAGGTGTGAATGGAAGACCACGAGGCTGCCCTGCATATCACGTCAGGGGCCACATGGCGAGAAGCCGCCCACGAGGTCGAAAGACTTCTGGTCGAATGTGCCGTCACCGCCTGAGGAGGAGCCAAGCCCTTATCTCTGTATGCCCACTGGATTGCTTGAACTATCCATGCTGCGATTGCCCTGACTGATGCTCTAGTGCCCTTGTTCTTACCACAGAACAGAACGAACAGGAAGTCCGACTGCCGGAACGGAGCTGTAGCTTCCAAGTAGAGCTTTAAAGAGCTTCCAACGTCAAGAGGATGAATATCTGAGGAATCCGAGGATCTGAATAAGGGTAGAGAGATTTCTTGATTATTATGAAAGACTGAAGTGACCTTAGGGTTTGACCCTAACATTGGAACTAGGACCACTCTATCCGGAAAAAAGGTTAGAAAAGGCTCCTTGGCTCCCAGAGCTTGGATTTCCGAAACTCGTTTCGCTGAGGTGACCGCCACCAGGAACGCGGTTTTCAAGGTAAGTTCTCGGATGGAGAGATCCGTACTGAGCAGAGAAAAGAAGTCCAGGACTAGAGGTAGAGCCCATTTGGGGAATCTGGGTTTCCTTTGGGGTCTCAATCTTACTGCACCCTTGAAAAACTGCTGAATGAGGGCGTGGCTGGCCCACTGAACCCCTGTAAAAGCGGAAATAGCTGAAACTTGAACCCGAAGGGAGCTAACTGATAAAGGTAAGTCCAAGCCAGATTGCAGGAACCCCAACACATCTTGAACCGTGGGTGAAACATAGGAACTGGTTCTGGAGGACACATAATAAACAAACTTGGCCCAGATTCGTTCATACACCTTATTAGTGCTTCTTCTCCTTGCACTTAGGAGAGTAGGAATGGCTTCCTTAGGACACCCTAGAGCTTCCAGCCTTCCCCTCTCAAGAACCAGACCTTCAACCGGAGCTGAGCCGGACATGGATGGAGAACCGACCCTTGGGAGAGAAGGTCCCGTCTGGACGGAAGAGGAACCGGGTCCCGAAAGCTGAGGAGGGATAGGAGAGGAAACCAGGGCCTGTTGGGCCAATACGGAATTATTGCCAATACTTCCACTCCTTCCCATCTGAGTCTCTTCAGGAATTGGAAGATGATTGGCGTTGGGGGAAAGGCATATGCCTTGTGGAATCGCCACTGCTCTGTTAGGGCATCTATCCCGTAGGCCTGCGGATCCTTGAACCTCAAATAGAACTTTGTTAGCTTCTTGTTGAAACGAGAGGCAAAAAGGTCCACTTCTGGAGACATCCCCAGGGATAGAACCCACTGAACACCTCTTCGTGAAGGGTCCATTCGTTGTTGTCCAAGTGGACTCGTGATAGAAAGTCCGCCTGGACATTGAGGACTCCGGGTACATAGGCTGCTGTTAGGTTGGACAGGTTCCTCTGAGCCCAATGCATTATTGGCTCCACTTCCTTCAGCAAAGACCGACTTCTGGTGCCCCCTTGCTTCCTCACGTATGCGACCGCAGTCGTATTGTCCAGCCTGAGGACTACGGATGCACCCACTATCAGATGTGGAAACGCCAACAGCGCTAGGAAGGCTGCTCGTAGTTCCAACACATTCGACACTATTCCCCGAGAGGGAAAGTCCCAAACGCCCTGGGCCACTTCCGAAAGACAATGTGCCCCCCAGCCTTTGTTGCTGGCATCTGATGTTACTGAGATCCATTTGATTGGCAGAAGAGAGTGACAATTCAGTAGATTCTCCCGACGAAGCCACCAAAGGAGGGAACCTCTCATGGTCTGAGTAACTACGATGGACTGAGCCTTTTCTCCCGACCATTGATGGAGAAACCCCACCTGAAAGGGGCGCATCCTCCATTGTGCCCACTTCACCATGGGTATAGTAGACACCATGGTGCCTATGATCTTTAGGCAATGAAGAGCACTGAGACGAGAAGAGGAGAGAGCTAGGTGGATCCTGTCTCGTATTACTGCAATTTTCTCCTCGGGCAGAGAGATGGTACCTCTTGCTGTGTTGAACAGGGCACCGAGGAACACGAGAGACTGCGTAGGAACCAACTGGCTCTTCTCTAAATTCAGGAGCCAACCGAATTCTTTGAGGGTTGCGATGACTTGATCCCTGTGGCTCAAGAGACAATCCTTGTCCTGAGCGAGAAGAAGCAGATCGTCTAGATAATGATGAATCCGGATCCTTCTGATTCTCAACAAGGCTACGACTGCCAGAAGGACTTTCGAGAAAGTGCGAGGAGAGGTTGACAGACCGAAAGGAAGGCAAGTAAACTGTAAATGGAACTGGCCAATGGAAAAACGGAGAAACTGTTGGAACTCTGCAGCCACTGGGACGTGAAAATAGGCGTCTTTGAGGTCTATTGAGACAAGCCAGTCCCCTGGCTGCACTGATTGTTGGATCGTGGACAGCGTTTCCATTTTGAACTTCTCCTTTTTTATGTAGCGATTTAGACGCGTTAGGTCTATTACGGGTCTCCAAGTACCGTTCTTCTTCTGGACCAGGAAAAGAGGTGAATACATTCCCCTGCCGGGTTGGACATCTGGAACAGGAATAGCGGCGCCTTGATCCAACAAAGATTTTATGTAAGCTAGAAGAATTTGCCTTTTTTCTTCTGACTTTGGAATGGATGTGGGAACAAACTTGAGTTTGGGTACACTGCTGAATGTCCACGTGTGTCCGGAAGAAACCGTCTTGACGGTCCAACAATCCTGGATCAAGGCCGCCCAAACGTGTCGAAAGTGGAACAAACGTGCTCCTACCCGAACCGCCTGGACGGGCTTGATCTCAAAAGGACTTAGTCGGCTCCTTTTCCCCCATTGAACTGCCTTTCGCAGACTTCTTGAGAGATGTCTGTCTGGACCTCCAAGATCTAGAAAATTCTCGTCCAGGCCTGTAAGTGCGCGCCTCCCTAGCACGATCTTGAACCTGCTTCCTAGGGAACGATCTTCTTTGACCCTGCAGGCGTCTATCCTGAGGAAGGAACCCCGACTTACCTCCAGTGGCTCGAGTTATGGCACTATCCAGCTTATTGCCAAAAAGGGAAGAACCATCAAAAGGAATACGGCACCAAACCTGCTTAGAAGCGGGATCGGCTAACCAAGGACGGAGCCAAAGGGCACGCTTGGCAGTTACAGAGGAGAGCATAACTCGAGCCACCAGACGGATAATGTCGATCGAGGCCTCTCCCAGGAAAGCTGAAGCTAGTCTCAATTCCTGAATGGGAGAACTCCTGGCCAGATCTTCAGCAACATTTCTGAGAGAATCGTCAACATTATTGGACCAAACTTCCATTGCTCTAGACAGAGCCGCTACAGCCAAGGCCGGCTTGCAGGCCATCCCGGCCGTAAGGTAGATCCGCTTTAGGTCAGAATCAATTCTTCTATCCAAAGCGTCCTTAAAAGAGACTGTGTCTTCCAGGGGAAGGGTAACATGTCTGCCCAATCGCATTACTGCTGCGTCCACTAGAGGAAGAGACTCCAAATTCTTAACTTCTTCTTCCTTGAAGGGATAAAGTCTCTGAATTTTAGATAGAAGAGAATTCTTTTTCTCTACCTTGCTCCACTCATCTGAAATCACTTCTCCCAGTTCTGAGAGGAAGGGGAAGCTAATACGCTCTTTCTTCAATTGTTTGAAAAATTTTTCTTTGTTTTGCCGGGGCCACTACCGGCTCTTCCCAGCTCAGTGTTTCCTTAATGGCTTTGACCAAGGGAGGGAGCAGGGCAAAGTCAAAACCTGAACCAGACTCTTCCTCTTCAGATTCACTCTCTGAAAGGACAGCAGATGGATGGCTAGGCAGCGAGGAATCCCAAGTGTCCTGGGCCTGAGCATCCCTCCCTGGAGACCTTGGAGACTCTATGGGAGACAACTGGGGGGCTTCAAACTTCTTAAGACTGTCCTTAACCAATCTTTCCACCATAGACCTTAGCTGTTGGTCAGAGTCACTCCTTTCACCCGTCGCTTTGATATAACAGGCATCACAAAGAGACTTGTCAGCAGGAACCTGCGTCTTGCACCCCCAGCATACACCTTCAGCTACGTGACTTGGGTGAGCTGATGAAGGGCGGGAAGATTCCCGGCTACGGAGACTGGTTCTCGCAGGAGAATCATGTCGTCTGGACCTGGAAGAGGAATGCCGGCGGTGGGACTTAGACGAGTCACTTCCTCGGTGAGAACTTCGTCGTTGAGTAGACCTAGAAGGGCTGTAGAACAAACCAGCAGCGTTAGCGGAACATTCCCTAATGTTCCACTGCTTCCCCCCCCCCCCCCCCGGTAGGTAACCCCAAAAGAAGTACCTTCTCCGAGAGGGCTGGCCACTAGCAGGCGGTGAGGCATCCCCAGGATCCATAGGGCTGGAGAAAGAAACAGCCTAATTTAAACACAGAAAAAACAGCTAAGGAGGCAGAGGAAAAACTGATCCCATAAAGACACATATATAAAAAGGTAGTGCTAAAAACACAAATTCTCGCCGACCCCTATGGCACACTGCTCTGCGCTCCTGGGTGTTTAATTACAATATTAACTTAATGTGTCATCTTTCAAACAGCTGCTGCTTTAAAAGACAAGAATATATCATAAATACATAAAGCATGAAACACAAAACTAAAAAGTCCACTTTTTATGTATAGCAGCGCATGCACACTTTTTTTCCAGAATATGCGTAAGAGTTCAGTTCGGTGTTCAGAAGATAGGGTGCTTTATTCAGTCGACCTGCATTTGTGATTGAAACCCAGCTTCCACCATACAAATCACCACTTGTGGTACCAAGGCCGACCCCCTATGGGAATGCACTCACCAAACATATGAAACCAATAAGCCTTCAGAATGCCATTGCAGCTCTCTCCTTTTACCACCAGTTATCTCCTTTGTGGGAAACGGCTTTCACATATAGGAAACAAAAATGCCCAGACATAGCATAATACTGTATGACAATATTTATTATGTAAAAGCAGAATCCATATATGCGTACCAAATAAAAAACTGTTATAAGCGTTTAAAATACTGTGCCTTATTCCGCTGTGTTGAATCCGTCCGAGGAGACCGACCGTTTATAACGTGCACTTAAAAGTGTGTGCTTCCGTATTTCCTCGGATCGTTGGAACGCAGGGATTGAGACGCACGTGTCACTTCCGGTATAGTTACGCTCTGACGCGTTTCGTCATTTCCGACTTCATCTGAGGGCGTAGCTATAGATACCGGAAGTGTTCTTTTATTACCATCTCCAACCAATTAAAATTCAATGCAGCATGATCTACGGGGGACTACACCAATCGTCAGCCACCCTTAGGATTTAGCTATACCTCAGGTAGCCACGAACGGTGCTGACCCATCGCAGAATGCAATAATCAGTAGATTCATCTGCATCGTGCTTAGAACAATATGCATAAGGTACAATGTTATTATAAAAATACACACTGCATAAAACATCAAATCACAAAACGATCGTTGATCCAAAAAAATAATAATAATTGAGAACTATTAATCAAGGTACAATAAGTTACCGTATACAGTTATCCATGTACCATTGTATAATATATTAATCCCCATACAGATACAATCCGGTCGGTTAATATAATAGAACATCTTATGTGGGAGCCGAATACCGTTTCCCAATCACTATTAAAGTTCTCAACTGATTGTTACGCAAATGTATTCTTCTGTATAAAACTTAAGGACAAACATGAATCTAATCAGGTAGATCGATATTCCCGCAGTACCATACACGTCCGATCCGCACGAACGGATCCGATTTCTTTTCTTTTCACTAATATTATTTCTTTATTTCAAAAGAAAATTTATGACCCTTGTTACTGATGATTGATCATCTAGAAGCTTAAGGATCCAGTGTATGTTGCGAGAATATACATACACAAAATTATATATGTTATAATTATATATGTTTTTATATATATTTTTCTAAAAAATCTGTATTTATGTTTAAAGGATATATACCTCCCAGAAAAGATATCCCTTAAAAAATATATCCCTTCAAAAAGGATATTTCTAAAAAGGATATCTCTAAAAAGGACATTCCCCCAAAAAGATATATATATTTTTTTTTTAAAAGATATTTTTAAAAAATTTATTTTTAAAAATATACGAATAACTATGTCAGAAATCTATATAAATTTAGGCTTGACCAAAAATAATAGTAATAATAATAATAATGAGTTATAAATTATATATATCTAAAAATTATAAAAAGATGTATACACTAAAAAAGTATCTATTTAAAAGTTATATATATATGTGCATATGTATAAAAATTCACTACTCACATACACATATAATATGTGAACAACAGGCACCTACCGTGCATGAAGTAATTAAAAAAACGGGCACCAACCGTGCATGGAGTAATTAAAAAACATGGTCTTTGTAGTTTGTTTTACAATTAATTGGTGCTAAGCTGAAATGGTAAAAATGCAACTTTAAGTATCACTTATAAAACAATTAATATCAAGTTCTATGTTTAAGCCTTTGGGACTGAGAGTATCTGTGGAATATATCCAATGAGTTTCACGTTTGGATAATTCACGTACTAAATTCATACCCCTCCAGTGTGGTTTGACATGTTCAATCCCCCAAAATAGAAGGCCGGTAGCGTCCCTATTATGTTTCAGTTTAAAATGTAATGAGACATTATGGTCCTTATAACCGATTTTTTATATTGTATATACGGTATGTTCTGCTATTCTGACTCTTAGTTTCCTTTTGGTTCTGCCGATGTATAATAAACCACATGGGCACATTAATGCATATACAACATGCGTACTATTACAAGTAATGAACTGCTTAATCGGGAAACTACGATTATTGGACGGTGAGCTAAAATTGTCCAGGGATCTAATTGGTTTTGCTACCTCACGACACGCCTTACATTTACGGCAAGTGAAAAAGCCGTTTTTGTCCCAAAAAATGGGAGGAGGTTTTGGAGGGTCAATGACTTTTTTTACAATTTTGTCGCCAAAGTTTGGAGCTTTTCTGTATAAAAACTGGGGTTGTTCGGGTAGCACGGAATGCATCTTTTTATCCAATAACAGAACATGCCAATGTCGTTTGAAAATGGTTTCAACTTCTCTATACTGTGAGTGAAAGTTGGAAATAAAACCCCATTCTTTGTCAAATATCCCCTTTGTAATACTATCACCATCTGTACATGATTCTTCTTTTCTTTTATCAGCCAAACAAAGTTCCCTGGGCATATTACCGACTTCCTGAATCACTTTCTGTAATTCCTGATAGTCGTACCCCTTTACGGTGGCCACTGGAAATGGGTAGATAGCTATTACGATCTGTATTTTTAAAGAACACTTTAGTTTCCAATTTATCCCCTTTTCTGTAGATTGTTACATCCAGAAAATTTATCTCATTCGTATTCCATTCTGAGGACAAACTAATGTTACGGTTATTATTGTTCAACTTGTTAATAAATAAATTCAATTGCTCAACATTCCCCTCCCAAATTAAAAACAAATCATCGATGAATCTTTTATAAAAGATTAATTCTGACGGTGGGTCATTAAAAATTACTTTGTCCTCCCATTCCGCCATAAATAAATTAGCAATGCTGGGTGCAAATTTTGCTCCCATTGCAACCCCTCTTTTCTGCAAATAGAACACTCCATCGTACCAAAAATAATTATGCCCTAGGCAAAAATCTAATGCATTCCTTAAAAATATTTTTTGAATATGTGGAAGATCTTCCCTTTTACTCAGTGCCCAATTCAATGCTAAAAGAGCATCATCGTGCTGTATTACTGAGTAAAGTGATGCTACATCTGATGTCACCATTAAAACTTCACCTCTATCTTTCAAATCTACTTTATGTAAAAAATTTAAAAAACTTTTTGTGTCCCTCAAATATGATCTCGTGCTCACCACGCTTTTTTGTAAAAACGTGTCTAAATATTGGCCCAGTCTTGATGACACTGAGCCAATACTATTTACTATAGGCCTAGCTGGTGGATTTATCGGATTTTTGTGTATTTTGGGCAGGGTGTATAATGTAGGTATCCTATTACTCACAGGGAGAAGATATTTTTCTTCCTTGTTAGTGAGAACTTTTTTCCCTATTGCAGACCTAACCAAATTTTCCAGCTGGTTTTGATAAACTCTTGTTGGATCAGAATCTAACTTTGCATATGTTAGATCATCAGATAACATCTCTGTGATCTGATTATGGTAGAATTCTTTGGTGAGAATAACAACACCCCCCCCCTTTATCCGCTGGACGAATAATAATATCCTTCCGTTTTTCCAACATCTCAATGCCATCGCTTATATGACGATATTGCGGTAATCTAATTGGTTTTATCTTTTCCAGGTCATTCAAAACTAGGCCTTTAAAGACCTCTACGTGGTGATTGGATAAATTAGAGGGATTAAAAAGGGATTTGTTTTTTAAACCACTATTAATTGGTCTATTCATATACACCACCGGTGGTCCTACCCGTGGTTGACTCCCTATAAAGTGCTTTTTTATGTTTAATTTACGAATGTATTTGTGTACGTCCACAAATACATCAAATTTATTCATCGGTTTTTTTATACCACATTTCAAGCCTAAATTTAAAATATTTCGTTCCTTATGTGACAGGTCTACTCGTGTTAGATTAAAAATACCCTCTACTCTGACTCCCTTCTTCTTTTGTTGGACCCTGTGCCCAGCCCTGCAACCCCTAGATTTCCTTCCTTTCGCATAGGTGGACCCCTGCTGTTTAGCATTGGGTCCTCTTTCTGGGAGTGATAAGTGGGGGGTCTCAAATATTCCATCTCCCTTTGATGGTTGTATGTGTACTGATGGTATGGTGGTTTTCCCCTGTGCGGATGGAACCCACGACCCCTCCAGTGATTCCCCCTCCCTCTCCCTAAAAAAGGGCGCTGTGGGGGAAAGTTTCCCTGATTATGCGTTTGAAGCGGTTGGAATCTATTATTAACCGACCGGATTGTATCTGTATGGGGATTAATATATTATACAATGGTACATGGATAACTGTATACGGTAACTTATTGTACCTTGATTAATAGTTCTCAATTATTATTATTTTTTTGGATCAACGATCGTTTTGTGATTTGATGTTTTATGCAGTGTGTATTTTTATAATAACATTGTACCTTATGCATATTGTTCTAAGCACGATGCAGATGAATCTACTGATTATTGCATTCTGCGATGGGTCAGCACCGTTCGTGGCTACCTGAGGTATAGCTAAATCCTAAGGGTGGCTGACGATTGGTGTAGTCCCCCGTAGATCATGCTGCATTGAATTTTAATTGGTTGGAGATGGTAATAAAAGAACACTTCCGGTATCTATAGCTACGCCCTCAGATGAAGTCGGAAATGACGAAACGCGTCAGAGCGTAACTATACCGGAAGTGACACGTGCGTCTCAATCCCTGCGTTCCAACGATCCGAGGAAATACGGAAGCACACACTTTTAAGTGCACGTTATAAACGGTCGGTCTCCTCGGACGGATTCAACACAGCGGAATAAGGCACAGTATTTTAAACGCTTATAACAGTTTTTTATTTGGTACGCATATATGGATTCTGCTTTTACATAATAAATATTGTCATACAGTATTATGCTATGTCTGGGCATTTTTGTTTCCTATATGTGAAAGCCGTTTCCCACAAAGGAGATAACTGGTGGTAAAAGGAGAGAGCTGCAATGGCATTCTGAAGGCTTATTGGTTTCATATGTTTGGTGAGTGCATTCCCATAGGGGGTCGGCCTTGGTACCACAAGTGGTGATTTGTATGGTGGAAGCTGGGTTTCAATCACAAATGCAGGTCGACTGAATAAAGCACCCTATCTTCTGAACACCGAACTGAACTCTTACGCATATTCTGGAAAAAAAGTGTGCATGCGCTGCTATACATAAAAAGTGGACTTTTTAGTTTTGTGTTTCATGCTTTATGTATTTATGATATAAAGACACATACCTTAACACTGAAGAAACAGAGCTCAGGAATGATGTTGCAGGCTTACAAAACATCCCAGGCATACTACCAGCTGTTTTCTGTTTTTAAATTCGCCGCCAAAGTGACGTCACGATTTTCGTCACTAAAACGCTAGTGCGCATGCGCGAAGCCCGCATCGCGCATGCGCGAACCAAGCCTCGTCTTCGCTCCGGTCTCGCGCATGCGCAGAACGACCGAGCGGCGAAACAAGGAAGTAACTGGGCGGCTGGAACGCACGGAAACCAGCCGCCCAAACAGCCAGATACACCGCACGGCGCTGTATGGGGGAAACGAAGGGACACTGCAAACCTGCAAAGGAAAGCAACAACAAACAAATACAGGCTGCCATGGAAAGAAAACGGCTCACCACTCCAGAAGACGGACACCAGCCGAGGTAGGTCCCCACACACGCCGGACTTCAAGAGGAGGAGGAGGGGGGGACGTTGGGGGCGAACAGTCACCTGCTAGTAGCAAGGTTCATGACTCAAACGCGGTTTCACCTGTCAGTGACTAGGCATACACCTCTTCAGCGCCTCTTCCACATGCCCCTTTTCCATACTCCGCTAGTAGCTAGAGCTTATCGGAAATCTGCGACTTCCAAGTCGCACGGCCGGTCCGTAACGTAGAAAAAAGTAAGTCTTCAGGGTAAAAAGACACATGTTAAGTCCTATGGAGGAGGACAAAAAAAGAACACGGCCTGTGGCAGGGAGCAAAGATTTATGGGAGTGTCGTCCTATAGGGTAATGGAGGCGGGACTAAACCCACACGTAGGCTGCCATGGAGTCTGTCAGGAAAAACAGTTTCATGCTTAAAAAAACAAAAAAAAAACATTAAAGTTAGCCCAATTTTTTTTACATAATGTGAAAGATGAAGTTATGCCGAGTAAATAGATACCTAACATGTCACGCTACAAAATTATACACGTTCATGGAATGGTGCCATACTTCGGTACTTCCCCATAAATCCCCATAGGCGACACTTTAAATTTTTATACTGGTTACATGATTTGAGTTACAGAGGAGGTCTAGGGCTAGAAATATTGCTCTTGCTCTAACGTTCGCTGCGATACCTCACGTGTGTGGTTTGAACACTGTTTTCGTATGTGGGCGGGACTTGCGTTTGCTTCTGTGTGCGAGCATACGGGGACAGGGGTGCTTTAAATAGTTTTTTTTCTTTTTTTTTTTAATTGTTAAATTTAACTTTTTTTAGTTTGACACTCTTTAAAAAAAAAAATGTGATCACTTTTATTTCTATTAGAAGGAATGTAAACATCCCTTGTAATAGGAATATGGCATGACAGGTCCTCTTTACAGTGAGATATGAGGTCAATAAGACCCCACATCTCACCTCTAGGCTGGGAAGCCTGATATAAAAAAAAAAAAAAAAAAACAATCTCAGCTTCCCAGCCGAGGCGGTGCCATTTGTTTGAATGCAGAGGTCGGGCGTGATGTCATAACATCTCTCCTACCTTCCGAACGATCAAAGAGATACCAGTGACCATCTGGTCCGCCGAAAATCTCTATGATCACCATCCATGGCTGGCTGATCCTGTCTCTGACTCACCGATGGTAGTGGTGAGTCGGTAGAAGCACCGGAGGGCGATAAGAGGAGGGGGGACGTCCCCTCTGGCCGCCCGAAAGAACGATTTAGCGGCGGAACAGCCACTATGATCATTCTTATGGTGTAGGGAAAAGCCGTCTGAAAAAGCTGATATCTGAATGATGCCTGTAGCTGCAGGCATCATTCAGATATATCCCCGCAAAGTCAAGGATGTCATATGACGTACCTTGGGCAGGAAGTAGATATATATATATATATATATATATAGTGACAGAGAGAGGCTCTAGCCCTATAAGTTAGTAGGAAAAGGTGACCCAGGCATTTCATTAAAGGGGTTGTAAAGAGAATAAAAATAAAATAAAAAAATAACAAACATGTTATAGTATACAAAATACTCAAGCGCGGATATAAATAAACCTAGTATCTGAAAAAATAGCTGCACCAATGATAATGATCCCTCACTAATCAAAGTAAAATAAATACGAATATTAGTGCGCTAAAAAACTAGGATGATTAAACAATAATTTAAACACAATATTGTGTCTTCACTTTACATGAATTTACGGGATATACCATTTTCTTATATCCATGAAAAATTGCTCTGGTGCATAATTTTGTGCAAAACATACAAATAAAAATAAAGTAAAAAGTGCCAAAAAAAATCCTTAAATACGCTTTCAACAAAAATACCACTTAATGAGAAAAAAGATGTAAACTAAAAATTAAAAAATCAAAAAAATCAAAAAAATCCCATATTGTATGGTGTGTGGGCTTCATACAATCAATGATAAAGTTTTCACGTATATAGATGCAACCACCGTAATCTCAATCAATAAAGTGCAAAAGATTCACCTATTATATATTATATGGACTTCATACCATCAATAATAAAGTGATCACGTGCATAAATATAACAAAGATATCTCAAATATATAAAGTGCACTTGTGTATAAGAAATATATCAAATATATAAAGTGCACTTGTGTATAAGAAATATCAAATATATAAAGTGCACTTGTGTATAAGAAATATATCAAATATATAAAGTGCACTTGTGTATAAGAAATATCAAATATATAAAGTGCACTTGTGCATAAAAAGTGTCAAAAAAACAATCAGCAGCAATGATACAAAAACAGCCTATTTCAAAACAGACTAGTAGTGCAACAAGTTCATTTCATTCAAAACGCCACTATTCCCAGCAGACAGCATCTATTACTTCTGTTGTACTTAGTATTATTAGTTTGCTTCTTAGTGTATGTTTCCCTTCATTTCGTATCCAATTTTTTCCACCGATCATGCAAGAAAAACACACAAAGAGCACCGATTGTGTAACACTGCAAGTACACCTTATTTGCTGCTGCTCATAGCGCTTCTACTCACAAAACCAAATGATGTATGCACGTCTAAATCGAGCATCAGGTTCACACTCCTCCTCACAGCCTTCCCGTGCAACCGAAAGGCTTCACGTCACTTTGGCTCCTCCTCCCGATGCGGTGCGTCACAGGTCACGTGACGTTTTCAAGGGAACCCTTGAAATTCTGCAACATGTCTGGTTTCTGAACGACCGCTCAGAAACGAAATGAAAACCGCAAAAAGAAAAGCGAGAATCAACACTCGTCAAACTTCTACTAACACGAAATTAGCAGAAGGAGCCCAAAGGGTGGCGCTAAAGAGCTGAAAAACTATGTAGTATGTCACTACGTTCATGATTGTTGGCCAACAATTGTGTGCCGTGTGTATGCAAGACAAGTTTGGGCCAACTCCCTTCGGACCAAAGTCCATGGTTTTGTTGGCCAACACTTCGATCGTGTGTACAAGGCTTAATAGTTATCCTGTGGACAGATTCTCCCACCTGAGCTGTGGATCTCTGCAGCTCCTCCAGAGTTACCGTGGGCCTTTTTGGCTGCTTCTCTGATAAATGCTCTCTTTGCCTTGCCTGTTGGACGGCCATGTCTTGGTAGGTTTGCAGTTGTGCCATACTCTTTCTATTTCCAGATGATGGATTGAACAAGTGCTCCTTGAGAAGTTCAAAGCTTGGGATATTTTTTTTTATAACCTAACCCTGCTTTAAACTTCTCCACAACTTTATCCCTGACCTGTTTGGTGTGTTCCTTGGCCTTTATAATGCTATTTGTTGACTAATGCCGCGTACACACGACTGGACTTTTTGACAGCAAAGGTCCGACGGAACAGAATTCGATCTTGTGTGGGCTCCATCGGACCTTTGCTTGACAAAAATCCGGCGGACTTTAGAAATAGAACATGTTTTAAATTTTTCCACCGGAACTCCGCCGGACCGAGAAATCCGTTCGTGTGTATGCTAGTCCGACGGACAAAAATCAAACGCTAGGGCAGCTATTGGCTACTGGCTATGAACTTCCTTATTCTAGTCCAGTCGTACGTCATCACGTTCAAATCCGTCGGACTTTGGTGTGATTGTGTGTGGCCAAGTCTGTTCATTCGGAAAGTCCGTCAGAACTCCGCCGAAAGTCCGTCGGAAAGACCGTCGGACCTAGTCCCTTGAAAAGTCCGCTCGTGTCTACGCGGCATTAGGTTCTCTACAAAACCTCTGAGGGTTTCACAGAACAGCTGTATTTATACTGAGATTACATTGCACACAGGTGGACTCTATTTACTAATTAGGTGACTTCTGAAGGCAATTGGTTCCACTAGATTTTCATTAGGGGTATCAGAGTAAAGGCGGCTGAATACAAATGCACGCCACACTTTTCAGATATTTATTTGTAAAAAAAAATGTGAAAACCATTTATCATTTTCCTTCCACTTCACAATTATGTGCCACTTTGTGTTGGTCTATCACATAAAATCCCAATAAAATACATTTACGTTTTTGGTTGTAACATGACACAATGTGGGAAATTTCAAGGGGTATGAATAGTTTTTAATAGCACTGTATGTAATAATATCAAATGAAGTGATATATAATATTACATAAGAGAGATTGTTGAAAGTGACGGTGAAGGTCGGATTCATTGTTCCCTGCCCGGTGTACATATATACAGTACCTGCTTGCTTGAATTCAAAAAGAACGGACAAGGTGTAGCCCACAGAATTGGAATCCAGATGGGATATTAGCTAATGATTTTTTCAGGCCATTGGATGCCATTATTGTAGATTTTAGGGCAGTTTGTTGACTCAATGGAGGTTCTGGAAATATACGATATGCTGATATAGCATTGGCTTCATTTTATCACTTTATCTCACATTTATCTATGAGGACGTTTACTTTAAACCCACCAAAGAAGCTGACCTCTCCCTTGTAGAAAGTCTTTTGATGTACAGAAATGGCTTTCATCCCAAAGAGCCATGGGCTACCGCAATTACTTGAAGGATCTCCATTGCAAAAAGGATAAGATTGTGGCCTTGGATATGACCAAGACCGGAAGAGTCTTTGTTTTTGCCAATTATTATTATCCCCAATGTATTCTATAAAAAAATTCTCTAGATAGCAATCTGACATTCATGCAGAAATTGACCATCAAACACCCAGCCCATAGTCAATTCTTCAACACGATCAGAGCAAGGGTGCTTGTGGAGGTGACAATGTACCTACCTGCAGATATGCCAGTGTTTTAAAAAGTTAGGGTCAAGTAGTGATCATGAAATGTAAAGGTAAAATCCAAGCAAATTTTTTGCAAACAGTTCGCCAACCATGCAAGCCTGGCTAATTCATTTCATTGTAGAGGGGAGCATCTTTCTCCCCTGAGATGTGAGATCTATGCCCACAGATAATGATTGGCATAGGTGACTGTTATTTTGTGATTACAGTAGAAGGGTGAGGTGGCAAAACACTAGTCCCAAGTCTAGGTGAACAATCAAATGTAGTACGTTAGTTTGTTCTAAGGCAGTTCACTAGTACTCAATGGATTTGAAAGAGGCTCTGTGGGCAAATGTCCCAAGACTGTAGAAAAGTGTGGGCGCTAAACTGTTAATTAATAGTTCAGATAAAAGTTAATAATCATAATAAAATATTATATATAAATATATATAAAATAATAAAAAGTAAAAAATAATAATAAGATAAAAAATCACTATAAATTAACGGAACTCCTTGGGCCCCCCAAGTCACCAGAACTAATGTCCCCATTGGAAGATTTCCCTTTTATTACCTTACTGGGGACAACCCAAAATTTTAAATTGTCTTTCACTTTCAATAATGATGGTAAACGGGATAAATAGAGAGGGGGAATCTCCTTAACCTCTTCAGATCCGTGCTATAGTCGAATGACTGCTACAGCGCGGATCTACTTTGCCAGGAGGCCTTCAATAAACGCCCTCCCCTTTGCCCGCTCCACGTGTGCGCCCTGCGTCACTGAGACTCAGTTTATCACAGATAGGAGTAAAGGGTCGATACCGGCCCCTTACTACATGATCAGCTGTCAGCCAATGACAGCTGATCACGTGATGTAAACAGAAGATCGGCAATCATTTTCTTTTTCTTCTCACGCTGACAGCGTAAGGAGAAAAAAAAAAGGTGATCACCGGCTTCTGTTGAAAGGAGATCGGTCTCGAAGAGGAAAAGGCACAGTTGCCTCATCTGTGCCCACCAGTACCGCCTGCCAGTGCCACACATCAGTGCCCCCTATCAATGCCCACGAGTGCCACCTATCAATGCCTACCAGTGGTGCCAATCAGTGCCACCTAGCAGTGCTGCCTATCATCGCCCATCACTGCCACCCATCAGTCAGATGGCATCAGTGCCATCTATTAGTGCCCTTCAGTGCCCACCAATGCCACCTATTAGTGCCACCTTATCAGTGCCCATCAGTGCAGCCTCATCAGCGTACATCAATGAAGGAGAAAAATTACCTGTTTGCAAAATTTATTAACAAAATATAAAACGGTTTTGTATTTAAAAAAAGAAATCAGTCTTTTTACTTTGGTTTTTTTTTTTTCCAAAAAAAACCCCAAAGGTCATCAAATACCACCAAAAGAAAGCTCTCTTTGTGGGGAAAAAACATAAAAATTGAATATGGGTACAGTGTTGTATGACCGCGTAATTGTCGTTCAAAGAGTGAAAGCGCTAAAAGTTGAAAATCGGTCTTTGCAGGAGGGGGGTTTAGGTGCCCAGTAAGCAAGTGGTTAACAGGGGCACAGACCGCAATAAAAAGTGACATGTGCCCTAATCCATCTCCACTCTATCCATAAACAAATTGCCTTTAGTTATATTTTAAGAAAAATTCAGTGTGTGGAAGGCCAACTTCATCGTGGCGTTTGAGTTTTTTATTCTGGGTTAAAGTAGGATAAAGAATTGGTACCCTGCGGTTATAACTTGATTTTCTCATTTGGCACCTGCTCTGTTTACTAACCTGCTACTAGATCAGTGACCACAAAAGGCTCCTCCCCAAGAAAAGGGGAAAGTGACTTATTCCCCATCACATGGTTCATTCTAAAGTTTTAATTTTACAAAGTGAGACAGAAAAGATGGCTACTTCTGCTTTGCTGTCCTTTTCAAACAAAACCACAGAGAATTCCCAGCTCAATTCACCAACCAGCCTGCAAACAATCTTAATAGTTTGCATTAAAAACAGGGATTTAGTTTGCACACATTTGCTAATACATTTGTATTCGTACAGAACCACTTCACGGCACCCCAGTATTATCTGCTATCCTAGCTATAAATTTTATAAGCCTCCACCGTGGAAGCACGTGCATTATAATGGATAGAGAGCAGGTAAGCCTGGAGGGAGCCCACTCCCTCCTTACAGGCACAGGGGTACACTGGACACCCGGCTTATAGCAGCAAAGGTGTCCAGTGTGTCCCCTCACCAATATTCCAACAGCACAAACAAATGGCCACTGCCTCGACCTATAACTTGCCATCGCAGCAAGGAGCCTAGGCGTGCACACATGGTGTGCCTAGGCACATCTAATCACCCCCCCTCCCCCACACATAACAGTTTGCGTTAAAAACAGGGGTTTTGTTTTCAGACATTTGCAAATACATGCGTTAGCTGCAGTCCTGTCCTTTTAGCTAGCTCATAGTGCTTTAGGAATCCTTTGTCATGTATAAAAATAACGTATATATGGTAAATGAGGAGAAAAGATCTAAATCATCAGTTTAAACTGAATCTAAAGTCATTTTTTATTTTATTTAATTTAAAATAACAAATGTTATACTTATCTGCTCTGTGTAATAGTTTTCCACGGAGCGGCCCGATCCTCCTCTTCTGGGGACCCCCACTGGCGGTCCTGGTTCCCTTTACCCCACCGAGTGCCCCCGTCAGGAAGCCGCTGATCCTGTTCTGGGCTGTTTGAGTATATTCAGATACATAGACCTGCCCCCCGCTCACAGGTTTTGACTGAGAGCAGCAGGATCCAATGGTTCCCGCTGCTCTCAGCCAAGCCTGTGCGACGGGGAAGAGAGAAGAAATGCTGCAAACATGCCCAGGGCTAGACCAAGATTGGGCTGGGGTGAGTAGAGATACAGAGAATACATTAAGGCTAATAAACCTTTTACCTTTACAACCACTTAAAGATCATGTTAACCAAACATTTCAGATTCCTGATGTTTGTCTGTACTATGTATGTGTCATACTTGTGTTATTAAGCATCCTGTTCTCTCTGTATGGCTTAACCTGCATGAAATACCTGGTGTTTTTGCCTGTCCCTCTGCTCTTCCATTTGCACCTGGCATAGAAGCACATCATCAGTTTTTTGGCCTTGCTGGGAGAACAGCTTGCATGTCCTCCGATGATCAGACTTGTGCCGACACCCTCTGCACAGCCCATCACTGAAGAGAGCAGTGTACTGCCGTTTCTCCACCCCTACCTCTCCAAGTTCTTATGCAGCTGAAAACAGAGATTATGTGAGTGATCACTTAATACAGCAAATAAAAAGGTGTGTGTGTGTGTGTGTGTGTGTATATATATATATATATATATATAATTTATTTTTTATATGAAAAGACACAAACGTTTTCATTTTATTTTTAACGGAATGGAATGTTTCCCAAGGTAAGGGTTTACATATACAGTAAAACCTTTGATTACGAGTAGAAATTTGCTCCAGGAACATGCTTGTAATCCAAAGCACTTGTTTATCAAAGTGAATTTCCTGATGAGAAATAATGGAAACTCAGATGATTCGTTCCACAACCATTTATTCATAAGTCCTTCAGTCCATATAAAAAGCAAAATCCAGCAGGAGCTACAGAGTATAAAAGAGAAGAGAGGCGCCTCTAAGTGTAGCAATATGGTTACATTTAATGAAGGTACAACATTTAGCAACTCACATGGTTGATTAATAAAAGAGGCACATTTAAGTATACAGGCATCCGGGGTAAAGCTGTCTGCATAAACTGTCCTCCACACTGCCAGCTCTCACTGCTGTCAGTCTGCAACCATGGCCAGGAAGACTACCCTGCAGTAGAGCGTTCTGAAAGCAAGGCTTGAATCGCTTGTGGAGCGCAGCGTGGAAGGGATGACATCAATGGTGGTGTGGGGGATGGTCTGTGTGGACAACTTTACCCCGGGTGCCTGCATACTTCGATGTGCCTGTTTTAATCATCAACCATGTGAGTTGCTAAATGCTATACCTTCATTAAATGTAACCATATTGCTACACTTAGAGGCGCCTCTTTTTTCTTTTATACTCAGTTGTGATATGACGCTACTTGTATATCAAGACATCGCTTGTTTATCAAGTAAACATTTTGTTTATAAATGTTGTTTGTCTTGCAAAACTCTCTCAAACCAAGGTTTTACTGTACTTTAATTACTTAAAGGCCAGACACTTCTCTCCTACATGTAAATTGTGTTTTGTTTTGTTTTTTGCTAGAAAATAATTTAGAACCCCCATTAATATTTAAACACAGCTATATATTTTTATTTTTTTATACCAACACATTTTAAAATGATGCACCATTCACTGCTTTATAATTACTGTATATGTGTTTTATATACTGTATTTTCTGGCGTATAAGACTACCTTTTACACTTTAAAAAAATGCCCAAAAATCGGGGGACGTCTTATACGCCGGGTATACAATGCTGCCCGATGGATGTCAGCCCCCAAATGTCTGCTAATACTGTATGTGGCTTCAGCTACAAACAGTATACGCCGTTGAGCCAATCCCGGCGAGTGATGTATTCTATTAATGAATACAGAGCCTGCTTGGATTGGAGTAACAACCTCTGCCAATCCGAGCAGGCTACATAGAGTAGCCTGCTCGGATTGGCTTTGAGAGAGAGAGAGAGAGAGGGGCAAGGGCTGATGATGCTACAGCCTCTGCCAATCCAAGCAGGCGTTGTATTCATTAAAAGAATACACCGCTCACCATACTTCCCTGGGTAAATCCATTCACTGATCTCCTACTACTATACATCCTGCTGTTTGCCTTTGAGGTCCCAGGCACCCAAGAGGGACAGGTAAATCTGGGACATATGACAGGGGGGTTATTAAATGCATTTTGGTGGACAATTCCCATAGAATGTAACCCAAAAGTGGTATAGGTTTGGTTAGTGAAAAATTCTACTTTCCAGAGTTGTGGCATTCAATAGATCTCGGTTTGTGTTATTATTGTTTGATTTACTTTATAACATATCACAGCATGGCGGATGAGTAGTTGGCATTCTTGCTTTCTGTTTTTTAATGGTTCTAATTTTTTTTTAAATGGTGTTGCCTCAGAAGGGGGGGTAGTCTTATACCGCGAGTATTGCCAAAACCTATGTTTTCAATTGAAAAATAGGGGGTCGTCTTATACACCGACAAATACGGTATGTGTGTGTGTTTGTTTCAGTGCTATGAAATGCACTAAAATGTATCAAAATACATGCAAAACACCAGTTTAAAACACAACAGGGTTATTTGGGTTGAAAACTTGAAATTCTGCATGAATTATTAATAGAAAAAAGGCAAAAAAAAAAAAAACGATCCGACAGGCAACTATCACAATGAATTTAACTGCCAAAACATATTACACGTCTTCATTCAAAATTCCTCCTCCCGATTAGGGTTTTCTACAGATTAGCGCGTTCTGGAATCTGTCACACGGCCCGTCTTATTGTGCCAAATGCCTGACCTTTCCGCACTCTTCCTATGCACACATCATGCTCCACATCCACCAACTGTCCACAATTCTGGGTGACCTTCAAACCCACAGACTTTAACACAAATTTCACATTGGACAAATCATCAAAATGAAAAAACACACTCCGTAATTTATTCATTTTCAACAAGTAGTGTATAAAATAGAGAAAAAAATAAAATAAAAATACCAGCTTGCCAACTGAAACAAAAATAAGAAAACATGGAGAATTGTAACTTTTTTGTGCCAGATTTAAAAACACTATACAGACATACCCCACTTTTAAGTACACAATGGGGTTTATTTACTAAAGCTGAAAAGTGCAAAATCAGGCTCACTTCTGCATAGAAACCAATGAGCCTCCAGGTTTTATTACCAAAGCTTAATTGAACAAGCTGGGGTTAGAAGCTCGTTGGTTTCTATGCAGAAGTGAGCCTGATTTTGCACTTTTCATCTTTAGTAAATAAACCCCATTGTGTACTTAAAAATGGGGTATTCCTGTAAAATATTCAGTAACATCTGGGCTTCAGAGTCAGTTGTTTCCCGGAAGTTGAAGGACTACCAGCAAATCAGGTTGAAAAATTACATGGTCCCCTATATAAGCATACGAACACTCCTTTTTAAAAGAAAAAACTTCCCAAATACGTAATTCAGTTTTGTATTTAGTCTTTTTTTTTCTGGGAGTTAAGCCTTTTTCGTGTTTATGCACTTTGTAGGATCATCTCTTTCCAAATGCAAGTAGACCTCTTCTGTTGGTAGTCAATATACTTTAATGAAAAGCAATAAAGGTGTTTTTTTTTTTTTTTTTTTTTTAACATTTATGCATGTTGGCCATTTACTTTGTAGTGTGAACTACAGACAGGTAATGCAGAAAAATGGGCTGCAGAATAAAATAAATGGGAAAGCCTGATTTCTGTTACGCAACTGGAAATACTAAAGGTTATCTGCATTGCTCATAATAACCAATCAAGTTAAACTCTTCTGAGTAGGGCCCTCTTAATCCTCTTGTATTGTCTCCCTTTTTATATTTGTAAAGTGCTACGTAAACTGTTGGCGCTATATAAATCCTGTATAATAACAATATGGCTAAAATTACAGCTAGCATAGGACTGGCTCCTATGAACGCCTGGCTCGGCCACTATTCAACCCGAAAGGACATCTTGTGGCAAAAAAGTAGTACTGCAGGCAGCTACAAATTAAAGGCAAGTTCTGCATCCTGAACTGTTTTTTTTTTTTGTGTACTGCCTTGGGGTCTATTTTATATAAGAAAAAAATATTGTCCTGTGTTGGACTTTAAACGTTCAGAGACCTTTGATGCAGAAAGCCTTTTGTTCATAATCAGGCTCATTCAAATAGGCAGCAAAGTGCTCAGTGCACAGTGCAGTATCCATAGCACCAACAATAATTCACTGAGTTAATGAAGGTAGACCACATATTACTGGAGGTAAAAGATTCTGATTAACTACCGTGGTATTCCACTTTGCACCTTTTGCTATTTTTTTTTTAACAAACCTTTATGCAATAAAATATATACAATGACTATATTGGCGTTATGACCGGCCAGGTGAGATGTGAAAAGTGTGAGTCCGGCTGAGGTTATCAGAAATAACAGCAGGGGGCGATCTCCTTCACCTCTTCTTCTTTGTCTCTTTCTTCTGCTTTTTACCAGCTGTCACAGAGGCCATCTTGGGTTTTCTCAACACATCTGTGCTTTTTACTTCCGAAGCATCAGGTTCCTGGTGAGAGGGATGAAGACAATTATGGTTTTTGAACATGGGAATCAAACTGTAAATTTTTTTAGGGTTTCAGGAATTTTCTACTGATATGAATGCAGACCATTGGTTTCAATGGGTCTGTACATACAGGTGAATAAGGGCACATTTACACTTGTGGTAGCCCTTTTAAGAGCAATCTGCAGTGAATTGCTTTTCAGATGGTGTGTGATAGATGGCGAGGTGATAGGTCATCTCCTCCCTGCCTGTTTTAACCTTTTAGAAGCCCACAGCACTGCAAGTGCAGCCCCGTTTACTAAAAGGTTCTGTTTTTTTTTGTTTTGTTTTTTAAATAAAGTTATATTTACCTGTTCTGTTCAATGGTTTTGCACAGAGCAGCCCTCGATCCTCTTCCTCTCGGGTCCCCCGCTAGTGCTCCTAGCCCCTTCATCTTGCCCAGTGTCCCCCCAAGAGCAACCCGCTTGCTATGGGAGCACTGGTGTGTGCTCGCTCCTGAGCCCTGCTCTATGCATCCATAAGACACTATGGGAGTTATTTACTAAAGGCAAATCCACTGTGCACTACAAGTTCACTTGGAAGTACAGTCACTGTAGATTTGAGAGGGACATGCAACGAAAATAAACAGCATTTTTACTTTAACGTGATTGGATGACAGAAATCAGCAGACCTTCCCCTCCTTTCAGATCTACAGTGACTGCATTTCCAAGTAAATAAACCACACTGAGCTGTGACTTGGCCCCGCCCTCACTCTCTCCTTAATGGCTAACTGGCTGTGATTAACAGCAGTGGGAGCCAATGGAGAGAGGGAGTCCTGGGACAGCTAAGGCTCTCATGCACATCGCTAGACCGAGAGGGGACTCGAGTAAGTGGGGGCGGGAGCAGCACACAGAAGGCTTTTTACCTTTTTATGCATAGAATTTGCATAGAAATGCAGCCTTTTCAACCACTTTAAATGGGTCGTGTTCAGTGGGCAGTACTGCTTGACGAATGCCGCTAGGGATATCATCTTTGCCAGCATATGTATGACTGCCTTTGTAGTTTGGAGGGCAGCGAAAAAAGCAGCTCAACTACCTGTTTTTTACCGCCCCCGAATCCACTTAAAAGCAGAGAATCACTGTAGTTGTTGCTGCTACTACATCGATCCCCGTTGTCTTCCAGGGCCCCAGCTGAGGGGCTGCTCTACTGCATAGTAACAACAATGGGTCACTCGCTCTGCCTGACAAAGGGGTCCTGCGTAACCACAAAACTTTGCACTCTTGCTTGTGATATGATCATGCTTTAATTAAAAAAATTTGGACTGAAGATCCGTGGTGTGCTGGCAAATATATACATTTTTACTTGCTCTACTTGGGCGCCAGTCACAGAACACCTTTTAACAAGTATTTTGAACTTTACAATGTGAGTTTGCAGTATAAAAAAGTGCATTTTTTTAAACTGCAGCCTGTAAAGCATTGCACTTCCATTTATCAGATCATGGGTGCAATGCCAGGATCCTGTAGACTCTTAATCAGCTGTCTGCCTGCACCTCCCATATGGGCAGTTACTGAACTGCAGAAAGAATCAATGAACTACGAGAGTGCTCACCAACGGCCCCTCACAGTTTGAGAGCTACACTGCAGTGGAAGACGGTACTTGTTCATTCATTCATTCATTCACAGGAAACTGAATAAATGATGCAGCTGTGTGGGCGGAGTCCCGCATGACAGCACTGTTTTTGGATTGTGACAGCGGGTTTGGGGAGACAGTCCCCCACCTGTTGTAACATATTACAAAAGGTGTACTTATCCTTTAACTTTATTTTAAATGAGTATTTTTTAGATCTCAGACCTTATCTGAGAACATCTGGACATAGATGGATGAAAAGTCATCCAGTTCAGCAGGGATTGGGCAAAATTTGTAACTGTGTGTGACCCTCCCTGTATGACAGAAACGCGTTATAACAACTTTCGTCGAATGAATTTTTTTTTTGTCAATCAGCGGCTGCAGCTGCTGATCATTGTGTCCCGACAGGAACAGGAGTGGCTTCAAGAGTACAATGTTTAAGTAAGGGGGATTCCTCCACCCGCTAAGCGTGTGTGGATGGGAGAATCTGTTCAATTTTCTGTTCAGCCTGCACAAAAAAAAAAAAAAAAAAAAAAAGGAACAAACCATCCATGTCCAGCTTTAGGGCCAGTTCACACCAGAACGTGGGAAACCCGTGTTCTGCCTGCATGTGCCGCACCATCTTCAAAACGCACTGTGCCTGCGATCTGCAGCAGGTGACAGTGTTAACGCCAAACGCAGGTCGCAAAACAGTAGTACCATGAGATACAATTGCTGCGCGTTTTTGTGAAGTAGTGCATGTAGTACTTTTGGTGCAGTCCGGTGCTATTTCAGCCCATTAAATTGAGTAGGCTGAAATCGCACTCCACCTGGATCGCATGTCAAACACACTGTGCATTCCTGTGCAATTCAAGGTGTAAACCAGCCCCGAGATAAGCCACTTGTTAGGAGGTGCTGCCAAAGCCACTTAAGGACCAGGCTTTTTATGGCACTTTTTGTTTACAAGCAAAGATCAATATATTTTTTGCTAGAAAACATTTTTAGCAGAGACCCTAGAGCAGTGACGGCGAACCTTGGCACCCCAGATGTTTTGGAACTACATTTCCCATGATGTTCATGCACTCTGCAGTGTAGTTGAGCATCATAGGAAATGTAGTTCCAAAACATCTGGGGTGCCAAAGTTCACCATCACTGCCCTAGAGAATAAAATGACGATTATTGCAGCACATGGTATTTGCTCAGCATTTTTTTTTTTTTTAAACACTTTTTTTTGGGGGGGGGGGGGGGGAAGCAGAACACGAATATTGAATTTTACCGCAAAAAAACAATATAAGCCATTTTTTTGGGGAAAAATATAAAATAGGATGTCACGCCAAGTAAATAGATACAGGTCACGCTTTAAAATTGTGCACGCTTGTGGAATGGCTACAAACTACGGTACTTAATCTCCATACACGACAATAACATATTTTTTACAGGTTAACTGTTTAGAGTTACAGGTCTAGCGCTAGAATTCTTGCTCTCACTCTAACGTTCGCTGTGATGCCTCGCGTGTGGTGGGAACACAGTTTAGATTATGCGTTCACTTCAGTGTGCAAGAACAGAGGGATGGGGGCACTTAAATTTTTATTTTATTTTTCCCCTTTTTATTTATTGTTACACCGTTCATAAATGTATTTTTTTTTTTTTTATCACTGTTATTCCTATTACAAGGAGTGTCAACATCCTTTGTATTAGAAAAAAGGGACGCCGGGTCCTCTGTATGGGGAGATCTTGGGTCTATAAGACCCCAAATCTATCCTCTACCTTTTACTGGAAGTAAAAAAAAAAAAAAAAAAAAAATAAGTTTACTTCCACCCTAGACCAGAAATCATGACATTGCTCTGATCCTCCTAGATCCCGTGTGTCAAACACAAGGCGAATCCGGCCCTCCAGACCATTTTATGTGGCCTTAGCACCTCTCCTGCAGATGTGGCACGCCCCTTGTCTCTGCTCGCAACTTGTCTCAGAAGTTGGCAGCAGAGAGAACAGAACTCCTCTGCCAGATCCTGCAGATGCAGACAGGCTTTTCTCTGCCCCCCCAACATCTCAGCAGTTGTTAGCAGAGGGCAGGACAAAACTCCTACAGATCCTGGGCCTCTCTGTGCAGTCGCAGCACACCCACACGTCTCTGCCTCGCCTGAGCCCTCCTCTGGTCCTCCTCCAGACCCTGCACTTTTGGCTTCCCAGCTCCGCGCCAGCTTCTTCCCGGCAGCAGTGCAAAGTAAGGGGGGGTGCACTGTCATGTAAGAGAGGGTAGGAGGCACTTGACTTGACACTGGGGGGGCTCTTCACAGCTGATGTAAGGGGTGCTTTGGATATCTAGTCTTACAGACACAACTAGCCCTTTGAGGGCAACCATAATGCTAATTTGGCCCACGATGAATTGATGTTTGACCCCCCTGTCCTAGATCATAGAGATGACCAGAGAGGATTTGGTCTCTCCTCATCTCTGTGACCAGCTACCGGAATAGTTTCCTGGGCTCGCCAGTAAGCTGGAAAATCCGCGGTGAGCAGCAGGAGGGGGGCTACCCTTCCCGCTGCTTCTCACAGCGATCCAGCGGCTAATTAGCCACTTGGAATGCTTTCATAAGAAAGAGAATCGCCAGCTGAAAAAAAAAATATCGGGGTTATAGCTGATAACTTCAGCCACAACCCCAGTAAACCACCTGTGTACGTGTTTTTTTTTGTTTTTTATAGCTGCTTATCCTCCAATAGGGTCCAGAAACCTTGGGCAGCCCTCAATTCATTTTGTTAGTTCCCTACATCTCTGAACACCATCCTAGAAAAAAAAAAAAAAAAGTAGACATAGTTTAATAACATCTAAAACCTCTCACCGTGTCCTGTGACTTGCTTCCGGGGAATATAACAGCCAGGATGCAGATGAGCTGAAAGATTGCTCCGCAGAACAGTCCATAGCGGAGTAAGGTCTCTAGAAAGCTGGGTTCTGGAATGTCTGGGGGTGAGAGATCCAGAGACTCTGGCATCCTTATTGGACTTGTAACCTGCAACCACACAAGCACTATTAAAATGAATCCATATGCCAACGCCAGGCAATAATTCAATCATGCTCAAATGCCCTATGCACACTAGATGTGTACAAAGTGTCTGGGGGACCTCCATTATACACAAAAGTCAAGGTACCCAGCACCAAGGCTCCTGGCACAGGGCTTCTCTTTTGCGGTCCAAGGGCTACAACAAGAAGGTCTCTTTTTTTTTTATCTGAATGCAATCTAAAAAAACTTCTGATTTTAGAACCACTTTCAGCTTTATACTATCTGCCTTTAAAAATACAATTAATAACTGCTTCAATTAACAAACATCTGTATAAAATACAACACTAGGAGGTTTATAATTGGTGAAAGAATGTCATAAGCATACGCCCAGCCATCCCAAATTCTAATATGTTGATTTCCGATGATCATCAGCCTTTTCTAGTGGACACTTTGACACAATCTGATTGTATAATCAAGTTGTAACATGTATGCTGTGCCTTACTAAACAGGAGCAACTAAAGCTCAGGGCCTCTTCTCTGCCAGAGAGGATTGTGCTGTGTGGCAGAGCCGTTTAAATCTCAGGATTGGATAGAAAATCAGAGTTACGTACCAGTAACATTTTTTTCAGGAATCTTTCAGGGCAGCCACCTTTGAGAGACTTCGGCTCCTCCCTTCACAGGAAACATTGCGGTAGCTTCAAGATTTAAGCCCCTCCCCGCCCCACTGGACAAAAAGTTGGCAAAATTATTTCTTGGCCTATGTGAAACTTCAAGGCCACCTTCGATAAAAAAATCCGGAAACGTCTTAAAAATCACCTGGTGCAGAAATATTTGTAGAATGGGGGGCCCCGAATGAAAGAGCCCTCTGCGCACCAGCTGTTGAAACGTCTCGGGCGTCTTCCAGTAGACGGAACGGGTTTCCTCTTTTCTGCTACTTAGCAGAGCCACCAACCGATCTGAGAAGTCCCTTGCCTTTTAGCCATTCTTACTTGGAAACCATGCAGCGAGATTCCACCACTCTACCTGGGGACAGCAGAACGGACCCTGAGAAGAAGGTCCTCCCATATTGGCAGAATCCAGGGAGGTTCCACGCCAGATCCTTTCCAGATCGAGAACCACGGACTCCTGGGCCAATGAGACTAAGAGACCTAATCTTGGTTTGAAGACCAATAGGAGTAGAGTAGCTTGTCCAGATAGGCAATTATTGAAATGCCCCTAAGTCACAATGCCTCGACCTTGTAAAATTGCTGGGGGAAAAGGATAGGACAAAGGGGAGGGCCTGAAACTGAAGGAACGTGCCATCCCTGGTTCTACTGCCAGCCCGAGAAACTTTTGACATGTCTCCATGCTGGGAATGTGCAGATAAGAGTTTCTTAGGTCTATGAGTGCCATTAAGCAGTTTGGGGGGTCCTTTACCAAAAAAAAACTCCATACGGAGCCTTCTGCAAGTTATTCTGTTCCCCCAGGCCCTAGTACATCTAGTCATGGAGTGAAAGCGGCTTCCTCTCCTCCTGGATTCCCAGGGTGGTATGGATGGCCCCACAAGAGATCCTCCACCTCCTCTGGGAAAAGCTTGTAGTGAGAGGGTCTTGCTAATTCAAGCCGGCAACCCTCCTTACGATCCCCAAAAAGAAATGATTGGAGGAGACTGCTTCCTTTTGTGAAAGGAATCAATCTTCTGCCCAATGTGGTCAACTGTCATTGTGTTTTTCAGGCTGTTCGGGAGGGCAAAAAATAAATATCGCACCCCCTTTTTAGCCCTGCCTTTCTGACCCCAAGACCTCTTTGGACCATTGGCCATCAGGGCACTGAACTTTCTCTGTGGGTGAGACTTATTCTTTGCTTGCTCCCCCCTCCCCCCCCCCCCCATTTACATCTGATGGGAAAGGACTCTTACCCATCACCCATCCGATCCAAATGGTTTCCAGACCAGGACCAAACAAGAGTTCCCCTTGAGGGGAATCTTGCAGAGCTTATCCTTGGACGTACGGTCCCCCTGCCAAGCTTTAGCCACAAAGCCAGTTTGCTGAAATGATTCCCCTGAGGCATCCACAATATATGCCACCCCCACAAGAACATCGGAAAAGGACGCCAAGATTGTCACCATCCCAGTCCCTGCCCCTATGTGCACCCCAGGGTAGAGTCACAGGTATCCTTCAAGAGCGAATCCATCCTCTTGTCCATGGGATCTCTCCGAGGTAAATTCTGTATGCCTGGAAACCTGAAAGAAGGTTGCATCTAGTCTGGGGATCTTACAGACTGACGGACCATCCTCCACGAAAGGAAACCTATGCTTCAGGGCCCTTGAAAGGAAGGGTTTCCTCTCCAAATCTTTCCTTTTTTTTATGGCTTCCACCAGAACTTCATGGACCGGGAACACCCTCTTCTTCTATTCCCCAGGTCTTGATAAACCTGGTCATGGAGCTCTTCTTCTCTCCTCCACCTGCTCCTCCACCTCCAGAGAAAACTTGTAGCAAGATGGTCTAGAGGACTCACCATCCAAACCCTCTCCCTCTGACTCCACCTGGGAGCCTGAAGAAGTGATAACAGGCTCCTCTTCAGCTTCTCACTAGTCTCCCCCCCCCCCCCCCCCCAATGTCCCTCCATTAGTGGAGAGTAAGACTGTCGTAGCTGGTGCAGTACTCTGCAGTATGCTGGCAGAGGGCTAGCCTGGGGCTGCAGGATCTGAAGGGTTATGAGATTACACATGCAAGACAAACCCGCTCTGAGAAGTTCTCGATGATAGACGGTTCTCTTCATACAAAATACACACCATCTCAATGACAATGATGGTTAAATTCCCTCCCAGCCTTGTCTGGAGGCCCAATACATCTGCAGAGTTTAGTAGACGATAGGTCAGTGACGGCGAACATTGGCCCCCCAGATGTTTTGTAACTACATTTCCCATGATGCTCATGCACTCTGCAGTGTAGTGGAGCATCATGGGAAATGTAGTTCCAAAACATCTGGGGTGCCAAGGTTCGCCATCACTGCGATAGGTGGAATACTGAAAAGGTGCTAGAAGACGCCTTCACGGACTGCTTTTTCTTCTTTTTTTTTTTAACATGGAAACAATTAGGTATTTCCTAAATTGAGTACACCAACACAAGGACGACATGCAAACTCCAGGCAGATAGCAACCTGGTTGGGATTTGAATGGATGACTCCAGTGCTGGAAGCAGGAGTGCTAACCACTAAGTCATTGTGCTTCTCCTAAGCAGAGTTTCACCGGGAGTGCCCCTAGGACCAACCACCACCAAGGTCCCAGTAATGCCTCCCAAACCCCCCAACCAGCAAGAAGGGTCTGCACCCGTGGGGCTATTGGGTAATACGGAAAGGGAACACCCACTCCAGGGCTCCTCTTACCTTAGTGGCTGGTGCTGGGTTCACCAGAAGCAGTCTGGGCCGCCTGTGCCGCCGGACATCTCCCAGTGAAGATAGAGGTGGTCCCGCCTTCATGTGCTACTCGCTGACCCCTCCAGTGTTACAGGCTCACACAAGCCAGTGCCTGGCCCTCTCATAGACCGCGGAGCTGGAAACCGTGGCCCTGGCAGATGTGCAACCCCCCAAACAGACGTGACATCACCAGACCCTCCGGCCCAGCCTTGAACTCCCTCACTGGCCACACAGAATGTGGGGAGGATTGGTACACCCCCCTGGACAAAGTAAGAGTGGGCCCCCGAAGCCTCTCCCCCCCCCCCCACCCTCAGGAGAAGCTGGGGTTGGCTAAGCGGCAGACCTTCCCCAGGGCCTAAGAAATAGAGATGGGGGAGAGCTTCTCCCCGCAAGGCTGATCAGCATTGGTTCCCAGTGATGTCTCCCCACCGGAGGAAACACTGAAACTGAGGGTTCAGAGGGGGAGGAGGGGCCTAAATCTTGAAGCTAAGGCAGTTTCCTGTGAAGGGAGGACCCGAGGTCTCAAAAGGTGACTGTCCTGAAAAACGCTTAGGGAAAAACATAAAAATCCTTTGAAATGGCAAAATAGCTCCAATATGTGTATGTTTTTAGCTGCTTGCCTGGAGATCAGCTTTAAATGTACCGTAACAGCTGTCCTCATCTGAATGAATCACAATTTTTAAGCCATTACATCATTTTTTTGGGAAAAAAAAAAAAAAAGGTTTACATTTTGCCAGCGCCCACGCTATACACATGCATGCATGCAGTAAAAGCACTTAAACCAGACCTACTACCAAAAATATCTAGTTTTACTTCCTCCACACTACTAAAAAAAATGCATTTTAAATATTTATTGGCTTAGGGGTACCCCATTTTTTTTTTTATTGGATGCTCCCCCTTTAATCTCATCTAAGTGAAAATAATGTAACAGCCACTGTGACCAGGGGAGAAAGAGAGCGCACTCCGCCTGTGTGGGTTTGTGAATGAAGGACAGCGCTTGTCCCTGCGGAGCTGCTCAGTTTCTAGGATGGGCAGACCACTATTTTTTTTTTTTGTCTTTTTTTTGGGCTAGATTTTGAGGAAGCCAATGGAGGGAATTCATAAAGAGTGTACATGACACTATTTGGGATCCTGATGGACCCAAAGAGAGGTACGTGATTTTATCGAGGCATGGAGAGGTGTGGCGTGCCCAGGCACTCCAGTTATCGGCGCACATTTAGCCATGGAAGCACTGCGTCAATGGTTGCTGTGCAGCTGACAGCATCATAGCAACCAATAAGACATCCCCAGCCTATTCCGCTGCTGACTGGAGATTCCTGTCATTACCCAAATACGGCAATTGCCATATTTGTATAATGACATCAGGAAGCATCTTTTGTTTACTTTCAGCTGTGGGCTAGGGAATCTCCCAGCTCGCAGCACATTCGCACGGACGTGTCCGTGTACGGAGCCCGCTCTGCTCGGCGGGGGATCGCTCCGATGATCCTCGCTGAGCAGGAAGATGACAGGTCCATCTCTGCACACTGTGTAGGGAAGTACCTGTCAGAGAGCCGCTCTGCCCTATGGGAGATCGGATGAGGACGGACTGTAGAGTCTGTCGTGTCCCCCGATCTGATGACGGATGGAAAAGTAGGTTTTTCCTCTGTCACACTTTTTTGAGTTGGAGCGGATTGGATATCAGCGGACATGTCACCACTGACATCTGACGCTCCATAGAGGTCTATGGAGCGTCCTTTTAGGTCTGACAGGTGGACCTGAACAGATCGACCGTGTGAAAGAGGCCTAATAAGGCTGGTGATGAGTCATTGGTTGCTAGGAAGCCAATGGCTGTCAGCATTCTAACAACCGCTAACATCCATGACAGCTTTCCAACACAAAATGCCCCACTTTGAGCACTGGTGTCTCTCTGTGAAGCAGCTTAGAGTTGGTCTTAATTACTGCCAGTTTGCTTATGCTGCATGACAAGGCTGCAATGAGGACAGGCTGCATGACAAGGCTGCAATGAGGACCGGCTGCATGACAAGGCTGCAATGAGGACCGGCTGCATGACAAGGCTGCAATGAGGACCGGCTGCATGACAAGGCTGCAATGAGGACCGGCTGCATGACAAGGCTGCAATGAGGACCGGCTGCATGACAAGGCTGCAATGAGGACCGGCTGCATGACAAGGCTGCAATGAGGACCGGCTGCATGACAAGGCTGCAATGAGGACCGGCTGCATGACAAGGCTGCAATGAGGACCGGCTGCATGACAAGGCTGCAATGAGGACCGGCTGCATGACAAGGCTGCAATGAGGACCGGCTGCATGACAAGGCTGCAATGAGGACCGGCTGCATGACAAGGCTGCAATGAGGACCGGCTGCATGACAAGGCTGCAATGAGGACCGGCTGCATGACAAGGCTGCAATGAGGACAGGCTGCATGACAAGGCTGCAATGAGGACAGGCTGCATGACAAGGCTGCAATGAGGACAGGCTGCATGACAAGGCTGCAATGAGGACAGGCTGCATGACAAGGCTGCAATGAGGACAGGCTGCATGACAAGGCTGCAATGAGGACAGGCTGCATGACAAGGCTGCAATGAGGACAGGCTGCATGACAAGGCTGCAATGAGGACCGGCTGCATGACAAGGCTGCAATGAGGACCGGCTGCATGACAAGGCTGCAATGAGGACCGGCTGCATGACAAGGCTGCAATGAGGACCGGCTGCATGACAAGGCTGCAATGAGGACCGGCTGCATGACAAGGCTGCAATGAGGACCGGCTGCATGACAAGGCTGCAATGAGGACCGGCTGCATGACAAGGATGGACACTGATAAGGCTGCATTGATGGGCATTTAAATGTAAGTTTTTTTTTCCTTAAATTTCCCTCCTAAACTTGGGGTGCGTGTTATACGCCGATAAATACGGTAATGCAAAGAAGGAAATGTTAAAAAGGGTTGTATAGGTTTGATTTTTTTTTTTAAATAACAAACATGTTATAATTACCTCCACTTTGCAGCTTGTTTTGCACAGAGTAGCCCCGATCCTCCTGTTCTGGGGTCCCACAGCGGCTGTCTCGGATCCTCCCGTTAAAGATAACCCCCCTCTGGGAAGCTCTTTCCCGAGGGGGTTAGCCTGCGGGCATGCTCCCATGTCATACAGTTCATAGACACCAAGTGTGTGACTCAGTCCCACCCCCCGGGTCACTGGATGTGATTGACAGCAGCGCTAGCCAATGGCTGCACTGCTATCAATCTATCCAATCAATGGTCAGACTCAGTGTAGAGGAGGACACCGACAGCAGGTGAACAGGCTCAGGTAAGTAAAACGGGCGTATTTTTTTTTAAAAGTAACCAGGGGGGGGGTTGGGGCTGGGGGGCCCATGACAGCGTGGTGTTTTAGGATCATAGGATGCCTTAAAGCGGAGGTCCACCCTAAAGTGGACCTTCCGCTCATCGGAACCCTCCCCCCTCCGGTGCCACAATCGGCACCTTTCAGGGGGGAGGGGGGTGCAGTTACCTGGATAATCCAGGTAACTGCACCCACTTCCGGGATAGCTCTCTGCGGAAAGGGGCGTAACTTACGCCCCTTTCCGCAAGTGCCCGCCCCTTCCCGCAAGTGCCCCGCTGCCTGCTGGGAAACACACAGATCCCAGAGGCAGCGGGGAGCGTCCTTATTGCGCAGCGCGATTCAAGCATGCGCAGTAGGGAACCGGGAAATGAAGCCGAAAGGCTCCATTTCCTGATTCCCATACCCAAGATGGCGGCGGCAGGACCCGACAGACGACCTAGAGATCGGCTTCGGGTGCCGACATCGCAGGCGCGCTGGACAGGTAAGTGTCACTATTTTAAAAGTCAGCAGCTGCAGTATTTGTAGCTGCTGGCTTTAAAAAAAAGCTTTAAGGGGAAAAAATCTTTACAACCCCTTTAAAGAGGGCATAAAACTCTGGTGGTTTTACATCCTCTATTTCCCTGCAAAGGTAAAGTATAATGGGTAACTATGCATCGCATAGTAGCCCATTATGTGTCACTTACCTGAAACCGAAGCCTGCAATGTCACCGCTGTCCCCACTAGCCGTGAGCGTCCATCTTCAGCAGTTTTCCTTCCAGGGCCGCAAACTCTGGCTCTGTGACTGGCCGGAGTTGCGTGACGTCAATCATGCAAACAGGAGCTGCCAGTCACGGCATGACCCCTATTAGAAACTGCACGATCTGCCCTTTCTAAAGTGCGCATGCGCCGATAACATTGGCATATGCGCTGAAGTCATCTGTGCATGGCTTTTTTGTAAATATCTGTGTAATACACATCAAAATGAGAATAAGATATACATTATTTTTAAACTTACCAAGGATGGTGGAAACCCCTCTACACATAATTGCAATGCAAAATAACTTCCAGTGTAACAACTTTTTAGTTAGGAGGTTCGCATCATTATAACACTCTTTAATTTTTAGATCGCTACACTTAAAATTTTTATATTTTAGTCACCATTATAATGCAAATTTTTGCACTTGAAGTTGATTTTCCACCAGCCTTGCTCAGTCCATGTCTTTAGGGACCTTGCTTTGTGCACAGTCATGTTGGAACAGGAAGGGGAGCGTTCCCCAAACAAAGTTGGGAGCATTAAATTGTCCAAAATGTCTTGGTATGCTGATGTCTTAAGAGTTCCGTTTACTGGAACTAAGGGGACAAGCCCAACCCCTGAAAAACAACCCCACACCATAATCCCTCCTCCACCAAATTATTTGGACCAATGCACAAATCAAGGTCCATAAAGACATGGGTGAGCGAGTTTGGGGTGGAGGAACTTAACTGGCATAAACAGAGTCCTGACCTCATGCTGATAGAACATATTTGGAATGAATTAGAGCAGAGACTGCGAGCCAGGCCTTCTCGTCCAACATCAATGCCTGACCTCACAAATGCGCTTCTGGAAGAAAGGTCAAACATTCCCATAGACACACTCCTAAACCTTGTGGACAGCCTTCCCAGAAGAGTTGAAGGTTTTATAGCTGCACGGGGTGGGACAACTCGATATTGAACCCTACGGACTAAGACTGGATCCGCCTGGTGCCTGGACTGGCACTCACTGAGAGGCTGAGACCCTGAGATGGTTGCTCCACCCCCTCCACAGCTCAGCGCTCCAGTGAGCTGAGGGAGATGAGTAGAGAGCGGTGACTGAAAGTCTGCAACTCTCTGCTTACGGAGCTGTGAAAACCGAGGGATTGTTGATGTTCGATCGCTCAGTTCTCAACGTAGAGGCGCCGGAGGACAGATGCAGCATCGGACCCATGCTGCATACACCTAGGTAAGTATAAAAAAAACAAAAAACAAAAAAAAAAACAAGGAGTAGTGGAAAAAGGGGGGGGGGGGGAGGCGGTGGTGGAAAGGAAAGAAAGGTTAAAGGGGTGTGGTGGAAGAAGGAGTGGAGGAAAGGTTAAAGGGGGAGTGGTGGAAAAGGAGGAGAGGTTAAAGGGGGGGGGGGGTGGAAGGACTGGTGGAAAAGTAGGGGGGGGGGGGAGCGAGTGTTGGAAAAAGGAGAGGTTAAAGTGAGGGAGCGAGGAGTGGTGGAAAAGATTAAAAAAGGGGGGGTGGAAAAGGAGAAAAAGTAAGGGGGGGGTGAAAGGAGTGAGGAGTGGTGGAAAAGATTAAAAAAGGGGGGGGTGGAAGGAGTGAGGAGTGGTGCAAAAGATTAAAAAGGGGGGGTGGAAAAGGAGAAAAGGTAAGGGGGGAGTGGAAGGAGTGAGGAGTGGTGCAAAAGATTAAAAAGGGGGGGGGGGTGGTGGAAGAAGTGAGGAGTGGTGCAAAAGATTAAAAAGGGGGGGTGGAAGGAGTGAGGCATGGTGCAAAAGATTAAAAAGGGGGGGTGGAAAAGGAAAAAAGGTAAGGGGGGTGAAAGGAGTGGTGGAAAAGATTAAAAAGGGGGGGTGGAAGGACTGAGGAGTGGTGGAAAAGATTAAAAGGGGGGGGGGGTGGTGGAAGAAGTGAGGAGTGGTGCAAAATGTGTCACAATTGACACCTTTCAGGGGGGAGGGGGGTGGAGATACCTGTCAAAGACAGGTATTTTCACCCACTTCCGGGCATAGACTCCCGTGGGAGTCTACGCCATTTCCTGCCCTGCCGCGCTGTCTGCTGGGACACACACGGGTCCCAGTGACAGCGCGGAGATTTCCTATTGCGCGGCTCGCGCATGCGCAGTAGGGAACCGGGAAGTGAAGCCGATTCGCTTCACTTCCTGATTCCCTCACCTAGAATGGTGACTGCAGCAGCCGAGAGCCGAGCGATCGATCTGCCTCGGCTGCTGGCATCGCTGGAACCCGGGACAGGTGAGTGCCCATTTATTAAAAGTCAGCAGCTGTAGTATTTATAGCTGCTGGCTTTTAATATTTTTTTTTTTTTTGGTGGAATCCCTCTTTAAGGCCTAAAGCTGGAGACACATGGCCTGACAATCGCTCTGTTCAGCAGGAAGCGGATGACGTTCGCTGTATGATTAGCGCAGTTGGAAAACCAGCATCCAAGTAGTGCATGCAGCCAATGGTCGTAAGGCCGATCTGTGTATTCTGGGGGGGCATTGCTGTCAGAATACATTAGCATTGTGGGGGGATCCATGCATCCGCATCACTTGGGGGGGGGGGGGGGGCGTCAGGTTTTTTTCTTTTTCTACAGTCCGCTGTTTGAACCAAAAAGAAAATTGCCTGTGTGTATAGAGAGAAGAAGTGGGGATGGAAAGGAAGAGAGAATGGAAGAAGGACGAGGAGGGAAGAGTGGACTGTTATGTCTCTTACAGACAGAAGGGGCGCACTATCCTCTGACACAATTCATAGATCACAATGGGATTGAGGAGATCGGTGTATAATATAATATAATGGGGTGCTGTGTATGGACAGATCCCACTTACACACAATGAGCAGACACCTCTGGACCCCGGATCGGACGCTTCTCACTGTCAGGAAGTGATGTGAACGTCTCTCTCCCCGCTCTATTGCTCAGTATATTTATGTCCCCCAGTTCCGCCATTTTCCTGTAGCCTCCCCCACACCCTCCCCCATCTAGAACGCAGCTGTTCCCGATCTCTATGAAGACGGCCGCTTCCTTAAACATTGTGCTCTCGGTTAAATGTGTCGAGCTGCCCAGGTGGTATGGATCGCCCAGTCCTGTGGTGCAGTGCCTGGATGATGAGGGGCCCCTCAGCGGAGGGCTAGCAGGCTGCATGTTCCCCGACACAGACAGCGCTCCGCACTTCAACACTTGTTCGCTAGGTGGCGCTGTGCACCATACAATCTGCTGCTAGGAGATGGCTGACTAAAGAACCCGCAGAGATGTGTCCTCGTTATATGATGTGTGGAGGGCGCTCTGTGTTCTCACAACATGAGGCGTGCCGGTGTCTTGTCAAATAACGTCGGATACTGTCCGCTGCGTACTGCGCATGTGCAGTACACAGCAACACAGATTCCAAAAATTGCCCAGGATGTACGGCGCCTACGCCGTGAGTCCAGGTTCTGGCCCCACTATCCAAGTGGACATAATAGTGGGGCCAGAACCTGTAGGAATAAAAAAGAGCCGAGTGCAGCGAGGCTGAGCCCGAAGTGTGGCGAGCAAAGCTCGCCTGCGAGGGGCCCTCTAAAATTCACAACCCTATGTCCGCTTGGATGGTGGGGCTACCACCTCCACTTACGGCGCAGGCGCCGTTCAGCTTCGGAGATTTTCCGAAGCTTCGTCTGCTCCATACACTATTTGATGGCCGGACACTATACGGCAGAACACCGGTGTCCTATCATATAAGATCCCCCATCCGATAGTGTCCGCTGTACACAGCAACACAGATTCCGAAAATTGCCAAAGATGAACGGTGCCTGCGCTGTGAGTCCAGGTTCTATCCCCACCATCCAAGTGGACATAGAGTAGCAATATAAAAGAGCCGAGCGCAGCGAGGCTGAGCCCGAAGCGTGGCGAGCAAAGCGCGCCCGCGAGGGGCCCTCTAATATTCACAACCCTATGTCCGCTTGGATGGTGGGGCTACCGCCTCCACTCGCGGCGCAGGCGCCGTTCATCTTCAGAGATTTTCTGAAGCTTCGTCTGCTAATGCGCAGTACGGGGCGGACGCTATATGATGGCAGGACACTATCTGCCAGAACACCGGTTCACTCGGCTCTTTTATATTCCTACTCTATGTCCACTTGGATGGTGGGGATAGAACCTGGACTCACGCATGCGCAGTACACAGCAGACACTATCGGATGGGGGACCTTATATGATAGGACGCCGGCAATTACATAACACAATTCTGAATGATGAGAAGTCTGACCTGTGTGCCATGTATCCCTCCTATGTCCCCCAGTACATCTTTCCCCCTTCCCCGCTGATACTGACCATACACTGCAATGCTGTGCTGTGTGCCTCTGGCTTAAATAGAGGCTGGGTCGCATGCTGCACTGGCCAATCACAGCCATGCCATCAGTAGGCATGGCTGAGATGGTTTCTAAGGGCACACCAGTTAAACGAATGTTGATTGGCTGCTGCAGGGCTTTTTAAAATGTGCCATTACGTTGCCGAACACCAGACCCGAACCCGAACATACAGTCAATTGTTCGGGATCGGGACCAAAAAACCCACTAGAAACAGCACTTTTTGAATTTGACACTTATGCCCTGTACACACGAGCGGATTTTCCGTTTGGAAAAAACGTAGATGTTTTTTCCGATGGAATTCCGCTCAAGCTTGGCTTGCATACACACGGTCACACAAAAGTTCTCTGAACTTTCAACCGTCAAGAAAACGGTGACGTACAATAGGTAAAATGGGGTGAGTGGGGTTACCTAAAATAAATGAATAAAATAAAGGGACCAGAAGTAACCCTCTAATAATCCTATGATAAAGTAGTCACTAAGTGAATAAATACCACAATTATTGTATGTTAAACATAAATGCTTATTCCTGGGTATCCACACCAGCATATGTGAAAACATACAGCTTAGTGCTCCTAAAAGTGTCACCACTAGGGATGAGCTTGATGTTTGAGTCGAACATACGTTCGACTCGAACATCGGCTGTTCGCACGTTCGGCGAATACCGAACGTTATGGGCTGTTCGCGCCGAATTCGTGTGGCGCTCACGGCCCACAATGCACTGCGCCATTGCAGAGCATTGCTGGCTCATGATTGGCCAAGCATGCACTGTGACCCCGCATGCTTGGCCAATCACAGCGCCGGTGTTCTGCCATATAGTGTCCGGCCATCATATAGTGTCCGCCCCGTATTGCGCATGCGAAGTACGGAGCAGACGAAGCTTCGGAAAATCTCCGAAGCTGAACGGCGCCTGCGCCGTGAGTGGAGGCGGTAGCCCCACCATCCAAGCGGACATAGGGTTGTGAATATTAGAGGATCGCTCGCCATGCTTCAGGCACAGCCTCGCTGCGCTCGGCTCTTTTATATTCCTACTCTATGTCCACTTGGATGGTGGGGATAGAACCTGGACTCACGCATGCGCAGTACACAGCAGACACTATCGGATGGGGGACCTTATATGATAGGACGCCGGCAATTACATAACACAATTCTGAATGATGAGAAGTCTGACCTGTGTGCCATGTATCCCTCCTATGTCCCCCAGTACATCTTTCCCCCTTCCCCGCTGATACTGACCATACACTGCAATGCTGTGCTGTGTGCCTCTGGCTTAAATAGAGGCTGGGTCGCATGCTGCACTGGCCAATCACAGCCATGCCATCAGTAGGCATGGCTGAGATGGTTTCTAAGGGCACACCAGTTAAACGAATGTTGATTGGCTGCTGCAGGGCTTTTTAAAATGTGCCATTACGTTGCCGAACACCAGACCCGAACCCGAACATACAGTCAATTGTTCGGGATCGGGACCAAAAAACCCACTAGAAACAGCACTTTTTGAATTTGACACTTATGCCCTGTACACACGAGCGGATTTTCCGTTTGGAAAAAACGTAGATGTTTTTTCCGATGGAATTCCGCTCAAGCTTGGCTTGCATACACACGGTCACACAAAAGTTCTCTGAACTTTCAACCGTCAAGAACACGGTGACGTACAATAGGTAAAATGGGGTGAGTGGGGTTACCTAAAATAAATGAATAAAATAAAGGGACCAGAAGTAACCCTCTAATAATCCTATGATAAAGTAGTCACTAAGTGAATAAATACCACAATTATTGTATGTTAAACATAAATGCTTATTCCTGGGTATCCACACCAGCATATGTGAAAACATACAGCTTAGTGCTCCTAAAAGTGTCACCACTAGGGATGAGCTTGATGTTTGAGTCGAACATACGTTCGACTCGAACATCGGCTGTTCGCACGTTCGGCGAATACCGAACGTTATGGGCTGTTCGCGCCGAATTCGTGTGGCGCTCACGGCCCACAATGCACTGCGCCATTGCAGAGCATTGCTGGCTCATGATTGGCCAAGCATGCACTGTGACCCCGCATGCTTGGCCAATCACAGCGCCGGTGTTCTGCCATATAGTGTCCGGCCATCATATAGTGTCCGCCCCGTATTGCGCATGCGAAGTACGGAGCAGACGAAGCTTCGGAAAATCTCCGAAGCTGAACGGCGCCTGCGCCGTGAGTGGAGGCGGTAGCCCCACCATCCAAGCGGACATAGGGTTGTGAATATTAGAGGATCGCTCGCCATGCTTCAGGCACAGCCTCGCTGCGCTCGGCTCTTTTATATTCCTACTCTATGTCCACTTGGATAGTGGGGATAGAACCTGGACTCACGGCGCAGGCGCCGTTCATCCTCTGCAATTTTCGGAATCTGTGTTGCTGTGTACAGCGGACACTATCGGATGGGGGACCTTATATGATAGGTGATATATGATGATTATATGATATACACCATTATATCTACCTATATAGCTAGCTATATTGTTCTTCTGCAGGAGTTACAGTGCCTTGCCAAAGTATTCGGCCCCCTTGAACTTTTCAACCTTTTGCCACATTTCAGGCTTCAAACATAAAGATATAACATTTTTATTTTTTTGTGAAGAATCCCCAACAAGTGGGACACAATTGTGAAGTGGAACGAAATCTATTGGATTTTTGAAACTTTTTGTAACTAATAAAAAAATGAAAAGTGGGGCCTGCAAAATTATTCAGCCCCCTTGCGTTAATACTTTGTAGAGCCACCTTTTGCTGCGATTACAGCTGCAAGTCGCTTGGGGTATGTCTCTATCAGTTTTGCACATGGAGAGACTGAAATTCTTGCCCATTCTTCCTTGCAAAACAGCTCGAGCTCAGTGAGGTTGGATGGAGAGCGTTTGTGAACAGCAGTTTTCAGCTCTTTCCACAGATTCTCGATTGGATTCAGGTCTGGACTTTGACTTGGCCATTCTAACACCTGGATACGTTTATTTGTGAACCATTCCTTTGTAGATTTTGCTGTATGTTTGGGATCATTGTCTTGTTGAAAGATAAATCTCCGTCCCAGTTTCAGGTCTTTTGCAGACTCCAATAGGTTTTCATCCAGAATGGTCCTGTATTTGGCTGCATCCATCTTCCCCTCAATTTTAACTATCTTCCCTGTCCCTGCTGAAGAAAAGCAGGCCCAAACCATGATGCTGCCACCACCATGTTTGACAGTGGGGATGGTGTGTTGAGGGTGATGAGCTGTGTTGCTTTTACGCCAAACATATCGTTTTTCATTGTGGGCAAAAAGTTTGATTTTGGTTTCATCTGACCACAGCACTTTCTTCCACATGTTTGGTGTGTCTCCCAGGTGGCTTGTGGCAAACTTTAGACAAGAGTTTTTATGGATATCTTTGAGAAATGGCTTTCTTCTTGCCACTCTTCCATAAAGGCCAGATTTGTGCAGTGTACGACTGATTGTTGTCCTATGGACAGACTCTCCCACCTCAGCTGTAGTTCTCTGCAGTTCATCCAGAGTGATCATGGGCCTCTTGGCTGCATCTCTGATCAGTCTTCTCCTTGTCTGAGCTGAAAGTTTAGAGGGACGGCCAGGTCTTGGTAGATTTGCAGTGGTCTGATACTCCTTCCATTTCAAAATGATCGCTTGCACAGTGCTCCTTGGGATGTTTAAAGCTTGGGAACTTTCGGAACGCACCTTCAGTGCTGCTGGTGGCTTTGTTACTGATCACATGGTGTGCCGGTCCACCGACTCGGTTGATCGACTGACCTTCATAAAGATGAATCAGTCTTGGATCACCCAGCACCTGAAGCTGATGTAACCGAATATTTTTTTTTTTAAATATCACATCCCTTCAAGACTGCCTATGCTGATGCTGAGTGACTGTTCTGTTATGTTGATTGTTTATCCTCTTCCTCCTCCGCTGATATGTTGGAAGAACATTTTTGGTTTAGGGCCGTTTAATTACAATTTTTGATGCAATGCTTTGCAGCAGGGCTCATTCCTGCACCGCAACTAGAGTATATGGGAGAGGTTGCAGTGTCGTGGCACCAGTGCCTAAGGCCCAATTTTTCAGCCCTTGTTTAACAGGGGCATTTAATTACAATTTTTGATGCAATGCTTTGCAGCAGGGCTCATTCCTGCACCACAACTAGAGTATATGGGAGAGGTTGCAGTGTCGTGGCACCAGCACCAGTGCCACCAGCCCAAGTTTTCAGCCAGGGGCATTTAATTACAATTTTTGATGCAATGCTTTGCAGCAGGGCTCATTCCTGCACTACAACTAGAGTATATTGGAGAGGTTGCAGTGTAGTGGCACCAGCACCAGTGCCACCAGCCCAATTTTCAGCCCCTGTTTAACAGGGGCATTTAATTACAATTTTTGATGCAATGTTTTGCAGCAGGGCTCATTCCTGCACTACAACTAGAGTATATGGGAGAGGTTGCAGTGTCGTGGCACCAGCACCAGTGCCACCAGCCCAATTTTTGCTGTGTCTTTATTTGTCTGTCTCTGGGAGCTGCGATGCGCTCTGCGTGCCCCCTCCCTACCGCCCCTCTCTCCGCCCCTTTTTGGGAAGACGGATGTGGGTGGGGGGGTTTGGTGCACACAGCGCATCGGCGCCACGCTTCCCGCTTCACGTGTGACGTCACACGTTGGCGTCGTGACGTGGAGCGTGAGTCGTTCCATCTGGTTGGTACAGCTGGGGAATATGGGCGTCCTCTGTGGGCGGCACAGACCGTCCGCGTCCTCTGTGGGCGGCACAGACCGTCCGCGTCGGAACGCCTCCCCGTCTGTGCCAGACCTGCGTGACGCTGGTGGTGGATTGCTTGCACGTGTGCTGGGCGGCTATATCTGGCCTCCCCTGACCCAGTTTTGACGCTCCAATCTGTAGATTTCACATCATACCACTATGGGACTCCAGGATGCCACCTTAGGTTATTATATCCATTAATTTGATTACCAGTTCTTTGCCCTCATTTCTTTATGGCAAACAACATACATGACACTATGATATTGTCTTTTTTAGAATTCCTCTGGCTGTCCCCATTGGTCCAGTATCTGGTTCCATTTAGAACTTCAACAATTGGTATCACGTGTCTCTGGTGTTCTGGGGGGGCTGTGTGTTTTGCGCCCCGCTGGCGTGCAGCTGTACGCTACCTCAGCTCCCATGACGGACTAATTTTTGGCCCTGGTTCCACACTTGCCACACTTCATCGCATGGATTCTATGTAAGTACTCGAGGTGAGCTTCATTGTCTCATCCCCTATACACTTCAATATAACCAGACTAATTACACCTCCTTATATCTTGTAGATATCCTAGAGCATCCGCCCCTGATGAGTGTTCCATACACGAAACGCGTCGGGCAATAGGGATGCAGATATAAGCACCGATTCCAACATCAATTTTCAAACATCCAATTTTAACCATCATGGTCTCAATGGTTTTATAAATTTATATTTCTTTCGCAATGTTGTTCAGATGACTTATGTACATAGATTAATTCATCAAATGTAATTACTTATCATTTTAGACCACTATGTGGCGCTTGGTTGTTATGCACTGTCGTACCCTTGATGCCTGTATCGCATGTGCGCATACTTATGTGCATATGGATATTTTTAGGATCACATTCACTATAATGTTATTCCTTATATGTGGTTCTATTTTTGAGATGTATTGTGCATTTTTTATGACTAATAAATATGTATTTCCATCCAGTTTACCTTCACTATGTCTACAACCTCACTCAAAGTCCCAAAATTCCTTTTTCTACTTTTTGTAACAGGGATGGAGGCACATCATATATGTGCCTCATTTAAAGTCCCAAATTTCCCCCTTTTTAGTACAACTAGAGTATATGGGAGAGGTTGCAGTGTCGTGGCACCAGCACCAGTGCCACCAGCCCAAGTTTTCAGCCAGGGGCATTTAATTACAATTTTTGATGCAATGCTTTGCAGCAGGGCTCATTCCTGCACTACAACTAGAGTATATTGGAGAGGTTGCAGTGTAGTGGCACCAGCACCAGTGCCACCAGCCCAATTTTCAGCCCCTGTTTAACAGGGGCGTTTAATTACAATTTTTGATGCAATGTTTTGCAGTAGGGCTCATTCCTGCACTACAACTAGAGTATATGGGAGAGGTTGCAGTGTCGTGGCACCAGCACCAGTGCCACCAGCCCAATTTTTCAGCACCTGTTTAACAGGGGCAGGCAATTACAATTCTTGATATAATATTTCACAGCAGGGCCCGTTCCTGTGCCCACAGAGAATAACTGTGAGGACTTATAGTGTTGTGGCACCAGCACCAGCACCACAACCACCAAAGGCCCAATTTTTCTACCACTGTTCAACAATGGCATGTAATTACAATTCTTGATATAATCGTTCACAGCAGGGCGCTCCAGCGCCCACCAAGAGTCACTTTGAGGGCTTACAATGTTGTGGCAACACCAACACCTTGTTCCGCCATTTCTGCAGAGCATATAGGACAGGCCCCTACTTTCAAACATCCAACTTACAAACGTCTCCTACTTGCAAATGGAAGGAGACAACAGGGAGTGAGATGAAAAAAGATGGACGGCAAAACAAATTATACAGGGGTGATAATCCTCCCCTATGTTTTCCAAAAAGCTTAAAAATAGATTTTTTGACTGGAGCTACACTTTAAAAATGTACCAGTTCAAAATTACAAACAGATTCTACTTAACACAACAAATCTAAAAAGTCCCTGTCTTGTTTGCACCACCTGTATACTGCTGTTCTGAGTATATAGGGCTTGGGGGCCCCACGTCTTTCCTTTTTTTAATATGGGTAAGGGGTTCCCCTTAATATCCGTACAAGACCCAAACGGGCTGGTAATGGGCGGGGGGGGGGGGGCTACCCATGCCATTTTTCTCAATGATTTTCATCCATATTGCCAGAACCAGATATTACATTAAAAACGCAAGCAGTTTTAAATTACTTTTTTTCCGTTAAATGTCATTTTGTGCAGGGACTGTTCTAAACATGGGAAACATGTGGCACTTCACAGGCATACTATAGACACCCCCCAGGCATGATATTTAAAGGAATATTTTACTTTTTTTTCACTTTAATCGTCATTAAAATCAGTGCTCCCGCCAAAACGGCCATTTTTAAAAACATTTTAGGCATTGACCCATGTCCCCTGGGGCAAGAGCCAGGTCCTCAAACCCTTTTTAGGACAGTATTTTGCATACTAGCCATTAAAATTAGCACTTTTTATTTCGAACCTTCGAGTCCCATAGACTTCAATGGGGTTCTAAAGTTCATACGAATTTGCGGTCCATTCGAAAGTTCTGATGCGAACTGAACCGGGGGGTGTTCGGCTCATCCCTTGTCACCACATATACCAAAACTGGGTTAAAGTGTAAATACCATAGAATTAAAAATTCCAAACCAGTATGTGATACCACTTAAATATCCAACCAAATTAATGAAAGTATGTGAAAAATTAAGTGATAAATGAACCGCCTGCCGAGCAATATGTCTTCTACAAAAGGACAAGAGGTTAAGTGACACTTATTGAGTCCACAAAAAAGTCCAAAAAACAGTAAACATTAAAGTCTGTATATAAATATATATAAAAAATTATATTGAAGATCCAAAATAACTAAGTGTTGCAAAAAATGTGACCAAAAGTTGTGTTCACAAAGTAAGATAAGGTGACGCTGTGCTCAGCAGATCAGGTGACGCTTGTGCTTCCCCTCAAGGGTCCCCACTCACCAGCTCCTATTACCCCTGCAGGGGTGGTAGGCGTATATAGATAGCCGTGGATGATTTTTCCTGGTGACTTATCCAGCCACACACCGGTAGCCCCTCTCACTGGCTTCTCCAGCTACTGCAGCAAATCAGGAAATCCACACCAATCTTCTTTTTTTAGGACGAGGTTCAGGGTTTACCCACAGATAAATCCTGTGTACTTGGAGGCAGAAGAACTCCTACGGTGGCTGTGTCTTCAGGATGGAGACTGAGAATGTGTTCACCATGTGGAAGGCTCTAAAATGGCCAACAGTACACAGAGCCAAGAAATTTAAGCACTTTGGGGCAGAATTAGATGGCCCGTGCTGCAAAAAAATAAAACTTTGTGATATTCCACCCATAAATCCACCCACAAGAAATATAAAAATCTGCCCATCACAAAGTTTTATTTTTTGTGCTGCACTGGCCATCTAATTCCTCCAAGTGGCCATATATCCCCCCATCATGGACATGAATTTGCAGTGGGGAGCGTGGGGCAGATCTGAACAGCTGATGGTAAAATCAGCTGTTGTGATATTACGTACAGCGCATGCATTGTGCATGCGCCCTCCAGCCCAGGCACTATTCGATGGGGGGCATATGACCATCTAGCTAAAAGGCCAATATAATAATAATAATAATAATAATAAAAAATTGCATATTAATCATTGATATATAAAGATGTAGCGCCCTGTTCCTAATGAGCAGACTCTATTGTTTTTCCAAAATGAAGTTGTCTGAAGCTGCAGTTTGGCTCAGGCTAATTATTTCAAAGTTCTGGTTTCTGTACCAGTTCAGCTGGGTTGTGCTAGTTCCACTTGGCCGTAGGTGTCGCTGTCGCCACCGGTAAGTGTTGGAAATGCAACAGGCTGAATGTACTGAATACCCCTTTTACTCGGAAATAGCCCAGTGGGAGTGGTTCACCCACTGTGCATTCTGGGTGGGGGTATTTAACCACTTCAGGACCGCCGTATTGCCAATGTACGTCAACACAATGGCACAGGCAGGCACAATCACGTAAATGTACGTGAATGCCTTCTAGCGGGTGGGGGGTCCGATCGGACCCCCTCCCGCTAGATACGGCGGTCCCTTTCGGTGCCGGAGCGATCGGCGATGAGGGGATGGCCGTTGGTTTCCGCCCATCCCCTCTCGATCGCTCCTGGCCAGTGACGAACTTCCTCCCCTGTGAAAATGTAAACACAGGAGGAGGAAGTGATGTCACACTCCTCGTGGCGGTCTTTTTGAACCGGACAGCGAGGAGTGAAGACATTCAAGTAAGTGCACCAACAGTCCACTGACACATAGGTACACACAGGCACACATTTCACCCCAGTCACCCCCCGATCACCCCCCCGATCGGCCCCCCGCCCCCCCCCCAGTCACAGTGTCACTAATGCAGTGTTCATTTATTTATTGATCACTACATTTAGTGTCAGTTGTGACTGTAAAAAGTGTCAGGGCAGCTAGTGTTAGGCCCCTTTAGGTCCAGGGTAGCCCCCTACCCCCCCTAATAAAGGTTTAACCCCTTGATTGCCCTCCCAGTTAACCCTTTCACACTCTTTTACCAGTGTCACTAAGCGATCGTTTTTCTGATCGCTGCAATAGTGTCACTGGTCCCGCTAGGAAGCTAGTTTTTTTTTTAGGTTCAACGCCAGGTTTTTATACCGTTAGGTACCCCGATATATAACCTAATAAAGGTTTTAACCCTTTGATTGCCCCTAGAGTTAACCCTTTCACCAGCGATCGCTGCATAAGTGTCACTGGTGACGCTGGTTAGCCAGTTAGTTATTTAGTTATTTAGGTTCCCCGTCAGCTTTTTATAAAGCTTCAGGTACCCCCATATAAATACCCAATAAAGGTTTTAACCCCTGATTGCCCTTAGTTAACCCTTTCACCAGTGATCACCGTATAAGTGTTACGGGTGACGCTGGTTAGGTAGTTCGCTTTTTATAGCATCAGGGCACCCGCCATTTATTACCTAATAAAGGTTTAACCCCCTGATCACCCGGCGGGTGATATAAATTTGGTTTTAGGGTCAGAAAGGGTCTGCGTCGCCCCAGGCAGTGCTAGGTTAGTGCCAGCACCGCTAACACACACGCGCAAAGCATACACCTCCCTTAGTGGTATAGTATCCGAACAGATCAATATCTGATCTGATCAGATCTATACTAGCGTGCCCAGCAATTTAGGGTTCTAAAAAAACGCATTGTTAGCGGGATCAGCCCAGATACCTGCTAGCACCTGCGTTTTGCCCCTCTGCCCAGCCCAGCCCAGCCCAGCCCACCCAAGTGCAGTATCGATCGATCACTGTCACTTACAAAACACAACACACATAACTGCAGCGTTCGCAGAGTCAGGCCTGATCCCTGCGATCGCTAACAGTTTTTTTTGGTAGCGTTTTATACAGTCGCTGACAGGCTAGGTGCTTTTTTACCTGTGAGTCTCACTACTGTACCCCTAAATTTAGAGCCCAAAATGGCAAAGCGAAGGTACACTAGTGAAGAGGCCTACACGTTTCTGAGCATGACAGATAGTGAAGAGGAAGACACTGATCTGTCAGATTCAGGCTCAGAATACGAACCTGTAGAGGACAGCGCCTCCATGTCAGATAGCTCTGACGACGAAGAAGAGGTCCCTGCTATTGTCAGGCGTACCCGACCCCGATTTTCTGATGTTGTTGAGGTGCAGGAACCGCAAGTCCCTCGTATGGAGTATAGAGCCAGTACTAGCGCCGCTCATCCTTTTGGTGAACTGGCAAGCACCAGCGGCCTAGTACACCCTGGACGTACATCCAGCACTGCAGTATCACGTGGTGACGTGGCGAGTCCCATAAGTGCAGTTCAAGCTGGCGAGGTGGCAAGCACAAGTAGTGTCCCGCTGCCACCAAGAAGAAGACAAAGACAGGCCCGTCGTACCCATAGTGCCCTTCCTGCAGAATTCGCCTATCCCAATTGGGTGCCCACCACTTCTGCAGAACCCGTACTTCCCCCATTCACTGCCCAACCCGGTATTCAGGTGGATACAGATGATTTTACGCCACTCGATTTTTATTCTCTGTATCTCACGGAAGATCTCTATAGATCTATTGTGGACCAAACCAATTTATATGCTGGTCAACGCATCGCCGCTAATCCCCAGTTGCCGTCTCTTGCCAGAGATTGGAAACCAGTTACGGTTTCCGAATTTAAGACGTTTTTGGGCCTTTCCCTCAACATGGGCACACATAAATTTATGCGGATGCGGGCTTATTGGTCCACGCATCCGGCTGACCACATGCCCGTGTTCTCTAACTCCATGTCCAGGAAACGATACGAGCAGATCTTGCGGTTCTTGCACTTCAGTGACAATGAACTTTGTCATCCACGTGGAGACCCTGAATACGATCGGCTCTACAAAATTCGGCCCCTCATAAACCACTTCAACCAACGTTTTGCAGACTTGTTTACTCCCCAAAAAGTTGTCTGCGTTGATGAGTCCCTGGTTAAGTTTACTGGTCGCTTGTCATTCAAACAGTACATTCCCAACAAGCGTACCAGATACGGGGTCAAGCTCTATAAGTGCTGTGACAGGGCCACAGGCTATGCATGGAGCTTTATGGTTTATGAGGGTAAAGATAGTTACGTAGAGCCGGAGAACTGCCCTGATTACATAGGAAGCGCTGGCAAGATAGTGTGGAAATTGGTGTCACCCTTATTCGGAAAGGGGTACCACTTGTACGTGGACAACTATTACACCAGCGTGCCACTGTTTAGTCATTTATTTGATAATCAGATTGGAGCATGTGGCACCGTGCGACCTAATCGCCGGGGCTTTCCCCAGCGGCTTGTAGATTCCCGTCTTAGGCTGGGGGAGAGAGCCTGCTATCGGTGTAATAATTTGCTCGCTATGAAGTGGAGGCATAATAAGAATGTTTTCGTTCTTACCTCCCTTCATGCAGACACGACGGTCCAAATTTCTACGGCGACTGGTATTGTGGAGAAACCCCTCTGTGTCCACGAATATAACAAAAATATGGGAGGGGTGGACCTCAATGACCAGATGTTGGCGCCGTATCTAACTTCCCGTAAGACCAGATGCTGGTACAAAAAAGTGTCTGCTTACTTATTTCAATTGGCTTTGCTGAATGCTTTTGTGCTATACAAAACTTCAGGCGGAACATTAACCTTTCTTTTCTTCCAAAGAGAGGTTGTCACAGAGCTTCTGTTTCCAGACGGTTCTGTACCTCAACATTCCCAACCAAATGCAGTAAGCCGGCTGCATGAGAGGCATTATTCTTATGTCCTCCCGAGTACCCCTACCCAACGAGCCCCCCAAAAAAGATGTCGTGTCTGTAGCAAGCGCGGATATAGGCGTGACACCCGTTCTTATTGTCCACGCTGTCCTGGCAATCCTGGTCTTTGTCAGGGTGAGTGTTTTGAACGCTACCATGAACTAGTGAAGTATTAGCGTAGGGTACAGCATTTCACAGGCTAGGCACACTTACACAGGGTCTCCCAAGATGCCATCGCATTTTGAGAGACCCGAACCGTTACAGTTACAGTTTACAGTTCAAAAAAAAGTGTATAAAAAATAAATAAAAATAAAAGTAAAATAAAAAAACCAAAAAAAATATAAAATATAAAAACCAAAAATAGTTGTCGTTTTATTGTTCTCTCTCTCTCTCTCTCTCTCTCTCTCTCTCTCTCTCTTCTCTCAAATTTTTTATACTTTACTGTTTACTGTGTTATTGTTAACCATTTTTCATGTTTTCAGGTACGCCATTCAGCTGCAGCGTGGATTTATTTATCTTGACAGCAACAGCGTTTGCTCCCACGATACATAAAGCCGCGACTCCAGTGCTGTAGGAGGTGATTTCACCACCACAGTTAAAAAAGAGCATATATGCCGAAGCATGGGGGCATAAGGGGTGGAGGAGCGATTTTGCTCCTAATGCCGCGTACATACGGTCAAAATTCCGACGGAGTGCTTGCCCGTGGAAAAGTTTGAACGTATGTACGCAGCATAACTTTTTTGTGGGAGGATGCCCCCATGCTTCGGCATATATATATTTTAGGCACAGGTTGTGTTAAAAAATGTTTTATTTTTTACTGTTTTTTTTGGAAATTGCTTTGCAGGTATAGTATGGTAAGGTTTTACTGGGATGTTACTTTGTTTTAACGTTAACCATAATTTGCTTAGCAGGTACGCCATTCAGCTGCAGCGCGGATTTATTTATCTTGACAGCAACAGCGTTTGCTCCCACGATACATAAAGCCGGGACTCCAGTGCTGTAGGCGGTGATTTCACCACCACAGTTAAAAAAGAGCATATATGCCGAAGCATGGGGGCATAAGGGGTGGAGGAGTGATTTTGCTCCTAATGCCGCGTACATACGGTCAAAATTCCGACGGAGGGCTTGCCCGTGGAAAAGTTTGAACGTATGTACGCAGCATAACTTTTTTGCGGGAGGATGCCCCCATGCTTCGGCATATATATATTTTAGGCACAGGTTGTGTTAAAAAATGTTTTATTTTTTACAGTTTTTTTTTGGCAATTGCTTTGCAGGTATGGTATGGTAAGGTTTTACTGGGATGTTACTTTGTTTTAACGTTAACCATAATTTGCTTAGCAGGTACGCCATTCAGCTGCAGCGCGGATTTATTTATCTTGACAGCAACAGCGTTTGCTCCCACGATACATAAAGCCGTGACTCCAGTGCTGTAGGCGGTGATTTCACCACCACAGTTAAAAAAGAGCATATATGCCGAAGCATGGGGGCATAAGGGGTGGAGGAGTGATTTTTCTCCCAATGCCGCGTACATACGGTCAAAATTCCGACAGGGGGCTTGCCCATGGAAAAGTTTGAACGTATGTACGCGGCATAACTTTTTTGCGGGAGGATGCCCCCATGCTTCGGCATATATAAATGGTGCATGTATGTCCATCATTAGAAGTGGGTGGATGAAGGGAGGTATCTAATGGTGGGCATACCCACCGATCAATCTCTTTTTTTTCGTTCAGACAACATGACTCTCAGTAAATAGCTTGGGGTGTCTACTTTCCAAAATGGGGTAATTTGGGGGGGTTTTGTGCTATTTTGGCATTTTATGGCCTTTGCACCCTTAGAAATCCTGAAGGTGGTGATTGGTTTTCGGGGTGCCGTACGCGACTAGACTCCCAAAAAGTCCCACACATGTGGTATCCCCATACTCGGGAGAAGTAGCTGAATATATTTTGGGGTGCAATTCCACATATAACCATGGCATGTGTGAGCAATATATCATTTAGTGACAACTTTTTGTACATTTTTTTTTTTTTTTTTGTCATTATTCAATCCCTTAGGACAAAAAAAATAAATATTCAATGGGCTCAACATACCCATCAGCAGTTTCCTTGGGGTGTCTACTTTCCAAAATGGGGTCATTTGGGGGGGTTTTGTGCCATCTTGGCATTTTATGGCCGTCAAAACTGTGATAGGTAGTGATAGGTAGTGAGGAGTAAAATAAAAAAATTATGCCCTTAGAAATCCTGAAGGCGGTGCTTGGATTTCGGGGTCCCGTACGCGGCTAGGCTCCCAAAAAGTCCCACACATGTGGTATCCCTGTACTCAGGAGAAGCAGCAGAATGTATTTTGGGGTGTCATTTCACATATGCCCATAGCATGTGTGAGCAATATATCATTTAGTGACAACTTTGTGCAAAAAAAAAAAAGTTTGTAATATTCCCGCAACTTGTGGCAAAATATAAAATATTCCATGGACGCAACATGCCTCTCAGTAAATAGCTTGGGGTGTCTACTTTCCAAAATGGGGTCATTTTGGGGGGTTTTGTGCTATTTTGGCTTTTTATGGCCTTCGAAACTGTGATAGGTAGTGAGGGGTGAAATCAAAAATTTGCACCCTTAGAAATCCTGAAGGTGGTGATTGGTTTTCGGGATGCCGTGCGCGACTATACTCCCAAAAAGTCCCACACATGTGGTATCCCCGTACTCGGGAGAAGTAGCGGAATATATTTTGGGGCGCAATTCCACATATAACCATGGCATGTGTGAGCAATATATCATTTAGTGACAACTTTTTGTACATTTTTTTTTTTTTTTTTTTTTTAGTCATTATTCAATCCCTTAGGACAAAAAAAATAAATATTCAATGGGCTCAACATACCCATCAGCAGTTTCCTTGGGGTGTCTACTTTCCAAAATGGGGTCATTTGGGGGGGTTTTGTGCCACCTTGGCATTTTATGGCCGTCAAAACTGTGATAGGTAGTGAGGAGTAAAATAAAAAAATTATGCCCTTAGAAATCCTGAAGGCGGTGCTTGGATTTCGGGGTCCCGTACGCGGCTAGGCTCCCAAAAAGTCCCACACATGTGGTATCCCTGTACTCAGGAGAAGCAGCAGAATGTATTTTGGGGTGTCATTTCACATATGCCCATAGCATGTGTGAGCAATATATCATTTAGTGACAACTTTGTGCAAAAAAAAAAAAGTTTGTAATATTCCCGCAACTTGTGGCAAAATATAAAATATTCCATGGACTCAACATGCCTCTCAGTAAATAGCTTGGGGTGTCTACTTTCCAAAATGGGGTCATTTTGGGGGGTTTTGTGCTATTTTGGCTTTTTATGGCCTTCGAAACTGTGATAGGTAGTGAGGGGTGAAATCAAAAATTTGCACCCTTAGAAATCCTGAAGGTGGTGATTGGTTTTCGGGATGCCGTGCGCGACTAGACTCCCAAAAAGTCCCACACATGTGGTATCCCCGTACTCGGGAGAAGTAGCGGAATATATTTTGGGGTGCAATTCCACATATAACCATGGCATGTGTGAGCAATATATCATTTAGTGACAACTTTTTGTACTTTTTTTTTTTTTTGTCATTATTCAATCCCTTAGGACAAAAAAAATAAATATTCAATGGGCTCAACATACCCATCAGCAGTTTCCTTGGGGTGTCTACTTTCCAAAATGGGGTCATTTGGGGGGGGTTTGTACTGCCCTGCCATTTTAGCACCTCAAGAAATGAGATAGGCAGTCATAAATTAAAAGCTGTGTAAATTCCAGAAAATGTACTCTAGTTTGTAGACGCTATAACTTTTGCGCAAACCAAAAAATATACGCTTATTGACATTTTTTTTACTAAAGACATGTGGCTGAATAAATTTTGCCCTCAATGTATGACTAAAATTTAGTTTATTCGATTTTTCTTATAACAAAAAGAAGGAAATATCATTTTTTTTCAAAATTTTCGCTCTTTTTCCATTTATATCGCAAAAAATAAAAATTGCAGAGGCAATCAAATACCATCAAAAGAAAGCTCTATTTGTGGGAAGAAAAGGACGTAAATTTCGTTTGGGTGCAATATTGCATGACCGCGCAATTACCAGTTAAAGCAGCGCAGTGTGAAATTGGAAAAAGACCTCTGGTCCTTAAGGTATTTATTGGTCCGAGGCTGAAGTGGTTAAGGTACTGATGCCATTTTGAAAGGTCTCTTTTGTGGGGTTTGCTATCCCGACTTCATGGCCCTCCTGACCTGGGGTGTGTGCTGCCTGTTCCTATGTCTGAGGGCCGGCTGGCCCGAGGCTTTGCAACTGAAAGGGTAGTCCCAAAAGTCTTGGGGCCTACTGATCCAGGGGTGGTCCTGTGCTGTCTTGCCTGCGGGGAGAAGCCAAGCAACTGGAGGATCCAGGGGAGGACTTTTCCAGGAGAGGACCAAGCAACAAGGCTGGTATCTCTGGAGGAGCCTGGAGATTCAGTTGGAGGACCCAACCCGGGTCACTAACCACACAGTATCGCCGGATCAGCCGAAGGAAACTGGTACTGTGTGACAGTTCTTTAATGAATTTAATGACGTTCATTTAAATTGACAAGTCTGTGGCAGAGACTTTGTTTGCGCAATCGATCCAGCTGCTAGGTCAGTGAGAGGCCTATCCGGTGATTGCTGGATCCAGCTTGTGGAAGCTGTTTGTCCTTTGGATCAAGGAAATACCTCTAACCCACAATTACCAAGTACCTGAACTCCCCTTAACCCTCTATCCCTCTATTGCAAATCGGTTGGTTTATCTCAAATAAATCTTGGAAAAAGGACTAAGTGTTGGAGCTGACATTCTTTGATTCACTTTACAACGGGACCCCTGAGATGGTGAAGCGAGCAGGTGAGGTAACGGTAAGCCCAATAAAACCAGCAGCTCCTCCGGGGGTCAGTGCTACATAGAGAAATAAACATATTTTATAAATGCTGGAAGCATGGCATGGCTATAAATGTCTCTCCATGGCTGGTAAACCCATACATCCCGATACCTACCCTGATATCCCCAAAGGCGAAGATGGCATTGAGACCCTCCCAGGGGAATCAACAGAAATACACCCCAACTTAATGTGGCTGCAGGGGGCTAACAGAGACCTAGCATGTAAAAATAAAAACTTGTATCATTATAACACATGAACACCATTGGGATAAATTGTATCCCAGACAAAAGGGCTAACATAGCCTCATTACTCACAATTACATGATATTAAAGTCTCAGTGCCATATTCGCGTTTAGGGATATCAGGGTAGGTATTGGGATGTGTGGGTTTACCAGCCATGGCGAGCCATTTATGGCCATGCCATGCTTCCAGCATTTATAAAATATGTTTGTTTCTCTATATATATATATCAATTATTAATACGCAATTTTTTGTGTGCTTTTTCTGTTTTTTATTCAGAATCCACATTTTTGCACAGGTTAATAACATAATTTCCCCTGAAGAAGCAAATGTTTTGGCGAAACATGTAGAGATCTATTACCTGTAACTTATATTGGCCTTTTAACATCTCGGCTTGTTTTAAATGTATATTTTCTTGTCCTGGCCTTGTTTACACAAACTTACATGTTAGGAAGTGGAACTTCAAACAGTGCCCTTGCCATTATGAAGTTAAACAGAAATCTCTTGACATCATCCAAGTGCCTGATGTCACGCCTGACCTTTGTGGTGACAACCTAGGTACCACAGTGTTTTCTACTACAAGCGATGACAACAAAATAGCCTTGTCAGTCGAAGACAGAGAGTTCATCAAAATAATGGACAAAGAATTCTTCCAGGATGAGTCTAACAGCTGGGTTGCACCATTACTGCTTTGTGCTGCAAGGGTTAAACTCCCAACCAATCATGAACAGGCTCTATCCAGATTCAACTCACTTCAACAAACACTAAAGAACAGGCCTGAAATGAAGGACCATTTCATCTCTTTTATGAAAAGGATCTTTGATAATGATCACGCCAAACCAGCCCCACCACTTCAACGACACAATGAGTGCTGGTACCTGCCTTTCTTCGGAGTGTATCATCCACGTAAGCCAAAGCAAATCAGGGTAGTATTTGACTCCGGTGCCAAGTATCAAGGCGTATCCCTGAACGACGTTCATCTCACTGGTCCAAACCTAACCAACAACCTTGTAGGTGTACATATGAGGTTTAGAAGAGAGCCAGTTGCCATAACTGCTGACATTGAACAAATGTTTCATTGCTCCATTGTATGTTAAGACCATAAGAACTGCCTAAGTTTTCTGTGGCACCATGACAACAACATGGACAATGAGATGATTGAATACCGCATGAAGGTACATATTTTTCAGAAATAGTCCCTCACCCGCTGTTGCAACATACGGTTTATGAAGGACTGCCCTTGATGGTGAAAAGGAGTATGGCATGGATGCTCGACACTTCATTGAGAGAGACTTCTATGTGGACGATGGACTTAAATTTTTACCTACAGACGAAGTAGCCATAAACCTGCTCCAAAGGACACAAGGTATGCTTTCTGAGGCTAACCTCAGACTACACAAGATTGCTTCAAATAGTGTTGCTGTTATGAAAGCCTTTCAATCTGGTGATCAAGCCACAGGGTTTAAAGACTTGAATATGGGAATGGACATACCACCTGTACAGAGAAGTCTGGACCTATGGTGGGATTTATTAATAGACAACAACAAAAGCCTGGGGAATGCCCAGGAAAAAAAAAGCCTGCTTACCACCAGCTCGCAGACAACCAAATAAACCTGTCTAACAGTATGTGTTAAAAACAGGAGTTTAGACTGTACGCATTTGCAAAGGCATGCCTGAGCCACAGAGCCACGTCATGGCACCCTGGTATCTGTGGTCCTAACACTAAATTAAAAGACACTTATTAAAAGACACCTTCAGCTTTCAAGTCAGCTCTGCAGACAAGCCATTTACGAAAAGTGGTGTTCTGTCAGTGAACAGCCTATACGATCCATTGAGATTCGTAGCTCCCATCACCATACAAGGTAAATCCTTACTTAGACAGTTCTCAGAGACTATTAAAGATTGGGATGATCCACTGCCAATAGATCAGCTTTCAAAGTGGGAGTCCTGGAAACAATATCTACATGCCTTAGATGGGATCCGTATACCACACTGCTACACTTCTGCCTCCCTTGCCACAAGTCAGAGAAAAGAGCTTCACATCTTCTCAGATGCATCCACTGAGGCCATCACAGCTGTCTCTTACCTCAAGCTAAGAGTTTCTTCTAAACAAGCCCACATAGGGTTTCTGTTTGGGAAAGCTAAGTTAGCACCTAAGCCTGAACACACGATTCCCAGGCTTGAACTTTGTGGAACTGTGCTAGCTGTAGAAATAGCAGATTTCATACTGCGTGAGCTAGACATTCAGATAGATGACGTCACATTCTACACAGACAGCAAAGTTGTTCTGGGCCACATCTACAACCAGACTAAACGTTTCTATGTCTATGTCAGCAACCGTGAACTTTAGTTGACATGTCTTGAAGCCTTAAACTAAGAGTTATTGTTATTGCATTATATGCATGTTCTTTTATGTTTTTCAGGTCTTCAAGGCATTCAGAAAATTACATTGTATTGTTATTTGCAGTTGCATCACTACCATTCTGATGTATTTACCATGCCAGGCGGGGAGTGTGCTGCCCCAACGGGCATTTTCTATGGGCGTTTATATTTAGTTCACATGCTGCCATCTAGTGACCCTTTGTGGTAATGCACTTGTGTTCTCAAGTTTATTTTCCCTTATGTATGACAAACTTCCTTTGTATGTAACGTTCCACCCTTCTTCCTGTGCTTTTGTACTTCCTATGTCATCAATGCAACTATCAAGCCTCTATGTAGCAGGGCACATGTATTCTGCATTGTAAGACAATATAATCTTTTAACCGCACAATACCATAACCTATTCATCTGTATCCTGTCATCTGCTGTATCCTGCTGTTTAGAATAAAAGCACCTCTATGGGAAGAATAGGTATTGGTGAGTTCAAGCTATCTGATGAGGATAGTCTTCAGTGATTATATCTTATAGCCAGGCATAGAGGTCTTCACAACAATCAGAGTCAGAATAGATGTATAGATCCAGTGATAATTTTGAATTTAATATATTAACTTTGTTATTTTTAAATAATTAAATAATTGACACAAGGAAAACAAAATTCTAAAAATAAAGATTTATTAATAAAATGATATGAAAAAAACATTTACATTGTACACAAATTAATAAACTTTCCATTACATTGGAATATGTATGCAGCTAAGCAAAAAATAAATAACTGCAATAGATTGGGGATATTATGAGATATAATTAAATGCAAAGTTACAAATTTGAGCCAATTAACCTACCTACATGTCTTTGGAGTGTGGGAGGAAACCGGAGTACCCGGAGGAAACCCACGCAGGCACAGGGAGAACATGCAAACTCCAGGCAGGTAGTGTCGTGGTGGGGATTTGAACTATCGACCCTTTTTACTGCCAGGTGAGAGTGGTAACCACTACACCACTGTGCCGCCCTAAACCTATACCACCGCTTTAAGAAGGTTTTCGTGTTTACACGGCCATCCTGTTTGAAGAGAAACCAGATCCTAAAAATTGATAGATAGCTTATCCCAATTACCAGTGAACACCAACTCATTGTTGTTTATGTATTCCAACTCCAAAAAAAAAATGCCAGCGTGTCGCCACTTCCTCGCCATAGAATCACAATATCTTCTCTTGAAAGGAACTAGATCACAAGGGTGGGTAGGTGTTTGCACCACATCCCCTCCTATGTCCTCTGACCGAGCCTCTCTATTTGGTGATGGCTCCCTGGAGTCAATAACCTCATTGATGTTTAATTCCTGCCACTTATATACCTTGTTTTCTCTATAGTTGTTCCAATTCCTTTGGTATTTTTAGTTTTTTTATGTTTGATGCAGGGCCGTCTTTAATATTGATTGGACCCTGGGCAAAAATTTTCTTAGCCACCCCCCCCCCCATGCAATTTCGCTCTCCCCCTTCTCTGAGACATACAATAAATAGCAGCTAGACTTAAAATCAGTTTACTGTATCAGATCAGGCAGCAATTGCGATTGGTTGCCAGAGGTTACAGTATATCATTACTGCTTACTGACTGGTTGCTAGAGGTTACAGCACTCCTTAAGGCTCACTGATTAGCTGCTAGAGGTTATAGCACATTTCTGCTTGTTGATTGGCTGCTAGAGATTACTGTACAGTAATACTGCTCACTGGTTGCGATAGGTTACAGCACATCTTCTCCTCACTGCAGGGGGGGCATGATATACCTATGAATGCTGCCTTTATTTACATATCAATGCCGTTGGCCTCAGCTATTTACATATGCATGTGACTGCTATTTACATATGAATGCCAGTATTTACATGTAAACACAGGTCTGCAGGTGAGTCATCTGTACACAACAATAGGGCAGAGCTGGGCAGCATTCGTAGCAGCACAGGACTAAAACTTCAAGGGACAAGGGAATGTAAACTGGGATAGTTGGCAAGTATGAGGCAGCTGCTTTGGGCCCCACAATGACAGGGCCCTGGGCAGCTGCCCCTTTTGCCCTGCCTTAAAGACGGCCCTGGTTTGATGTCTTCATCAGCTTTAGCTAAAAACTTTTGTATTTGAGCAGATATTTCTTTGTATGCTGATGTGTCTTTGAATGGACGCCATCTTTCTTTTAATTCAGCTATTTTTGTGGCTATTTGTTGGAGCAGTGTGACCATATGCAAATGGAGGTGTGCCAGAGTCACAGAGTCTAAGGAGCCACCTGGACTTCACCAGAGCCACTGGAGGTGCGGATGTTGCACTGCAAGGCAGCTCCCAGGTTGTGGATCTCTAGCACACCCGTGCGGGCACAGTACATCCAAATAGGCTTAATATTACCTAGGTTTCAGGCATTATTGTGTCCACTGACATCAATGCTTGGGTGTTAATATTGCTTCTACAGACACCAATGCTAGGGATTTTTGCACCCACTGAAACCATTGTCAGTGGTTATTATTGCGTCCACTGACCTCTTATCCACTGACCTCTTATCCTTTACAAGCAAGGAAGCTTCCATCTTAATTTCATGTTTGATCTGCAGTTCTCATGGTGATGTATAGGTTTGGTTGAAAACAACATGTTCTGCTTTAAAAGTACCCTATAATATTAAAAAATGTACATTTGAAAAATGATAGTCCTTCAGTCTGTTAGATACCCTGCCACCAGGTTCTGTCAACTGGCTAGGTGCCTTGCCACCTGGGTCTGGAAGCTCGCTGAGTGCCCTGCTGCTGGGGCCTGGAAGCTGGCTGAGTTACCCGCAGATCAGATCCTTTAAGAAGAAGAAGACTTGGAACTTGCAGCTCCACAAGGGAGAAAATATCCCAATGCTGGCATCCCATGGACTATCTGCAGGCTTAACATAGAGTCCCTTAACCCATACTGCTTTTCATTTTACCAGTCTCCAAGGTCTTACCAAGGAATTGGTTCCCCAGCAAAGGTCCCCTAACGCCCTTGGAATCTGCACAAACGTCAGATGGAAATCTGCCCTCACCCAGAACACCTCTACTACTGGAGCTGTAAGTGTAACTGTATTTTAACAGTCACCCTGGTCTTACCAAGACATTGGTTCCCCGGAAAAGGTCCCCTAACGCCCTTGGAATCGCAGAGGCACACATTACAACTGGATCAGGACAAACGTCAGATGGAAATCTGCCCTCACCCAGAACACCTCTACTACTGGAGCTGTAAGTGTAACTGTATTTTAACAGTCACCCTGGTCTTACCAAGACATTGGTTCCCAAGCAAAGGTCCCCTAACACCCTTGGAATCGCAGAGGCACACATTACAACTGGATCAGGACAAAATTCAGATGGAAATCTGCCCTCACTCAGAACACCTCTACTACTGGAGCTGTAAATAAAAAGCAGAGATCTGGACCACCAGGCTTTGACACAACCTAAGCAAATGGCTCATGAAATTTGTCTACAGGAACCTTAGACCAAACGGGTAACCCATGCCAGGCATGCAACAAGCATGGAGATGCAGAGGTATTAGAACTATGGAGCTGGTGATATTTTGACCCTAGTAAAAGAGACTGACTGGGCAGCAGGCACAAAACTAACAGAAGCAGGCTGGGCAGTAGGTGGTATATAAGCAACATCAGGCTTGTCAGCAAATAAAGGTTTAGTGGCATATGGCTGGGCAACAGGTGAAATACCAATGGATTCAAGCTGGATAGCAAGTAAAGGATTAGTAGTCAGAGTGGACAGTAGGTAGAGAATCAGTGGCATCAGACTGGATAGCTGGTGGCGTATCAGACTGGTCAGTGGATAAAGAATCAGTGGAAACTTTCTGGGCAGCAGGTGAAGTACCAATGGAGTAAAACTAGATAGAGGGCAAAAGATTAGTAGTATCAGCCTGAACAGTAGGTAGAAGATCAGTGGCATCAGATTTGATAGCTGGTGGCGTATCCATGAAGTCAGGCTGGTCAGCGGGTGAAGGATCAGTGGAATCTGGCTGGGCAGCAGGTGAAGTACCAATAGGTGAGATCTGTGAGAGCAGCTTCCCTGCACAGTTCTGCAGAAGTAGAGATGCCTTTTAGGTGAGCACAATAGAGGAAGCGCTGGTGTACCATTCAAGTGCTCACCAACCAGATGGTGGTTAAAAATGCAGAGTAGTTCAGCATTTCATGTCCTATAAAAAAAGAAGAGAAAATTAGTTCTGATCCACTTATCTTAAAAAAAAATTTTTTTTTACCTTAACCGCTTGCCAACCAGCTGCTGTCATTATACAGCGGCAGGTCTGCACGATCACTTGAAATCCCTGTTCTGTGAGGCAAGGAGAGACAGATTGTGAGTTCCTAATAACTAGGAACCACGATCTGTCATCTCCTATAGTCAGTCCCCCCCCCCCCCTACAGTTAGAACACACAGGGAACACAGCTAACTCCTTGATTGTCCCCTAGTGTTAACCCCTTCCCTGCCAGTGACATTTACACTGTAATCAGTGCATTTTTATAGCACTGATAGCACTGGTTCTGTATATAATTGTATTCTATTTTATATGTATTGCACAATGCCCTCACTGTGCACACGGCACTAACAATGCTTTCAGTACATGTTTTGCATTCTTTCGAGTTCTGATTAGAATAAGCCTGCCTATGTAACGCCCCTTGTTACCATAAACGTACAATTGTAATATTAATGTGATACCTACGTAATCATGTGTATAAAAACCTTCACATGCGCCATAATAAAGGAGAACGGTTATTTGGAAAGATGCTGAGCGTATCTTTTGTGTCTGTTCCCTACTGCAGTAGTTATTAATTTGGAACCACTAATCAATATGAGGATAGGAGTTGCCTATCATCAAAATATCCATTTCAGGTGGCGAGCCAGCCAGGAGGGGTTATCAGGTGACCCTGAGTATCCGAAACGAGGAGCTTGAGACGATCCGGGAATTTCTGATAATCAGCCGGCTGAGGTAAGCCTTTTGCTTACATTTGAGTTATCAGACTTCCTTAAACGGTAAGGCATTTTCGGGACAAAGGGTACCTATTTTACTCCCCCTAATCGAACTGTATTGATTAGTGGTTATATGTTATGTTGTCACTGTCTACTGTCCATCAGAGTGTTATAGAGAAAGGGAAGAATAGTGCTGTTCACAGAGTATAATGTAGTACATCTGCTAGTTAAAGTAGTTTAGAGGCAAGAGGGTATAGGCACACGTAGAGAAGACTGGCCAGTCATTATGGGCATTAAATTAAGTAAGGGAATGATGGGTAAGAGACCCTCAAAAATGCCCAGCGCAAGAGGAGCGCTATATATGAACCGAAGGTGCGGTTCCGCCTATACTGAGCCCCTAGATTAATGGTTAAAGTGGACAGGGATCCACAAAGGGTAACTGGGTTACCACCAAAGTCCACAGGGACAAAGAATCATGCAGAGTATACAGCTAGAGAAACAGCTATTTATGTGAGCAGGATGGATCAAGAGTGACATTAACACTAGACGGAAAGGGACTTTTTGATGTTAAGTTGTGGGATGAATTTGGGGTCAGGCACTACAACTAGTAAAGTCAAGAAACAGTAATGAGAGTTAAAACAGAATGCTTTATATGTTGTCAGAGAGGGAAGATGGGATGAGCACTATAGCTGCCCGTCTGATCATAGAAGGTACAGTATGTGAAGTATGGTATTACAATACATTGGATGCAAAGGATATCAGAACAAAATAAAGAAAGCAGAAATTTAAGCAAGAAAGTATTAAAAAGCGTTAAAAGAAAGTGAGAGAATGATAGGCATGTGTTGTGTACAAATGGGAATAATGTAAGCAATTTTAGAGATATATTCGAGTATGTTTGTGAATGCTGGAACCTTTAGTTCGCTCGCTTGTGTCATGTACGCAGATGTGACCCCCTCCTTTGTGCTCTCCTCAAAGAATGTAGCTGGGATGAGAGTTGGTGATAAGCTGGGAGGACACCATGCCAATTTCAGCTACATTCTTTGAGGAGAGCACAAAGGAGGGGGTCACATCTGCGTACATGACACAAGCGAGCGAACTAAAGGTTCCAGCATTCACAAACATACTCAAATATATCTCTAAAATTGCTTACATTATTCCCATTTGTACACAACACATGCCTATCATTCTCTCACTTTCTTTTAACGCTTTTTAATACTTTCTTGCTTAAATTTCTGCTTTCTTTATTTTGTTCTGATATCCTTTGCATCCAATGTATTGTAATACCATACTTCACATACTGTACCTTCTATGATCAGACGGGCAGCTATAGTGCTCATCCCATCTTCCCTCTCTGACAACATATAAAGCATTCTGTTTTAACTCTCATTACTGTTTCTTGACTTTACTAGTTGTAGTGCCTGACCCCAAATTCATCCCACAACTTAACATCAAAAAGTCCTTTTCCGTCTAGTGTTAATGTCACTCTTGATCCATCCTGCTCACATAAATAGCTGTTTCTCTAGCTGTATACTCTGCATGATTCTTTGTCCCTGTGGACTTTGGTGGTAACCCAGTTACCCTTTGTGGATCCCTGTCCACTTTAACCATTAATCTAGGGGCTCAGTATAGGCAGAACCGCACCTTCGGTTCATATATAGCGCTCCTCTTGCGCTGGGCATTTTTGAGGGTCTCTTACCCATCATTCCCTTACTTAATTTAATGCCCATAATGACTGGCCAGTCTTCTCTACGTGTGCCTATACCCTCTTGCCTCTAAACTACTTTAACTAGCAGATGTACTACATTATACTCTGTGAACAGCACTATTCTTCCCTTTCTCTATAACACTCTGATGGACAGTAGACAGTGACAACATAACATATAACCACTAATCAATACAGTTCGATTAAGGGGAGTAAAATAGGTACCCTTTGTTCCGAAAATGCCTTACCGATCAAGGAAGTCTGATAACTCAAATGTAAGCAAAAGGCTTACCTCAGCCGGCTGATTATCAGAAATTCCCGGATCGTCTCAAGCTCCTCGTTTCGGATACTCAGGGTCACCTGATAACCCCTGCTGGGCTGGCTTCGCCACCTGAAATGGATATTTTGATGATAGGCAACTCCTATCCTCATATTGATTAGTGGTTCCAAATTAATAACTACTGCAGTAGGGAACAGACACAAAAGATACGCTCAGCATCTTTCCAAATAACCGTTCTCCTTTATTATGGCGCATGTGAAGGTTTTTATACACATGATTACGTAGGTATCACATTAATATTACAATTGTACGTTTATGGTAACAAGGGGCGTTACATAGGCAGGCTTATTCTAATCAGAACTCGAAAGAATGCAAAACATGTACTGAAAACATTGTTAGTGCCGTGTGCACAGTGAGGGCATTGTGCAATACATATAAAATAGAATACAATTATATACAGAACCTACAAATTTCCATTACACTGTATAATTGTCAATGGTTTCAAAAATGTGTCAAATGTGTCAAAAGTGTCCGATTTGTCTGCCATAATGTTGCAGTCCCGATAAAAATCGCAGATATTACTAGTAAAAAAAAATTAAAATAAAATAAAAACGCCCTAAATGTAATCTAAAAATCTAAAAATGATTGGTTAAACCCACAAGTGCTTTTTTACCATTACTATACTTATATTGGCCTTTGGAATTTACAAACGCAGCAAATTATAAAGTGGATGAAAGGTTTAGCACTGGGAATACCTTTTGAAAGATAAATAGTGTATTTTATGTACAACTATATAGATTGGACCAATATGAGGAGGAAAGAGGGACAGAGGGACTTTTTTTCCAAATCAGGGACAGTCCCTTGAAATCAGGAACAGTTGGGTGCTATGTTATGTTACGGAATATACTTGTAGTCCATCTATTCAAAAAATTAGAGTCTGGGACTATACTCACTTTAGAAGACATTCCACGCCAAGAACGCTTTTTCCTACTGCTGCATGGATTGGCGACGTCGTTGTTCCTCTTTAGTCTGTAAAACCTGGGACTTGTGGTGGCAGCCTCCACTGGTGCGGGCATCTGACTTGCAGCCGCACCTGGTCCCTGGGAGGACTGGTCAGACGTGTCTACTTCTGGTGCGGGACACGAGCTCGCAGCCGACACTGGTGCAGGACACGAGCTCGCAGCCGACACTTGTCTCCGGATTGCTGCTATGATGCTGCTCACTTCAGCCATACTATAAGATTGATTTATCCTGTTCCTGCACACTGGTGCAGGACACGAGCTCGCAGCCGACACTGGTGCAGGACACGAGCTCGCAGCCGACACTTGTCTCCGGATTGCTGCTATGATGCTGCTCACTTCAGCCATACTATAAGATCGATTTATCCTGTTCCTGCACACTGGTGCAGGACACGAGCTCGCAGCCGACACTGGTGCAGGACACGAGCTCGCAGCCGACACTTGTCTCCGGATTGCTGCTATGATGCTGCTCACTTCAGCCATACTATAAGATCGATTTATCCTGTTCCTGCACACTGGTGCAGGACACGAGCTCGCAGCCGACACTGGTGCAGGACACGAGCTCGCAGCCGACACTTGTCTCCGGATTGCTGCTATGATGCTGCTCACTTCAGCCATACTATAAGATCGATTTATCCTGTTCCTGCACACTGGTGCAGGACACGAGCTCGCAGCCGACACTGGTGCAGGACACGAGCTCGCAGCCGACACTGGTGCAGGACACGAGCTCGCAGCCGACACTGGTGCAGGACACGATCTCGCAGCCGCCACTGGTGCCGAGACTTGTCTCCTGCTTGCTGCTATGATGTCTTCACATCTCAGTTCCTATAAAAAGAGGTAAAAATTAGTTCTCTTCCACATATCTTAAAAGGTGTGTGTATTGTGATCACTAAAATTGTTGTTATTTTCAGCATAACGCAAGGTCCATTTCTTTATTTTGCTCCCCCTCCCCCATAATACTGCAATATAAAAAAGCAAGGGAGACATTGTTAAAGGAATTGTAAAGTCAGAAGGTTTTTTTTGGATAAAAAAAAACCTTTTGTGTGTAGCCCCCCCCTCTCAGCCCCTCCCCCCCAATACTTACCTGAGCCCATCATTATCCAGCGATGTTGCAGGAGTGTCTCAGCTGTAGACACATGTGCAGTTCAATTTGTTTCAAAATAAAATTTGGAAAAACTTTTGTTATTCAGAAATTTGGATGTATCCACATTTCTGAATTGGAAAAGTACAGAGGAAAGAGGGACTGAAGGACTTTCTTCCAAATCAGGGACAGTCCCTTGAAATCAGGGACAGTTGGGAGCTATGTTATGTTATGGAATATACTTCTAGTCCATCTATTGATAAAATGAAAGTCAGGGACTATACTCACTTTAACCATTCCATGAGATCTCTTTATCCTTTTCCTACATGGATGGTCGGCGATGTTGGGCCTCTTTTTCCCTCGTCCCTGGGTGGACTGAACACATATGCGTGTGGGAAAAGAACTCGCAGCTACCACTGGTGCAGGACACGAGCTCGCAGCCGCCACTGGTTCCGGGACTTGTCTCCTGCTTGCTGCTATCATGTCTTCACATCTCACATCCTATAAAAAGAGGTAAAAATTAGTTCCCTTCCACATATCTTAAAAGGTGATTTTATTATGATCACTAAAATTGGTGTTATTTTCAGCATTATGCAAAGTCCATTTCGCTATTTTGCTCCCCCTCCCCCACAATACTGCAATATAAAAAAATGCCGGGGAGAAGTTATTAAAAGAGTTGTAAAGTCAGAAGGCTTTTTTTTTTTTTAATCTTGATGCATTCTATACATTAAGATAAAACAACCTTCTGTGTGTAGCAGCCCCCTCAGCCCCCCAATACTTAGCTGAGCCCATCTTTATCCAGCAATGTTGCAGGAGTGTCTCAGCTGTAGACACGTGCGATTCGTTTCATTCCGAAATAAAATTTGGATAAATTTTCGTTATTCAAATATCCGAATTAGAAAAGTACTGAAGTTAAACGAATCCGAAATAACGAAAACTTTTTGAATATTTTTTTAATGCAAATAGTTTGCCAATTTCCAAAGAGAATAAAATAGAATAAAAAATAAAGGAATAGGATAGAAATATTATTTTTTTCGATTCTATTTCTTAATTTCTATTCTATTTTATTACTTTTGGAAATCGAATTGAATGGTTTTGCAAATTCGAAAATCGATTTGAAAACGAATAAACAAAACAAATTCCAAAAACAAACAAAACGAATGAAATTCGTTGAACTAAATACATTTATGTAAATAACGAATCGAAGCGAAACCAATTTTTTCATTCTGCACGTGTTCTCTCAGCTGCTCAGGACTCCCCTCCTCATTGGCTAAGACAGCAGCATGGCGCGATTGGCTCTCATTGCTGTCAATCAAATTCAGTCAGCCAATCAGGAGAGAGAGAGGGGCGGGACCGGGTCACGGCTCTGTGTCTGAATGGATACAGAGAGCGGTGACTCGGCTCAGGTGCCACATAGCAGGCTGCTTGCTGTGAGGGTACTCAACAGGAGGGAGGGGCCAGGATCACAGAAAAGAGACCCGTGAAGAGGAGGATCCGGGCCACTCTATGCAAAACCAACTGCACAGCACAGGTAATTATAACGCTTTTTTTTTGTTTGTTTTTTAAAAAGAAGACTTTACAAAGAATTTATCTACAGTGGTGTGAAAAAGTGTTTGCCCCCTTCCTCATTTCCTGTTCCTTTGCATGTTTGTCACACTTAAGTGTTTCGGAACATCAAACCAATTTAAACAATAGTCAAGGACAACACAAGTAAACACAAAATGCAATTTGTAAATGAAGGTGTTTATTATTAAAGGTGAAAAAAAATCCAAACCATCATGGCCCTGTGTGAAAAAGTGATTGCCCCCTGAACCTAACTTGTTGGGCCACCCTTAGCAGCAACAACTGCAACCAAGCGTTTGCGATAACGTGCAATGAGGCTTTTACAGCATCCTGGAGGAATTTTGGCCCACTCATCTTTGCAGAATTGTCCTAATTCAGTTACATTAGAGGGTTTTCGAGCATGAACGGCCTTTTTAAGGTCATACCACAACATCTCAATAGGATTCAGGTCAGGACTTTGGCTAGGCCACTCCAAAGTCTTCATTTTGTTTTTCTTCATCCATTCGGTGGTGGACTTGCTGGTGTGTTTAGGATCATTGTCCTGCTGCAGAACCCAAGTTCGTTTCAGCTTGAGTACACGAACAGATGGTCGGACATTCTCCTTCAGGATCTCTTGGTAGACAGCAGAATTCATAGTTCCTTTTATCACGGCAAGTCTTCCAGGTCCTGAAGCAGCAAAACGGCCCCAGACCATCACACTACCACCACCATATTTTACTGTTGGTATAATGTTCTTTTTATGAAATGCAGTGTTCCTTCTACGCCAGATATACTTGGACACACACCTTCCAAAGAGTTCCACTTTTGTCTCATCGGTCCACAGAATGTTGTCCCAAAAGTCTTGGGGATCATCAAGATGTGTTGTGGAGAAATTGAGACGAGCTTTGATGTTCTTTTTGCTCAGCAGTGGTTTTCTCCTTGGAACTCTGCCATGCAGGCCATTTTTGCCCAGTCTTTTTCTGATGGTGGAGGCATGAACGCTGACCTTAACTGAGGCAAGTGAGGCCTGCAGTTCCTTGGACGTTGTTGTGGGGTCTTTTGTGACCTCTTGGATGAGTCGTCGCTGCGCTCTTGGGGTAATTTTGGGCGGCCGGCCACTCCTGGGAAGGTTCACCACTGTTCCATGTCTTCGCCATTTGTGGATAATGGCTCTCACTGTGGTTCGCTGGATTCCCAAAGCTTTGGAAATGGCTTTATAACCCTTTCCAGACTGATAGATCTCAATTACTTTCTTTCTCAATTGTTCCTGAATTTCTTTGGGTCTCGGCATGATGTGTAGCTTTTAAGGATCTTCTGGTGGACCTTACTGTGTCAAGCAGCTCCTATTTAAGTGATGCCTTGATTGTGAACAGGTGTGGCAATAATCAGGCCTGGGTGTGGCTAGAGAAATTGAACTCAGGTGTGGACAACCACAGTTATAGTATGTTTTAACAAGGGGGCAATCACTTTTTCACACAGGGCCATGATGGTTTGGATTTTTTTTCACCTTTAATAATAAACACCTTCATTTACAAATTGCATTTTGTGTTTACTTGTGTTGTCCTTGACTATTGTTTAAATTGGTTTGATGTTCCGAAACACTTAAGTGTGACAAACATGCAAAGGAACAGGAAATGAGGAAGGGGGCAAACACTTTTTCACACCACTGTATACTTACCTTAGACCCCATACACTATTAGATTTTCTGCATATTTTCGTTTTCAGATTTACCAAAACCATGTAGTGCAAGGGCCTGCCGGATTGCATACAAATTTAAACTCTTAAGGTTTGACCTCATATTATATGGTTTTGCTAAATCTGAAGACAAAGATCTGCAGAATATGTAATAGTGTGTATGGGGTCAAACTCCCGACTTCCATGTGGGGCCTAGGTACAGTTCCCCTGGCGAGATCCTAGGGAATACCGAGTGTCCAAATCTCATGAAAAAACTCTCCTGCGCTGCGCTGGAGGAGCTTCTTGTGACATTTTGAATCCTCAGCATTCTCTGCAATATTGCCGGAAGGAGCGTAACGTCATCCCCCGCAGTGCGGAAGTCAAAGGTAGAGTAAGCATATTTACTTTTTTCCATATAGCTTTTATAATAAATTTCAGTGTTATGGTATGGACCATACTTGTATGAATTTATAGAATAAAAGACAACTAACTTACAAAGACTTTCTGGCTTATTGGGGCATTGCGGAGATACATAGATATAAGTGTTCTCCTGTGTATGTGTGATGGTGAGATCTCTACGTGTTCTCCTGTGTATGTGTGATGGTGAGATCTCTACGTGTTCTCCTGTGTATGTGTGATGGTGAGATCTCTACGTGTTCTCCTGTGTATGTGTGATGGTGAGCTCTGTACGTGTTCTCCTGTATATGTGTGATGGTGAGATCTCTACATGTTCTCCTGTATATGTGTGATGGTGAGATCTCTACGTGTTCTCCTGTGTATGTGTGATGGTGAGATATCTACATGTTCTCCTGTGTATGTGTGATGGTGAGATCTCTACGTGTTCTCCTGTGTATGTGTGATGGTGAGATCTCTACGTGTTCTCCTGTGTATGTGTGATGGTGAGATCTCTACATGTTCTCCTGTGTATGTGTGATGGTGAGATCTCTACGTGTTCTCCTGTGTATGTGTGATGGTGAGATATCTACATGTTCTCCTGTGTATGTGTGATGGTGAGATCTCTACGTGTTCTGCTATGTATGTGTGATGGTGAGATCTCTACGTGTTCTCCTGTGTATGTGTGATGGTGAGATATCTATGTGTTCTTCAGTGTATGTGTGATGGTGAGATCGCTACGTGTTCTGCTATGTATGTGTGATGGTGAGCTCTCTACGTGTTCTCCTGTGTATGTGTGATGATGGGATCTCTACGTGTTCTGCTATGTATGTGTGATGGTGAGCTCTCTACGTGTTCTCCTGTGTATGTGTGATGATGGGATCTCTACGTGTTCTCCTGTGTATGTGTGATGGTGAGATCTCTACGTGTTCTCCTGTATATGTGTGATGGTGAGATCTCTATGTTTTCTCCTGTGTATGTATCACCCACATACTTTTTATATAAGAAACTTGTATTTATAATTGGCTTGTACTTACCTCAAATGATATTGGTGTGATCTTCCTTTGGGCTACTGACGTAGCATCCCCCACCTGTGCCTGGACCTGGCGTGGTAATAGTCCTCTTCTCTGGAAGAGAACATATGATCTGGCTCTTGACTGATAATCTGCAGAAAAGAAAAAATAAGGAGAAATGTAGAGCGAGACATGGCGGGTGCATACATTTCTTAGAAAGTCAATGCCTGACAGTTTTTTTCTGCTGAGACACTAATGCCCTGTACACACGGTCGGAAATTCCGACGGAAAAGGTCCGATCAGATTATATTGTTGGAAAATCCGATCGTGTGTGGGCTCTATAGGATTTTCTGACGGAAAAAATTTGAGAGCAGGACCTCAAATTGTCCGACAACAAAATCCGATCAGACTTTTTCCGATCGTTTCTAGAGAATTCCGATCGTACAAAGTGACACGCATGCTCAGATCAAATTACGAGACCAAAGCTATTGGCTACTAGCCGCAACATAGTCCAGTCGCAACGAACAAACGTCATCACGTTCTGAACGATCGGATTTTCCAACAACTTTGTCCGACTGTGTGTATACAACACCAGTTTCGGATAAAATCCGTTGGAAAAAATCAGACGGATTTTGTTGTCGGAATGTCCGATCATGTGTATGGGGGCTTACACTTACCATATGGAGTGGTCCTCGATCTCATCATCTTACGCTGGCGCTTGGTGTCAGGACCTGCGGTGTTATGACAGGTTCCCTCAGAGGGCTGAAACAAAGAAAAAATAACATTAGCGAGGGAGTCCTCTAGGTGTTTTCCTATGTATGTGTGACGTTTAGATCTCTACATGTTCTCCTATGTATGTGTGATGGTGAGATCTCTACATGTTCTCCTGTGTATGCGTGATGGTGAGATCTCTACGTGTTCTCCTGTGTATGTGTTATGGTGAGATCTCTACGTGTTCTCCTGTGTATGTGTGATGGTGAGATCTCTACGTGTTCTCTTGTGTATGTGTGATGATGGGATCTCTACGTGTTCTCCTGTGTATGTGTGATGGTGAGATCTCTACGTGTTTTCCTGTGTATGTGTGATGATGGGATCTCTACATGTTCTCCTGTGTATGTGTGATGGTGAGATCTCTACGTGTTCTCCTGTGTATGTGTGATGATGGGATCTCTACGTGTTCTCCTGTGTATGTGTGATGGTGAGATCTCTACGTGTTCTCCTGTATATGTGTGATGGTGAGATCTCTATGTTTTCTCCTGTGTATGTATCACCTACATACTTTTTATATAAGAAACTTGTATTTATAATTGGCTTGTACTTACCTCAGATGGCATTGGTGTCCCAAAGATCTTCTCTTGGGCTACTGGCGTGGCATCCCCAACCTGTGCCAGGACCTGTCGTGGTATGAGACCTCTTCTCTGGAAGAGCAATTTTGATCTTGCTCTTGCTTGATAATCTGCGGTGGTATGACAGGGTCCTGCCAGTTTCTTATAGAGAGTCCCTCTGGTCACTGGAGTGGTGTCAGGACCTGCGATGGTATGGCAGGGTCCCTCGGAGGTGTGATGGTATGTCCCTCCGGTTTCTAGAGTGGTGTCAGGACCTGCGATGGTATGGCAAGGTCCCTCAGAGGAATGATGGAAAGTCCCTCTGGTCACTGGAGTGGTGTCAGGACCTGCGATGGTATGGCAGGGTCCCTCGGAGGGCTGATGGAAAGGCCCTCCGGTTATTTGAGTGGTGTTGGGACCTGCGATGGTATGGCAGGGTCCCTCAGAGGGCTGATGGAAAGTCCCTCTAGGCACTGAAGCAGTGTCAGGACCTGCGATGGTATGGCAGGGTCCCTCAGAGGAATGATGGAAAGTCCCTCTGGTCACTGGAGTGCTGTCAGGACCTGCGATGGTATGGCAGGGTCCCTCGGAGGGCTGATGGAAAGGCCCTCCGGTTATTTGAGTGGTGTTGGGACCTGCGATGGTATGGCAGGGTCCCTCAGAGGGCTGATGGAAAGTCCCTCTAGGCACTGAAGCAGTGTCAGGACCTGCGATGGTATGGCAGGGTCCCTCAGAGGAATGATGAAAAGTCCCTCTGGTCACTGGAGTGGTGTCGGGACCTGCGATGGTATAGCAGGGTCCCTGGGAGGACTGATAGAAAGTCTCTCCAGTTATTGGAGTGTTGTAGGGACCTGCGATGGTATTGCAGGGTCCCTGGGAGGACTGATAGAAAGTCTCTCCGTTTACAACACTGGTATAGTGACCTGCGTTGGTATGGCAGGGTCCCTGGGAGGACTGATAGAAAGTCTCTCCGCTTATGGGACTGGTATAGTGACCTGCGGTGGTATGGCAGGGTCCCTGGGAGGACTGATAGAAAGTCTCTCCGCTTATGGGACTGGTGTAAGGCTCTGCGGTGGTATAGCAGAGCACATCGGAGGAATGATAGAACGTCTCTCCGTTTATAATAGTAGTATAGGGACCTGCCATTGTATAGCAAGATCCCTGTGAGGGCTGATGGTAAGCCACTCCTTCTTCCGAAATTGAGTGGAGACCTGCGGTGGAATAGCAGGGTCCCTGGGAGGACTGATGGAATGTCTCTCCAGTTACCGAAATGGGGTAACTACTCATCTTTCAGGAAGAAAAAAATTGTTGTCGTAATCGATGTAATCGCTGTATTCGCTAAAACCGCTAAAGATCAGCAATCTGCAGGAAAGAAGAGAGAAAAAATAATGATAAATATGGAGGAAGACATGGGGGGAGACACAAATTCTTTATAAATCATATTGAAAATGAAAGAGAATTTTGGAGAGGAATCTACCTTCAGGAGGGTTAGCAAAAAATTAAATCCAGCGGAGGGCAGCACTGCCTCATACTGCCCTCTGCTGGATTCATTTTTTGCTAACCCTTTTGGCCAACGGTCATGTGATGTCTTGATTTTTGTTTTTTAAACTTTATTCAACATACTGTATGCTATGTAATGAACATGTAATGTTATGTAATGGGTGCTTATGTTATGCAATGCTGAATGGTTGGTAAATAGATGGATATCAGAATCATATATATGGCACAGCCACGTCCTTGTTAATACCCATTGCCCTATGTAGTACAATGACTTCTCTATGTACATATTCAATATGGCTGGCTGCAATTTATTGGCTCATATTGTCTTTGTACTGCAGAACTCTAAATAAAGGCTTTATCATTTAAAAAAATGTAATCAGCATTTTTTTTTTAAATAGCATGTTATATATGGAGAAAAAAAATTTTTGAAAAAAAAAAAAATTTTGTTGAAAAAAAAAAAATTTTTTTTAAAATAATTTTTGGTTAAAAAATATGTTTTGAATTTTTTTTTAAATAGCATGTTATATTTTGAAGCTGAGATTTGAAAATATTGGTCACATGACACCCAGCAGGACAAGTGCTGGCAGTTAGATCTGTCCCCAGTATCCAGGAGAGAATTTTATATGGTCTTACCACTTCGACAGTCAACCAACAAATGACCACCAACAGCGGGCTGAGCAGCCTTATATAGTCCCTGACCAACTGACCAACTGACCAACTGACAAGTGTCGTCATGGCAACAGAAAAAAAAAAACGTTTTTTTTTTTTTTTTCAAAAAAACGTTATGCAGTGTATGTTCAGTAACAAACATTTAAACAACACATCATGTTTTGTAATGGGAGCTTATGTTAGGTATTAGTGGTAAAATATAAAAATATTGAAAAGCCGAGCTTTGAAAATAACTGTCAAATGATTGAAAACAGACCAATACATAACATAAGCACCCATTACATAACATTACTGACAGATACACGCTGCAATATTCTGCTTGTTAAGTGTTCTTGTATAGCAAGACCACTTACTGTTATCTCACATATATATATTATTATTATTATAGCCAAATTTACCACCCTAACTCCTCCCACAGCTTTTACACTACATACACAGTAATATACCGAAACGTGCGGATTGTTCCCGATTGGTGTGCTATATTACTTTGTGGAACGTTTCACCGAATGGTCCACGAAATATCATAATTTTTGCGGCAAAATTGGTCTCATAGGAATGAATGGCGAAATGTTCAAAACTAGAGTGGGGAGTGACAAAAGCTGACAACCCCATGACCAGCCAGAACATTATGTCCCCCATGATCAGCCAAAACATTATGTCTACAACATCATCAGACAAAATATTATGACCACCCCATTATCAGCAAAAACATTATGACCACCCCATGGAAAAAAATAATAATTAAAAAAAATAATCATTTAAAAAATAAATTTAAAAATAAAAATAAAAAAGTGATAAAAATAATAATTAAAAAAAATAAAAAAATGATTTGAAAATTTAAAAAAATAAATAAAAAAATAAAGACATTTAAAAAAAAATCATTATAAAAAATAATAAAAAAAACATAAAAAAAATCATGATCAGCCAAAACATTATGTCTACAACATGATCAGCCAAAACATTATGACCCCCCATTATCAGCCAAAACATTATGACCACCCCATTATCAGCCAAAATATTATGATCACCCCATGGGAAAAATATTAGGTAAAAAAAAATTTTGAAAAAAAAATCCAGAAACGCATTTGTGAGAGTCAGGCACTGGTGTTGGATGAGAAGGCCTGGCTTGCAGTCTCTGCTCTAATTCATCCCAAATGTGTTTTACCGGGTTGACTGTCCATTCAAGTTCCTCCACCCCAAACTGGCTCTTCTATGTCTTTATGGACCTTGCTCTGTGCACTGGTTCACAGTCATGTTGGAACAGGATGAGGCCATCCTCACACTGTTCCCACAAAGTTGGGAGCATGAAATTGTTCAAAATGTCTTAGTATGCTGATGCCTTAAGAGTTCCATTCACTGGAACTAAGTGGCCAAACCCAAGCCCTCACCATATTTAAGTTTGGAGAGGCAGGGACTTTATTTTTGCTTCCCCCGCTACTCACTGCTCCCAGGTGGCCTAAGATATAATCAACGGGTCCCATCAGCTTATTTAGAGGGGCCCAGGTAGCGGCGTCGCTTTGGGGGTACAGACCATGGTGATACCGGGGCCCCTGCTACAAACTGTGTACTAGTATTACTGGCAGAGCAGCAGAACAGCGATGCGAGTGTGCCCAGCCTACTCCTGCCTTTCTAAGCACTTACTTCCCTGTCAGGTGGAGTGAATTCCACCGACAGGATCTCCCTAGTCCCGAAGTCACGGATGAGTTTGTCACGATTCATGTATGAGTCTGCACGCGAGCTCGTCGGGACGGGGCATGTTTAAAAATTTTTTTTTTACCTTTTATATTATATTTTTACACTGTTTTAAAAAAATAAAAATAAAAATTGTCACGTTTATTCCTAATACAAGGAATGTAAACATCCCTTGTAATGCATTGCATGACAGGACCTCTTAAATATAAGATCTGGGGTCAAAAAGGCCTCAGATCTCATATTTACACTAAAATGCAATTAAAAAAAAAATTGTAATTTAAAAAAATAATTTTAAAAAATGGCCCTTTAAGAGCTTTGGACATAAGTGACGTTTTGACGTTGCTTCCGCCCAGCATTTTCTATGGAGATGGGTGGGGAGACAGGAGACAAGACGCGGCCCCTCTCCACTGATAAAAGTGATCTTGCGGAATCTGCCGCAGAGACCACTTTTATCTTGTAGCGGACCGCATGCTAAAGAAGAGGATACCGGGGGTTATGGCAGCTAGCTACTGCCATAACAACGATATTCCTCTTCAAACAGCCAACATAAAACTGTGGCGGGGTGGTCTGTAAGTGGTCTGTTATGTAATGGGTGCTTATGTTATGCAATGCTGAATGGTTGGTAAATAGATGGATATCAGAATCATATATATGGCACAGCCACGTCCTTGTTAATACCCATTGCCCTATGTAGTACAATGACTTCTCTATGTACATATTCAATATGGCTGGCTGCAATTTATTGGCTCATATTGTCTTTGTACTGCAGAACTCTAAATAAAGGCTTTATCATTTAAAAAAATGTAATCAGCATTTTTTTTTTAAATAGCATGTTATATATGGAAAAAAAAAATTTTTGAAAAAAAAAAAATTTTGTTGAGAAAAAAAAACATTTTTTTTTTAAAATAATTTTTGGTTAAAAAATATGTTTTGATTTTTTTTTTTAAATAGCATGTTATATTTTGAAGCTGAGATTTGAAAATATTGGTCACATGACACCCAGCAGGACAAGTGCTGGCAGTTAGATCTGTCCCCAGTATCCAGGAGAGAATTTTATATGATCTTACCACTTCGATAGTCAACCAACAAATGACCACCAACAGGGGCCTTAGCAGCCTTATATAGTCTCTGACCAACTGACCAACTGACAAGTGTCGTCATGGCAACAGAAAAAAAAAACGTTTTTTTTTCTGTTGCCCCGACAAGTGTCGTCATGGCAACAGAAAAAAAAACGTTTTTTTTTTTTTTTCAAAAAAACGTTATGCAGTGTATGTTCAGTAACAAACATTTAAACAACACATCATGTTTTGTAATGGGAGCTTATGTTAGGTATTAGTGGTAAAATATAAAAATATTGAAAAGCCGAGCTTTGAAAATAACTGTCAAATGATTGAAAACAGACCAATACATAATATAAGCACCCATTACTTAACATTACTGACAGATACACGCTGCAATATTCTGCTTGTTAAGTGTTCTTGTATAGCAAGACCACTTACTGTTATCTCACATATATATATTATTATTATTATAGCCAAATTTACCACCCTAACTCCTCCCACAGCTTTTACACTACATACACAGTAATATACCGAAACGTGCGGATTGTTCCCGATTGGTGTGCTATATTACTTTGTGGAACGTTTCACCGAATGGTCCACGAAATATCATAATTTTTGCGGCAAAATTGGTCTCATAGGAATGAATGGCAAAATGTTCAAAACTAGAGTGGGAAGTGACAAAAGCTGACAACCCCATGACCAGCCAGAACATTATGTCCCCCATGATCAGCCAAAACATTATGTCTACAACATCATCAGACAAAATATTATGACCACCCCATTATCAGCAAAAACATTATGACCACCCCATGGAAAAAAATAATAATTAAAAAAAATAATCATTTAAAAAATAAATTTAAAAATAAAAATAAAAAAGTGATAAAAAATAATAATTAAAAAAAATAAAAAAATGATTTGAAAATTAAAAAAAATAAATAAAAAAATAAAGACATTTAAAAAAAAATCATTATAAAAAATAATAAAAAAAAACATTATGTCTACAACATGATCAGCCAAAACATTATGACCCCCCATTAATAGCCAAAATATTATGATCACCCCATGGGAAAAAAATTAGGTAAAAAAAAATTTTGAAAAAAAAATCCAGAAACGCATTTGTGAGAGTCAGGCACTGGTGTTGGATGAGAAGGCCTGGCTTGCAGTCTCTGCTCTAATTCATCCCAAATGTGTTTTATCGGGTTGACTGTCCATTCAAGTTCCTCCACCCCAAACTGGCTCTTCTATGTCTTTATGGACCTTGCTCTGTGCACTGGTTCACAGTCATGTTGGAACAGGATGAGGCCATCCTCACACTGTTCCCACAAAGTTGGGAGCATGAAATTGTTCAAAATGTCTTAGTATGCTGATGCCTTAAGAGTTCCATTCACTGGAACTAAGTGGCCAAACCCAAGCCCTCACCATATTTAAGTTTGGAGAGGCAGGGACTTTATTTTTGCTTCCCCCGCTACTCACTGCTCCCAGGTGGCCTAAGATATAATCAATGGGTCCCATCAGCTTATTTAGAGGGGCCCAGGCAGCGGCGTCGCTTTGGGGGTACAGACCATGGTGATACCGGGGCCCCTGCTACAAACTGTGTACTAGTATTACTGGCAGAGCAGCAGAACAGCGATGTGAGTGTGCCCAGCCTACTCCTGCCTTTCTAAGCACTTACTTCCCTTTCAGGTGGAGTGAATTCCACCGACAGGATCTCCCTAGTCCCGAACTCACGGATGAGTTTGTCACGATTCACGTATGAGTCTGCACGTGAGCTCGTCTGGACGGGGCGTGTTTAAAAATTTTTTTTTTACCTTTTATATTATATTTTTACACTGTTTTAAAAAAATAAAAATAAAAATTGTCACGTTTATTCCTAATACAAGGAATGTAAACATCCCTTGTAATGCATTGCATGACAGGACCTCTTACATATAAGATCTGGGGTCAAAAAGACCTCAGATCTCATATTTACACTAAAATGCAATAAAAAAAATTTGTAATTTAAAAAAATAAATTTAAAAAATGGCCCTTTAGGAGCTTTGGACATAAGTGACGTTTTGACGTCGCTTCCGCCCAGCATTTGTATGGAGATGGGTGGGGAGACAGGAGACAAGACGCGGCCCCTCTCCACTGATAAAAGTGATCTCGCGGAATCTGCCGCAGAGACCACTTTTATCTTGTAGCGGACCGCATGCTGAAGAAGAGGATACCGGGGGTTATGGCAGCTACTGCCATAACAACGATATTCCTCTTCAAACAGCCAACATAAAACTGTGGCGGGGTGGTCTGTAAGTGGTTAAATACAGTTCTGTAAGCAACACCTTATTTTTTGGCCCTGCCCCTCCTGAGGCTAGACTCTGGATCCACCCCTGTCATAGATACCAACAATAGGGCACAATTCCCCCCCACTGACACCAATGAGGGTACACAATTCCTCCCATTGACACCAACAATGGGACACAATTCCTCCCACTGACATCAACGATGGAGCATTATTTCTTGGTAATGAAGTCTGGCCCCCCTAAAGTTCAATGGACAGTAAATTGCCCGTTTGTTTAGAAAGACCCCTGCCTAAAACGATACTATTATGAATATAAGAAACAGCTAGGGTTGAGCGGACACCTGGATGTTCGGGTTCGACGGGTTCATACGAACTTCAGAAAAAAGTGTGGGTTCGGGACCGAACTTGACCCGAACTTGACCCCGAACCCAAACCCCATTGAAATCAATGGGGACCCGAACTTTTGAGGACTAAAATGGCTCTAAGAAAGTATTGGAAAGGGCTAGAGGGCTGAAAATGGCAACAAAATCTTGTTAAGAGCATGGCAAGTGCTCTGCAAACAAATGTGGATAGGGAAATTACTTAAAATAACATTAAAAAAAATAAAAAATAAAGTATATATGCTGGAGTCCCCTTTCTCAGAAGAAGAGGTACAGGAAGTGATTAAGAACCTCAGAAACTCAACGGCACAATGCCACACATATGGTGGAAATGACCCAGAGTACGCCCTTTGTGGAAAAAATTATTCAATTTAATGGATAAGCTAGTGGGAAAATAAAATACTTTGAAATAAAAAAAATAAAAAATTATAATCTTGACCTAGGAGGTCGAGGATCATATGGAGTAGAAGGTTGAGGTGGCGGTGGATGTGGCAGTGTAGGTGGAAGCGGCGGTGGAGGAGGACGAGGTAGCCAACACTGTTTCAAAAATACAACAATGGCTGGGTAAGGCCGTGATGTGTCGAATTCTGTCCCCCGTTGGATAGTGTCCGCCCTGTACTGTGTTTTCTCAGTATGTAGGATAAGGGGATTTAAAAAATCTCCAAAGACGAACGGCGCTGCAGCATGTAACGGAGACACTGCAGCATGTAATCGCTCATGTGTGCCAGGCTGCCCAGAGACAACGAAAAGCTGTCCTCTGTGGGCAGGTGTATCGTCTGTGTCCTCTGTATCCCCCCAGCCATGCATTAGTGATCGCCATAAGCTGGTCTGGGTGCCACCCTGCTGTGAACATGGATCCTCCTCCTCCATCTCCTCCTCCTCATCCTCCACCTCGTCGTCCTCCAGAACTGTGCCCTTGCTGCCGGACAATTGTGTACCTGGTGTTTGTTGGTGCAGGAACCCACCCTCATAGCCACTTGTCAATGTCTGCCCTGAAAGCCTTGCAAATGATCCCTCTTCCTCCTCCTACCGTGCCACATCCTCTTCCATCATCGCCCAAAGCGGTTTTTCAAGGAGGCATAGAACTGGGATAGTAACGCTGAGAGCGGCGTCATCGGCACTGGCCATGTTGGTGGAGTACTCAAAACAGCACAGCAAGGCACACAGGTCTTGCATGGAGGCCCAGTTATTGGTGGTAAAGTGGTGCTGTTCCGCAGAGTGACTCACGTGTGCGTGCTGCAGCTGAAACTCCACTATCGCCTGCTGCTGCTCACACAGTCTGGCCAGCATGTGCAAGGTGGAGTTCCACCTTGTGGGCACGTCACATATGAGGTGGTGAGTGGGAAGGCCAAAGTTACGCTGCAGCGCTGACAGGTGAGCAGCAGCAGGGTGAGAACGCCTAAAGTGCGCACAGACGGCCCGCACTTTCTGCAGCAGCTCTGGCATATGGGGGTAATTTTTAAGGAACCTCTGGACCACCAAGTTCAGCACATGCGCCAGGCAAGGGATGTGTGTCAAACCAGCTAGGCCCAGAGCTGCTATGAGATTTCGGCCATTATTGCACACCACCAGGCCGGGCTTGAGGCTCACTGCCACCAACCACTCATCGGTCTGTTGTTCCATGTCCCTCCATGACTCCTGCGTGGTGTGTGTTTTTTCCCCCAAACAGGAAAGTTTTAAAACTGCCTGCTGTCGTTTACCCCTGGCTGTGCTGAAGTTGGTGGTGAAGGTGTTACGCTGACTGGATGAGGAGGCGGTAGAGGATGTGGAAGCGGAATAGGAGGAGTTAGCAACAGGAGGCAAACTGAAGCGCCCTACAATCCTCGGTGGTGGAAGGACATGCGCCAAACTCTTATCCGCCTCAGGCCCAGCCGCCACTGCATTTACCCAGTGTGCTGTTAGGGAGATATGACGTCCGTGACCGTGTTTACTGGTCCACGCATCCGTAGTTAGGTGGACCTTGCCACAGTGCACACCTGATTTTGTCCCCCACTTGGTTGTGCAGGGAAGGGATGGCTCGCCTGGAAAAGAAGTGGCGGCTAGGCACGACGTACTGTGGGACAGCCAATGCCATCAGGCTTTTAAAACTCTGCGTCTCCATCAGACGGAATGACAGCATTTCAAAGGTGAGGAATTTTGAAATGCTGGCATTAAGGGCCAGGGATTGCGGGTGGCTAGGGGGGTACTTTCTCTTCCGCTCCAGTGTTTGGGAGATAGAGAGCTGAACGCTTCCATGGGACATTGTGGAGATGGTTGGTGACCCAGGTGGTAGTGTTGCTGGCAGATCCTCTGTTTGTGGGTTGGCAGGTGCCATTGTCACAGAAGTGGATGAAGAGGACGAGACTGCAGCAGAAGAGGTAGCAGGAGGAGTCAGAGACCTTTCTTGGTTTTTGAGGTGTCTACTCCACTGCAGCTCGTGCTGCCTCGTGTCTTGTCATCAGCACATTGTCTGAAGAACTGCCATGCTAGAGAACTCCTTGGACCTGGCTTTGGTGTGCTCAGTCCCTTGCTGTGTTGAGCAGTAGCAGGCGTACTGTTTTGGGGGACGGACGCTCCGTTTTTGCACCCTGCTCCCTCTTCTGCTGTGTTGGTGGCTCTGTGCGACCACCGCCTCTTCCTCTGAACTACACTGGTCACCTGCATGATTTTGATTCCATGTGGGGTCCAGGACCTCATCATCCTCCACATCATCTTCCACCCAGTCTTCACCCCTGCCCTCCTTGTCAGTCTGCACAATTGCGAAAGCAGCAGCAGTTGGCACCTGTGTTTCCTCAGTATCAGAGACATGCTGCGATGGTCCTCCCATGTACTAAACTTCAAACATAAGTGGTTGGGCATCAGTGCACATAATCTCTTCCACTTCTGGGTCAGTGCTAAGTGGATGGCCCTGGGAAACCCTGCTAACAGAGTCATCAGAATGCAGAAGAGACTGCTGCGTGATTTGGGGCTCAGACTGCTTGGCTGATTTGCAAGGGGGTGATGTGAAAGACTGATGGACATCGGCTGCAGGTGCCAACTCTGATCTTTCATCAGGAGACTGGGTGGGAGACAATGTCAAGGAACCGGAGGCACTGTCAGCAACCCAATCTACTATCGCCTGTACTTCATAGTTTCATAGTTTCATAGTTAGCAAGGTTGAATAAAGACACCAGTCCATCCAGTTCAACCTGAGTGAGTGTCTACAACTGTCCCTATCCCTGTACATTGCACACTCACATCGGTCCCTACCCTCAAGAAGCCCACAATCCAAGGTCCCCATTCTTATACTAGGGTCAATTTTGGACAGAAGCCAATTAACCTACCTGCATGTCTTTGGAGTGTGGGAGGAAACCGGAGTACCCGGAGGAAACCCACGTACTTGTCCTGGCCTCAACATTCGTACAGCCGCATTAGACCCGACCAAATACCGCTGCAGGCTCTGTCATCTACTCGCACCTGAGGAAGGTGTTTCACTTGTGCGTGTAGCTGGCACAGATCGACCAGGTCCTTTCCCTGCAACAGGAGCTCTACCAGCAGCACCACGACCGGAGCCACATCCCTTCTTTGACATTCTCCTCATATTTTCCAAATTTAGGATCTTGCCCTAAATGGGTGTTTTTGCAATAGCAGAATACACCCGGAGTATGTAAATGTGTATCTTCGAGCTGCAGAAATGGCAAAAATGCTATTCCAAAAAAATGTTTTTGCCCTAAAAAAATTTTTGGAATAGCACAATAGAAGAAAAATATATAAATTGTGTAACACGCACCTCCACATATGCAGAAAACACTGCAAAGTTTTATTTTTTGGCACTAAATGGGTGTTTTTGCAATAGCAGAATACACCCAGAGTATGTAAACATGTATCTTAGAGCTGCAGAAATGGCGAAAATGCTATGGAAAAAAAAAATTTTTTTGCCCTAAAAATTTTTTTTAGAATAGCACAATAGAAGAAAAATATATAATTTGTGTAACACACACCTCCACATATGCAGAAAACACTGCACTACACTTTTTTGGGGGTGTGTTTTTGCAATAGCAGGATACACCCACAGTATGTACAGGGTGTATGTCACAGTAACATATGCAGTGCTGGTGCACTGAGCTTGCAGATAAAAGTTAGATTTTCTCTGGCACTGGGCTCATGGCAGTGTAAACAGGAACCTTGCCCTACACTATCTTTTCTCTCAGTGCAGTGTAAAATCACTGACTAATTACAATAGATTTCAGAATCAGGACTCCTATGTTATACTTTCCCTAACAGCAGACAGGAACCTTTCCCTACACTGTCTAAAGCAGAGTGACGTGCTGTGCTATGTACACACAGGGCTGGGAGCCGGGCCCTTCTCCTCATAGGAGGGGCAAGCAAACTTTACTGGCCTCCTATTGGTTGTGTCCCAAGACACCTCCCTCTCCGTCCACCCATACCCCTATCCCTCCTCCCCTGAGTACCAATGCCCCCCCTCTATCCACCTATCAGCAATGTCCCCCTCTTCCTCCCCTGCCAGCAACAATGCCCCCCCTCCATTGATCACCATTGATCACCAGTGTCCCCCTTCTAGCACCAATGCCCCTCCTTCCACTGATCACCAGTGCCCCCCCGCCCACACCTAGCACCAGTGTCCCCCTTCTAGCACCAATGCCCCCCCTTCCACTGATCACCAGTGCCCCCCGCCCACACCTAGCACCAGTTTCCCCCTTCTAGCATCAATTCCCCCCCATTGATCACCAGTGCCCCCCCCTCTGCCTACACTTAGCACCAATGCCCCCCATTGATCACCAGTGCCCCTCCTCTGCCCACACCTAGCACCAATGCCCCCCCCTTCCACTGATCACCAGTGCCCCCCCTCTACCCACACATGGCACCAATGCCCCCATTTCCATTGATCACCAGTGCCCCCCCTGCCCACACCTAGCACCAATGCCCCCCTCAGCACTACTGTCCCCCCTCTAATTTCACTGAGCTATAATGTCCCTCCTAACCCCACTGAGCCCTATTTTCCCCCTCTCCCACCTTTCAGAGCATTGATTGCCCCCCCCCCCACTGGGAGTATTGTGAGGACACTGAAGGACTGTTGTACGTTTGTCTTGTGTACAGCGAGTAGGCAATAAAGTGCTTGTAACCTCCAGACATGAAATATGAACAAAGCATATCCCTCTATAGTGTACTGATAGGCTGCACTGATGAGGAGGAACTGATGGGCTGCATTGATGGGCGGTACTGATGATGAGGCACTGACAGGCAGCACTGATGAGGAGGAACTGATGGGCACTGCTGGGCGGCACTGATGGAGAGGAACTGATGGGCGGCACCTTTAGGCGGCACTTATGAGGAGGAACTATTGGGCGGAACTGATGGGCACCGATGAGGAGGAACTGATGGGTGGTACTGATAGATGGTACTGATGAGGAGGCACTGATGGGCACCGATGAGGAGGAACTGATGGGTGGCACTGATCAAGAGGAACTGATGGGTGGCACTGATGAGGAGGAACTGAAGAGGAGGAGCTGATAGGTGGCACTGATGGAGACATATGAGGAGGAACTGAAGAGGAGGAGCTGATGGGTGGCACTGATGGACACATATGAGAGGGAATTGTTGGGTGGCACTAATAGGCTGCACTGATTATCAGTGTAAATGTGGCTGTCAAAATTGGTGGTTAGTGGCTCTCCTTTCCTTATGGTGTGGCAGCGCACAGGGAAAGAACTGTCCATACCCAGCAAGTCTGTTTACAATGTGATCAGCTGTGATTGTACACAACTGATCACATGGTAAAGGGCCATCCAATTCCCATGACAGGAGACTGTGACTGGCTCTCAATGGAACCAGTTTACACAGCTCTGGTGCGGTTGAGGTCCGCATTGGAAAAAGGTCCTGTGTGTCTTTGGTTTCAGGTGCGAAAGCAAAAAAAAAAAAAATCGGACCCGACTCGTACCTGGATCGGTGTACAGGGGTGCACCGGACCCCAAGCTGGGACCCGTGGCTGTATCAGTGTGATCCCAGCCTAAAGGTTTTATTACCTTATTACATAGGATGCATTGAGATATAAAACTGTTACCCTTTACAACCCCTTTAATGCTCACTCCCCATCCACCCAGCCAAGCTGGACTTGATTTGAAGCCCTTCACTGCCGTAGTGCAGCTAATTCAGAAATCGGCTTTTATCAAGCTGGTCTCATCTGACTATGAAATGTGTCTCATTTGGTTTTGATTCAGCTAATGTACCATAAAGCCCCATACACACTATCAGATTTTCTGCTGGTTTTTGTCTTCAGATTTACCAAAACCATGTAGTGCAAGGGCCTGCCTGATTGCATACACATTGAAACTCCTAAGGTTTGACCTCATATTATATGGTTTTGGTAAATCTGAAGAAAAAACCGAGCAGAAAATCTGATAGTGTGTATGGGGCTTTATATGGAGAAAAAGCCACTGACGTGTAAGCGATGGTTATCCTTTTAAAGTGACTCTCAGGCCCCATTCACACCTGGAAGATCCAAAACCCCGGAGGAGAAAAAAAGAAATAAATTATTCTCTATGGAGTTGGTTTACATCTCCACTCCAATTGGCCTGAAGCTCAAAAAAGGTCTGCAGATATTTTTTTGTAGCTCAAATTGTGCAGATTTGCACTTTTTTTTACCATAGAAGTGAATGGAAACGCACCAATTGTGCATTTTGTGCACAGTTGCGTGTTTTGATGCTCATTTTTGTGCATTTTCCTGCTCAAAATAAAAAAAATAAAAATAGTAGTAATATATCAATAAATATATGTAAAATAAATACACAAATAACAAAAAAATCATCATAAAATAAAAATAAATTAATAATATGTAATAATACTTAACCACTTTCAGACCGGACCATTTTGCTGGTAAATGACCAGAGGTCTTTTTACACTTTGGCACTGCGCTGCTTTTACTGGTAATTGCGCGGTCATGCAATGTTGTACCCAAACAAAATTTGCGTCCTTTTCTTCCCACAAATAGAGCTTTCTTTTGATGGTATTTGATTGCCTCTGCGATTTTTATTTTTTGCGATATAAACGTAAAAAGACCGCAAATTTTGAAAAAAAATGATATTTTCTACTTTTTGTTATTAGAAAAATCCAATAAACTCAATTTTAGTCATACATTTAGGCCAAAATGTATTCAGCCACATGTCTTTGGTAAAAAAAAAGTCAATAATTGTATATTTATTGGTTTGCGCAAAAGTTGTCACATCTACAAACTAAGGTACGTTTTCTGGAATTTACGCAGCTTTTAGTTTACGACTGCCTATCTCATTTCTTGAGGTGCTAAAATGGCAGGGCAGTACAAAACCCCCCCAAATGACCCCATTTTGGAAAGTAGACCCCCTAAGGAAATTGATAAGAGGCATGTTGAGCCCATTGAATATTTTATTTTTTTGCCTCAAGCGATTGAATAATGACAAAAAAAAAATTTTTTTTTTTTTTTTACACTAAGTTGTCACTAAATGATATATTGCTCACACATGCTATGGGCGTATGTGAAATGACACCCCAAAATAAATTCTGCTGCTTCTCCTGAGTATGGGGATACCACATATGTGGGACTTTTTGGGAGCCTAGCCGCGTACGGGGCCCCGAAAACCAAGCACCGCCTTCAGGCTTTCTAAGGGCGTAAATTTTTGAGTTCACTTCTCACTACCTATTACAGTTTTGAAGGCCATAAAATGCCAAGATGGCACAAAACCCCCACAAATGACCCCATTTTAGAAAGTAGACACCCCAAGCTATTTGCTGAGAGGCATGTTGAGTTCATGGAATATTTTATATTTTGCCACAAGTTGCGGGAAAATTACAAACTTTTTTTTTTTTTTTTTTTTTTTAACAAAGTTGTCACTAAATGATATATTGCTCATGCATGCCATGGGCATATGTGAAATGACACCCCAAAATAAATTCTGCTGCTTCTCCTGAGTACGGGGATACCACATATGTGGGACTTTTTGGGAGCCTAGCCGCGTACGGGGCCCCAAAAACCAAGCACCGCCTTCAGGCTTTCTAAGGGCGTAATTTTTTGATTTCACTCCTCACTACCTATTACAGTTTTGAAGGCCATAAAATGCCAAGATGGCACAAAACCCCCACAAATGACCCCATTTTAGAAAGTAGACACCCCAAGCTATTTGCTGAGAGGCATGTTGAGTCCATGGAATATTTTATATTTTGCCACAAGTTGCGGGAAAATTACAAACTTTTTTTTTTTTTTTTTTTTTTTCACAAAGTTGTCACTAAATGATATATTGCTCACGCATGCCATGGGCATATGTGAAATGACACCCCAAAATAAATTCTGCTGCTTCTCCTGAGTATGGGGATACCACATATGTGGGACTTTTTGGGAGCCTAGCCGCGTACGGGGCCCCGAAACCAAGCACCGCCTTCAGGCTTTCTAAGGGCGTTACAGTTTTGAAGGCCATAAAATGCCAAGATGGCACAAACCCCCCCCAAATGACCCCATTTTGGAAAGTAGACACCCCTAAATTTAGGGGTACACTAGTGAGACTAGGTAATAAATGGCGGGTGCCCTGAAACTATAAAAAAATAACTAACCAACCAGCGTCACCTGTAACAGTTATATGGTGATCACTGGTGAAAGGGTTAACTAGGGGGCAATTAGGGGGCTTTATGCGGTAGTATATGGGGGTCCCTGGCGCTATAAAAAGCTGCAGCGAACCTAAATACCTACCTGCCTAACTAGCGTCACCTGTGACACTAATACAGCGATCAGAAAAACGATCGCTTATTAGGCTGGGTTCACACTGGAGCGATGCGGGAACGCCACGAATGCGCGGCGGGTTCCCGCATCGCATGCCTCCCGGCGGCAGTTCACACTGCCCTATGCGAACTGCTGGGAGTGTCAGTGAAATGTTACTGACACCCCCAGATCAGTTCGCATATCGCAGTGCGATCTGCAAACTCGGATCGCATGGTGTGAACACCCATGCGATCCGATTCTGCTGCGGGCCAAAAAAAGGGTCCCGTGCGAATTTGCGGCGGGTGCGGCGGGTGCGGTGAATGGCTGAACTCGAATCGCACAGAGATCGGATGTGATTTGCACTGCAGTGCGGTGCGAATCACATCCGTTCTCATAAACCGCTGCAATGTGAACCCAGCCTTAGTGACACTGGCGACGGGGGGTGATCACGGGGTTAAACCTTTATTGGGGGGGTTAGGGGGGTACCTTAGAACTAAAGGGGGCTAACCCTAACTGCCCTAACAGTTATTAGTCACAAATGACACCCGCCGGGTGATCAGGGGGTTAAACCTTTATTAGGTAATAAATGGCGGGTGCCCTGAAACTATAAAAAAATAACTAACCAACCAGCGTCACCTGTAACAGTTATATGGTGATCACTGGTGAAAGGGTTAACTAGGGGGCAATCAGGGGGCTTTATGCGGTAGTATATGGGGGTCCCTGGCGCTATAAAAAGCTGCGGCGAACCTAAATACCTACCTGCCTAACTAGCGTCACCTGTGACACTAATACGGCGATCAGAAAAATGATCGCTTATTAGGCTGGGTTCACACTGGAGCGATGCGGAAACGCCGCGAATCCGCGGCGGGTTCCCGCATCGCATGCCTCCCGGCGGCAGTTCACACTGCCCTATGCGAACTGCTGGGAGTGTCAGTGAAATGTTACTGACACCCCCAGATCAGTTCGCATATCGCAGTGCGATCTGCAAACTCGGATCGCATGGTGTGAACACCCATGCGATCCGATTCTGCTGCGGGCCAAAAAAAGGGTCCCGTGCGAATTTGCGGCGGGTGCGGCGGGTATGGCGGGTGCGGCGAATGGCTGAACTCGAATCGCACAGAGATCGGATGTGATTTGCACTGCAGTGCGGTGCGAATCACATTCGTTCTCATAAACCGCTGCAATGTGAACCCAGCCTTAGTGACACTGGCGACGGGGGGTGATCACGGGGTTAAACCTTTATTGGGGGGGTTAGGGGGGTACATTAGAACTAAAGGGGGCTAACTCTAACTGCCCTAACAGTTATTACAGTCACAAATGACACCAATGCAAAAAAAAAAAAAATGACATTGGTGTCACTGTGACTGGGGGGCAGGGGTAATTGGGGGGGTGATCGGGGGGTAAAGGGGGGGTGTGAGTGTGCCTGGCATGTTCTACTGTGTGTGTGAGTGTTGGTGCAACTTACTGATCCGCTCTCCTCCGTGTCGGAACGAAAAATACCGACACGGAGGAGAGAATACATCACTTCCTCTCCTGTGTTTACATTACAGGAGAGGAAGTGATGTCACCGGGGATTTCTATTCGTCGGGAGCGATCGCGAGGGGGTGGCCATGAATGAATGGCCGTCCCCTCGTCCGGGATCGCTCCCGAACGAATACCGACCGCCGCAGGCACCGGGCGGGGGCCCGATCGGGCCCCCGACCCGCGGGAGGCAAGGGACGTACATGTATGTCCTTATGCCTGCCCGTGCCATTGTACCGACGTACATCGGCGTGCGGCGGTCGGCAACTGGTTAAATATATAATAATTAACTTCTAACCCTAAAACAAATTAAATAAATTATTATTATTAATAAAAAAAATAATAAACACCCCCCAAAATATATATATATATTATTAGTAATAATACAGGGATCATTTTTACAGTAATCAATGCATTTTTAATCGCACCCAGGTTTCACTGCTATCAGCCTGCCAAGGGGCCATCATTTATCGTATTTATTTATGATTATTTTTATTTGTTTCTGTATTATTATTATTATTATACAGGATTTATATAGCGCTGACAGTTTACACAGTGCTTTACAACATTAGGGCAGACATTACAATACAATACATTTCAAGACAGGGGGAATCAGAGGGCCCTGCTCGTTAGATATGCCGCACAGTTATCTGGGACACGTGACAGGTCCCAGATGACTGTGCGGCGCGAGGGGAAGTGATGTCACCAGCCCGGGCAAGGAAAAAGGCAGACTACGAGGGACCCCCTAGCAACAGGTATTTAGAGGTGAGTAAAAAAAAAATTTCCAATTATTTTTATTTATTTTTTTAAAAGAATTTTAAGCGCTTTTTTATTTTTTGGTGGCAATACCACTTTAACTCTAACCCCTTACCATACAAAAAAATAGGAAAGAATAATAAAAAAAAATTTAAAAATTAAAATCTGATGAAGAAGCTAAAAAAGCTGAAAAACCTAGCAAAAAATTATGCAGCAGATAATAGTTTTCTCTATTAGCTACCAAAAAATGCCAAAGCTCAAAAACACTGTATAAAAACGCACAAATCGCACATAAAAACATGAAAAAAAAAAAGCTCAAAGACGCTAGGTGTGAATGCAGCCTTAACAAAATCCTTATACTGCCAAACTATTCTATACACATCCACTACTTAATAGTCCTGTTATCTCTTTTTCATTAAATAGTTTTTTTTTTGTTTTTTTGTTTTTTTGTCCTCTGTGAGCTCCCAAACCTTTCCTTTTCCCCTCACTTCATAGAGGCGATTCAGTTCGCATTGTGCGCTATATAAGTATTTCATTCATTCATTCATTCAGCAGTGCACCTTAGTTTTGGTAATGTACGCTGCTCTATGCACACTACAAATGCTTTAACCACTTGCTGCCCACCCTATAGGCAATTGACGGTGGCAAAGTGGTTGCATAATCCTGATCGGACGTCATATGACGTGATCAGGATTATGAGCCGCTGCGCTCCCCCAGGGGCGCGCATCGCGGCGATTGTTGTTGCGGGGTGTCAGTCTGACACCCGGCAACTACGATCTCGGTAAAGAGTCTCCGATGGACACGGCTGATCACAGTGTAAATAGGAAGAGCCGGTGATCGGCGTTTCCTCACTCGCGTCTGCCAGACGCGAGTAGAGGAGAGCCGATCGGCTGCTCCTCTGACAGGGGGGTCTGTGCTGATCGATTATCAGCACAGCCCCCCGAGGATGCCCACACTGGACCACCAGGGACGCCACCAGACCACCAGGGCTGCCCAGCAAAAGGTAATCCTCCCTAGACCACCAAGGATGCCAGTCAGTGCCACAATGGATGCCAATCAGTGCCCATAATGGATGCCAATCGGTGCCCACAATGGGCATCACTGATTGGCATGCATTATTGTTTGGCACTGATTGGCATCCATTAGTACAGTATAACACCAATGCCGCCTATCAGTGCCCACCTGTGCCGCCTGTCAGTGCCCACCTGTGCCACCTATCAGTGCCCATCCGTGCCACCTATCAGTGCCCACCCATGCCCATCTGTGCCGCCTATCCATGCCCATCTGTGCCGCCCATCCATGCCAATCCATGCCAGCTATCAGTGCCAATTTGTGCCACCTATCAGTGCCCATCCGTGTCGCCCACCAGTGCCGCCTATCAGTGCCCATCAGTGCCACCTATCAGTGCCACATATCAGAGTTAATCAATGCCACCTCATCAGTGCCACTTCATTGGTGCCACATCATTGGTGCCCATCAGTGCCGCCTTATCAGTGCCCATCAGTGAAGGAGAAAACTTACTTATTTACAAAGTTTTAAATCTGAAACAAAAAAAAAACATATTTTTTTTCAACATTTTCGGTATTTTTTTATTTGTAGCGCAAAAAATAAAAACCGTAGAGGTGATCAAATACCACCAAAAGAAAGCTCTATTTGTGGGAAAAAATTTATAAAAATGTCATTTGGGTACAGTGTAGCATGACTGCGCAATTGTCATTCAAAGTGCGACAGCGCTGAAAGCTCAAAATTGGTCTGGGCAGGAAGGTGTTTAAGTGCCCGGTATTGAAGTGGTTAATAATAAAAAAAATAATAAACACCCCCCCAAAAAATATATATATTATTAGTAATAATACAGGAATCATTTTTACAGTAATCAATGCATCAGTACATCTCAGAAGCAAGCAAGAGAGGGTGGCTACGTTCATATGTACATTGGGACTGTGGAGAGGGTGTGTAGCCACTAGGGTTGTCCCGATACCACTTTCTTAAGTACTCGCCGATACAGATTACCAATACTTTTTTTAATGTCATGTGACAGTTTGACTGATAGGCACTGACTGATGAAGACTGCTGGCTGGCACTGACTGATGAAGACTGCTGGCTGGCACCGACTGATGGAGACTGCTGGCTGTCACTGACTGATGGAGACTGCTTGCTGACACTGATTGATGGGGACTGATAGGTGGCACTGACAGGTGGCTGGCACTGATAGGCGGCACTTATGGGCATTGATAGGTGGCACTGACAGATGGCTGGCACTGATAGGCAGAACTTTTGGGCATTGATAGGTGGCACTGATGGCTAGCACTGATAGATGGCACTTATGGGCACTTATAGATGGGACAGACAAGTGGCTGGCACTGATAGATGGCACTTATGGGCACTGACAGGTAGCTGGCACTAATGGCTGGCACTGAAATGCAGCAATAAATGACGTGAGGAAAATAATTTATTTTGAAATGGTTTGCTGTGACGCCCATCTTGGGACACCCTGCCGCAGTAAGCAGCAGCAGACATCTTGTTACACCCACCTTGAACTATATGGACTGGTTGTAATAAGGCTTACTATAGCCGAGTGTGCAGGGTGTACCAAGATGGGCGTCAGGGTGTTCAGCCGCCGACCGAATTTGATGGCTCTGGTCACCGATCCTTATGCGGCTGCGCCCTGCACCCCTGCCAGCTTACCTAGCTAGTTCCTCTGCAGGTGAGGACTCGCTCTTCACTCTGCTGACTCCTCCTGCCCTCTCCGTCGACTGACTCCACCCGCTTACTCTGTACAAGTACTTGCGCAAATGCTCAGTATCGGGTCCGATAATAGTATAGGTATCAGGACATCCCTAGTAGCCACCCTCTAACAGTAAGTCGGATGACAGCAGCCCAAAAAAAAAGGAATTTTGAGATTTGTAGGAGGCTGAGAGCAATAGCAATCATTTTCTAAATTAAGAATACATTCTTCTTCTTTATTCAGATGTTTAGTGTCACTTTAAGTGTGCAAATGCTCCATCTATTGGGCATTATTCAGTACTACAAGCACCATATTCAGTATCAGACTGAAGTAGGTGTTAACAGCCCAGCAACAGTTCCCTTTTCTTGGTCCTGGTTCTGTCCTTCTCACCAAATAACTCTAGACTGCCTGTGTTGTGCTCATCCTGGTTCTTAAGTGCTTATTCCTGTCGCCTCAGGTATGCTCAAATGAAGTATCTTCGCTCAATATCTCTTATGGAGATGGTCCTCATCAATTTGCTGTTTTGGGATGCTTTTTGAATCCTGCATTTTACAAGCATTGCAAGCAGTATCAAACCAAAACCAAGAATGTAACAGATTGTAGCTTACAAATCCTTAGATGTGGCAGCTGCATCAGTTTTCTTTTTCGACAATTGTGACAGCTTGCCCTCCAAGCAAAGCAGCGATCCTTTCCATCTATTATCCTCGCTTCTTAGCCGAGCTCTGCCAATACCAGCCTCTTACCTGCCAACCTCTAATGCATCTACCAGCCTCTTACTTGCCGATCTCTGATACCTCTCATACACATACCTCCCAACTTTTTGAGAAGGGAATGAGGGACACCTATCAGCCAAATCTAAGAATTGGTAAGCTGTTTCTTGTAAAAAAAAAAGAATTGGTAATCTGCAATATAATCTAATAAATATTTGCTTTTGGGTTTAATACCACTTTAACTGCTTCCGGACCAGCCGCCGCAGTTTTACTGCGGTAGGTTGGCTCCCCTGCACGAAACCATGTAACTGTACATGTGCTCACGGGGTCCGGATAGCAGGCGTGCGCCCGCTGCACAGCGGGGGTGCCGATGCCCGTGGCCGATGGTCACGATGACCGCCAGCCAGGAGCGATTGTGAGCTGGAGACATAGAACAGGGACCAGTGTATGCAAACACGCAACTTCCCTGTTCTGTTCTGACAGGAGTGACAGATCGTGTGTTCCTATTAGCTAGGAACCATGATCTGTCGCTTCCTGTAGTTAGTCCCTCCCCCTTCAGTTAGAATCACCTCCCAGGGCACACAGTTAACCCCTTCACCGCCAGTGACATTTTTACAGCAAGCAATGCATTTTTAATCGTGCTGAACGCTGTATTAATGTCAATGGTTCCAAAAATGTGTCAAAATTATCTGATGTGTCCTCCATTAAGTCACAATAAAAATCGCAGATTGCCGCCATTACTAGTAAAAAAAAAAATATGGGCATATAGGGATTTTTAAGTACCGAAGTTTGGCATCTTTTCATGAGTGTGCGCAATTTTAAAGCGTGACATGTTGGGAATCTGTTTACTCGGAGTAACATCATGCTTCACATTATACAAAAAAAATGACTATATCGTGTGTTTTTTTTCAAACAATTGGTCTAACTTTACTGTTTTGCTATTTTTTAAATCATGAAATCAAAAAAAGCGCTTGAAAAATTGTTGTGCAAATACCTTGCGAGATAAAGTTGCAACAATCGCCATTTTATTTCCTAGGGTGTCTGCTAAAAAAATATATACAATGTTTGGGGTTTATGAGTAATTTTCTAGCAAAAAAATGTAGGAGAGGAGTGCCAGAATAGGCCCGGCATGGAAGTGGTTAATACATATGTGTAGCGGCAAAGAAGGTGGGCTTTAATGCCTGCATGCCACACATATGCACCAATGAGGTTTCTGTGCTGAAAATGCACTCACTGCTTGCTCTCATTATGGAGAATGCGCTGTTAAAAAACTGCTTTGAGTAATGATCAGGAACTGATGAGTCTGGCTCCGGAACCATATGACCACTGTGACAGACAACCACAGTGGTCACGTGATCGGGCAGCAGACTTTCCTATTCCACCCCCGGTGCAATCCAATTCAAGGAATATTGGTGCAGGGCAGGAATGGGTTAATGAATACAGAGCTGTATTAAAGTGGTTGTAAACCTCTGACATGAAATTTGAACAAAGCGCATCCCTCTATCTCAATTAAGACCATTAAGTGTCACTTTTGTCTCCTATTAACTATTACCTATTCCTCTGCTATTAACATGAATCTCTTCTGACAAGTTTTCCTGACACCAAGAGAAAAATGGTGGCAAGGGAGGGAGCGCCAGCTGATTGACAGCCCATTCTGTTCCTGTGTGCTGTATGAAGGAGGGTGCGTCCCTTTCCGCCAATCAGCTCTCGGAGCTCTCCTCACTGAGCTCTGTAAAGTATAATTTCAGCTCTCAGGCAAGCTTTATAAATTCTGCACTTTGAAAGGATGTATAGAAGAGGAGACTACAGATAAACATGTACAACTTATGTAGGAGGATTTATTTGATATCTGTGTATCACATGAGGCCAGTCACTTCACTGGATATATGTAATGCCGCACACAAACGACCGGAATGTGACAGCAAAGGTCCGACGAAACGAATCCGTCGGACAATTCGATCATGTGTAGGCTCCATCGGACCTTTGCTGTCCAAAAATCTGACGGACTTTAGAAATAGAACATGTTTCAAATTTTTTTGCCGGAACGCTGCCGGACTCGGTTCCTATCGAGATATCCATTCGTCTGTATGCTAGTCTGACGGACAAAAAACAACCCTAGGGCAGCTATTGGCTACTGGCTATGAACTTCCTTATTCTAGTCTGGTCGTACGTCATCACGTTCAAATCCGTCGGACTTTGGTGTGATTGTGTGTGGCCAAGTCTGTTCATTTGGAAAGTCTATCGGAACTCCGCCGAAAGTTCGTCGGGAAGACCGTCGGACGTAGTCTACCGGAAAGTCCAGTCGTGTGTACGCTGCATAAGGGTTTACAACCACTTTAATTTGTGTGTTTTATATCTGCCTAGATTTCAGCTTTAAATTAAACAGACATTTATGAACAATCAGGCCAACTTAGTATTACGCAGTATTAAAAACCCAAACTAGTTTATATTGCAGCCAACCAATTCAGATGTAATGGCTGAATTAGCTTGCTTTTTCAGGCTTTTTCCTTTATTTTCACCTGGTGATCTGGTCAGTGAGTACCGTATTTATCGGCATATAACACACTTTTCCCCCTTAAAATCAGTGGAAAATCATGGGTGCGTGTTATATGCCGATCCCCCCCGCTGTCTGTGGGGAAGAGGAGCGCCGCTGACATAGACCAAGCCGAGTGTACTGTGTACTCGGCTCCGCTCCCAGTCACGCCCAGTCCCGCCTCTTAACATTTACATCCCGCCATTGGACCAATGTTGTGTCAGTCATAGGAGCCGGGCCAAGGGATGGGACTGCAAAACGAGCCAAGAGGAGCCGAGGACACAGGACATCCAGCTCTGTCTCTCGGCGGCACAATTTAAAAAACTCATGCTCAAATCATGCTGCAATTGGCCATGGCTGCAGATGGACATTATTGGGTATGGCTGCAGATGGACACTATTGGGTATGGCTGCAGATGGACACTATTGGCCATGGCTGCAGATGGACACTATTGGGTATGGCTGCAGATGGACACTATTGGCTATGGCTGCAGACGGAGACTATTGGGCATGGCTGCAGATGGACACTATTGGCCATGGCTGCAGATGGACACTATTGGGTATGGCTGCAGTGGACACTATTGGGTATGGCTGCAGATGGAGACTATTGGGTATGGCTGCAGATGGAGACTATTGGCCATGGCTGCAGATGGACACTATTGGGAATGGCTGCAGATGGACACTATTGAGCATGGCTGCAGATGGACACTGATCATTCTGCAATGATGGGCAATGCAGCAGATGGACAATTATAAGGCTGCATTGATGGGCATTTAAATGTAAGTTTTCCATAAACTTCCCTCCTAAAAGTTTTTTCCTTAAACTTCCCTCCTAAACTTGGGGCGCCCATTAAACGTAGATAAATACTGTATTTTGTTTTTCTACAGAACAGCTGTCCTACAGATGTAACAACAAGAATGTTGAGACAAACCATTTACTACTGACAGGGGTGCTTACAATGATGAGCTTTTATTTATTCATGTAAAACCAAAAGAAAAAAAAAAGTTTGTGGTAACGGCTTATTAAAGTGGACCTTCAGTCATTTTTTTCATCTTTCCATCTATTATATCTTCTGCCCTTGTTGTTTTAACTTGGATAGTAAAACATTTTTTTTCTGCCAGTAAATACCTTATACAGCCCACTTCCTGTTTCTTGTCTGGTGAAACGCCAAGGCTTATGACATCATTCACATCCATCCATCTCTTCCTCTCTCTCTCTCTCTCTCTGAGTGTTTGCCAGGAAGGGAGAGGGGATGAGTCAAAAGAGAGCCAATGAGAGCTGGAGGTGTGCCTCTGTGTAAATCCAAGAAGTGAACAGGCAGCAGCTTCAGCTTCTCACAGTTAAAATGGATGCAGCCAGACTCAGCGGAGGGAGATTTCTGCAGCATATTTGGCAAGTACAACATCACAGTATATATAAAATAATATGCAAAGTGGTTGGAGGGAAGCTTCAGAATGGCAAAGATTATTTTTTGTATTACAAATCATGTGAGCAGACTGCAGTTCCTCTTTAAGCATTAGCTGGAGTTCGGCTTTAATTTGTCTAAATCGGCTAGTACATTTAACACTCTCCTCTCCTCAGATTGACAATGTTGCTGTTCAAATGTGCTCCCTGTGCTCTTTCATCCAGAGGGAGGAGGGGGGACACTCTAGAACAGGAGCTGTGTTACAGATCATTCGGAGTAAACAGAGGGAAAAAGTCTAAAAAAGAAAACTTCTAATGATTGGTATAATTGTAAAATATTACATTTTTGTTTTGGGGTTTAATACCACTTTAACATGATGATAATAATAATAGAACTAATAATAATAATGACTATTAGTTCTATAATTATTATTATTTATATTATTACTATTAGTAATATTAGTTCTATTATTAGTAATATTAGTTCTATTATTATTATTAGTTTTATTATTATTATCTCTATTATTATTATTATTATTAGTTTTATTATTACTATTATTAGGTCTATTATTAATTATTATTATCCCTATTATTATTATTATTATTAGTTTTATTATTATTATTATTATTATTAGGTCTATTAATAAGTATTATTATCTCTATTATTATTAATATTATTATTAGTTCTATTATTATTAGTATTATTATTATCATCATCTCTATTATTATTATTATTATTATTCGTTTTATTATTAATATTATTAGGTATGTTATTAATTATTATTATCTCTATTATTATTATTAGTTTTATTATTACGTCTATTATTAATTATTATTATTATCCCTATTATTATTATTATTAGTTATATTATTATTATTAGTTTTATTATTATTACTATTATTAGGTCTATTAATAAGTATTATTATCTCTATTATTATTAATACTATTATTATTAGTTCTATTATTATTAGTTTTATTTTTATTATTACCATCATCTCTATTATTATTATTATTATTATTATTATTAATAATAATTTTATTATTAATATTATTAGGTATATTATGAATTATTATTATTATCTCTATTATTATCTCTATTATTATTAGTTCTATTATTATTATTATTTATTGTTGTTAGTATTATATGCACTGAATAAACTGAGATCAGACATATAACTCTCAGCATGCTGAAGTCACAATGTATTCTATTGTGCACCATGTAGTATAAAGTGTTAATGAGTATTTTTTCCTTTGGTCATGAATACTCTGTATAGTATAATAAGAGTATGTGCTGGAGTCTTATTGAGCAGGCTGAGCTCTTCATTGTCACATCAGGTTGGACAGAGATGTATGTGCAAGTGGATAATAGCCATGCAGACGTCACCCTTTCTGTTTGATCTGTGTCTCCCCAGCACCCCGTTCTCCTCCCACTCAGGGAGTTCAGGTATATAAGAATGTGGGCTTCAACTTCCCGACACAACTACCATCTCACAGTCCCAGTGCGGGGAATTACTGAGCATCAGAAATCTAAGGAGAGGAAGAGAGAAGACTGGAGCTGCAGAGGATGTAAGTAAATGCAACACTTTATACAGCTTTGCACTGCTACGAGGGTCATAGGCACTTTTCTATATGATTTCTATGTACTGTATGACTCGCTGTCATGGGTGGTCATTTTGACATTTACATTACTGCTGCTTCTGGGGAATTCTAATTGGGCCACTGCTAGGTGAGATTTTTCAACCTGACAAAAGTGAGGCCGCGTACACACGCGGGGACTGTCTGCCGAAACTAAGTTCGTCAAACAGTCCGCTCAAACTTTTGAATGAACGAACACGCCCACACACGGCACTTTTTGAGCGGACAAATACGGCAAACTTTGTTCGTCGTACTAAGTCCGCGCAACTTTTGAAATGAACGGACTCGCCCACACACGAGGCAACAGTCCGCTCATTTCGAGGGCGTGTGCAGGTAGACGGGGCCCGCGACGGAGACGTCGCGGGCTCCGCCGCCTGGAATGTACTTAAAGGGGAACCCCAACGCCGAAAAAAATCGGCTTGGGGGTCCCCCCAAAGTCCACAACAGACCCTTGTCCGAGCACGCTACCCGGCCGGCCAGGAAAGGGGGGCGAGCGAGCGCCCCCCCTCCCGAGCCGTACCAGGCCGCGTGCCCTCAACATGGGGGGTGCCTTGGGGAAGGGGGGGCCACGCGGCCCCCCCCACCCCAAAGCACCTTGTCCCCATGTTGATGAGGACAAGGGCCTCTTCCCGACAACCCTGGCCGTTGGTTGTCGGGGTCTGCGGGCGGGGGGCTTATCGGAATCCGGGAGCCCCCTTTAATAAGGGGGCCCCCGGATACCGGCCCCCCACCCTATGTGAATGAGTATGGGGTACAATGTACCCCTACCCATTCACCTGTAAAATAAAAGTACCCAAAAAAAAAACACAACACACGAGATAAAATATTTTATTGCACAGCTCCGGGGGTCTTCCGTCTTCGGGGGTCTTCTCGCCGGACTCCTCCGCTATCTTCTTGTAGCTCTTTTGCTAGCGGAGGAGTCCGGCTTTCTTCCTCCCCGCCGCCGGCCTCTTCTCCCGACTTCGGGGGTCTTGTCCCCCTCTTCGGTTCTTCTGCCGGGCCACCGCGCCTTCTTATAGCTCTTTTGCAGGCGGTGGCCCGGTCTTCTGTCGCCGCCGCCTTCCGTTCTTCTGCCGGGCCACCACGCCTTCTTATAGCTCTTTTAGAGGCGGTGGCCCGGTCTTCTGTCGCCGCTGTCGCCTTCCGTTCTTCTTCTTGTTCTTCTTCTTCTTCTTCTTCTCCAGGAGATGTTGACACGTCGCTCTCTCCGGCCGGAATGCCAGAGCCGCGCTGTGCGGCCACTTATATAGTGACAATGGGGCGGTGTCACATGGTATATGTCACATGGGTTGGTCACATGGTGACCCCACCCCCTTACGATGTCATAGTCCCCATGTGACATCAACCCATGTGACCAACCCATGTGACATATACCATGTGACACCGCCCCATTGTCACTATATAAGTGGCCGCGCAGCGCGGCTCTGGCATTCCGGCCGGAGAGAGCGACGTGTCAACATCTCCTGGAGAAGAAGAAGAAGAACAAGAAGAAGAACGGAAGGCGACCGGAAGGCGACAGCGGCGACAGAAGACCGGGCCACCGCCTCTAAAAGAGCTATAAGAAGGCGCGGTGGCCCGGCAGAAGAACCGAAGAGGGGGACAAGACCCCCGAAGTCGGGAGAAGAGGCCGGCGGCGGGGAGGAAGAAAGCCGGACTCCTCCGCTAGCAAAAGAGCTACAAGAAGATAGCGGAGGAGTCCGGCGAGAAGACCCCCGAAGACGGAAGACCCCCGGAGCTGTGCAATAAAATATTTTATCTCGTGTGTTGTGTTTTTTTTTTGGGTACTTTTATTTTACAGGTGAATGGGTAGGGGTACATTGTACCCCATACTCATTCACATAGGGTGGGGGGCCGGTATCCGGGGGCCCCCTTATTAAAGGGGGCTCCCGGATTCCGATAAGCCCCCCGCCCGCAGACCCCGACAACCAACGGCCAGGGTTGTCGGGAAGAGGCCCTTGTCCTCATCAACATGGGGACAAGGTGCTTTGGGGTGGGGGGGCCGCGCGGCCCCCCTTCCCCAAGGCACCCCCCATGTTGAGGGCACGCGGCCTGGAACGGCTCGGGAGGGGGGGCGCGCTCGCTCGCCCCCCTTTCCTGGCCGACCGGGTAGCGTGCTCGGACAAGGGTCTGTTGTGGACTTTGGGGGGACCCCCACGCCGATTTTTTTCGGCGTTGGGGTTCCCCTTTAAGTCCATACCAGGCGGCGGGGCCCGCGACGTCTCCTTCGCGGGCCCCGCCTACCTCGCGCTCGAAATGAGCGGACTGTCCTCCGAGCGGGAACAGTTTGCTCATTTCGAAAGTGGCCTACACACGGGCGGACTGTCCGCTCAAACCAAGTTTCAGCGGACAGTTTTTCGGAATTTCCGAAAAACTTTGTTTGTCAAACTGTCCGCTGAAACTGTCCGCTGAAGCCCCACACACGAGCGGACTGTCTGCTGAAACACTGTTCAGCGGACAAAGTTGAGCGAACAGTCCGCCCGTGTGTACGCGGCCTCACTCTTCATTTGTCTGACATCCAATCCATTTCTGGTGAGGTTCTTCAATCTGACAAAAGTCACTCTTCATTTGTCTGACACCCTGTCCATTTCAGGTGAGGTTACATAGTTACATAGTTAGTCAGGTGGAAAAAAGACCCAAGTCCATCCAGTTCAACCACAAAAAAAATAATAAGAAAATAAAAAAAAATAATATCATACAATCCCATATGCCCAATTCTATACCCACAGTTGATCCAGAGGAAGGCAAAAAAAAACAGCAGAGCATGATCCAATTTGCTAAAGCAGGGGAAAAAATTCCTTCCTGATCCCCCGAGAGGCAATCGGATTTTCCCCAGATCAACTTTACCTATAAATGTCAGTACCCAGTTATATTATGTACATTTAGGAAAGAATCCTAGGAAAGAATCCTGAGCTGGCCAGAACCACCTCTGCAGGGAGTCTATTCCACAATTTTACAGCTCTTACTGTGAAGAATCCTTTCCGTATTTGGAGATGAAATCTCTTTTCCTCTAGACGTAAAGAGTGCCCCCTTGTCCTCTTTGTTGACTGTAAAGTGAATAACTCGACACCAAGTTCCCTATATGGACCCCTTATATATTTGTACATGGTGATCATATCCCCCCTTAATCTCCTCTTATCAAGAGTGAATAAATTCAGTTCCTCTAATCTTTCCTCATAGCTGAGCTCCTCCATGCCTCTTATCAGTTTGGTTGCCCTTCTCTGCACTTTCTCCAGTTCCCCGATATCCTTTTTGAGAACTGGTGCCCAAAACTGAACGGCATATTCCAGATGAGGTCTTACTAATGATTTGTACAGGGGCGAAATTATATCTCTCTCTCTGGAGTCCATACCTCTCTTAATACTGGAAAGGACTTTGCTCGCTTTGGAAACCGCAGCTTGGCATTGCATGTTGTTATTGAGCTTATGATCTACCAAAACCCCCAGATCCTTCTCCACCATGGATCCCCCCAGTTGTACTCCCCCTAGTATGTATGATATGCATATTCTTCGCCCCCAAGTGCATAACTTTACATTTCTCAACATTAAACCTCATCTGCCACATAGTCGCCCAATTAGACAGAGCATTGAGGACGGCTTGTAAATTGGAGACATCCTGTAAGGACGTTATTCCACTGCATAGCTTGGTGTCATCTGCAAAGATGTTACTTTTGATCCCAGACCCAATATCATTTATAAAGATATTAAAAAGTAAGGGTCCCAACACTGGACCTACCTTAGACCATTCAGAGTAAGAATCATTGACCACTACTCTCTGAATTCTGTCTTTTAGTCAGTTTTCTATTCATTTACAAACTGATATTCCCAAACCTGTAGACTTTACCTTACACATGAGCCGTGTGTGGGGAACTGTATCGAACGCTTTTGCAAAATCCAAGTATATCACGTCCACCGCCACCCCTCTGTCCAAGGTATTACTTACCTCCTCATAAAAAGAAATCAGGTTTGTCTGACAACTTCTGTCTTTCATGAATCCATGTTGTCTGTTGCTTAAAATATTTTTTTCCTGCAAGAACTCATCTATGTGATCTTTTATTAATCCCTCCAGTATCTTCTCAACTATAGAAGTTAAACTAACAGGTCTATAGTTACTTGGTAAAGACTTTGTTCCCTTTTTAAATATTGGCACCACATTGGCCCTGCGCCAATCCAGTGGTACTATTCCTGTCATTAATGAGTCCCTAAAAATTAGATACAATGGCTTTGGAATTACAGAGTTCAATTCTTTTAGGATCCGTGGGTGGTTCTTCAACCTGGTTCTTCAGTCACTCTTCGTTTGTCTGACATCTTCTCCATTTCTAGTGAGGTTCTTCAACCTGACAAAAGTCACTCTTCATTTGTCTGACATCCTGTCCATTTCTAGCTCGGACCTCCTAGGCAGAAACTAGTGCTGTACCAGGGCAAGAATCGGAGAAGAGCTTTTATGTCAGAATTACGCAGGCTCTCAGAAAAATTCTTCAGAAAAATATTTCTTGCCTGGCTGTCATGCTGATCTAATGTCATCTTCTTTTCTGAGTTCCTGATCTGGCACATGGGTGCAGATCAGGAATTCTGATTTGATGCATACTTGCTACAGAGCAGAAAGTACTGGTTGGTAGTGATGGACGAACTTCCGACGGGACGTTTCGCGAAAGCGAAATGCGAACGGACCCAAACGTTCGCGAAACCGAACGTTCGCCGCGGGCCCCATTGACTTCAATGGGAGGCGAACTTTGCAAACCTTCATGTCGAATTTGCGGCCACGTGGTAATTATTAGGGGGTAAAACGTAGTCCCACCATCTGGACAATGACATAATACATGTATGAGGTGAATTTGGGATCGATAACTACAAGCATTTTTATTTTATTTGGGAAATTGTTCTAACAATTCAGGACTATGGAGCTAATGAAGGCAATGGAGGAGAGGGAAGGTCAGGGACCAGGGTAGGCAAAGAAGAGGGTGCAGGAGATGATCACCAGCAGCGTGACATACCGGAATGACACATGCACCGTGATAGAGGCATCTGACAGCAGCACCGTAATACAGAGCACTGACAGCAGCACCGTGACATACAGCGCTGACAGCAGCACCGTGACATACAGCGCTGACAGCAGCACCGTGACATACAGCGCTGACAGCAGCACCGTGACATACAGCGCTGACAGCAGCACCGTGACATACAGCGCTGACAGCAGCACCGTGACATACAGCGCTGACAGCAGCACCGTGACATACAGCGCTGACAGCAGCACCGTGACATACAGCGCTGACAGCAGCACCGTGACATACAGCGCTGACAGCAGCACCGTGACATACAGCACTGACAGCAGCACCGTAAGCAGCCCCAGGAGGAAGTCAGCACAGCACAGGGATGGTGTGATCCCCTCATAATAAGAACCCCCAGGAGGAAGTCAGCACAGCACAGGGATAGTGTGATCCCTTCATAATAAGAACCCCCAGGAGGAAGTCAGCACAGCACAGGGATATCATAAGCAGCCCCAGTAGAAATATGACACCGCTCAACCTCTTCAAAGAGGAGGGTAGGGGCATATAGTACGGTGTGCTTTTTTGGGTCAAGGAAGTGAGCCAAATGAATTAAGAAGGTCTGTGTGCTTGATTAAAAAAATAGTTTATAGACATATACATGGTCTACTGGTCACATGTGTTGAATTCCTCCGAGATCCATGCCTCATTCATTTTTAGAAATGTGAGGTAGTTAACACTGTCGTGAGCTAGGCGAGTACGCTTATCGGTCACAATCCCCCCTGCTGCGCTGAACGTCCTTTCGGACAGGACACTGGATGAGGGGCAAGCCAACAGTTCGATTGCAAATTGGGCAAGCTCTGGCCAGAGGTCAAGCCTGCCCACCCAGTAGTCTAGGGGTTCATCACTCCTCAGAGCGTCCACATCGGCCGTTAACCCAATGTAGTCGGACACCTGACGGTCTAGGCGTTCCCTGATGCTGGATCCGGATGACACCTGTCGATGGGTCGGCTGAAAGAATGACCTCATATCCGAAGTCACCAACACATCTTCAAACCGGCCTCTTCTTGCAGGCGCTGTTGGATTGGTACCCGCAAATCCTTCTCTGGGAGTGGGAATTGCTCCTCTGCCAGCGCACGCAAAAGCAGAATGCAGCATTTCTCGAAGCAAGGCCTGGAAGTGCTGCATTCTGACAGCCCTCTGCGACGGCGGTAACATTTCCGCCATTTTGTGTTTGTACCGGGGGTCTAAGTACGTTGCCACCCAGTACTGGTCCTTGACCCTCATGCTTTTTATACGGGGGTCCCTATTAAAACACTGGAGCATGAAGGCCCCCATTTGCACTAAAGTGGAAGCGGTGTGGTGGCCTGGCTCCTGCTCATCATCCAGGATAATGTCGTCCTCTTCATTCTCCTCTCCCCATCCTCGCACAACAGGGATCCCAGAAAGGTTTAAAGCATGCTCTTCTTGCTCCTGCTCATCCGCCCCGGCACCATCCTCCTCTGACTCCTCATCAGACTCCTGTTGTTGACTTGTCTCAGATAGAGTAGCCCCCCCTGGGAATTCATCCAGCATTGCGACTTCCTCATCTTCCCGCTCCTGCTCCTCCACAGCCTGATCAATGACACGACGCAATGCACGCTCCAGAAAGAAGGCATAAGGTACCATGTCACTGATGGCGCCATGGCTGCGACTGACCAGTTTGGTGATCTCCTCAAATGGCCGCAGAAGTCTGCATGTGTCGCGCATGAGCAGCCACTGGCGCGGTGAAAAAAAACCCAGCTCCCCAGAACCGTTTCTTTCGCAGAGTTCATACAGGTAGACGTTAACTGCACGTTTCTGCTGGAGCAGCCTATCAAGCATATAGAAGGTTGAGTTCCATCGCGTCGGGCAATCGCAAATAAGACGTCTGACCGGCAGATGGTGTCGCCGCTGAATGTCAGCAAGGCGAGCCATGGCCGTGTAAGATCTTCTGAAATGGGCCGAGATTTTCCTTGCCTGCCGCAAGATGTCCTGGACCCCAGGGTATTTGACAAGGAATCGCTGCACGACCAAGTTTAAGACGTGTGCCATGCACGGCACGTGCGTGATTTTGCCCTGTTTCAATGCGCTAAGCAGATTGGCACCGTTGTCACACACCACTTTACCAACTGTCAAATTGAGCGGTGTTAGCCACTCATCTGCCTGTGAACGCAAAGCTGAAAGGAGTGCCGGGCCAGTGTGGCTCTTTGCTTCCAGGCACAACAGACGCAGCACGGCATGGCAACGTCTCACCTGGCATGTGGAATAGGTTCTGGGGAGCTTGGGCGGTGCAGCGGAAGAGACGCTAGCAGCGGAAAAGGAGGAGGCAGCTGAGGAGGAGAGGGAGGAGGATGGAGTAGGAGGAGGAGAAGAAGAGTCAGGCCTGCATGCAATCCGTGGCGGTAAAACCAAATCTACACGGGTGCCACGGGTTACATGCTTGACGGCCGTCAGAAGGTTCACCCAGTGGGCAGTAAAACTGATATACCTTCCCTGCCCGTGTTTGCTAGACCACGTGTCTGTGGTCAGATGTATCTTGGCACCGACACTGTGTGCCAGAGATACATTCACTTGCCGCTGAACATGGCCATATAGCTCTGGGATGCCCTTCTCTGAGAAATACTTCCTTCCTGGGACCTTCCATTGTGGTGTTCCAATGGCCACAAATTTGCGAAAGGCCTCCGAGTCCACCAGTTTATATGGCAGTAGTTGGCGGGCTATGAGTTCTGACAAGCCAGCCGCCAACCGTTGGGCAAGAGGGTTATCCGGCGTCATCATTTTTTTACGCTCAAACATTAGGCCCACGGAAGCCTGCCTTTTTGCAGAAAAATGTGAGCTTGGCGTGATGGAAGGTGGAGTGGAGGACAATTGTGAGGAGAGAGGAGAAGGAGAAGTAGAAGACGAGGCTGGACGGTGAGAGCCTGCAGTGTGGCTTTGTGTGTTCCGTTGCTCCCACTGGGCTCGGTGATGGCTGCTCATGTGCCTTCTTAAGGCGGTCGTCCCTAGGTGAGTATTGGGCTTACCGCGACTAACGCGTTGACTGCAAAGATTGCAGATGGCAACGCTATTGTCAGCAGCGGACACGTTAAAAAAAGCCCACACTGCGGAGCCATGTGCCGGTGTCCTGGGAGCGCCAGATGTGACCGTACATGGTCGATGACTCGCTCCTGATACATTTGCAGTCTGCTTTGTCCCTGCTGTGCAATGTAAGTCATTGCTGCTTCTCCTCCCTATCTGCTGGTCCATATCTCCCTCTGAACTCCCCTCCTCTTCCTCTCTTGTGGGCACCCACGTGACATCACTAGACACGTCATCATCAACGTCACCTTCCCCACCGCTATAAGTAGAGATCTCGGAGTAGGCAGCAACACCGGGGACCAACCTCCTCCTTGGGCTGATCTGGGTACTGTCGTCAGACTGCTGAGTAGCGCTTGTTGCTACCTCCTCTTCCTGATCCAATACCAAGAGTGGCTGCGCATCAGAAATGTCCTCTTGATATGGATCGGAAAATAATTCCAGTGACTCAAGCGGAAGGTATGTGGTGGTGGTGGTGGTGGTCGTGTTGTTGGTGGTAGTGTCTTTGGGGGTGCACATAGCAGAGAGTGAAGAAGAGGGTGCAGATCGAGAGGATGAGGAGGGTGCAGAAGAGTAAGGCTGAGCGAGCCACTCAACCAAGTCTGGTGCATCCTTTAAAGTAATTGAACGCACCTTCTGCAACTTCCCACTTTGGCTCAAGCCTGTTGCTCCTGCCCTACCCCTACCACCCCTGCGGAAGGGCCTGCCTCTTCCTCTGCCTGTCATTTTTTAAATGACCCTGTGACAAAACTCTTAGTCCCTATACCGATGAAGGACTGCTGCAGTATAGGGCAGCAGTCAGCAGTGGTGCACGTCAACCCTATCTATTGTGGACCGATAGCGGTCCTTACAGAACAGCAGACTGTACCGCACTCAAGCCTATGTACCGTAGCACCCTATACCAAGTTACCAGTCCTTATAAGAACTTTTGTGGACCAAGCAGGTTGTGTATTAGTGTTTAGCAGACTGTACGTCAGTCCCTATACCGCTGAAGGACTGCTGCAGTATAGGGCAGCGGTCAGCAGTGGTGCACGTCAACCCTATCTATTGTGGACCGATAGCGGTCCTTACAGAACAGCAGACTGTACCGCACTCAAGCCTATGTACCGTAGCACCCTATACCAAGTTACCAGTCCTTATAAGAACTTTTGTGGACCAAGCAGGTTGTGTATTAGTGTTTAGCAGACTGTACGTCAGTCCCTATACCGCTGAAGGACTGCTGCAGTATAGGGCAGCGGTCAGCAGTGGTGCACGTCAACCCTATCTATTGTGGACCTATAGCGGTCCTTACAGAACAGCAGACTGTACCGCACTCAAGCCTATGTACCGTAGCACCCTATACCAAGTTACCAGTCCTTATAAGAACTTTTGTGGACCAAGCAGGTTGTGTATTAGTGTTTAGCAGACTGTACGTCAGTCCCTATACCGCTGAAGGACTGCTGCAGTATAGGGCAGCGGTCAGCAGTGGTGCACGTCAACCCTATCTATTGTGGACCGATAGCGGTCCTTACAGAACAGCAGACTGTACCGCACTCAAGCCTATGTACCGTAGCACCCTATACCAAGTTACCAGTCCTTATAAGAACTTTTGTGGACCAAGCAGGTTGTGTATTAGTGTTTAGCAGACTGTACGTCAGTCCCTATACCGCTGAAGGACTGCTGCAGTATAGGGCAGCGGTCAGCAGTGGTGCACGTCAACCCTATCTATTGTGGACCGATAGCGGTCCTTACAGAACAGCAGACTGTACCGCACTCAAGCCTATGTACCGTAGCACCCTATACCAAGTTACCAGTCCTTATAAGAACTTTTGTGGAACAAGTGAGTTGTGAATGTTTAGCAGACTGCAGCAGAAGGGCAGCAGTCAAGTATAATATCCTTTCTATATTTGGAAGAAAGAATATTATACATGTACAAGCCTATTACTGTACCACTGATACCAGTCCTGAAAAGAACCTTTGTGGAACTAATAATAACAGCAAGTCTTTAAAATTACCCTCACTGCCTGACAACACTGCTTCCTTCCTGTCCCTATACAAATTGGCAAAAAAAGAGAACGATTAGTGGTTACTGGAACAGCTCTTTTGTGGACCTTGATAGTAACAGCTAATGATGATGATGATGATGATGATGATGAAAGACTAATCTGGCTGTCCCTGTAGCATACACCGTCCTTTCCCTTTCTCTAAACTAACAAAAGACACTCAGGCTGCTGCAAGAATCAGCAGCACAGCAAACCTATCAACACCTAACACCTATACCAGTCCTGAAAAGAACTTTTGTGTACCAAATAGCTAGTGGTTTATCTCTCCCTACTCCACACAGGAACCTGTCCCTATCGTAACAGAAGAAAGAATGTAAAATGGCCACCGGATCGGGTGTATTTATAGGTTAGGGGGAATGTCCAAGTGTCCATGTGCTGTCATGTCTCAATTGGCTGTCCTGTATCACATGATAAACGTGTCACCAAAGGTTAAAGTTCTTGTATACATTAAACACGTAAGTCCGCCGCGGCGAACGACGGAAAAAGGCGTTCGAACGTGCGGACCGCGAATGTCGGAAATTCGCCGCGAAACGACCGCCGGGCGAAACGTTCGTCCATCACTACTGGTTGGGATCCTTGTACATGGAAGTCCACAGCTTTATTTTGCTGGTTCTGTTGCAATGGGACAACTCCCAAGCAGATTTGCTCTTTTGTGCTTTAGTTAATGTTTTAAATTTATTTATTACAAGTACTTATATAGCACCATCAATTTACGCAGCGCTTTACATATACTGTATATTGTACATTCACATCAGTTTCCTGCCCTTGAGGCATTTACAATCTAAAGTTCCCAACTCGCATTCACATATACACATACCAGGACAAATTTAGACAGAAGCCAATAATTTACCAGCATGTCTTTGAAGTAGGGATTCACCTAGACAGTCCGGGTTTTGAATCATATTATTCAGACAGGAATGGGACTCGGAACGGGGCCTGACGGGAGGGTGAGGGGGCACTATGTGCCCCGCATTACTATTCTCTTTGGAGTGCCCAAAGGTATCACAGGTCTGTTACAATCCTATAGTTTATACTAAAATGCGCTTCTGGAAGAATGGTGAAACATTCCCATAGACACACTCCTAAACCTTGTGGACAGCCTTCCCAGAGGAGTTGAAGCTGTTATAAAGGGTGACCTAACTCAATACGGAACCCTACAAAATAAGACTGGGATGCCGCTAAAGTTCATGGGCGTGTAAAAGCAGGCGTCCCAATGCTTTTGATAATATAGTGTATTTGTATGTCTCACTTCCATCACAGATCCAGAAAACAAGGGAAGTAGTCCTCATTTCAGAATACTGGCCTGAGCCTGCTATGCTAAACAATAGGTTATGTGACAATAACGATAAATTAAAAAATGATTGGAATTATTCAGTTTACAGAGTTTTATTGGATTGTAGAAAGTTCGTTTTTTTTAATCAATTCTAGTTTACCTTTTCAAATGCCATTGATATATATCATCTATCATAAGCATACTTACCAACACCAATCCTGCTCCTTGGCTGCACAGTAACCGTTATGGGTGATCCCAGGACACAGCATCATTGGGACAGAGATCCAAGGTGACCCAGATTTGCCGAGTCAATCCCTCAGCTATGCACAAGTACTTCTTTGTCAGGACTTTGTACTTCTTTGTCAGGAATTGTCTATTCATTTCTCTGGTCACTGGAGGTATAAATATATATAATTAGGATTCTGCATTGTTGGCGGGATAACTGTTACTTTTTTTTTTTTTTTTTACTTTTATCTCCCAGCACGATGGCCAGATCCATTTACCTTCTGTTATTGCACCTTGCCTTATGCATACACTGCTACATTCTTCATCCAGATTACAGGTAAGTAATTATTCCATAAGGAATGATGTTATAACAGCTACTCTAATGGTATGCACGCTCGGTTAATAACTTCATTTGCTTTGTGTATTACACCTAGCCACAGGTGTTGCAGGAAATATTGTTTAACCGATTCAGCACCGGGAAGATTTTCCCCCTTTATGTCCAGGTGATTTTTTTGCGATACGGCACTGTGTCGCTTTAACTGACAATTGCTTGGTTGTGTGACGTTGTATCCAAACAAAATTGACATCTTTTTTCCCCCACAAATAGAGCTTTCTTTTGGTGGTATTTGATCACCTCTGCGGTTTTGATTTTTTGCGCTATAAACAAGAAAAGAGCGTTAATTTTGAAAAAAAAAACAATATTTTTTATAGGGCTGTGAAAATTAAATTCACATGAATTTTTTTTGATCAATCAAAATTCTCACCTCTCCGCCGGCTTCCAGGTCTTCAGGGAGTTCCGTCGGAGATCCGGTGACGTCACGGATCTTAAACCTTTTGATACCCACTTGCATGACCACCTGATGATGCACAGGGGTCCATGCCATAAGGTGAAAGTGATTAGTTAGACCGGAGGTGGAGGGATTGTCACGCTACTGGGGAAAAAAAACTACTTATGTCAGTGCTACAGTTTGAATTTAAAACTTATTTGTGTGAACTGTGAAGTTAAGTCATGGATTGTGGAAACTAACTAGTGTCGTGTGATTGTGGTATACACAATATACATTTACCACTGACTAATGCAGAGTTGCAATGCAAGGAGATCAACTAAAAGTAGTTGGATCTGTATGTGTGTTTATAATTAATTGAAATTTTAATCAGTAACAGCCCTAATTTGTTACTTTTTGCTATAATAAATATCCCCCCCCAAAAAAGAAAAAATTCTTCCTCAGTTTAGGTCAATATGTATTCTTCTACATATCTTTGGTAAAAAAAACAAAAAAAAAAAAACAATCGCAATAAGTGTATATTGATTGGTTTGCACAAAATAGGGGATAGATTTATGGCATTTTTATTATTATTTTAATTTTTTTTTACTAGTAATGTGGTGATCAGCAATTATTAGCAGGACTGCGACATTGCAGTAGATAGATCGGACACTTTTGACACTTTTTTGAGACCAGTGACATTTATACAGCGATCAATGCTAAAAATAGCAACTGATTACTGTATAAATGTCACAGGCAGGCAAGTGGTTAACACTTGGGGGCGTTTAAGGGGTTAAATGTGTTGAGCTGTCCAGGTGGTATGGATCGCCCAGTCCTGTGGTGCAGTGCCCGGATGATGAGGGGCTCCTCAGCGGAGGGCTAGCAGGCTGCATGTTCCCCGACACAGACAGCGCTCCGCCTTCCTGCACTTCAACACTTGTTCGCTAGGTGGCGCTGGGCACCATACAATCTGCTGCTAGGAGACGGCTGACTAAACAACCCGCAGAGATGTGTCCTCATTATATGTTCTCACAACATGAGGCGTGCCGGTGTCTTGTCAAATAACGTACTCCATCGGATAGTGTCCGCTGCGTACTGCACATGCGCAGTACACAGCAACACAGATTCCGAAAATTGCCAAGGATGAACGGCGCCTGCGCCCTGAGTCCAGGTTCTGGCCCCACTATCCAAGTGGACATAGAGTAGGATAAAAAAGAGCCAAGCGCAGCAAAGCTCGCCCGCGAGGGGCCTGCTAAAATTCACAACCCTATGTCCGCTTGGATGGTGGGGCTACCACCTCCACTCACGGACACTATTTGATGGCCGGACACTATATGGCAGAACACCGGTGTCCTATCATATAAGGTCCCCCATCGGATAGTGTCCGCTGTACACAGCAACACAGATTCCGAAAATTGCCGAGGACGAACGGCGCCTGCGCCGTGAGTCCAGGTTCTGGCCCCACTATCCAAGTGGACATAGAGTAGGAATAAAAAAGAGCCGAGCGCAGCGAGGCCGAGCCCGAAGTGTGGCGAGCAAAGCTCGCCCACGAGGGGCCCACTAAAATTCACAACCCTATGTTCGCTTGGATGGTGGGGCTACCACCTCCACTCATGGCGCAGGCGCCGTTCAGCTTCGGCGATTTTCCGAAGCTGCGTCTGCTCCGTACTGCGCATGCGCAGTACGGAGCGGACAGTATTTGATGGCCGGACACTATACGGCAGAACACCGGTGTCCTATCATATAAGGTCCCCCATCGGATAGTGTCCGCTGTACACAGCAACACAGATTCCGAAAATTGCCAATGATGAACGGCGCCTGCGCTGTGAGTCCAGGTTCTATCCCCACCATCCAAGTGGACATAGAGTAGCAACATAAAAGAGCCGAGCGCAGCGAGGCCGAGCCCGAAGCGTGGCGAGCGAAGCGCGCCCGCGAGGGGCCCTCTAATATTCACAACCCTGTCCGCTTGGATGGTGGGGCTACCGCCTCCACTCACGGCGCAGGCGCCGTTCATCTTCAGAGATTTTCCGAAGCTTCGTCTGCTCATGCGCAGTACGGGGCGGATGCTATATGATGGCAGGACACTATCTGCCAGAACACCGGTTCGCTCGGCTCTTTTATATTCCTACTCTACGTCCACTTGGATGGTGGAGGTAGAACCTGGACTCAAGGCGCAGGCGCCGTTCATCCTCTGTGATTTTCGGAATCTGTGTTGCTGTGTACTGCGCATGGGCAGGGAAGGTATATCACTTTTACTGCCCACTGGGTGAACCTTCTGACGGCCGTCAAGCATGTAACCCGTGGCACCCGTGTAGATTTGGTTTTACCGCCATGGATTGCATGCAGGCCTGACTTTTCTTCTCCTCCTCCTCCTACTCCATCCTCCTCCCTCTCCTCTTCAGCTGACTCCTCCTTTTCCGCTGCTAGCGTCTCTTCCGCTGCGCCGCCCAAGCTCCCCAGAACCTATTCCACATGCCAGGTGAGACGTTGCCATGCCGTGCTGCGTCTGTTGTGCCTGGAAGCCAAGAGCCACACTGGCCCGGCACTCCTTTCAGCTTTGCGTTCACAGGCAGATCAGTGGCTAACACCGCTCAATTTGACAGTTGGTAAAGTGGTGTGTGACAACGGTGCCAATCTGCTTAGCGCATTGAAACAGGGCAAAATCACGCACGTGCCATGCATGGCACACGTCTTAAACTTGGTCGTGCAGCGATTCCTTGTCAAATACCCTGGGGTCCAGGACATCTTGCGGCAGGCAAAGAAAATCTCGGCCCATTTCAGAAGATCTCACATGGCCATGGCTCGCCTTGCTGACATTCAGTGGCGACACAATCTGCCGGTCAGACGTCTTATTTGCGATTGCCCGACGCGATGGAACTCCACCTTCTATATGCTTGATAGGCTGCTCCAGCAGAAACGTGCAGTTAACGTCTACCTGTATGAACTGAGCGGCAGAACCGATTCTGGGGAGCTGGGGGTTCTTTCACCGCGCCAGTGGCTGCTCATACGCGACGCATGCAGACTTCTGTGCCCATTTGAGGAGATCACCAAACTGGTCAGTCGCAGCCATGGCGCCATCAGTGACATGGTACCTTATGCCTTCTTTATGGAGTGTACATTGTGTCGTGTCATTGATCAAGCTGTGGAGGAGCAGGAGCGGGAAGATGAGGAAGTTGCAATGCTGGATGAATTCCCAGGGGGGGGCTACTCTATCTGAGACAAGTCAACAACAGGAGTCTGAAGAGGAGTCAGAGGAGGATGGTGCCGGGGCGGATGAGGAGGAGCAAGAAGAGCATGCTTTAAACCTTTCTGGGATCCCTGTTGTGCGTGGATGGGGAGAGGAGAATGAAGAGGACGACATTATCCTGGATGATGAGCAGGAGCCAGGCCACCACACCGCTTCCACTTTAGTGCAAATGGGGGCCTTCATGCTCCAGTGTTTTCATAGGGACCCCCGTATAAAAAGCATAAGGGTCAAGGACCAGTACTGGGTGGCAACGTACTTACAAACACAAAATGGCAGAAATGTTACCGCCGTCACAGAGGGCTGTCAAAATGCAGCACTTCCAGGCCTTGCTTCGAGAAATGCTGCATTCTGCTTTTGCGTGCGCTGGCAGAGGAGCAATTCCCACTCCCAAAGAAGGAGCGGGTACCAATCCAACAGCGCCTGCAAGAAGAGGCCGGTTTGAAGATGTGTTGGTGACTTCGGATATGAGGTCATTCTTTCAGCCGACCCATCGACAGGTGTCATCCAGATCCAGCATCAGGGAACGCCTAGACCGCCAGGTGTCTGACTACATCGGGTTAACGGCCGATTTGGACGCTCTGAGGAGTGATGAACCCCTGGACTACTGGGTGGGCAGGCTTGACCTCTGGCCAGAGCTTGCCCAGTTTGCAATCGAACTGTTGGCTTGCCCCTCATCCAGTGTCATGTCCGAAAGGACGTTCAGCACAGCAGGGGGGATCGTGACCGATAAGCGTACTCGCCTAGCTCACGACAGTGTTAACTACCTTACATTTAAAAAAATGAATGAGGCATGGATCTCGGAGGAATTCAACACATGTGACCAATAGACCATGTATATGTCTATAAACAATTTTTTTAATCGAGCACAGAGACCTTCTTTTTTCATATGGCTCACTTCCTTGTCCAAAAAAAGCACACCGTACTATATGCCCGTACTCTCCTCTTTGAAGAGGTTGAGTGGTGTCATATTTCTACTGGGGCTGCTTATTATGAGGGGCTCCCACCATCCCTGTGCTGTGCTGACATCCTCCTGGGGCTGTACCTCTGCTGTGCATATTATGATTGGCTCCCACCCTCCCTGTGCTGTGCTAACTACCTCCTTTGGCTGTACCTCTGCTGTGCATATTTTGAGGTGCTCCCACCATCCCTGTGCTATGCTCATTATGAGGGGCTCCCACCATCCCTGTGCTGTGCTGACTTACCCCTAGGGCTGCTTATTATGAGGGGCTCCCACCATCCCTGTGCTATGCTGACATCCTCCTGGGGCTGCTTATTATGAGGGGCTCCCACCATCCCTGTGCTATGCTCATTATGAGGGGCTCCCACCATCCCTGTGCTATGCTGACTTCCTCCTGGGGCTGCTTACGGTGCAGATGTCAGTGCTGTATATCATGGTGCTGATGTCAGTGCTCTCTATCACGGTGCTGCTGTCAGTGCTGTATATCACGGTGCTGGTGTGAGTGCTTTATGTCACACTGCTGATGTCAGTGCTCTCTATCACAGTGCTGCTGTCAGTACTGTATATCACGGTGCTGGTGTGAGTGCTTTATGTCACGCTGCTGATGTCAGTGCTCTCTATCACGGTGCTGCTGTCAGTGCTGTATATCACGCTGCTGGTGTGAGTGCTTTATGTCACGCTGCTGATGTCAGTGCTCTCTATCACGGTGCTGTTGTCAGATGACTCTATCACGGTGCAGGTGTCATTGCTGTATGTCACGCTGCTGATGTCAGTGCTCTCTATCACGGTGCTGGTGTCAGATGACTCTATCACGGTGCAGGTGTCATTGCTGTATGTCACGCTGCTGGTGATCATCTCCTGCACCCTCTTCTTTGTCTATCCTGGTCCCTGACCTTCCCTCTCCTCCATTGCCTTCATGCGCTCCACAGTCCTGAATTGTCACAACAATTTCCCATATAAAAAAAGAATGCTTGTAGTTGTCGATCCCAGATTCACCTCATACATGTGTTATGTCATTGGCCATGTGGTGGGACTATGTTTGCACAGCTACTAATTATTTTGTGGCTGCAAATTTGACCTGTAGATTTGAGAAGTTCGCCTCCCATTGAAGTCAATGGGGCCCGCCGCGAATGTTCCGGTTCGCAAACTATCGGCCGCGTTCGTGGTCCGCGTTCGCGAAACGTCCCGTCGGAAGTTCGTCCACTATACACCAGTATCTCCCCTTTAATTCCTGTTCTATAATAAAGGCATCTGCAGGAGTTAGTGGATGTTTTGTGCATCCAGCACAATATACACTACCCAATTGCTGGTTTTCCCATCTCCCTTCAGGCCATTACCATGTCTGAAAGGCCAACAAGGAGAGGCAGACAGGCACGAGCCGATAAAAGAGGGAAAGCAGGCTCTGTGTCTAGAGACAACAGTGCTGGTCATGGACGCGGTGCATCGTCATCATCAGCACCTGGCCATGGGACACGCTTGTCCTTATTTTCGGCAGCTGGACGTGTTGAGCCGCATCATGCCGAAGACTTGGTAGAGTGGATGACCAAGCCCTCTTCATCCTCCTCATCCTCTGTCACCCAGGCTCAGGGTACTAGCAAAGCAGCTGTCAATGCATTGTCTTCCCTCGTCTCAAGTCCCCTGAACTCTTTGAGCACAGTGTTGGGTATATGCTCCAGGAGGATGCCCAGTGTTTTGTAGGCTCTGATGATGATACTCAGCTAGAGGAAGGCAGTAGCGTGAACGCAGAGAGAGGGGATGCTCAAGAAGGACAGCAATCTGGCAGTCATAGTCCACAAGCTGCAGCATACTGCCAGGTTTACTCCAGCGATGAAGAGGGAGGGGATGATGAGGGCACTGATTCCACATGGGTGCCTGGTAGGAGAGAGGAGGAGGAGGCACATGTCCAACGAGGCAGGATGCCCTCTGGGGGCCAGCTTAGGGGGCAGCACACCGACTGAATCACACCGCAGAGCTCCGCCTGTGCAGGGCGCTGCCTCTGCGCGTTATTCTAAAAGTTCTTTGGTGTGGGCCTTTTTTGAGACGAGCGCATCAGATCGCACCGCTGCTATTTGCAACATATGTCTCAAGCGTATCTCGCGTGGCCAAAACATCAGCCACACTGGGGCAGATATTTTGTCAGCTCTGCAGGGGCAGGCCGAGAGGTGGTTGACACCACGCCAGCTTAAGCCAGGAATGGTGGTTTGCGACAATGGCACCAACCTCCTCTCCGCCCTCCGACAGGGACAACTGACCCATGTGCCCTGTGTGGCTCACGTCCTTAACCTTGTGGTGCAGCGGTTCTTGGGCAGGTACCCGGGCTTACAGGATGTCCTGAAGCAGGCCAGGAAAGTCTGTGTGCATTTCCGCCGATCATTTAATGCCTGTGCTTGGCTGGCTGAGCTCCAAAAGGAGTTGAACCTGCCCAAGAACCGCCTTATATGTGACATGTCCACCAGGTGGAACTCAACGTTGGCCATGCTGCAGCGGCTGCACACACAGCAGAGGGCCATCAATGAGTACCTGTGTGACTACGGCACTAGGACAGGGTCAGGGGAGCTCGGTTTTTTTTCACCACTCCAGTGGGGCATGATCAGGGATGCATGCACTGTCCTGTCACTGTTTGAGGAGGCCACAAGGATGGTGAGCAGTGACAGTGCATGCATCAGTGACACTGTACCTCTTGTCCACCTGTTGGAGCACACGCTGCGTGGAATAATGGACAGGGCCCCCTTTATCCAGACAGTGTTCCTGCTGTCCCACCCATCACACAGGAAGAGGACGAGGAGGAGGAGGAGGATGATTGTGTCAGCATGGAGGTGGAGGCTGGCACTCAGCAGCAGCAGCAGTCTTGTAGGGATGATTTACAGTCCCAAGAAACCCGTGGACTTGTACGTGGCTGGGATGAGGTAGCAGCGGATCATGTTGTCCTTTGTGACCCAGAGGACTCTGGACTGAATGCCTCAGCTAACCTACGCTGCATGGCCTCCCTGATCCTCCCTGATCCTGCAAAGCCTACGGAAGGATCCTCGTATTCTTCGGATCAAGGAGAGGGACCATTACTGGCTGGCCACTCTCCTTGATCCACGGTACAAGGGTAAGGTTGCCGACCTTAACTGCCCATCGCAGAGGGAGCAGAGGATGAGACATCTCTGGGAGGCCTTGCAGAAAGGTCTGTGCAACGCGTTCCCAGAGACTGGGAGGTTACAAACTCCTGGTCCTGGACAACGTGTTACTAAGGCATTGGTCAGAAGGAGTGGTGGAGAAGGTGGCCGTCTGACCAATGCGTTCAGACAATTTTTTAGTCCGCAGCCCCAAGGTATGATCGGTTCCAGCAACCATCGCCAGCGTCTGATTTAAATGGTGCAGTAATACCTAGGGGCAAGGTCAGACTTGGACACCTTTCCCACCAAAATCCTCTGGCTTACTGGGTCTTGAGGATGGATCACTGGCCAGAGCTTGCACAGTATGCAATTGAGCTACTGGCCTGTCCTGCATCCAGCGTTCTTTCGGAACGCACCTTCAGTGCTGCTGGTGGCTTTGTTACTGATCACAGGGTGTGCCTGTCCACCGACTCGGTGATCGACTGACCTTCATAAAGATGAATCAGTCTTGGATCACCCACAGCTACCAAGCACCTGAAGCTGATGTAACCGAATAATTTTTTTTTTAAATATCACATCCCTTCAAGATTGCCTATGCTGATGCTGAGTGACTGTCCTGTTATGTTGATTGTTTATCCTCTTCCTCCTCCGCTGATATGTTGGAAGAACATTTTTGGTTCTGGGTGATGCCACCAGCCCAATTTTTCAGCCCCTGTTTAACAGGGGCGTTTAATTACAATTTTTGATGCAATGCTTTGCAGCAGGGCTCATTCCTGCACCACAACTAGAGTATATAAAGAGTAGAAAAGGGAATTTTGGGACTTTGAGTGAGGTTGTAGACATAGTGAAGGTAAACTGGATGGAAATACATATTTATTAGTCATAAAAAATGCACAATACATCTCAAAAATAGAACCACATATAAGGAATAACATTATAGTGAATGTGATCCTAAAAATATCCATATGCACATAAGTATGCGCACATGCGATACAGGCATCAAGGGTACGACAGTGCATAACAACCAAATGCCACATAGTGGTCTAAAATGATAAGTAATTACATTTGATGAATTAATCTATGTACATAAGTCATCTGAACAACATTGCGAAAGAAATATAAATTTATAAAACCATTGAGACCATGATGGTTAAAATTGGATGTTTGAAAATTGATGTTGGAATCGGTGCTTATATCTGCATCCCTATTGCCCGACGTGTTTCGTGTATGGAACACTCATCAGGGGCGGATGCTCTAGGATATCTACAAGATATAAGGAGGTGTAATTAGTCTGGTTATATTGAAGTGTATAGGGGATGAGACAATGAAGCTCACCCCGAGTACTTACATAGAATCCATGCGATGAAGTGTGGCAAGTGTGGAACCAGGACCAAAAATTAGTCCGTGTTCCCCTGCCACCCATGTGTTAGGTTGTTAGAGCCCTGGTTGGCCATGCACCAGGTCCGGGCTCTGTCCATCCTGGACTTAATTATTTTAGGTCCAGGAGACTGTCCAACATATATGCGTTATGACATAGTCCTGTGATGTATTTGTGTGGTGTTTTGCTGTGTGACCCGGGGCCTTAATCTGTCTGTCTCTGGGAGCTGCGATGCGCTCTGCGTGCCCCCTCCCTACCGCCCCTCTCTCCGCCCCTTTTTGGGCGGACGGATGTGGGTGGGGGGGTTTGGTGCACACAGCGCATCGGCGCCACGCTTCCCGCTTCACGTGTGACGTCACACTTTGGCGTCGGGACGTGGAGCGTGAGTCGTTCCATCTGGTTGGTACAGCTGGGGAATATGGGCGTCCTCTGTGGGCGGCACAGACCGTCCGCGTCGGAACGCCTCCCCGTCTGTGCCAGACCTGCGTGACGCTGGTGGTGGATTCCTTGCACGTGTGCTGGGCGGCTATATCTGGCCTCCCCTGACCCAGTTTTGACGCTCCAATCTGTAGATTTCACATCACACCACTATGGGACTCCAGGATGCCACCTTAGGTTATTATATCCATTAATTTGATTACCAGTTCTTTGCCCTCATTTCTTTATGGGAAACAACATACATGACACTATGATATTGTCTTTTTTAGAATTCCTCTGGCTGTCCCCATTGGTCCAGTATCTGGTTCCATTTAGAACATCAACAATTGGTATCATGTGTCTCTGGTGTTCTGGGGGGGCTGTGTGTTTTGCGCCCCGCTGGCGTGCAGCTGTACGCTACCTCAGCTCCCATGACGGACTAATTTTTGGCCCTGGTTCCACACTTGCCACACTTCATCTCATGGATTCTATGTAAGTACTCGGGGTGAGCTTCATTGTCTCATCCCCTATACACTTCAATATAACCAGACTAATTACACCTCCTTATATCTTGTAGATATCCTAGAGCATCCGCCCCTGATGAGTGTTCCATACACGAAACGCGTCGGGCAATAGGGATGCAGATATAAGCACCGATTCCAACATCAATTTTCAAACATCCAATTTTAACCATCATGGTCTCAATGGTTTTATAAATTTATATTTCTTTCGCAATGTTGTTCAGATGACTTATGTACATAGATTAATTCATCAAATGTAATTACTTATCATTTTAGACCACTATGTGGCGCTTGGTTATTATGCACTGTCGTACCCTTGATGCCTGTATCGCATGTGCGCATACTTATGTGCATATGGATATTTTTAGGATCACATTCACTATAATGTTATTCCTTATATGTGGTTCTATTTTTGAGATGTATTGTGCATTTTTTATGACTAATAAATATGTATTTCCATCCAGTTTACCTTCTCTATGTCTACACCCTCACTCAAAGTCCCAAAATTCCCTTTTCTACTTTTTGTAACAGGGATGGAGGCACATCATATATGTGCCTCATTTAAAGTCCCAAATGTCCCCCTTTTTAGTACAACTAGAGTATATGGGAGAGGTTGCAGTGTCGTGGCACCAGCACCAGTGCCACCAGCCCAAGTTTTCAGCCAGGGGCATTTAATTACAATTTTTGATGCAATGCTTTGCAGCAGGGCTCATTCCTGCACTATAACTAGAGTATATTGGAGAGGTTGCAGTGTAGTGGCACCAGCACCAGTGCCACCAGCCCAATTTTCAGCCCCTGTTTAACAGGAGCATTTAATTACAATTTTTGATGCAATGTTTTGCAGCAGGGCTCATTCCTGCACTACAACTAGAGTATATGGGAGAGGTTGCAGTGTCGTGGTACCAGCACTAGTGCCTAAGGCCCAATTTTTCAGCCCCTGTTTAACGGGGCAGGCAATTACAATTCTTGATATAATATTTCATAGCAGGGCCCGTTCCTTTGCCCACTGAGAATAACTTTGAGGACTTATAGTGTTGTGGCACCAGCACCAGCACCACAACCACCAAAGGCCCAATTTTTCTACCACTGTTCAACAATGGCATGTAATTACAATTCTTGATATAATCGTTCACAGCAGGGCGCTCCAGCGCTCCCACCAAGAGTCACTTTGAGGGCTTACAATGTTGTGGCAACACCAACACCTTGTTCCGCCATTTCTGCAGAGCATATAGGGCAGGCCCCTACTTTCAAACATCCAACTTACAAATGTCTCCTACTTGCAAATGGAAGGAGACAACGGGGAGTGAGATGAAAAAAGACGGACGGCAAAACAAATTATACAGGGGTGATAATCCTCCCCTATGTTTACCAAAAAGCTTAAAAATAGATTTTTTGACTGGAGCTACACTTTAAAAATGTACCAGTTCAAAATTACAAACAGATTCTACTTAACACAACAAATCTACACAGTCCCTGTCTTGTTTGCACCACCTGTATACTGCTGTTCTGAGTATATAGGGCTTGGGGGCCCCACGTCTTTTCTTTTTTTAATATGGGTAAGGGGCTCCCCTTAATATCCGTACAAGACCCAAAGGGGCTGGTAATGGGCTACCCATGCCATTTTTCTCAATGATTTTCATCCATATTGCCAGAACCAGATATTACATTAAAAACGCAAGCAGTTTTAAATGACTTTTTTTCCGTTAAATGTCATTTTGTGCAGGGACTGTTCTAAACATGGGAAACATGTGGCACTTCACAGGCATACTATAGACACCCCAGGCATGATATTTAAAGGAATATTTCACTTTTTTTTTTACTTTAATCGTCATTAAAATCAGTGCTCCCGCCAAAACGGCCATTTTTAAAAACATTTTAGGCATTGAACCATGTCCCCTGGGGCAAGAGCCAGGTCCCCAAACCCTTTTTAGGACAGTATCTTGCATACTAGCCATTAAAATTAGCACTTTTTATTTCGAACCTTCGAGTCCCATAGACTTCAATGGGGTTCTAAAGTTCGTACGAATTTGCGGTCCATTCGAAAGTTCTGATGCGAACTGAACCGGGGGGTGTTCGGCTCATCCCTAGTCACCACATATACCAAAACTGGGTTAAAGTGTAAATACCATAGAATTAAAAATTCCAAACCAGTATGTGATACCACTTAAATATCCAACCAAATTAATGAAAGTATGTGAAAAATTAAGTGATAAATGAACCACCTGCCGAGCAATATGTCTTCTACAAAAGGACAAGAGGTTAAGTGACACTAATTGAGTCCACAAAAAAGTCCAAAAACCAGTAAACATTAAAGTCTGTATAGAAATATATATAAAAAATTATATTGAAGATCCAAAATAACTAAGTGTTGCAAAAAATGTGACCAAAAGTTGTGTTCACAAAGTAAGATAAGGTGACGCTTGTGCTCAGCAGATCAGGAGACGCTTGTGCTTCCCCTCAAGGGTCCCCACTCACCAGCTCCTATTACCCCTGCAGGGGTTGTAGGCGTATATAGATAGCCGTGGATGATTTTTCCTGGTGACTTATCCAGCCACACACCGGTAGCCCCTCTCACTGGCTTCTCCAGCTACTGCAGCAAATCAGGAAATCCACACCAATCTTCTTTTTTTAGGACGAGGTTCAGGGTTTACCCACGGATGAATCCTGTGTAGTTGGAGGCAGAAGAACTCCTACGGTGGCTGTGTCTTCAGGATGGAGACTGAGAATGTGTTCACCATGTGGAAGGCTCTAAAATGGCCAACAGTACACAGAGCCAAGAAATTTAAGCACTTTGGGGCGGAATTAGATGGCCCGTGCTGCAAAAAAATAAAACTTTGTGATATTCCACCCATAAATCCACCCACAAGAAATATAAAAATCTGCCCATCACAAAGTTTTATTTTTTGTGCTGCACTGGTCATCTAATTCCTCCAAGTGGCCATATATCCCCCCATCATGGACATGAATTTGCAGTGGGGAGCGTGGGGCAGATCTGAACAGCTGATGGTAAAATCAGCTGTTGTGATATTACGTACAGCGCATGCATTGTGCATGCGCCCTCCAGCCCAGGCACTATTCGATGGGGGGCATATGACCGTCTAGCTAAAAGGCCAATATAATAATAATAATAATAAAAAATTGCATATTAATCATTGATATATAAAGATGTAGCACCCTGTTCCTAATGAGCAGACGCTATTGTTTTTCCAAAATGAAGTTGTCTGAAGCTGCAGTTTGGCTCAGGCTAATTATTTCAAAGTTCTGGTTTCTGTACCAGTTCAGCTGGGTTGTGCTAGTTCCACTTGGCCGTAGGTGTCGCTGTCGCCACCGGTAAGTGTTGGAAATGCAACAGGCTGAATGTACTGAATACCCCTTTTACTCGGAAATAGCCCAGTGGGAGTGGTTCACCCGCTGTGCATTCTGGGTGGGGGTATTTAAGGTACTGATGCCATTTTGAAAGGTCTCTTTTGTGGGGTTTGCTATCCCGACTTCATGGCCCTCCTGACCTGGGGTGTGTGCTGCCTGTTCCTATGTCTGAGGGCCGGCTGGCCCGAGGCTTTGCAACTGAAAGGGTAGTCCCAAAAGTCTTGGGGCCTACTGATCCAGGGGTGGTCCTGTGCTGTCTTGCCTGCGGGGAGAAGCCAAGCAACTGGAGGATCCAGGGGAGGACTTTTCCATGAGAGGACTGAGCAACAAGGCTGGTATCTCTGGAGGAGCCTGGAGATTCAGTTGGAGGACCCAACCCGGGTCACTAACCACACAGTATCGCCGGATCGGCCGAAGGAAACTGGTACTGTGTGACAGTTCTTTAATGAATTTAATGACGTTCATTTAAATTAAAAGTCTGTGGCAGAGACTTTGTTTGCGCAATCGATCCAGCTGCTAGGTCAGTGAGAGGCCTATCCGGTGATTGCTGGATCCAGCTTGTGGAAGCTGTTTGTCCTCTGGATCAAGGAAATACCTCTAACCCACAATTACCAAGTACCTGAACTCCCCTTAACCCTCTATCCCTCTATTGCAAATCGGTTGGTTTATCTCAAATAAATCTTGGAAAAAGGACTAAGTGTTGGAGCTGACATTCTTTGATTCACTTTACAACGGGACCCCTGAGATGGTGAAGCGAGCAGGTGAGGTAACCGTAAGCCCAATAAAAACCAGCAGCTCCTCCGGGGGTCAGTGCTACATAGAGAAATAAACATATTTTATAAATGCTGGAAGCATGGCATGGCTATAAATGGCTCTCCATGGCTGGTAAACCCACACATCCCAATACCTACCCTGTTATCCCCAAAGGCAAAGATGGCATTGAGACCCTCCCAGGGGAATCAACAGAAATGCACCCCAACTTAATGTGGCTGCAGGGGGCTAACAGAGACCTAGCATGTAAAAATAAAAACTTGTATCAGTATAACACATGAACACCATCGGGATAAATTGTATACCAGACAAAAGGGCTAACATAGCCTCATTACTCACAATTACATGATATTAAAGTCACAGTGCCATATTCGCGTTTGGGGATATCAGGGTAGGTATTGGGATGTGTGGGTTTACCAGCCATGGCGAGCCATTTATAGCCATGCCATGCTTCCAGCATTTATAAAATATGTTTGTTTCTCTATATATATCAATTATTAATAAGCAATTTTTTGTGTGCTTTTTCTGTTTTTTATTCAGAATCGACATTTTTGCACAGGTTAATAACATAATTTCCCCTGAAGAAGCAAATGTTTTGGCGAAACATGTAGAGATCTATTACCTGTAACTTATATTGGCCTTTTAACATCTCGGCTTGTTTTAAATGTATATTTTCTTGTCCTGGCCTTGTTTACACAAACTTACATGTTAGGAAACAGAACTTCAAACAGTGCCCTTGCCATTATGAAGTTAAACAGAAATCTCTTGACATCATCCAAGTGCCTGATGTCACGCCTGACCTTTGTGGTGACAACCTAGGTACCACAGTGTTTTCTACTACAAACGATGACAACAAAATAGCCTTGTCAGTCAAAGACAGAGAGTTCATCAAAATAATGGACAACGAATTCTTCCAGGATGAGTCTAACAGCTGGGTTGCACCATTACTGCTTCGTGCTGCAAGGGTTAAACTCCCAACCAATCATGAACAGGCTCTATCCAGATTCAACTCACTTCAACAAACACTAAAGAACAGGCCTGAAATGAAGGACCATTTCATCTCTTTTATGAAAAGGATCTTTGACAATGATCACGCCAAACCAGCCCCACCACTTCAATGACACAATGAGTGCTGGTACCTGCCTTTCTTCGGAGTGTATTATCCACGTAAGCCAAAGCAAATCAGGGTAGTATTTGACTCCGGTGCCAAGCATCAAGGCGTATCCCTGAACGACGTTCATCTCACTTGTCCAAACCTAACCAACAACCTTGTAGGTGTACATATGAGGTTTAGAAGAGAGCCAGTTGCCATAACTGCTGACATTGAACAAATGTTTCATTGCTCCATTGTATGTTAAGACCATAAGAACTGCCTAAGTTTTCTGTGGCACCATGACAACAACATGGACAATGAGATGATTGAATACCGCATGAAGGTACATGTTTTTCAGAAATAGTCCCTCACCCGCTGTTGCAACATACGGTTTATGAAGGACTGCCCTTGATGGTGAAAAGGAGTATGGCATGGATGCTCGACACTTCATTGAGAGAGACTTCTATGTGGACGATGGACTTAAATTTTTACCTACAGGCGAAGAAGCCATAAACCTGCTCCAAAGGACACAAGGTATGCTTTCTGAGGCTAACCTCAGACTACACAAGATTGCTTCAAATAGTGTTGCTGTTATGAAAGCCTTTCAACCTGGCGATCAAGCCACAGGGTTTAAAGACTTGAATATGGGAATGGACATACCACCTGTACAGAGAAGTCTGGACCTATGGTGGGATTTATTAATAGACAACAACAAAAGCCTGGGGAATGCACAGGAAAAAAAAAGCCTGCTTACCACCAGCTCGCAGACAACCAAATAAACCTGTCTAACAGTATGTGTTAAAAACAGGAGTTTAGACTGTACGCATTTGCAAAGGCATGCCTGAGCCACAGAGCCACGTCATGGCACCCTGGTATCTGTGGTCCTAACACTAAATTAAAAGACACTTATTAAAAGACACCTTCAGCTTTCAAGTCAGCTCTGCAGACAAGCCATTTACGAAAAGTGGTGTTCTGTCAGTGAACAGCCTATACGATCCATTGAGATTCGTAGCTCCCATCACCATACAAGGTAAATCCTTACTTAGACAGTTCTCAGAGACTATTAAAGATTGGCTTCAGCTGACTTTTTCAGCGTGCAGTCTGGCGGACTAAGTATTTCGGAATGTTCGAAATACTGTCCGCTGGACTCACATTTTGGCGGACAATCCGCCCGTGTGTATGCCAGTCCGCCGTACTTTTGAAATGAGCGGACTTTTCCCGCCCGGAGAAAAGTCCGCTCATTTCGAGCGGGTCTCCAGGTAGGCGGGGCCCGCGAAGGAGACGTCGCTGGCCCCGCCGCATGGTATGGACTTAAAGGGGAACCCCAACTCCGAAAAAAATCGGTGTGGGGGTCCCCCCCAAGTCCACAACAGACCCTTGTCCGAGCACGCTACTCGGCCGGGCAGGAAAGGGGGGGCGAGCGAGCGCCCCCCTCCTGAGCCGTACCAGGCCGCGTGCCCTCAACATGGGGGGGTGGCTTGGGGAAAGGGGGGGCTGCGCGGCCCCCCCACCCCAAAGCACTTTGTCCCCATGTTGATGAGGACAAGGGCCTCTTCCCGACAACCCTGGCCGTTGGTTGTCGGGGTCTGCGGGCGGGGGGCTTATCGGAATCCGGGAGCCCCCTTTAATAAGGGGGCCCCCAGATACCGGCCCCCCACCCTATGTGAATGAGTATGGGGTACAATGTACCCCTACCCATTCACCTGTAAAATAAAAGTACAAAAAAAAAACACAACACACGAGATAAAATACTTTATTGCACAGCTCCGGGGGTCTTCTGTCTTCGGGGGTCTTCTCGCCGGACTCCTCCGCTATCTTCTTGTAGCTCTTTTGCTAGCGGAGGAGTCCGGCTTTCTTCCTCGCCGCCGGCCTCTTCTCCCGACTTCGGGGGTCTTGTCCCCCTCTTCGGTTCTTCTGCTGGGCCACCGTGCCTTCTTCTAGCTCTTTTACAGGCGGTGGCCCGGTCTTCTGTCGCCGCCGCCGCCGCCCGTTTTTCTTCTTCTTCTTCTCCTTCTTCTTCTCCAGGAGATGTTGACACGACGCTCTCTCCGGCCACAATGCCAGGGACGCGCTGCGCGGCCACTTATATAGGGACAAGGGGCGGTGTCACATGGCTTTATGTCACATGGGTTGGTCACATGGGTTGATGTCACATGGGGACTATGACATCGTAAGGGGGCGGGGTCACCATGTGACACCAACCCATGTGACATAAAGCCATGTGACACCGCCCCTTGTCCCTATATAAGTGGCAGCGGAGCACGTCCCTGGCATTCCGGCCGGAGAGATCGTCGAGGCAACATCTCCAGGAGAAGCAGAAGAAGAACGGGCGGCGGCGGCGGCGGCGACAGAAGACCGGGCCACCGCCTGTAAAAGAGCTAGAAGAAGGCGCGGTGGCCCGGCAGAAGAACCGAAGAGGGGGACAAGACCCCCGAAGTCGGGAGAAGAGGCCGGCAGCGAGGAAGAAAGCCGGACTCCTCCGCTAGCAAAAGAGCTACAAGAAGATAGCGGAGGAGTCCGGCGAGAAGACCCCCGAAGACGGAAGACCCCCGGAGCTGTGCAATAAAGTATTTTATCTCGTGTGTGTTGTTTTTTTTTTGTACTTTTATTTTACAGGTGAATGGGTAGGGGTACATTGTACCCCATACTCATTCACATAGGATGGGGGGCCGGTATCCGGGGGCCCCCTTATTAAAGGGGGCTCCCGGATTCCGATAAGCCCCCCGCCCGCAGACCCCGACAACCAACGGCCAGGGTTGTCGGGAAGAGGCCCTTGTCCTCATCAACATGGGGACAAGGTGCTTTGGGGTGGGGGGGCCGTGCGGCCCCCCCTTCCCCAAGGCACCCCCCCATGTTGAGGGCACGCAGCCTGGTACGGCTCAGGAGGGGGGGCGCTCACTCGCCCCCCTTTCCTGGCCGGCCGGGTAGCGTGCTCGGACAGGGGTCTGTTGTGGACTTTGGGGGGGACCCCCACGCCGATTTTTTTCGGCGTTGGGGTTCCCTTTTAAGTCCATACCAGGCGGCGGAGCCAGCGACGTCTCCCTCGCGGGCTCCGCCTACCTGGAGACGCGCTCAAAATGAGCGGACTTTCCTCCGCGTGTGTGGGCGAGTCCGTTCATTTCAAAAGTAGGGGCGGATAGTACGGCGGATTGTCTGACGGACTAAGTTGGCCAGACAGTCCGCCCGTGTGTACGCGGCTTTAGATGGAATCCGTATACCACACTGCTACACTTCTGCCTCCCTTGCCACAAGTCAGAGGAAAGAGCTTCACTGCTTCTCAGATGCATCCACTGAGGCCATCACAGCTGTCTCTTACCTCAAGCTAAGAGTTTCTTCTAAACAAGCCCACATAGGGTTTCTGTTTGGGAAAGCTAAGTTAGCACCTAAGCCTGAACACACGATTCCCAGGCTTGAACTTTGTGGAACTGTGCTAGCTGTAGAAATAGCAGATTTCATACTGCGTGAGCTAGACATTCAGATAGATGACGTCACATTCTACACAGACAGCAAAGTTGTTCTGCGCTACATCTACAACCAGACTAAACGTTTCTATGTCTATGTCAGCAACCGTGAACTTTAGTTGACATGTCTTGAAGCCTTAAACTAAGAGTTATTGTTATTGCATTATATGCATGTTCTTTTATGTTTTTCAGGTCTTCAAGACATCCAGAAAATTACATTGTATTGTTATTTGCAGTTGCATCACTACCATTCTGATGTATATAGTGGCATTTACCATGCCAGGCGGGGAGTGTGCTGCCCCAACGGGCATTTTCTATGGGCGTTTATATTTAGTTCACATGCTGCCATCTAGTGACCCTTTGTGGTAATGCACTTGTGTTCTCAAGTTTATTTTCCCTTATGTATGACAAACTTCCTTTGTATGTAACGTTCCACCCTTCTTCCTGTGCTTTTGTACTTCCTATGTCATCAATGCAACTATCAAGCCTCATGTAGCAGGGCACATGTATTCTGCATTGTAAGCTGCAGACAATATCATCTTTTAACCGCACAATACCATAACCTATTCATCTGTATCCTGTCATCTGCTGTATCCTGCTGTTTAGAATAAAAGCACCTCTGTGGGTAGAATCGATATTGGTGAGTTCAAGCTATCTGATGAGGATAGTCTTCAGTGATTATATCTTATAGCCAGGCATAGAGGTCTTCACAACAATCAGAGTCAGAATAGATGTATAGATCCAGTGATCATTTTGAATTTAATATATTAACTTTGTTATTTTTAAATAATTAAATAATTGACACAAGGAATACAAAATTCTAAAAATAAAGATTTATTAATAAAATGATATGAAAAAAACATTTACATTGTACACAAATTAATAAACTTTCCATTACATTGGAATATGTATGCAGCTAAGCAAAAAATAAATAACTGCAATAGATTGGGGATATTATGAGATATAATTAAATGCAAAGTTACAAATTTGAGCCAATTAACCTACCTACATGTCTTTGGAGTGTGGGAGGAAACCGGAGTACCCGGAGGAAACCCACGCAGGCACAGGGAGAACATGCAAACTCCAGGCAGGTAGTGTCGTGGTGGGGATTTGAACTATCGACCCTTTTTACTGCCAGGTGAAAGTGCTAACCACTACACCACTGTGCCGCCCTAAACCTATACCACCGCTTTAAGAAGGTTTTCGTGTTTACACAGCCATCCTGTTTGAAGAGAAACCAGATCCTAAAAATTGATAGATAGCTTATCCCAATTACCAGTGAACACCAACTCATTGTTGTTTATGTATTCCAACTCCAAAAAAAATGCCAGCGTGTCGCCACTTCCTCGCCATAGAATCACAATATCTTCTCTTGAAAGGAACTAGATCACAAGGGTGGGTAGGTGTTTCCACCACATCCCCTCCTATGGCCTCTGACCGAGCCTCTCTATTTGGTGATGGCTCCCTGGAGTCAATAACCTCATTGATGTTTAATTCCTGCCACTTATATACTTTGTTTTCTCTATAGTTGTTCCAATTCCTTTGGTATTTTTAGTTTTTTTATGTTTGATGCAGGGCCGTCTTTAATATTGATTGGACCCTGAGCAAAAATTTTCTTAGCCACCCCCCCCCCCCCCATGCAATTTCGCTCTCCACTTTCTCTGAGACATACAATAAATAGCAGCTAGACTTAAAATCAGTTTACTGTATCAGATCAGGCAGCAATTGCGATTGGTTGCCAGAGGTTACAGTATATCATTACTGCTTACTGACTGGTTGCTAGAGGTTACAGCACTCCTTAAGGCTCACTGATTAGCTGCTAGAGGTTACAGCACATTTCTGCTTGTTGATTGGCTGCTAGAGATTACTGTACAGTAATACTGCTCACTGGTTGCGATAGGTTACAGCACATCTTCTCCTCACTGCAGGGGGGGCATGATATACCTATGAATGCTGCCTTTATTTACATATCAATGCCGTTGGCCTCAGCTATTTACATATGCATGTGACTGCTATTTACATATGAATGCCAGTATTTACATGTAAACACAGGTCTGCAGGTGAGTCATCTGTACACAACAATAGGGCAGAGCTGGGCAGCATTCGTAGCAGCACAGGACTAAAACTTCAAGGGACAAGGGAATGTAAACTGGGATAGTTGGCAAGTATGAGGCAGCTACTTTGGGCCCCACAACAATGACAGGGCCCTGGGCAGCTGCCCCTTTTGCCCTGCCTTAAAGACGGCCCTGGTTTGATGTCTTCATCAGCTTTAGCTAAAAACTTTTGTATTTGAGCAGATATTTCTTTGTATGCTGATGTGTCTTTGAATGGACGCCATCTTTCTTTTAATTCAGCTATTTTTGTGGCTATTTGTTGGAGCAGTGTGACCATATGCAAATGGAGGTGTGCCAGAGTCCCAGAGTCTAAGGAGCCACCTGGACTTCACCAGAGCCACTGGAGGTGCGGATGTTGCACTGCAAGGCAGCTCCCAGGTTGTGGATCTCTAGCACACCCGTGCGGGCACAGTACATCCAAATAGGCTTAATATTACCTAGGTTTCAGGCATTATAGTGTCCACTGACATCAATGCTTGGGTGTTAATATTGCTTCTACAGACACCAATGCTAGGGATTTTTGCACCCACTGAAACCATTGTCAGTGGTTATTATTGCGTCCACTGACCTCTTATCCACTGACCTCTTATCCTTTACAAGCAAGCAAGCTTCCATCTTAATTTCATGTTTGATCTGCAGTTCTCATGGTGTTGTATAGGTGCTAAGTCAAGACACCAGCCATATGATGTGTTTATAGTTTGGTTGAAAACAACATGTTCTGCTTTAAAAGTACCCTATAATATTAAAAAATGTACATTTGAAAAATGATAGTCCTTCAGTCTGTTAGATACCCTGCCACCAGGTTCTGTCAACTGGCTAGGTGCCTTGCCACCTGGGTCTGGAAGCTCGCTGAGTGCCCTGCTGCTGGGGCCTGGAAGCTGGCTGAGTTACCCGCAGATCAGATCCTTTAAGAAGAAGAAGACTTGGAACTTGCAGCTCCACAAGGGAGAAAATATCCCAATGCTGGGATCCCATGGACTATCTGCAGGCTTAACATAGAGTCCCTTAACCCATACTGCTTTTCATTTTACCAGTCTCCAAGGTCTTACCAAGGAATTGGTTCCCCAGCAAAGGTCCCCTAACGCCCTTGGAATCTGCACAAACGTCAGATGGAAATCTGCCCTCACCCAGAACACCTCTACTACTGGAGCTGTAAGTGTAACTGTATTTTAACAGTCACCCTGGTCTTACCAAGACATTGGTTCCCCGGAAAAGGTCCCCTAACGCCCTTGGAATCGCAGAGGCACACATTACAACTGGATCAGGACAAACGTCAGATGGAAATCTGCCCTCACCCAGAACACCTCTACTACTGGAGCTGTAAGTGTAACTGTATTTTAACAGTCACCCTGGTCTTACCAAGACATTGGTTCCCAAGCAAAGGTCCCCTAACACCCTTGGAATCGCAGAGGCACACATTACAACTGGATCAGGACAAAATTCAGATGGAAATCTGCCCTCACTCAGAACACCTCTACTACTGGAGCTGTAAATAAAAAGCAGAGATCTGGACCACCAGGCTTTGACAAAACCTAAGCAAATGGCTCATGAAATTTGTCTACAGGAACCTTAGACCAAACGGGTAACCCATGCCAGGCATGCAACAAGCATGGAGATGCAGAGGTATTAGAACTATGGAGCTGGTGATATTTTGACCCTAGTAAAAGAGACTGACTGGGCAGCAGGCACAAAACTAACAGAAGCAGGCTGGGCAGTAGGTGGTATATAAGCAACATCAGGCTTGTCAGCAAATAAAGGTTTAGTGGCATATGGCTGGGCAACAGGTGAAATACCAATGGATTCAAGCTGGATAGCAAGTAAAGGATTAGTAGTCAGAGTGGACAGTAGGTAGAGAATCAGTGGCATCAGACTGGATAGCTGGTGGCGTATCAGACTGGTCAGTGGATAAAGAATCAGTGGAATCTTTCTGGGCAGCAGGTGAAGTACCAATGGAGTAAAACTAGATAGAGGGCAAAAGATTAGTAGTATCAGCCTGAACAGTAGGTAGAAGATCAGTGGCATCAGATTTGATAGCTGGTGGCGTATCCATGAAGTCAGGCTGGTCAGCGGGTGAAGGATCAGTGGAATCTGGCTGGGCAGCAGGTGAAGTACCAATAGGTGAGATCTGTGAGAGCAGCTTCCCTGCACAGTTCTGCAGAAGTAGAGATGCCTTTTAGGTGAGCACAATAGAGGAAGCGCTGGTGTACCATTCAAGTGCTCACCAACCAGATGGTGGTTAAAAATGCAGAGTAGTTCAGCATTTCATGTCCTATAAAAAAAGAAGAGAAAATTAGTTCTGATCCACTTATCTTAAAAAAAAATTTTTTTTTACCTTAACCGCTTGCCAACCAGCTGCTGTCATTATACAGCGGCAGGTCTGCACGATCACTTGAAATCCCGGTTCTGTGAGGCAAGGAGAGACAGATTGTGAGTTCCTAATAACTAGGAACCACGATCTGTCATCTCCTATAGTCAGTCCCCCCCCCCTACAGTTAGAACACACAGGGAACACAGCTAACTCCTTGATTGTCCCCTAGTGTTAACCCCTTCCCTGCCAGTGACATTTACACTGTAATCAGTGCATTTTTATAGCACTGATAGCACTGGTCCTGTATATAATTGTATTCTATTTTATATGTATTGCACAATGCCCTCACTGTGCACACGGCACTAACAATGTTTTCAGTACATGTTTTGCATTCTTTCGAGTTCTGATTAGAATAAGCCTGCCTATGTAACGCCCCTTGTTACCATAAACGTACAATTGTAATATTAATGTGATACCTACGTAATCATGTGTATAAAAACCTTCACATGCGCCATAATAAAGGAGAACGGTTATTTGGAAAGATGCTGAGCGTATCTTTTGTGTCTGTTCCCTACTGCAGTAGTTATTAATTTGGAACCACTAATCAATATGAGGATAGGAGTTGCCTATCATCAAAATATCCATTTCAGGTGGCGAGCCAGCCAGGAGGGGTTATCAGGTGACCCTGAGTATGCGAAACGAGGAGCTTGAGACGATCCGGGAATTTCTGATAATCAGCCGGCTGAGGTAAGCCTTTTGCTTACATTTGAGTTATCAGACTTCCTTAAACGGTAAGGCATTTTCGGGACAAAGGGTACCTATTTTACTCCCCTTAATCGAACTGTATTGATTAGTGGTTATATGTTATGTTGTCACTGTCTACTGTCCATCAGAGTGTTATAGAGAAAGGGAAGAATAGTGCTGTTCACAGAGTATAATGTAGTACATCTGCTAGTTAAAGTAGTTTAGAGGCAAGAGGGTATAGGCACACGTAGAGAAGACTGGCCAGTCATTATGGGCATTAAATTAAGTAAGGGAATGATGGGTAAGAGACCCTCAAAAATGCCCAGCGCAAGAGGAGCGCTATATATGAACCGAAGGTGCGGTTCCGCCTATACTGAGCCCCTAGATTAATGGTTAAAGTGGACAGGGATCCACAAAGGGTAACTGGGTTACCACCAAAGTCCACAGGGACAAAGAATCATGCAGAGTATACAGCTAGAGAAACAGCTATTTATGTGAGCAGGATGGATCAAGAGTGACATTAACACTAGACGGAAAGGGACTTTTTGATGTTAAGTTGTGGGATGAATTTGGGGTCAGGCACTACAACTAGTAAAGTCAAGAAACAGTAATGAGAGTTAAAACAGAATGCTTTATATGTTGTCAGAGAGGGAAGATGGGATGGGCACTATAGCTGCCCGTCTGATCATAGAAGGTACAGTATGTGAAGTATGGTATTACAATACATTGGATGCAAAGGATATCAGAACAAAATAAAGAAAGCAGAAATTTAAGCAAGAAAGTATTAAAAAGCGTTAAAAGAAAGTGAGAGAATGATAGGCATGTGTTGTGTACAAATGGGAATAATGTAAGCAATTTTAGAGATATATTCGAGTATGTTTGTGAATGCTGGAACCTTTAGTTCGCTCGCTTGTGTCATGTACGCAGATGTGACCCCCTCCTTTGTGCTCTCCTCAAAGAATGTAGCTGGGATGAGAGTTGGTGATAAGCTGGGAGGACACCATGCCAATTTCAGCTACATTCTTTGAGGAGAGCACAAAGGAGGGGGTCACATCTGCGTACATGACACAAGCGAGCGAACTAAAGGTTCCAGCATTCACAAACATACTCAAATATATCTCTAAAATTGCTTACATTATTCCCATTTGTACACAACACATGCCTATCATTCTCTCACTTTCTTTTAACGCTTTTTAATACTTTCTTGCTTAAATTTCTGCTTTCTTTATTTTGTTCTGATATCCTTTGCATCCAATGTATTGTAATACCATACTTCACATACTGTACCTTCTATGATCAGACGGGCAGCTATAGTGCTCATCCCATCTTCCCTCTCTGACAACATATAAAGCATTCTGTTTTAACTCTCATTACTGTTTCTTGACTTTACTAGTTGTAGTGCCTGACCCCAAATTCATCCCACAACTTAACATCAAAAAGTCCTTTTCCGTCTAGTGTTAATGTCACTCTTGATCCATCCTGCTCACATAAATAGCTGTTTCTCTAGCTGTATACTCTGCATGATTCTTTGTCCCTGTGGACTTTGGTGGTAACCCAGTTACCCTTTGTGGATCCCTGTCCACTTTAACCATTAATCTAGGGGCTCAGTATAGGCAGAACCGCACCTTCGGTTCATATATAACGCTCCTCTTGCGCTGGGCATTTTTGAGGGTCTCTTACCCATCATTCCCTTACTTAATTTAATGCCCATAATGACTGGCCAGTCTTCTCTACGTGTGCCTATACCCTCTTGCCTCTAAACTACTTTAACTAGCAGATGTACTACATTATACTCTGTGAACAGCACTATTCTTCCCTTTCTCTATAACACTCTGATGGACAGTAGACAGTGACAACATAACATATAACCACTAATCAATACAGTTCGATTAAGGGGAGTAAAATAGGTACCCTTTGTTCCGAAAATGCCTTACCGATCAAGGAAGTCTGATAACTCAAATGTAAGCAAAAGGCTTACCTCAGCCGGCTGATTATCAGAAATTCCCGGATCGTCTCAAGCTCCTCGTTTCGGATACTCAGGGTCACCTGATAACCCCTGCTGGGCTGGCTTCGCCACCTGAAATGGATATTTTGATGATAGGCAACTCCTATCCTCATATTGATTAGTGGTTCCAAATTAATAACTACTGCAGTAGGGAACAGACACAAAAGATACGCTCAGCATCTTTCCAAATAACCGTTCTCCTTTATTATGGCGCATGTGAAGGTTTTTATACACATGATTACGTAGGTATCACATTAATATTACAATTGTACGTTTATGGTAACAAGGGGCGTTACATAGGCAGGCTTATTCTAATCAGAACTCGAAAGAATGCAAAACATGTACTGAAAACATTGTTAGTGCCGTGTGCACAGTGAGGGCATTGTGCAATACATATAAAATAGAATACAATTATATACAGAACCTACAAATTTCCATTACACTGTATAATTGTCAATGGTTTCAAAAATGTGTCAAATGTGTCAAAAGTGTCCGATTTGTCTGCCATAATGTTGCAGTCCCGATAAAAATCGCAGATATTACTAGTAAAAAAAAATTAAAATAAAATAAAAACGCCCTAAATGTAATCTAAAAATCTAAAAATGATTGGTTAAACCCACAAGTGCTTTTTTACCATTACTATACTTATATTGGCCTTTGGAATTTACAAACGCAGCAAATTATAAAGTGGATGAAAGGTTTAGCACTGGGAATACCTTTTGAAAGATAAATAGTGTATTTTATGTACAACTATATAGATTGGACCAATATGAGGAGGAAAGAGGGACAGAGGGACTTTTTTTCCAAATCAGGGACAGTCCCTTGAAATCAGGAACAGTTGGGTGCTATGTTATGTTACGGAATATACTTGTAGTCCATCTATTCAAAAAATTAGAGTCTGGGACTATACTCACTTTAGAAGACATTCCACGACAAGAACGCTTTTTCCTACTGCTGCATGGATTGGCGACGTCGTTGTTCCTCTTTAGTCTGTAAAACCTGGGACTTGTGGTGGCAGCCTCCACTGGTGCGGGCATCTGACTTGCAGCCGCACCTGGTCCCTGGGAGGACTGGTCAGACGTGTCTACTTCTGGTGCGGGACACGAGCTCGCAGCCGACACTGGTGCAGGACACGAGCTCGCAGCCGACACTTGTCTCCGGATTGCTGCTATGATGCTGCTCACTTCAGCCATACTATAAGATCGATTTATCCTGTTCCTGCACACTGGTGCAGGACACGAGCTCGCAGCCGACACTGGTGCAGGACACGAGCTCGCAGCCGACACTGGTGCAGGACACGAGCTCGCAGCCGACACTGGTGCAGGACACGATCTCGCAGCCGCCACTGGTGCCGAGACTTGTCTCCTGCTTGCTGCTATGATGTCTTCACATCTCAGTTCCTATAAAAAGAGGTAAAAATTAGTTCTCTTCCACATATCTTAAAAGGTGTGTGTATTGTGATCACTAAAATTGTTGTTATTTTCAGCATAACGCAAGGTCCATTTCTTTATTTTGCTCCCCCTCCCCCATAATACTGCAATATAAAAAAGCAAGGGAGACATTGTTAAAGGAATTGTAAAGTCAGAAGGTTTTTTTTGGATAAAAAAAAACCTTTTGTGTGTAGCCCCCCCCCCTCTCAGTCCCTCCCCCCCAATACTTACCTGAGCCCATCATTATCCAGCGATGTTGCAGGAGTGTCTCAGCTGTAGACACATGTGCAGTTCAATTTGTTTCAAAATAAAATTTGGAAAAACTTTTGTTATTCAGAAATTTGGATGTATCCACATTTCTGAATTGGAAAAGTACAGAGGAAAGAGGGACTGAAGGACTTTCTTTCAAATCAGGGACAGTCCCTTGAAATCAGGGACAGTTGGGAGCTATGTTATGTTATGGAATATACTTCTAGTCCATCTATTGATAAAATGAAAGTCAGGGACTATACTCACTTTAACCATTCCATGAGATCTCTTTATCCTTTTCCTACATGGATGGTCGGCGATGTTGGGCCTCTTTTTCCCTCGTCCCTGGGTGGACTGAACACATATGCGTGTGGGAAAAGAACTCGCAGCTACCACTGGTGCAGGACACGAGCTCGCAGCCACCACTGGTTCCGGGACTTGTCTCCTGCTTGCTGCTATCATGTCTTCACATCTCACATCCTATAAAAAGAGGTAAAAATTAGTTCCCTTCCACATATCTTAAAAGGTGATTTTATTATGATCACTAAAATTGGTGTTATTTTCAGCATTATGCAAAGTCCATTTCGCTATTTTGCTCCCCCTCCCCCACAATACTGCAATATAAAAAAATGCCGGGGAGAAGTTATTAAAAGAGTTGTAAAGTCAGAAGGCTTTTTTTTTTTTAATCTTGATGCATTCTATACATTAAGATAAAACAACCTTCTGTGTGTAGCAGCCCCCTCAGCCCCCCAATACTTAGCTGAGCCCATCTTTATCCAGCAATGTTGCAGGAGTGTCTCAGCTGTAGACACGTGCGATTCGTTTCATTCCGAAATAAAATTCGGATAAATTTTCGTTATTCAAATATCCGAATTAGAAAAGTACTGAAGTTAAACGAATCCGAAATAACGAAAACTTTTTGAATATTTTTTTAATGCAAATAGTTTGCCAATTTCCAAAGAGAATAAAATAGAATAAAAAATAAAGGAATAGGATAGAAATATTATTTTTTTCGATTCTATTTCTTAATTTCTATTCTATTTTATTACTTTTGGAAATCGAATTGAATGGTTTTGCAAATTCGAAAATCGATTTGAAAACGAATAAACAAAACAAATTCCAAAAACAAACAAAACGAATGAAATTCGTTGAACTACATACATTTATGTAAATAACGAATCGAAGCGAAACCAATTTTTTCATTCTGCATGTGTTCTCTCAGCTGCTCAGGACTCCCCTCCTCATTGGCTAAGACAGCAGCATGGCGCGATTGGCTCTCATTGCTGTCAATCAAATTCAGTCAGCCAATCAGGAGAGAGAGAGGGGCGGGACCGGGTCACGGCTCTGTGTCTGAATGGATACAGAGAGCGGTGACTCGGCTCAGGTGCCACATAGCAGGCTGCTTGCTGTGAGGGTACTCAACAGGAGGGAGGGGCCAGGATCACAGAAAAGAGACCCGTGAAGAGGAGGATCCGGGCCACTCTATGCAAAACCAACTGCACAGCACAGGTAATTATAACGCTTTTTTTTTGTTTTTTTTTTAAAAAGAAGACTTTACAAAGAATTTATCTATACTTACCTTAGACCCCATACACCAGGCATGTCCAAAGTCCGGCCCGCGGGCCAATTGCGGCCCGCAGTCCGGTTTTGAACGGCCCGCCTGGTGTGCTGCGGGATCAGGGCTGTCAAATGAGCCGATCCCCGGCACTGTGTGAAGCTCCGTCGGCTTCAAAAGTGAAAGTAAAGTGCAGAGGAGTGTGCTGTGCTCTCTGCTTCCCCCTACAGTGCAGTACCCGGCTGAATGAGGAAATGGAATGGAAAGGTACTGTACTACAAGCTAGATTCTTTTTAAAAAGGCATTATTTATGTGTATGTGTGTGTGTGTGTGCATGTGTGTCTGTATGTATGTATGTGTGTGCATGTGTGTCTGTATGTGTGCATGTGCATGTCTGTCTGTATGTGTATGTGTGCATGTGTGTCTGTATGTGTGCATGTCTGTCTGTGTGTGTGTGTGTGTGTGCATGTCTGTCTGTATGTGTGTGTGTGTGCATGTCTGTCTGTATGTGTGTGTGTGCATGTCTGTATGTATGTATGTATGTGTGTGCATGTCTGTATGTATGTATGTATGTATGTGTGTGCATGTCTGTCTGTATGCATGTGTGTGCATGTGTGTCTGTATGTATGTATGTATGTATGTGTGCATGTGTGTATGTGTGTGTGTGCATGTGTATCTGTATGTATGTGTGTCTGTATGTATGTGTGTCTGTATGTATGTGTGTCTGTGCATGTGTGTGCATGTCTGTATGTATGTGTGTGCATGTGTGTCTATATGTGTGTGTGTGTGTGTGTGTGTGCATGTCTGTCTGTATGTATGTGTGTGTGTGTATGTGTGTCTGTATGTGCATGTGTGTCTGTGTGTGTGTGCATGTGTGTGTGTGTGTGTCTGTGCATGTATGATTGCATGTGTGTGTGTGTCCATGTATGTCTGTATGTATGCGTATGTGCATGTGTGTCTGTATGTATGTGCGTGTATGTCTGTCTGTATGTATGTGTGTGCATGTATGTGTGTCTGTATGTGTGTGCAGCATGTGTGTCTGTATGTATCTGTGTGCATGTATGTGTGTGTGTGTGTGTGTATGCATGTCTGTATGTGCGTGTATGTATGTGCGTGTATGTCTGTATGTATGTATGTATGTACCTGTATGTATGTATGTATGTACGTGTGTGCATGTGTCTGTATGTGTGTGTGTGCATGTGTCTGTATGTATGTAAGTATATGCATGTGTCTGTATGTGTATGCATGTGTCTGTATGTGTGTATGTCTGTGTGTATGTGTATGCATGTGTGTTACTTTTAATCCAGACCCCCCCCCCATTCTTGTACCATCAGAACTGCTTTTGTGGTGCTTGTGTGTGTGATAGCAGCCAGGACTGCTGCTCCTCTGAAAAGCAATCCATATACAGATCGCTTTTCAGAGGCATTTGAAAGGTGGTAAAGAGGCATTATGTTGCCTCCTCACCACCTGTTTTAAGCCCGTAAATGTAGCATCACTATACCGCACAGGTAGTTGCAGTGCAGGCCCATTCACCCTGAGCATACCTCCAGCTGCAGCCACAGCATGTGTACACCCCCAGCTGCTCCCTCTGCAGCTAAAGGGGGAGAAGTTGGGGGTGGTAAAAACAGCTTAACCATGTAGTTTTACTGCCCCTCCAATAAGCCCTTGGCTCACATCTGCATGGCTGCATGCTGTGTGTAGGGCAGCCCATGCATTTCAATGGGCTTCCATACCCACAAAAATGCAGGGAAAGAAGTCCCAGAGCTTTTTTTTTTTTTTAATTGCGCTGCACCAAAAGCACCCCATGTTTCCAATGTGTGGGGTACCATTAAGACTTAACGGTACCCCTAAAGAACAGAGCATTCGTCTGTGTGTCGGGCAAACGAGCGCGACAAAGGCACAAGAATTTTTGTTGGGCCAGGTATGAGTGCTCGAATGACCGAATTTTAATGGTTCAAAGAATGTCAGGCAAAATGGTCGGCCCTCACACATGTTCACTTCATCGAATCTGGCCCTCTTTGAAAAAAGTTTGGACACCCCTGCCATACACTATTAGATTTTCTGCATATTTTCGTTTTCAGATTTACCAAAACCATGTAGTGCAAGGGCCTGCCGGATTGCATACAAATTGAAACTCTTAAGGTTCGACCTCATATTATATGGTTTTGCTAAATCTGAAGACAAAGATCTGCAGAATATGTAATAGTGTGTATGGGGTCAAACTCCCGACTTCCATGTGGGGCCTAGGTACAGTTCCCCTGGCGAGATCCTAGGGAATACAGAGTGTCCAAATCTCATGAAAAAACTCTCCTGCGCTGCGCTGGAGGAGCTTCTTGTGACATTTTGAATCCTCAGCATTCTCTGCAATATTGCCGGAAGGAGCGTAACGTCATCCCCCGCAGTGCGGAAGTCAAGGGTAGAGTAAGCATATTTACTTTTTTCCATATAGCTTTTATAATAAATTTCAGTGTTATGGTATGGACCATACTTGTATGAATTTATAGAATAAAAGACAACTAACTTACAAAGACTTTCTGGCTTATTGGGGCATTGCGGAGATACATAGATATAAGTGTTCTCCTGTGTATGTGTGATGGTGAGATCTCTACGTGTTCTCCTGTGTATGTATGATGGTGAGATCTCTACATGTTCTCCTGTGTATGTATGATGGTGAGATCTCTACGTGTTCTCCTGTGTATGTGTGATGGTGAGATCTCTACATGTTCTCCTGTGTATGTATGATGGTGAGATCTCTACGTGTTCTCCTGTGTATGTATGATGGTGAGATCTCTACGTGTTCTCCTGTGTATGTATGATGGTGAGATCTCTACGTGTTCTCCTGTGTATGTGTGATGGTGAGATCTCTACATGTTCTCCTGTATATGTGTGATGGTGAGATCTCTACGTGTTCTCCTGTGTATGTGTGATGGTGAGATCTCTACGTGTTCTCCTGTGTATGTGTGATGGTGAGATCTCTACGTGTTCTCCTGTGTATGTGTGATGGTGAGATCTCTACGTGTTCTCCTGTGTATGTGTGATGGTAAGATATCTACATGTTCTCCTGTGTATGTGTGATGGTGAGATCTCTACATGTTCTCCTGTGTATGTGTGATGGTGAGATCTCTACATGTTCTCCTGTGTATGTGTGATGGTGAGATCTCTACGTGTTCTCCTGTATATGTGTGATGGTGAGATCTCTACATGTTCTCCTGTGTATGTGTGATGGTGAGATCTCTACATGTTCTCCTGTGTATGTGTGATGGTGAGATCTCTACGTGTTCTGCTATGTATGTGTGATGGTGAGCTCTCTACGTGTTCTCCTGTGTATGTGTGATGATGGGATCTCTACGTGTTCTCCTGTGTATGTGTGATGGTGAGATCTCTACATGTTCTCCTGTGTATGTGTGATGGTGAGATCTCTACGTGTTCTCCTGTGTATGTGTGATGATGGGATCTCTACGTGTTCTCCTGTGTATGTGTGATGGTGAGATCTCTACGTGTTCTCCTGTATATGTGTGATGGTGAGATCTCTATGTTTTCTCCTGTGTATGTATCACCCACATACTTTTTATATAAGAAACTTGTATTTATAATTGGCTTGTACTTACCTCAAATGATATTGGTGTGATCTTCCTTTGGGCTACTGACGTAGCATCCCCCACCTGTGCCTGGACCTGGCGTGGTAATAGTCCTCTTCTCTGGAAGAGAACATATGATCTGGCTCTTGACTGATAATCTGCAGAAAAGAAAAAATAAGGAGAAATGTAGAGCGAGACATGGCGGGTGCATACATTTCTTAGAAAGTCAATGCCTGACAGTTTTTTTCTGCTGAGACACTAATGCCCTGTACACACGATCGGAAATTCCGACGGAAAAGGTCCGATCAGATTATATTGTTGGAAAATCCGATCGTGTGTGGGCTCTATAGGATTTTCTGACGGAAAAAAATTTGAGAGCAGGACCTCAAATTTTCCGACAACAAAATCCGATCAGACTTTTTCCGATCGTTTCTAGAGAATTCCGATCGTACAAAGTGACACGCATGCTCAGATCAAATTACGAGACCAAAGCTATTGGCTACTAGCCGCAACATAGTCCAGTCGCAACGAACAAACGTCATCACGTTCTGAACGATCGGATTTTCCGACAACTTTGTCCGACTGTGTGTATACAACACCAGTTTCGGATAAAATCCGTTGGAAAAAATCAGACGGATTTTGTTGTCGGAATGTCCGATCATGTGTATGGGGGCTTACACTTACCATATGGAGTGGTCCTCGATCTCATCATCTTACACTGGCGCTTGGTGTCAGGACCTGCGGTGTTATGACAGGTTCCCTCAGAGGGCTGAAACAAAGAAAAAATAACATTAGCGAGGGAGTCCTCTAGGTGTTTTCCTATGTATGTGTGACGTTTAGATCTCTACATGTTCTCCTATGTATGTGTGATGGTGAGATCTCTACATGTTCTCCTGTGTATGCGTGATGGTGAGATCTCTACGTGTTCTCCTGTGTATGTGTTATGGTGAGATCTCTACGTGTTCTCCTGTGTATGTGTGATGGTGAGATCTCTACGTGTTCTCTTGTGTATGTGTGATGATGGGATCTCTACGTGTTCTCCTGTGTATGTGTGATGGTGAGATCTCTACGTGTTTTCCTGTGTATGTGTGATGATGGGATCTCTACATGTTCTCCTGTGTATGTGTGATGGTGAGATCTCTACGTGTTCTCCTGTGTATGTGTGATGATGGGATCTCTACGTGTTCTCCTGTGTATGTGTGATGGTGAGATCTCTACGTGTTCTCCTGTATATGTGTGATGGTGAGATCTCTATGTTTTCTCCTGTGTATGTATCACCTACATACTTTTTATATAAGAAACTTGTATTTATAATTGGCTTGTACTTACCTCAGATGGCATTGGTGTCCCAAAGATCTTCTCTTGGGCTACTGGCGTGGCATCCCCAACCTGTGCCAGGACCTGTCGTGGTATGAGACCTCTTCTCTGGAAGAGCAATTTTGATCTTGCTCTTGCTTGATAATCTGCGGTGGTATGACAGGGTCCTGCCAGTTTCTTATAGAGAGTCCCTCTGGTCACTGGAGTGGTGTCAGGACCTGCGATGGTATGGCAGGGTCCCTCGGAGGTGTGATGGTATGTCCCTCCGGTTTCTAGAGTGGTGTCAGGACCTGCGATGGTATGGCAGGGTCCCTCAGAGGAATGATGGAAAGTCCCTCTGGTCACTGGAGTGGTGTCAGGACCTGCGATGGTATGGCAGGGTCCCTCGGAGGGCTGATGGAAAGGCCCTCCGGTTATTTGAGTGGTGTTGGGACCTGCGATGGTATGGCAGGGTCCCTCAGAGGGCTGATGGAAAGTCCCTCTAGGCACTGAAGCAGTGTCAGGACCTGCGATGGTATGGCAGGGTCCCTCAGAGGAATGATGGAAAGTCCCTCTGGTCACTGGAGTGCTGTCAGGACCTGCGATGGTATGGCAGGGTCCCTCGGAGGGCTGATGGAAAGGCCCTCCGGTTATTTGAGTGGTGTTGGGACCTGCGATGGTATGGCAGGGTCCCTCAGAGGGCTGATGGAAAGTCCCTCTAGGCACTGAAGCAGTGTCAGGACCTGCGATGGTATGGCAGGGTCCCTCAGAGGAATGATGAAAAGTCCCTCTGGTCACTGGAGTGGTGTCGGGACCTGCGATGGTATAGCAGGGTCCCTGGGAGGACTGATAGAAAGTCTCTCCAGTTATTGGAGTGTTGTAGGGACCTGCGATGGTATTGCAGGGTCCCTGGGAGGACTGATAGAAAGTCTCTCCGTTTACAACACTGGTATAGTGACCTGCGTTGGTATGGCAGGGTCCCTGGGAGGACTGATAGAAAGTCTCTCCGCTTATGGGACTGGTATAGTGACCTGCGGTGGTATGGCAGGGTCCCTGGGAGGACTGATAGAAAGTCTCTCCGTTTACAACACTGGTATAGTGACCTGCGTTGGTATGGCAGGGTCCCTGGGAGGACTGATAGAAAGTCTCTCCGCTTATGGGACTGGTATAGTGACCTGCGGTGGTATGGCAGGGTCCCTGGGAGGACTGATAGAAAGTCTCTCCGCTTATGGGACTGGTGTAAGGCTCTGCGGTGGTATAGCAGAGCACATCGGAGGAATGATAGAACGTCTCTCCGTTTATAATAGTAGTATAGGGACCTGCCATTGTATAGCAAGATCCCTGTGAGGGCTGATGGTAAGCCACTCCTTCTTCCGAAATTGAGTGGAGACCTGCGGTGGAATAGCAGGGTCCCTGGGAGGACTGATGGAATGTCTCTCCAGTTACCGAAATGGGGTAACTACTCATCTTTCAGGAAGAAAAAAATTGTTGTCGTAATCGATGTAATCGCTGTATTCGCTAAAACCGCTAAAGATCAGCAATCTGCAGGAAAGAAGAGAGAAAAAATAATGATAAATATGGAGGAAGACATGGGGGGAGACACAAATTCTTTATAAATCATATTGAAAATGAAAGAGAATTTTGGAGAGGAATCTACCTTCAGGAGGGTTAGCAAAAAATTAAATCCAGCGGAGGGCAGCACTGCCTCATACTGCCCTCTGCTGGATTCATTTTTTGCTAACCCTTCTGGCCAACGGTCATGTGATGTCTTGATTTTTGTTTTTTAAACTTTATTCAACATACTGTATGCTATGTAATGAACATGTAATGTTATGTAATGGGTGCTTATGTTATGCAATGCTGAATGGTTGGTAAATAGATGGATATCAGAATCATATATATGGCACAGCCACGTCCTTGTTAATACCCATTGCCCTATGTAGTACAATGACTTCTCTATGTACATATTCAATATGGCTGGCTGCAATTTATTGGCTCATATTGTCTTTGTACTGCAGAACTCTAAATAAAGGCTTTATCATTTAAAAAAATGTAATCAGCATTTTTTTTTTAAATAGCATGTTATATATGGAGAAAAAAAAATTTTGAAAAAAAAAAAAATTTTGTTGAAAAAAAAAAATTTTTTTTTAAAATAATTTTTGGTTAAAAAATATGTTTTGAATTTTTTTTTAAATAGCATGTTATATTTTGAAGCTGAGATTTGAAAATATTGGTCACATGACACCCAGCAGGACAAGTGCTGGCAGTTAGATCTGTCCCCAGTATCCAGGAGAGAATTTTATATGGTCTTACCACTTCGACAGTCAACCAACAAATGACCACCAACAGCGGGCTGAGCAGCCTTATATAGTCCCTGACCAACTGACCAACTGACCAACTGACAAGTGTCGTCATGGCAACAGAAAAAAAAAACGTTTTTTTTTTTTTTTCAAAAAAACGTTATGCAATGTATGTTCAGTAACAAACATTTAAACAACACATCATGTTTGTAATGGGAGCTTATGTTAGGTATTAGTGGTAAAATATAAAAATATTGAAAAGCCGACCTTTGAAAATAACTGTCAAATGATTGAAAACAGAGCAATACATAACATAAGCACCCATTACTTAACATTACTGACAGATACACGCTGCAATATTCTGCTTGTTAAGTGTTCTTGTATAGCAAGACCACTTACTGTTATCTCACATATATATATTATTATTATTATAGCCAAATTTACCACCCTAACTCCTCCCACAGCTTTTACACTACATACACAGTAATATACCGAAACGTGCGGATTGTTCCCGATTGGTGTGCTATATTACTTTGTGGAACGTTTCACCGAATGGTCCACGAAATATCATAATTTTTGCGGCAAAATTGGTCTCATAGGAATGAATGGCGAAATGTTCAAAACTAGAGTGGGGAGTGACAAAAGCTGACAACCCCATGACCAGCCAGAACATTATGTCCCCCATGATCAGCCAAAACATTATGTCTACAACATCATCAGACAAAATATTATGACCACCCCATTATCAGCAAAAACATTATGACCACCCCATGGAAAAAAATAATAATTAAAAAAAATAATCATTTAAAAAATAAATTTAAAAATAAAAATAAAAAAGTGATAAAAATAATAATTAAAAAAAATAAAAAAATTATTTGAAAATTTAAAAAAATAAATAAAAAAATAAAGACATTTAAAAAAAAATCATTATAAAAAATAATAAAAAAAAACATAAAAAAAATCATGATCAGCCAAAACATTATGACCCCCCATTATCAGCCAAAACATTATGACCACCCCATTATCAGCCAAAATATTATGATCACCCCATGGGAAAAATATTAGGTAAAAAAAAATTTTGAAAAAAAAATCCAGAAACGCATTTGTGAGAGTCAGGCACTGGTGTTGGATGAGAAGGCCTGGCTTGCAGTCTCTGCTCTAATTCATCCCAAATGTGTTTTATCGGGTTGACTGTCCATTCAAGTTCCTCCACCCCAAACTGGCTCTTCTATGTCTTTATGGACCTTGCTCTGTGCACTGGTTCACAGTCATGTTGGAACAGGATGAGGCCATCCTCACACTGTTCCCACAAAGTTGGGAGCATGAAATTGTTCAAATTGTCTTAGTATGCTGATGCCTTAAGAGTTCCATTCACTGGAACTAAGTGGCCAAACCCAAGCCCTCACCATATTTAAGTTTGGAGAGGCAGGGACTTTATTTTTGCTTCCCCCGCTACTCACTGCTCCCAGGTGGCCTAAGATATAATCAACGGGTCCCATCAGCTTATTTAGAGGGGCCCAGGTAGCGGCTTCGCTTTGGGGGTACAGACCATGGTGATACCGGGGCCCCTGCTACAAACTGTGTACTAGTATTACTGGCAGAGCAGCAGAACAGCGATGTGAGTGTGCCCAGCCTACTCCTGCCTTTCTAAGCACTTACTTCCCTGTCAGGTGGAGTGAATTCCACCGACAGGATCTCCCTAGTCCCGAACTCACGGATGAGTTTGTCACGATTCACGTATGAGTCTGCACGCGAGCTCGTCGGGACGGGGCGTGTTTAAAAAAATTTTTTTTACCTTTTATATTATATTTTTACACTGTTTTAAAAAAATAAAAATAAAAATTGTCACGTTTATTCCTAATACAAGGAATGTAAACATCCCTTGTAATTCATTGCATGACAGGACCTCTTAAATATAAGATCTGGGGTCAAAAAGGCCTCAGATCTCATATTTACACTAAAATGCAATAAAAAAAAAAATTGTAATTTAAAAAAATAATTTTAAAAAATGGCCCTTTAAGAGCTTTGGACATAAGTGACGTTTTGACGTTGCTTCCGCCCAGCATTTTCTATGGAGATGGGTGGGGAGACAGGAGACAAGACGCGGCCCCTCTCCACTGATAAAAGTGATCTTGCGGAATCTGCCGCAGAGACCACTTTTATCTTGTAGCGGACCACATGCTGAAGAAGAGGATACCGGGGGTTATGGCAGCTAGCTACTGCCATAACAACGATATTCCTCTTCAAACAGCCAACATAAAACTGTGGCGGGGTGGTCTGTAAGTGGTCTGTTATGTAATGGGTGCTTATGTTATGCAATGCTGAATGGTTGGTAAATAGATGGATATCAGAATCATATATATGGCACAGCCACGTCCTTGTTAATACCCATTGCCCTATGTAGTACAATGACTTCTCTATGTACATATTCAATATGGCTGGCTGCAATTTATTGGCTCATATTGTCTTTGTACTGCAGAACTCTAAATAAAGGCTTTATCATTTAAAAAAATGTAATCAGCATTTTTTTTTAAATAGCATGTTATATATGGAAAAAAAAAAATTTTGAAAAAAAAAAATTTTGTTGAGAAAAAAAAACATTTTTTTTTTTTAAATAATTTTTGGTTAAAAAATATGTTTTGAATTTTTTTTTTAAATAGCATGTTATATTTTGAAGCTGAGATTTGAAAATATTGGTCACATGACACCCAGCAGGACAAGTGCTGGCAGTTAGATCTGTCCCCAGTATCCAGGAGAGAATTTTATATGATCTTACCACTTCGATAGTCAACCAACAAATGACCACCAACAGCGGGCTGAGCAGCCTTATATAGTCCCTGACCAACTGACCAACTGACAAGTGTCGTCATGGCAACAGAAAAAAAAAACGTTTTTTTTTCTGTTGCCCCGACAAGTGTCGTCATGGCAACAGAAAAAAAAAACGTTTTTTTTTTTTTTTTCAAAAAAACGTTATGCAGTGTATGTTCAGTAACAAACATTTAAACAACACATCATGTTTGTAATGGGAGCTTATGTTAGGTATTAGTGGTAAAATATAAAAATATTGAAAAGCCGAGCTTTGAAAATAACTGTCAAATGATTGAAAACAGACCAATACATAATATAAGCACCCATTACTTAACATTACTGACAGATACACGCTGCAATATTCTGCTTGTTAAGTGTTCTTGTATAGCAAGACCACTTACTGTTATCTCACATATATATATTATTATTATTATAGCCAAATTTACCACCCTAACTCCTCCCACAGCTTTTACACTACATACACAGTAATATACCGAAACGTGCGGATTGTTCCCGATTGGTCTGCTATATTACTTTGTGGAACGTTTCACCGAATGGTCCACGAAATATCATAATTTTTGCGGCAAAATTGGTCTCATAGGAATGAATGGCGAAATGTTCAAAACTAGAGTGGGGAGTGACAAAAGCTGACAACCCCATGACCAGCCAGAACATTATGTCCCCCATGATCAGCCAAAACATTATGTCTACAACATCATCAGACAAAATATTATGACCACCCCATTATCAGCAAAAACATTATGACCACCCCATTATCAGCCAAAATATTATGATCACCCCATGGGAAAAATATTAGGTAAAAAAAAATTTTGAAAAAAAAAATCCAGAAACGCATTTGTGAGAGTCAGGCACTGGTGTTGGATGAGAAGGCCTGGCTTGCAGTCTCTGCTCTAATTCATCCCAAATGTGTTTTATCGGGTTGACTGTCCATTCAAGTTCCTCCACCCCAAACTGGCTCTTCTATGTCTTTATGGACCTTGCTCTGTGCACTGGTTCACAGTCATGTTGGAACAGGATGAGGCCATCCTCACACTGTTCCCACAAAGTTGGGAGCATGAAATTGTTCAAAATGTCTTAGTATGCTGATGCCTTAAGAGTTCCATTCACTGGAACTAAGTGGCCAAACCCAAGCCCTCACCATATTTAAGTTTGGAGAGGCAGGGACTTTATTTTTGCTTCCCCCGCTACTCACTGCTCCCAGGTGGCCTAAGATATAATCAATGGGTCCCATCAGCTTATTTAGAGGGGCCCAGGCAGCGGCGTCGCTTTGGGGGTACAGACCATGGTGATACCGGGGCCCCTGCTACAAACTGTGTACTAGTATTACTGGCAGAGCAGCAGAACAGCGATGTGAGTGTGCCCAGCATACTCCTGCCTTTCTAAGCACTTACTTCCCTGTCAGGTGGAGTGAATTCCACCGACAGGATCTCCCTAGTCCCGAACTCACGGATGAGTTTGTCACGATTCACGTATGAGTCTGCACGTGAGCTCGTCTGGACGGGGCGTGTTTAAAAAATTTTTTTTTACCTTTTATATTATATTTTTACACTGTTTAAAAAAAATAAAAATAAAAATTGTCACGTTTATTCCTAATACAAGGAATGTAAACATCCCTTGTAATGCATTGCATGACAGGACCTCTTACATATAAGATCTGGGGTCAAAAAGACCTCAGATCTCATATTTACACTAAAATGCAATAAAAAAAATTTGTAATTTAAAAAAATAAATTTAAAAAATGGCCCTTTAAGAGCTTTGGACATAAGTGACGTTTTGACGTCGCTTCCGCCCAGCATTTGTATGGAGATGGGTGGGGAGACAGGAGACAAGACGCGGCCCCTCTCCACTGATAAAAGTGATCTCGCGGAATCTGCCGCAGAGACCACTTTTATCTTGTAGCGGACCGCATGCTGAAGAAGAGGATACCGGGGGTTATGGTAGCTACTGCCATAACAACGATATTCCTCTTCAAACAGCCAACATAAAACTGTGGCGGGGTGGTCTGTAAGTGGTTAAATACAGTTCTGTAAGCAACACCTTATTTTTTGGCCCTGCCCCTCCTGAGGCTAGACTCTGGATCCACCCCTGTCATAGATACCAACAATAGGGCACAATTCCCCCCCACTGACACCAATGAGGGTACACAATTCCTCCCATTGACACCAACAATGGGACACAATTCCTCCCACTGACATCAACGATGGAGCATTATTTCTTGGTAATGAAGTCTGGCCCCCCTAAAGTTCAATGGACAGTAAATTGCCCGTTTGTTTAGAAAGACCCCTGCCTAAAACGATACTATTATGAATATAAGAAACAGCTAGGGTTGAGCGGACACCTGGATGTTCGGGTTCGACGGGTTCAGCCGAACTTCAGAAAAAAGTTTGGGTTCGGGACCGAACTTGACCCGAACTTGACCCCGAACCCAAACCCCATTGAAATCAATGGGGACCCGAACTTTTGAGGACTAAAATGTCTCTAAGAAAGTAATGGAAAGGGCTAGAGGGCTGAAAATGGCAACAAAATCTTGTTAAGAGCATGGCAAGTGCTCTGCAAACAAATGTGGATAGGGAAATTACTTAAAATAACATAAAAAAAAATAAAAAAATAAAGTATATATGCTGGAGGCCCCCTTCTCAGAAGAAGAGGTACAGTAAGTGATTAGGAAACCTCAGAAACTCAACGGCACAATGCCACACATATGGTGGAAATGACCCAGAATACGCCCTTTCTGGAAAAAATGATTCAATTTAATGGATATGTGAAATAAAAAGGTTATGGCGCTAAACCCTATTAGTGATGAGGTGAGTTGACTTATCAAATCCTAGTGTTTGATTTTTTATATAAAAAGAGAAAGAAAAAGAAAAGAGCTGTTGGTGATACCGTGAAAAAAATATATATATCCTAAAGCAATTTTATCCAAAACAAATTGTGTGTGATTAATGTGGAGTCAGCATTCATGTTCCATTATAATAAAAACAAAAAATGAGTATTAAATTATCATATACGTATCAGCCTGCTAAAAACATGTAAACCTTCATTAAATGTGCAAATTAGTGGAAATAATGTTAATATTCAACAGTATGTTAGTGTAAAACAGATTGTGCAAACATGTGCAAAAAAATGTACAAAAAAGCAACTAAAGGTCAGAACAACCAAGGATCAGAAATAATTTAACCATAAAATCGCATGAAGTCGCTAAATGTGCGAATAGACAATATTTTCAACCAATAATCGCATGAAGACGCATCTGTGTCCAATATAAGTCCAAAATTAATATTTGGCTTGGTAGTGCTGCCTCTTCAGACTATTTTTGTAATTGTTACAAAAAGTCAATGGGGGGTATTTGATTTATTCGTGCAAATAGTGCGGGCTTTCAATTAGAGAACTTCATCCCCGGTGCGCCACTCTGTGCTATAGTATGTGAATGCTCTCACCAGAGTTAATGCCCCTGTGGGGCTGGATGGACCTTCACAATGTAAGCCACTGTGTCGCTCTCTGGCTGCTGCTGGTGCACTGGGTGAAGCTTCGTTGTTCCGTCCGTATGGTATCCAACGTTAATTATATAAGGGAAGACATATCCATAGTGTAATACGTTCTTAACCAAATCGTTCGTTTATTAATATTAAAATCTACTCACATTTTACATTAAAAGCATATGCATATAGGAAAAACTCCGCCGTTCGTCTCAAACGAGTGCACACAACGTGGCCACGCCCTACGCGTTTCGTCACTACGACGTCCTCTGGAGCGGCCATATTGGTGCACCTTATTGCTTAAATAGGGTGCAGTGCTCCACTACGCCTGCGCTAAAATAACAGCGCCATTTTGGGTGTGGGATGCCCTTACTCTACTGGGGATGAATGCCATTACTCCCCCTAGTGTCCTTAGGGAAGACTGATATACTTAGCCTTGGAGCACTGCAGCCTACCCATAAACCATACTCAGTTTAGATGACATTCTTTAGTATTTCCCATTTAACCGGACGTTTATAATTAAGAGAATAAAAATAAAAATAAAATTAAATGACACTAAAAATACATTGAATAAATGTATGTATAGGAATACATACATAAAATTCACGTATATAAAATTCATACATATAAAAAATTCTTACATAAAAATTCATGCATAAGAAGGGGGGTATACATTAATACTGAAAAAACGCATAAATTTGTAAAGATTATAAAAATTATAAAAATTATTTAAGAGGTTTTTTAATATTATTTGATTATTTAAGGGGTTTTTTATGTTTAAAAAAGGTTTTTTATGCATACTAATATGTGAATGTAAATGGAGAATTTATTCCAAAGGAAAGTTTTCCAAGAGGAAAGTTTTTTTGGGAAGGAATTAAATAAAATAAAATTCTTAAGAAATAGATATATATGAAGGTGCTAAGAAGGTCTGTTTAACATCGTCCTATAGGTGATTGTAGTGTTTATGACTGTATGTTTGATTCCTACAGGGGAACTTTTAGATAATTTTGATCAGTCTTGTTGTAATTCCGACACGTCCAATGTATTTTGAATGAATAACATTCGACCTGAACCCGAAGGTGTGGGCCATGTGATGTTAATATTGGGGTAGATAGGTTACTTATATATGTGGTTAGATCTTATCGGGATCCTGTAGTGTTATGTATGTGTATGGGTAACATTCGACTACGGAATGTTCGTCCAGCATTATCTAATGCTGAGGCAAACAGTTAACTGTTAAAAGTTAGTTAAGAAGCAATTGACTATTAAAAGTTAGTTAAGAAGCAATTGAGGTCTAATTCTATGTTCATTCCCCTTGGCTGGAGGGTGTCTAAATTAAAAATCCATTTCGTTTCGTTCCTGGATATTTTGATCGTTTTGTCTTCCCCTCTCCAGTGGCCTCTTATTTTGTCTATTCCGTAGAAAATCATTTGTCCAGGGTCCCGATTGTGGAAATCCCTAAAGTGTTTGGAGACACTGTGTTTCTGGAAGCCTTTTTTGATATTTGCAATATGTTCCCTTATCCTGACTTTTAACTCCCTGGTGGTCCTTCCCACATATTGCTTATGGCAAGGACATTCAATGACGTAAGTAACGTGGGAGCTGTTACAAGTAATCAATTCTTTGATTTTATATTCTTTCCCATTAGAGGTGGAATTAAAAGTAGTTTTCTTCTTTTCTGTCTTTTTACTATTTCTGCATGGGAGGCAATTTCCGCACTTGTAGAATCCTTTTAGGGTTTCGGAAATTTTTATTTGTTTTGGTGGGTCCACCACATTTTTTACTAGTTTGTTTCGGAGTGTTGGAGCCCTCCTGTAGATGAACCGTGGTTTGTTCGGCAACATGGCCTGGAGTGAGCTGTCTGCTTGTAAAATCGGCCAGTGTTTTTTGATGATACGCTCTACATCTTTATGTTGTCTGTTATACCCTGTAAGGAACGCGATGTCATGGAGGTTTTGTTTTGGTTTTACTTTCTTGCCTTCAATTAGTTTTTTCCTATCCATATGTTTTACTTCATTTTTTAATTTACGGAGATTTTCTTCTTTATATCCTTTCTTCCTAAACCTTTCGATGACTATATCCGCCTGCTTATCAAAGTCGTCAATTTTGCTACAGTTCCTGTATAGCCGTAGAAGCTGGCCTTTGGGTATGTTCCCTAGCCACCTAGAATGGTGGCAGCTGTTTGTGGGGATGTACCCATTGCGATCCGTGGTCTTGAAGAAGGTGCGGGTGCCAAGATTTCCTTCATGTTTGTAAATTTGGAGGTCCAGATAATCTACAGTCTGGGTGTTAAACTTTCCTGTGAATTTGATGTGATATATATTGTCATTGATTTCTCCAAAAAAGTCTTGCAGTTGTTCTACCGTGCCTCCCCATACCAATATAATATCGTCTATATATCGACGGTAAAATTTCAAATTTTGCCTATGCACTCCATAAATTTGTTCTTCCTCCCATCGGTTCAAAAACAAGTTCGCCACACTTGGAGCGTACTTTGCCCCCATTGCCACGCCTTTCGTCTGTGTATAGAAAGTTCCATTGTACCAGAAATAGTTCGAAGTCATTGCCATCCTTAGGCCTTCAATGATGTATCTTATTTGTTCCTGTTTTAAATCCGATAGTCGTTGTAATGCCCACTCGACACTACTGATGCCATCCTCTTGTTTTATATTTGTATATAGCGATTCCACGTCTATTGTCACCAATATGTCACTTTCACTAATGGGGATTCCATTCAAGTCCTCTAGTAATTGCTTACTGTCCCTTAAGTATGACCTTCCTTTTGTCACCAGGGGCTGTAGGAAACCATCCACATATGCCCCCAACCTGGAAAACAAAGAATCGATTCCACTTATTATGGGTCTCCCAGGTGGGTGAGTTTGATTTTTGTGGATCTTAGGGACGTGATAAATAACTGGGGTCTTTGCCGCCTTTGGAAATAGGTATTTCACCTCTTTTTTATTCAAAATGCCTTGGTCTTTGCCTTTTTTGATATATTTCTTAAGTTTAGTTTCATATTCTGATTTCGGGTTTTTCTTCAGCTTTTTATATGTGTCAGGTATATTTAACAAGTTCTCCATTTCTTTCTCATAGTCTTGTTTATCCAAAATGACAAGGCCGCCTCCCTTGTCTGCGGGTCTGATGATAATCCCCTTTCTCTTTTCAATTGATTTAATGGTGTCCCATATTCCTTTTCCTTTGGTTTTTCTCACCTCTATATTCCTTAGGTCATGTTCGACCATCTTTTTGAAGACCTTAATGTTTTCATCCTGCTGGACTTTGGGATTGAAGGTTGAATTGTTTCTTAATTGCGAATGCTGGTAAAGTGTGTTAGTGTCTTCCTTCATATGTGGATTCTTGGTTGCAAAGAATTTTTTGATGTTAAGTTTTCTCACAAATCTTTGGAGGTCTATATATGTTTCAAATTTATCTAGTCCCTTATCTGGGGCAAACTTTAAGCCCATGTCCAGCACCCTGAGTTCTTCCTCCGTAAAAACCGCCTTACTTAAATTATAAATGCCCTCCCCTATTGTTCCCTTCTTCTTTTTCTGGAGGCCTCCTCTCTTTCCTCGTATGCGTTTTCTGCTCTTCTGTCTTGTATCCAGTGTGTTTCTTCCCCTCTTTGATTCCGATGATGGCCGTTTCCCCCATAGTTCCTCCTCGTATTGTCTTCTCTGGTCCATCTCGGGTTCCATCCACCATTTCTTCTGGGGGGCCCGTACTGTTGATTCCTTATTGGATATCGAAATGGTCTCCAATCTCTCTGGGGACCATGTCTCATATCTCTCGGGCCTGGTGGTCTGTGTTCCTGTCCCCTGGGAAAAAAATCTCTTTCAAACCTCCGGTTTCTAAATGGGGTGTATTGGGGGTATTCCCTTAGAGGAGAGTATCTGTTGTGATGTCTCGGAATATTTGGTGTATAGGGAGTATGATTCCCCCTATATCTGTCTTGCTCATATTCCCCTACTGTCCTCCCTTCGGGTCTCCTATACCCTGGTGTGTGTGGAATGTCATTTCTTACTGTTCCATCTTGTGTGTGTGTGGGTTGGTTCCACTCCTGTTCTGTGTTTTGGGTTGGGTTTTCCCTGGATTCTTCCATTATGGATAGTTCATTGTCTTCCTCGTTATAGTTGCCCTCTATTTGCCATTTGTAAACCTGCTGGTTTTTGTAATCCAGCACATCCCTCTTGAATTTCTTTTGCTTCTTTTGTTGTATTTCCTTATCATACTTTTTTATGTGTTCTTGTAAAATCTTTTCCCTATCTATATATTCTGCTGTTTCTTTAAATGGTATGAGTTGATCCCTGAGTTGTGATATCTCTGTTTCTATGTTTTTCAATTTATGTTGGCGTCTGATCACTATTTTTTGTAGGAGTGCTCTTTCACTCTGATTGAAAAACTGATACCACTCTTCCATAAGGTGCCTATCGCTTATTGCATCATTTGGGGAGACATCCCATCTTAATCTCCTGGGTGTAATTTGTTCCGCTATATACTTTTCAAGAATGGCCACATCCCACCATACCCTCAATTGCTTCTCAAGGCTATGTTTCAGGTGTTTGAATAAACTATCCAAGTCCTGCTTAATGACCACATGTTCTTGATTAAATACCTCCACAAGGTTTACCATTCTGCTATTAACATATTTAAAAATATCCATTGCTGCAACTTTGAATTAGGGTCCGATAGGTCCCTTATATATAGATGAATAAATAAATAAAGTCGCGCTATGGAAAAACCAAATCTCCTAAGTGATAGAAATATGTGAAATAAATTAAAAATAAAAATATACTGGGTTAGAGCTGCCTGTGCCTGAAGCCCTCACTTCCTTATTGGGGAGGAGAGGGAAATGAAAATGTGAAATAAAAAGGTTATGGCGCTAAACCCTATTAGTGATGAGGTGAGTTGACTTATCAAATCCTAGTGTTTGATTTTTTATATAAAAAGAGAAAGAAAAAGAAAAGAGCTGTTGGTGATACCGTGAAAAAAATATATATATCCTAAAGCAATTTTATCCAAAACAAATTGTGTGTGATTAATGTGGAGTCAGCATTCATGTTCCATTATAATAAAAACAAAAAATGAGTATTAAATTATCATATACGTATCAGCCTGCTAAAAACATGTAAACCTTCATTAAATGTGCAAATTAGTGGAAATAATGTTAATATTCAACAGTATGTTAGTGTAAAACAGATTGTGCAAACATGTGCAAAAAAATGTACAAAAAAGCAACTAAAGGTCAGAACAACCAAGGATCAGAAATAATTTAACCATAAAATCGCATGAAGTCGCTAAATGTGCGAATAGACAATATTTTCAACCAATAATCGCATGAAGACGCATCTGTGTCCAATATAAGTCCAAAATTAATATTTGGCTTGGTAGTGCTGCCTCTTCAGACTATTTTTGTAATTGTTACAAAAAGTCAATGGGGGGTATTTGATTTATTCGTGCAAATAGTGCGGGCTTTCAATTAGAGAACTTCATCCCCGGTGCGCCACTCTGTGCTATAGTATGTGAATGCTCTCACCAGAGTTAATGCCCCTGTGGGGCTGGATGGACCTTCACAATGTAAGCCACTGTGTCGCTCTCTGGCTGCTGCTGGTGCACTGGGTGAAGCTTCGTTGTTCCGTCCGTATGGTATCCAACGTTAATTATATAAGGGAAGACATATCCATAGTGTAATACGTTCTTAACCAAATCGTTCGTTTATTAATATTAAAATCTACTCACATTTTACATTAAAAGCATATGCATATAGGAAAAACTCCGCCGTTCGTCTCAAACGAGTGCACACAACGTGGCCACGCCCTACGCGTTTCGTCACTACGACGTCCTCTGGAGCGGCCATATTGGTGCACCTTATTGCTTAAATAGGGTGCAGTGCTCCACTACGCCTGCGCTAAAATAACAGCGCCATTTTGGGTGTGGGATGCCCTTACTCTACTGGGGATGAATGCCATTACTCCCCCTAGTGTCCTTAGGGAAGACTGATATACTTAGCCTTGGAGCACTGCAGCCTACCCATAAACCATACTCAGTTTAGATGACATTCTTTAGTATTTCCCATTTAACCGGACGTTTATAATTAAGAGAATAAAAATAAAAATAAAATTAAATGACACTAAAAATACATTGAATAAATGTATGTATAGGAATACATACATAAAATTCACGTATATAAAATTCATACATATAAAAAATTCTTACATAAAAATTCATGCATAAGAAGGGGGGTATACATTAATACTGAAAAAACGCATAAATTTGTAAAGATTATAAAAATTATAAAAATTATTTAAGAGGTTTTTTAATATTATTTGATTATTTAAGGGGTTTTTTATGTTTAAAAAAGGTTTTTTATGCATACTAATATGTGAATGTAAATGGAGAATTTATTCCAAAGGAAAGTTTTCCAAGAGGAAAGTTTTTTTGGGAAGGAATTAAATAAAATAAAATTCTTAAGAAATAGATATATATGAAGGTGCTAAGAAGGTCTGTTTAACATCGTCCTATAGGTGATTGTAGTGTTTATGACTGTATGTTTGATTCCTACAGGGGAACTTTTAGATAATTTTGATCAGTCTTGTTGTAATTCCGACACGTCCAATGTATTTTGAATGAATAACATTCGACCTGAACCCGAAGGTGTGGGCCATGTGATGTTAATATTGGGGTAGATAGGTTACTTATATATGTGGTTAGATCTTATCGGGATCCTGTAGTGTTATGTATGTGTATGGGTAACATTCGACTACGGAATGTTCGTCCAGCATTATCTAATGCTGAGGCAAACAGTTAACTGTTAAAAGTTAGTTAAGAAGCAATCAGAGTGAAAGAGCACTCCTACAAAAAATAGTGATCAGACGCCAACATAAATTGAAAAACATAGAAACAGAGATATCACAACTCAGGGATCAACTCATACCATTTAAAGAAACAGCAGAATATATAGATAGGGAAAAGATTTTACAAGAACACATAAAAAAGTATGATAAGGAAATACAACAAAAGAAGCAAAAGAAATTCAAGAGGGATGTGCTGGATTACAAAAACCAGCAGGTTTACAAATGGCAAATAGAGGGCAACTATAACGAGGAAGACAATGAACTATCCATAATGGAAGAATCCAGGGAAAACCCAACCCAAAACACAGAACAGGAGTGGAACCAACCCACACACACACAAGATGGAACAGTAAGAAATGACATTCCACACACACCAGGGTATAGGAGACCCGAAGGGAGGACAGTAGGGGAATATGAGCAAGACAGATATAGGGGGAATCATACTCCCTATACACCAAATATTCCGAGACATCACAACAGATACTCTCCTCTAAGGGAATACCCCCAATACACCCCATTTAGAAACCGGAGGTTTGAAAGAGATTTTTTTCCCAGGGGACAGGAACACAGACCACCAGGCCCGAGAGATATGAGACATGGTCCCCAGAGAGATTGGAGACCATTTCGATATCCAATAAGGAATCAACAGTACGGGCCCCCCAGAAGAAATGGTGGATGGAACCCGAGATGGACCAGAGAAGACAATACGAGGAGGAACTATGGGGGAAACGGCCATCATCGGAATCAAAGAGGGGAAGAAACACACTGGATACAAGACAGAAGAGCAGAAAACGCATACGAGGAAAGAGAGGAGGCCTCCAGAAAAAGAAGAAGGGAACAATAGGGGAGGGCATTTATAATTTAAGTAAGGCGGTTTTTACGGAGGAAGAACTCAGGGTGCTGGACATGGGCTTAAAGTTTGCCCCAGATAAGGGACTAGATAAATTTGAAACATATATAGACCTCCAAAGATTTGTGAGAAAACTTAACATCAAAAAATTCTTTGCAACCAAGAATCCACATATGAAGGAAGACACTAACACACTTTACCAGCATTCGCAATTAAGAAACAATTCAACCTTCAATCCCAAAGTCCAGCAGGATGAAAACATTAAGGTCTTCAAAAAGATGGTCGAACATGACCTAAGGAATATAGAGGTGAGAAAAACCAAAGGAAAAGGAATATGGGACACCATTAAATCAATTGAAAAGAGAAAGGGGATTATCATCAGACCCGCAGACAAGGGAGGCGACCTTGTCATTTTGGATAAACAAGACTATGAGAAAGAAATGGAGAACTTGTTAAATATACCTGACACATATAAAAAGCTGAAGAAAAACCCGAAATCAGAATATGAAACTAAACTTAAGAAATATATCAAAAAAGGCAAAGACCAAGGCATTTTGAATAAAAAAGAGGTGAAATACCTATTTCCAAAGGCGGCAAAGACCCCAGTTATTTATCACGTCCCTAAGATCCACAAAAATCAAACTCACCCACCTGGGAGACCCATAATAAGTGGAATCGATTCTTTGTTTTCCAGGTTGGGGGCATATGTGGATGGTTTCCTACAGCCCCTGGTGACAAAAGGAAGGTCATACTTAAGGGACAGTAAGCAATTACTAGAGGACTTGAATGGAATCCCCATTAGTGAAAGTGACATATTGGTGACAATAGACGTGGAATCGCTATATACAAATATAAAACAAGAGGATGGCATCAGTAGTGTCGAGTGGGCATTACAACGACTATCGGATTTAAAACAGGAACAAATAAGATACATCATTGAAGGCCTAAGGATGGCAATGACTTCGAACTATTTCTGGTACAATGGAACTTTCTATACACAGACGAAAGGCGTGGCAATGGGGGCAAAGTACGCTCCAAGTGTGGCGAACTTGTTTTTGAACCGATGGGAGGAAGAACAAATTTATGGAGTGCATAGGCAAAATTTGAAATTTTACCGTCGATATATAGACGATATTATATTGGTATGGGGAGGCACGGTAGAACAACTGCAAGACTTTTTTGGAGAAATCAATGACAATATATATCACATCAAATTCACAGGAAAGTTTAACACCCAGACTGTAGATTATCTGGACCTCCAAATTTACAAACATGAAGGAAATCTTGGCACCCGCACCTTCTTCAAGACCACGGATCGCAATGGGTACATCCCCACAAACAGCTGCCACCATTCTAGGTGGCTAGGGAACATACCCAAAGGCCATCTTCTACGGCTATACAGGAACTGTAGCAAAATTGACGACTTTGATAAGCAGGCGGATATAGTCATCGAAAGGTTTAGGAAGAAAGGATATAAAGAAGAAAATCTCCGTAAATTAAAAAATGAAGTAAAACATATGGATAGGAAAAAACTAATTGAAGGCAAGAAAGTAAAACCAAAACAAAACCTCCATGACATCGCGTTCCTTACAGGGTATAACAGACAACATAAAGATGTAGAGCGTATCATCAAAAAACACTGGCCGATTTTACAAGCAGACAGCTCACTCCAGGCCATGTTGCCGAACAAACCACGGTTCATCTACAGGAGGGCTCCAACACTCCGAAACAAACTAGTAAAAAATGTGGTGGACCCACCAAAACAAATAAAAATTTCCGAAACCCTAAAAGGATTCTACAAGTGCGGAAATTGCCTCCCATGCAGAAATAGTAAAAAGACAGAAAAGAAGAAAACTACTTTTAATTCCACCTCTAATGGGAAAGAATATAAAATCAAAGAATTGATTACTTGTAACAGCTCCCACGTTACTTACGTCATTGAATGTCCTTGCCATAAGCAATATGTGGGAAGGACCACCAGGGAGTTAAAAGTCAGGATAAGGGAACATATTGCAAATATCAAAAAAGGCTTCCAGAAACACAGTGTCTCCAAACACTTTAGGGATTTCCACAATCGGGACCCTGGACAAATGATTTTCTACGGAATAGACAAAATAAGAGGCCACTGGAGAGGGGAAGACAAAACGATCAAAATATCCAGGAACGAAACGAAATGGATTTTTAATTTAGACACCCTCCAGCCAAGGGGAATGAACATAGAATTAGACCTCAATTGCTTCTTAACTAACTTTTAATAGTCAATTGCTTCTTAACTAACTTTTAACAGTTAACTGTTTGCCTCAGCATTAGATAATGCTGGACGAACATTCCGTAGTCGAATGTTACCCATACACATACATAACACTACAGGATCCCGATAAGATCTAACCACATATATAAGTAACCTATCTACCCCAATATTAACATCACATGGCCCACACCTTCGGGTTCAGGTCGAATGTTATTCATTCAAAATACATTGGACGTGTCGGAATTACAACAAGACTGATCAAAATTATCTAAAAGTTCCCCTGTAGGAATCAAACATACAGTCATAAACACTACAATCACCTATAGGACGATGTTAAACAGACCTTCTTAGCACCTTCATATATATCTATTTCTTAAGAATTTTATTTTATTTAATTCCTTCCCAAAAAAACTTTCCTCTTGGAAAACTTTCCTTTGGAATAAATTCTCCATTTACATTCACATATTAGTATGCATAAAAAACCTTTTTTAAACATAAAAAACCCCTTAAATAATCAAATAATATTAAAAAACCTCTTAAATAATTTTTATAATTTTTATAATCTTTACAAATTTATGCGTTTTTTCAGTATTAATGTATACCCCCCTTCTTATGCATGAATTTTTATGTAAGAATTTTTTATATGTATGAATTTTATATACGTGAATTTTATGTATGTATTCCTATACATACATTTATTCAATGTATTTTTAGTGTCATTTAATTTTATTTTTATTTTTATTCTCTTAATTATAAACGTCCGGTTAAATGGGAAATACTAAAGAATGTCATCTAAACTGAGTATGGTTTATGGGTAGGCTGCAGTGCTCCAAGGCTAAGTATATCAGTCTTCCCTAAGGACACTAGGGGGAGTAATGGCATTCATCCCCAGTAGAGTAAGGGCATCCCACACCCAAAATGGCGCTGTTATTTTAGCGCAGGCGTAGTGGAGCACTGCACCCTATTTAAGCAATAAGGTGCACCAATATGGCCGCTCCAGAGGACGTCGTAGTGACGAAACGCGTAGGGCGTGGCCACGTTGTGTGCACTCGTTTGAGACGAACGGCGGAGTTTTTCCTATATGCATATGCTTTTAATGTAAAATGTGAGTAGATTTTAATATTAATAAACGAACGATTTGGTTAAGAACGTATTACACTATGGATATGTCTTCCCTTATATAATTAACGTTGGATACCATACGGACGGAACAACGAAGCTTCACCCAGTGCACCAGCAGCAGCCAGAGAGCGACACAGTGGCTTACATTGTGAAGGTCCATCCAGCCCCACAGGGGCATTAACTCTGGTGAGAGCATTCACATACTATAGCACAGAGTGGCGCACCGGGGATGAAGTTCTCTAATTGAAAGCCCGCACTATTTGCACGAATAAATCAAATACCCCCCATTGACTTTTTGTAACAATTACAAAAATAGTCTGAAGAGGCAGCACTACCAAGCCAAATATTAATTTTGGACTTATATTGGACACAGATGCGTCTTCATGCGATTATTGGTTGAAAATATTGTCTATTCGCACATTTAGCGACTTCATGCGATTTTATGGTTAAATTATTTCTGATCCTTGGTTGTTCTGACCTTTAGTTGCTTTTTTGTACATTTTTTTGCACATGTTTGCACAATCTGTTTTACACTAACATACTGTTGAATATTAACATTATTTCCACTAATTTGCACATTTAATGAAGGTTTACATGTTTTTAGCAGGCTGATACGTATATGATAATTTAATACTCATTTTTTGTTTTTATTATAATGGAACATGAATGCTGACTCCACATTAATCACACACAATTTGTTTTGGATAAAATTGCTTTAGGATATATATATTTTTTTCACGGTATCACCAACAGCTCTTTTCTTTTTCTTTCTCTTTTTATATAAAAAATCAAACACTAGGATTTGATAAGTCAACTCACCTCATCACTAATAGGGTTTAGCGCCATAACCTTTTTATTTCACATTTTCATTTCCCTCTCCTCCCCAATAAGGAAGTGAGGGCTTCAGGCACAGGCAGCTCTAACCCAGTATATTTTTATTTTTAATTTATTTCACATATTTCTATCACTTAGGAGATTTGGTTTTTCCATAGCGCGACTTTATTTATTTATTCAATTTAATGGATAAGCTAGTGGGAAAATAAAATACTTTGAGATAAAAAAAATAAAAAATTATAATCTTGACCTAGGAGGTCGAGGAACATATGGAGTAGAAGGTTGAGGTGGCGGTGGATGTGGCAGTGTAGGTGGAAGCGGCGGTGGAGGAGGACGAGGTAGCCAACACTGTTTCAAAAATACAACAATGGCTGGGTAAGGCCGTGATGTGTCGAATTCTGTCCCCCGTTGGATAGTGTCCGCCCTGTACTGCGTTTTCTCAGTATGTAGGATAAGGGGATTTCGAAAATCTCCAAAGACAAACGGCGCTGCAGCATGTAACGGAGACACTGCAGCATGTAATCGCTCATGTGTGCCAGGCTGCCCAGAGACAACGAAAAGCTGTCCTCTGTGGGAGGTGTATCGTCTGTGTCCTCTGTATCCCCCCAGCCACGCATTAGTGATCGCCATAAGCTGGTCTGGGTGCCACCCTGCTGTGAACATGGATCCTCCTCCTCCATCTCCTCCTCCTCATCCTCCACCTCGTCGTCCTCCAGAACTGTGCCCTTGCTGCCGGACAATTGTGTACCTGGTGTTTGTTGGTGCAGGAACCCACCCTCATAGCCACTTGTCAATGTCTGCCCTGAAAGCCTTGCAAATGATCCCTCTTCCTCCTCCTACCGTGCCACATCCTCTTCCATCATCGCCCAAAGCGGTTTTTCAAGGAGGCATAGAACTGGGATAGTAACGCTGAGAGCGGCGTCATCGGCACTGGCCATGTTGGTGGAGTACTCAAAACAGCACAGCAAGGCACACAGGTCTTGCATGGAGGCCCAGTTATTGGTGGTAAAGTGGTGCTGTTCCGCAGAGTGACTCACGCGTGCGTGCTGCAGCTGAAACTCCACTATCGCCTGCTGCTGCTCGCACAGTCTGGCCAGCATGTGCAAGGTGGAGTTCCACCTTGTGGGCACGTCACATATGAGGTGGTGAGTGGGAAGGCCAAAGTTACGCTGCAGCGCTGACAGGTGAGCAGCAGCAGGGTGAGAACGCCTAAAGTGCGCACAGACGGCCCACACTTTCTGCAGCAGCTCTGGCATATGGGGGTAATTTTTAAGGAACCTCTGGACCACCAAGTTCAGCACATGCGCCAGGCAAGGGATGTGTGTCAAACCAGCTAGGCCCAGAGCTGCTATGAGATTTCGGCCATTATTGCACACCACCAGGCCGGGCTTGAGGCTCACTTCCACCAACCACTCATTGGTCTGTTGTTCCATGTCCCTCCATGACTCCTGCGCGGTGTGTGTTTTTTCCCCCAAACAGGAAAGTTTTAAAACTGCCTGCTGTCGTTTACCCCTGGCTGTGCTGAAGTTGGTGGTGAAGGTGTTACGCTGACTGGATGAGGAGGCGGTAGAGGATGTGGAAGCGGAATATGAGGAGTTAGCAACAGGAAGCAAACTGAAGCGCCCTGCAATCCTCGGTGGTGGAAGGACATGCGCCAAACTCTTATCCGCCTCAGGCCCAGCCGCCACTGCATTTACCCAGTGTGCTGTTAGGGAGATATGACGTCCGTGACCGTGTTTACTGGTCCAGGCATCCGTAGTTAGGTGGACCTTGCCACAGTGCACACCTGATTTTGTCCCCCACTTGGTTGTGCAGGGAAGGGATGGCTCGCCTGGAAAAGAAGTGGCGGCTAGGCACGACGTACTGTGGGACAGCCAATGCCATCAGGCTTTTAAAACTCTGCGTCTCCATCAGACGAAATGACAGCATTTCAAAGGTGAGGAATTTTGAAATGCTGGCATTAAGGGCCAGGGATTGCGGGTGGCTAGGGGGGTACTTTCTCTTCCGCTCCAGTGTTTGGGAGATAGAGAGCTGAACGCTTCCATGGGACATTGTGGAGATGGTTGGTGACCCAGGTGGTAGTGTTGCTGGCAGATCCTCTGTTTGTGGGTTGGCAGGTGCCATTGTTACAGAAGTGGATGAAGAGGCCGAGACTGCAGCAGAAGAGGTAGCAGGAGGAGTCAGAGACCTTTCTTGGTTTTTGAGGTGTCTACTCCACTGCAGCTCGTGCTGCCTCGTGTCTTGTCATCAGCACATTGTCTGAAGAACTGCCATGCTAGAGAACTCCTTGGACCTGGCTTTGGTGTGCTCAGTCCCTTGCTGTGTTGAGCAGTAGCAGGCGTACTGTTTTGGGGGACGGACGCTCCGTTTTTGCACTCTGCTCCCTCTTCTGCTCTGTTGGTGGCTCTGTGCGACCACCGCCTCTTCCTCTGAACTACACTGGTCACCTGCATGATTTTGATTCCATGTGGGGTCCAGGACCTCATCATTCTCCACATCATCTTCCACCCAGTCTTCACCCCTGCCCTCCTTGTCAGTCTGCACAATTGCGAAAGCAGCAGCAGTTGGCACCTGTGTTTCCTCAGTATCAGAGACATGCTGCGATGGTCCTCCCATGTACTAAACTTCAAACATAAGTGGTTGGGCATCAGTGCACACAATCTCTTCCACTTCTGGGTCAGTGCTAAGTGGATGGCCCTGGGAAACCCTGCTAACAGAGTCATCAGAATGCAGAAGAGACTGCTGCGTGATTTGGGGCTCAGACTGCTTGGCTGATTTGCAAGGGGGTGATGTGAAAGACTGATGGACATCGGCTGCAGGTGCCAACTCTGATCTTTCATCAGGAGACTGGGTGGGAGACAATGTCAAGGAACCGGAGGCACTGTCAGCAACCCAATCTACTATCGCCTGTACTTGTCCTGGCCTCAACATTTGTACAGCCACATTAGACCCGACCAAATACCGCTGCAGGCTCTGTCGTCTACTCGCACCTGAGGAAGGTGTTTCACTTGTGCGTGTAGCTGGCACAGATCGACCAGGTCCTTTCCCTGCAACAGGAGCTCTACCAGCAGCACCACGACCGGAGCCACATCCCTTCTTTGACATTCTCCTCATATTTTCCAAATTTAGGATCTTGCCCTAAATGGGTGTTTTTGCAATAGCAGAATACACCCGGAGTATGTAAATGTGTATCTTCGAGCTGCAGAAATGGCAAAAATGCTATTCCAAAAAAATGTTTTTGCCCTAAAAAATTTTTTGGAATAGCACAATAGAAGAAAAATATATAAATTGTGTAACACGCACCTCCACATATGCAGAAAACACTGCAAAGTTTTATTTTTTGGCACTAAATGGGTGTTTTTGCAATAGCAGAATACACCCAGAGTATGTAAACATGTATCTTAGAGCTGCAGAAATGGCGAAAATGCTATGGAAAAAAAAAGTTTTTTTGTCCTAAAATTTTTTTTTAGAATAGCACAATAGAAGAAAAATATATAATTTGTGTAACACACACCTCCACATATGCAGAAAACACTGCACTACACTTTTTTGGGGGTGTGTTTTTGCAATAGCAGGATACACCCACAGTATGTACAGGGTGTATGTCACAGTAACATATGCAGTGCTGGTGCACTGAGCTTGCAGATAAAAGTTAGATTTTCTCTGGCACTGGGCTCATGGCAGTGTAAACAGGAACCTTGCCCTACACTATCTTTTCTCTCAGTGCAGTGTAAAATCACTGACTAATTACAATAGATTTCAGAATCAGGACTCCTATGTTATACTTTCCCTAACAGCAGACAGGAACCTTTCCCTACACTGTCTAAAGCAGAGTGACGTGCTGTGCTATGTACACACAGGGCTGGGAGCCGGGCCCTTCTCCTCATAGGAGGGGCAAGCAAACTTTACTGGCCTCCTATTGGTTGTGTCCCAAGACACCTCCCTCTCCGTCCACCCATACCCCTATCCCTCCTCCCCTGAGTACCAATGCCCCCCCCTCTATCCACCTATCAGCAATGTCCCCCTCTTCCTCCCCTGCCAGCAACAATGCCCCCCCTCCATTGATCACCATTGATCACCAGTGTCCCCCTTCTAGCACCAATGCCCCCCCTTCCACTGATCACCAGTGCCCCCCCGCCCACACCTAGCACCAGTGTCCCCCTTCTAGCACCAATGCCCCCCCTTCCACTGATCACCAGTGCCCCCCGCCCACACCTAGCACCAGTTTCCCCCTTCTAGCATCAATTCCCCCCCATTGATCACCAGTGCCCCCCCTCTGCCTACACTTAGCACCAATGCCCCCCATTGATCACCAGTGCCCCTCCTCTGCCCACACCTAGCACCAATGCCCCCCCCTTCCACTGATCACCAGTGCCCCCCCTCTACCCACACATGGCACCAATGCCCCCATTTCCATTGATCACCAGTGCCCCCCCTGCCCACACCTAGCACCAATGCCCCCCTCAGCACTACTGTCCCCCCTCTAATTTCACTGAGCTATAATGTCCCTCCTAACCCCACTGAGCCCTATTTTCCCCCTCTCCCACCTTTCAGAGCATTGATTGCCCCCCCCCCCCCCACTGGGAGTATTGTGAGGACACTGAAGGACTGTTGTACGTTTGTCTTGTGTACAGCGAGTAGGCAATAAAGTGCTTGTAACCTCCAGACATGAAATATGAACAAAGCATATCCCTCTATAGTGTACTGATAGGCTGCACTGATGAGGAGGAACTGATGGGCTGCATTGATGGGCGGTACTGATGATGAGGCACTGACAGGCAGCACTGATGAGGAGGAACTGATGGGCACTGCTGGGCGGCACTGATGGAGAGGAACTGATGGGCGGCACCTTTAGGCGGCACTTATGAGGAGGAACTATTGGGCGGAACTGATGGGCACCGATGAGGAGGAACTGATGGGTGGTACTGATAGATGGTACTGATGAGGAGGCACTGATGGGCACCGATGAGGAGGAACTGATGGGTGGCACTGATCAAGAGGAACTGATGGGTGGCACTGATGAGGAGGAACTGAAGAGGAGGAGCTGATGGGTGGCACTGATGGACACATATGAGAGGGAATTGTTGGGTGGCACTAATAGGCTGCACTGATTATCAGTGTAAATGTGGCTGTCAAAATTGGTGGTTAGTGGCTCTCCTTTCCTTATGGTGTGGCAGCGCACAGGGAAAGAACTGTCCATACCCAGCAAGTCTGTTTACAATGTGATCAGCTGTGATTGTACACAACTGATCACATGGTAAAGGGCCATCCAATTCCCATGACAGGAGACTGTGACTGTCTCTCAATGGAACCAGTTTACACAGCTGTGGTGCGGTTGAGGTCCGCATTGGAAAAAGGTCCTGTGTGTCTTTGGTTTCAGGTGCGAAAGCAAAAAAAAATAAAAAATCGGACCCGACTCGTACCTGGATCGGTGTACAGGGGTGCACCGGACCCCAAGCTGGGACCCGTGGCTGTATCAGTGTGATCCCAGCCTAAAGGTTTTATTACCTTATTACATAGGATGCATTGAGATATAAAACTGTTACCCTTTACAACCCCTTTAATGCTCACTCCCCATCCACCCAGCCAACCTGGACTTGATTTGAAGCCCTTCACTGCCGTAGTGCAGCTAATTCAGAAATCGGCTTTTATCAAGCTGGTCTCATCTGACTATGAAATGTGTCTCATTTGGTTTTGATTCAGCTAATGTACCATAAAGCCCCATACACACTATCAGATTTTCTGCTGGTTTTTGTCTTCAGATTTACCAAAACCATGTAGTGCAAGGGCCTGCCTGATTGCATACAAATTGAAACTCCTAAGGTTTGACCTCATATTATATGGTTTTGGTAAATCTGAAGAAAAAACCGAGCAGAAAATCTGATAGTGTGTATGGGGCTTTATATGGAGAAAAAGCCACTGACGTGTAAGCGATGGTTATCCTTTTAAAGTGACTCTCAGGCCCCATTCACACCTGGAAGATCCAAAACCCCGGAGGAGAAAAAAAGAAATAAATTATTCTCTATGGAGTTGGTTTACATCTCCACTCCAATTGGCCTGAAGCTCAAAAAAGGTCTGGAGATATTTTTTTGTAGCTCAAATTGTGCAGATTTGCACTTTTTTTTACCATAGAAGTGAATGGAAACGCACCAATTGTGCATTTTGTGCACAGTTGCGTGTTTTGATGCTCATTTTTGTGCAATTTCCTGCTCAAAATAAAAAAAATAAAAATAGTAGTAATATATCAATAAATATATGTAAAATAAATACACAAATAACAAAAAATCATCATAAAATAAAAATAAATTAATAATATGTAATAATACTTAAATATATAATAATTAACTTCTAACCCTAAAACAAATTAAATAAATTATTATTATTAATAAAAAAATAATAAACACCCCCCAAAATATATATATATATTATTAGTAATAATACAGGGATCATTTTTACAGTAATCAATGCATTTTTAATCGCACCCAGGTTTCACTGCTATCAGCCTGCCAAGGGGCCATCATTTATCGTATTTATTTATGATTATTTTTATTTGTTTCTGTATTATTATTATTATTATACAGGATTTATATAGCGCTGACAGTTTACACAGTGCTTTACAACATTAGGGCAGACATTACAATACAATACATTTCAAGACAGGGGGAATCAGAGGGCCCTGCTCGTTAGATATGCCGCACAGTTATCTGGGACACGTGACAGGTCCCAGATGACTGTGCGGCGCGAGGGGAAGTGATGTCACCAGCCCGGGCAAGGAAAAAGGCAGACTACGAGGGACCCCCTAGCAACAGGTACCGTATTTAGAGGTGAGTAAAAAAAAAATTTCCAATTATTTTTATTTATTTTTTTAAAAGAATTTTAAGCGCTTTTTTATTTTTTGGTGGCAATACCACTTTAACTCTAACCCCTTACCATACAAAAAAATAGGAAAGAATAATAAAAAAAAATTAAAAAATTAAAATCTGATGAAGAAGCTAAAAAAGCTGAAAAACCTAGCAAAAAATTATGCAGCAGATAATAGTTTTCTCTATTAGCTAACAAAAAATGCCAAAGCTCAAAAACACTGTATAAAAACGCACAAATCGCACATAAAAACATGAAAAAAAAAAAGCTCAAAGACGCTAGGTGTGAATGCAGCCTTAACAAAATCCTTATACTGCCAAACTATTCTATACACATCCACTACTTAATAGTCCTGTTATCTCTTTTTCATTAAATAGTTTTTTTTTTTGTTTTTTTGTCCTCTGTGAGCTCCCAAACCTTTCCTTTTCCCCTCACTTCATTTGTTTGGGAGGAGCAGTGCACCTTAGTTTTGGTAATGTACGCTGCTCTATGCACACTATAAATGCTTTAACCACTTGCTGCCTGCCCTATAGGCAATCGACGGTGGCAAAGTGGTTGCATAATCCTGATCGGACGTCATATGACGTGATCAGGATTATGAGCCGCTGTGCTCCCCTCAGTCTGACACCCGGCAACTACAATCTCGGTAAAGAGTCTCCGATGGACACGGCTGATCACAGTGTAAATAGGAAGAGCCGTGATCGGCTTTTCCTCACTCGCGTCTGCCATACGCGAGTAGAGGAGAGCCGATCGGCTGCTCCTTTGACAGGGGGGTCTGTGCTGATCGATTATCAGCACAGCCCCCCCGAGGATGCCCACACTGGACCACCAGGGATGCCACCAGACCACCAGGGCTGCCCAGCAAAAGGTAATCCTCCCTAGACCACCAGGGATGCCAGTCAGTGCCACAATGGATGCCAATCAGTGCCCATAATGGATGCCAATCGGTGCCCACAATGGGCATCACTGATTGGCATGCATTATTGTTTGGCACTGATTGGCGTCCATTAGTACAGTATAACACCAATGCCGCCTATCAGTGCCCACCTGTGCCGCCTGTCAGTGCCCACCTGTGCCACCTATCAGTGCCCATCCGTGCCACCTATCAGTGCCCACCCATGCCCATCTGTGCCGCCTATCCATGCCCATCTGTGCCGTCCATCCATGCCAATCCGTGCCAGCTATCAGTGCCAATTTGTGCCACCTATCAGTGCCCATCTGTGTCGCCCACCAGTGCCGCCTATCAGTGCCCATCAGTGCCACCTATCAGTGCCACATATCAGAGTTAATCAATGCCACCTCATCAGTGCCACTTCATTGGTGCCACATCATTGGTGCCCATCAGTGCCGCCTTATCAGTGCCCATCAGTGAAAGAGAAAACGTACTTATTTACAAAGTTTTGAATCTGAAACAAAAAAAAAACATATTTTTTTTCAACATTTTCCGTATTTTTTTATTTGTAGCGCAAAAAATAAAAACCGTAGAGGTGATCAAATACCACCAAAAGAAAGCTCTATTTGTGGAAAAAAATGATAAAAATTTCATTTGGGTACAGTGTAGCATGACCGCGCAATTGTCATTTAAAGTGCGACAGCGCTGAAAGCTCAAAATTGGTCTGGGCAGGAAGGTGTTTAAGTGCCCTGTATTGAAGTGGTTAATAATAAAAAAATAATAAACACCCCCCCAAAAAAAATATATATTATTAGTAATAATACAGGAATCATTTTTACAGTAATCAATGCATCAGTACATCTCAGAAGCAAGCAAGAGAGGGTGGCTACATTCATATGTACATTGGGACTGTGGAGAGGGTGTGTAGCCACTAGGGTTGTCCCGATACCACTTTCTTAAGTACTCGCCGATACAGATTACCAATACTTTTTTTAATGTCATCTGACAGTTTGACTGATGGGCACTAACTGATGAAGACTGCTGGCTGGCACTGACTGATGAAGACTGCTGGCTGGCACTGACTGATGGAGACTGCTTGCTGACACTGATTGATGGGGACTGATAGGTGGCACTGACAGGTGGCTGGCACTGATAGGCGGCACTTATGGGCATTGATAGGTGGCACTGACAGATGGCTGGCACTGATAGGCAGAACTTATGGGCATTGATAGGTGGCACTGATGGCTAGCACTGATAGATGGCACTTATGGGCACTTATAGATGGGACAGACAAGTGGCTGGCACTGATAGATGGCACTTATGGGCACTGACAGGTAGCTGGCACTGAAATGCAGCAATAAATGACGTGAGGAAAATAATTTATTTTGAAATGGTTTGCTGTGATGCCCATCTTGGGACACCCTGCCGCAGTAAGCAGCAGCAGCCATCTTGTTACACCCACCTTGAACTATATGAACTGGTTGTAATAAGGCTTACTATAGCCGAGTGTGCACGGTGTACCAAGATGGGCGTCAGGGTGTTCAGCCGCCGACCGAATTTGATGGCTCTGGTCAGCGATCCTTATGCGGCTGTGCCCTGCACCCCTGCCAGCTTACCTAGCTAGTTCCTCTGCAGGTGAGGACTCGCTCTTCACTCTGCTGACTCCTCCTGCCCTCTCCGTCGACTGACTCCACCCGCTTACTCTGTACAAGTACTTGCGCAAATGCTCGGTATCAGGTCCGATAATAGTATTGGTATCAGGACATCCCTAGTAGCCACCCTCTAACAGTAAGTCGGATGACAGCAGCCCAAAAAAAAAGGAATTTAGAGATTTGTAGGAGGCTGAGAGCAATAGCAATCATTTTCTGAATTAAGAATACATTCTTCTTTATTCAGCTGTTTAGTGTCACTTTAAGTGTGCACCTGCTCCATCTATTGGGCATTATTCAGTACTACAAGCACCATATTCAGTATCAGACTGAAGTAGGTGTTAACAGCCCAGGAACAGTTCCCTTTTCTTGGTCCTGGTTCTGTCCTTGGTTTATTCTTAACCTTCTCACCAAATAACTCTAGACTGCCTGTGTTGTGCTCATCCTGGTTCTTAAGTGCTTATTCCTGTCGCCTCAGGTATGCTCAAATGAAGTATCTCCGCTCAATATCTCTTATAGAAATGGTCCTCATCAATTTGCTGCTTTGGGATGCTTTTTGAATCCTGCATTTTACAAGCATTGCAAGCAGTATCAAACCAAAACCAAGAATGTAACAGATTGTAGCTTACAAATCCTTAGATGTGGTGGCTGCATCAGTTTTCTTTTTCGACAATTGTGACAGCTTGCCCTCCAAACAAAGCAGCGATCCTTTCCATCTATTATCCTCGCTTCTTAGCCGAGCTCTGCCAATACCAGCCTCTTACCTGCCAACCTCTAATGCATCTACCAGCCTCTTACTTGCCGATCTCTGATACCTCTCATACACATACCTCCCAACTTTTTGAGAAGGGAATGAGGGACACCTATGAGCCAAATCTAAGAATTGGTAAGCTGTTTCTTGTAAAAAAAAAGAATTGGTAATCTGCAATATAATCTAATAAATATTTGCTTTTGGGTTTAATACCACTTTAACTGCTTCCGGACCAGCCGCCGCAGTTTTACTGCGGTAGGTTGGCTCCCCTGCACGAAACCATGTAACTGTACATGTGCTCACGGGGTCCGGATAGCAGGCGTGCGCCCGCTGCACAGCGGGGGTGCCGATGCCCGTGGCCGACGGTCACGATGACCGCCAGCCAGGAGCGATTGTGAGCTGGAGACATAGAACAGGGACCAGTGTATGCAAACACGCAACTTCCCTGTTCTGTTCTGACAGGAGTGACAGATCGTGTGTTCCTATTAGCTAGGAACCACGATCTGTCGCTTCCTGTAGTTAGTCCCTCCCCCTTCAGTTAGAATCACCTCCCAGGGCACACAGTTAACCCCTTCACCGCCAGTGACATTTTTACAGCAATCAATGCATTTTTAATCGTGCTGAACGCTGTATTAATGTCAATGGTTCCAAAAATGTGTCAAAATTATCTGATGTGTCCTCCATTAAGTCACAATAAAAATCGCAGATTGCCGCCATTACTAGTAAAAAAAAAAATATGGGCATATAGGGATTTTTAAGTACCGAAGTTTGGCATCTTTTCATGAGTGTGCGCAATTTTAAAGCGTGACATGTTGGGAATCTGTTTACTCAGAGTAACATCATGCTTCACATTATACAAAAAAAATGACTATATCGTGTGTTTTTTTTTCAAACAATTGGTCTAACTTTACTGTTTTGCTATTTTTTAAATCATGAAATCAAAAAAAGCGCTTGAAAAATTGTTGTGCAAATACCTTGCGAGATAAAGTTGCAACAATCGCCATTTTATTTCCTAGGGTGTCTGCTAAAAAAATATATACAATGTTTGGGGTTTATGAGTAATTTTCTAGCAAAAAAATGTAGGAGAGGAGTGCCAGAATAGGCCCGGCATGGAAGTGGTTAATACATATGTTTAGCGGCAAAGAAGGTGGGCTTTAATGCCTGCATGCCACACATATGCACCAATGAGGTTTCTGTGCTGAAAATGCACTCACTGCTTGCTCTCAGTATGGAGAATGCGCTGTTAAAAAACTGCTTTGAGTAATGATCAGGAACTGATGAGTCTGGCTCCGGAACCATATGACCACTGTGACAGACAACCACACTGGTCACGTGATCGGGCAGCAGACTTTCCTATTCCACCCCCGGTGCAATCCAATTCAAGGAATATTGGTGCAGGGCAGGAATGGGTTAATGAATACAGAGCTGTATTAAAGTGGTTGTAAACCTCTGACATGAAATTTGAACAAAGCGCATCCCTCTATCTCAATTAAGACCATTAAGTGTCACTTTTGTCTCCTATTAACTATTACCTATTCCTCTGCTATTAACATGAATCTCTTCTGACAAGTTTTCCTGACACCAAGAGAAAAATGGTGGCAAGGGAGGGAGCGCCAGCTGATTGACAGCCCATTCTGTTCCTGTGTGCTGTATGAAGGAGGGTGCGTCCCTTTCCGCCAATCAGCTCTCGGAGCTCTCCTCACTGAGCTCTGTAAAGTATAATTTCAGCTCTCAGGCAAGCTTTATAAATTCTGCACTTTGAAAGGATGTATAGAAGAGGAGACTACAGATAAACATGTACAACTTATGTAGGAGGATTTATTTGATATCTGTGTATCACATGAGGCCAGTCACTTCACTGGATATATGTAATGCCGCACACAAACGACCGGAATGTGACAGCAAAGGTCCGACGAAACGAATCCGTCGGACAATTCGATCATGTGTAGGCTCCATCGGACCTTTGCTGTCCAAAAATCTGACGGACTTTAGAAATAGAACATGTTTCAAATTTTTTTGCCGGAACGCTGCCGGACTCGGTTCCTATCGAGATATCCATTCGTGTGTATGCTAGTCTGACGGACAAAAAACAACCCTAGGGCAGCTATTGGCTACTGGCTATGAACTTCCTTATTCTAGTCTGGTCGTACGTCATCACGTTCAAATCCGTCGGACTTTGGTGTGATTGTGTGTGGCCAAGTCTGTTCATTTGGAAAGTCTATCGGAACTCCGCCGAAAGTCCGTCGGGAAGACCGTCGGACGTAGTCTACCGGAAAGTCCAGTGGTGTGTACGCTGCATAAGGGTTTACAACCACTTTAATTTGTGTGTTTTATATCTGCCTAGATTTCAGCTTTAAATTAAACAGACATTTATGAACAATCAGGCCAACTTAGTATTACGCAGTATTAAAAACCCAAACTAGTTTATATTGCAGCCAACCAATTCAGATGTAATGGCTGAATTAGCTTGCTTTTTCAGGCTTTTTCCTTTATTTTCACCTGGTGATCTGGTCAGTGAGTACCGTATTTATCGGCATATAACACACTTTTCCCCCTTAAAATCAGTGGAAAATCATGGGTGCGTGTTATATGCCGATCCCCCCCGCTGTCTGTGGGGAAGAGGAGCGCCGCCGACATAGACCAAGCCGAGTGTACTGTGTACTCGGCTCCGCTCCCAGTCACGCCCAGTCCCGCCTCTTAACATTTACATCCCGCCATTGGACCAATGTTGTGTCAGTCATAGGAGCCGGGCCAAGGGATGGGACTGCAAAACGAGCCAAGAGGAGCCGAGGACACAGGACATCCAGCTCTGTCTCTCGGCGGCACAATTTAAAAAACTCATGCTCAAATCATGCTGCAATTGGCCATGGCTGCAGATGGACATTATTGGGTATGGCTGCAGATGGACACTATTGGGTATGGCTGCAGATGGACACTATTGGCCATGGCTGCAGATGGACACTATTGGGTATGGCTGCAGATGGACACTATTGGCTATGGCTGCAGACGGAGACTATTGGGCATGGCTGCAGATGGACACTATTGGCCATGGCTGCAGATGGACACTATTGGGTATGGCTGCAGTGGACACTATTGGGTATGGCTGCAGATGGAGACTATTGGGTATGGCTGCAGATGGAGACTATTGGCCATGGCTGCAGATGGACACTATTGGGAATGGCTGCAGATGGACACTATTGAGCATGGCTGCAGATGGACACTGATCATTCTGCAATGATGGGCAATGCAGCAGATGGACAATTATAAGGCTGCATTGATGGGCATTTAAATGTAAGTTTTCCATAAACTTCCCTCCTAAAAGTTTTTTCCTTAAACTTCCCTCCTAAACTTGGGGCGCCCATTAAACGTAGATAAATACTGTATTTTGTTTTTCTACAGAACAGCTGTCCTACAGATGTAACAACAAGAATGTTGAGACAAACCATTTACTACTGACAGGGGTGCTTACAATGATGAGCTTTTATTTATTCATGTAAAACCAAAAGAAAAAAAAAAGTTTGTGGTAACGGCTTATTAAAGTGGACCTTCAGTCATTTTTTTCATCTTTCCATCTATTATATCTTCTGCCCTTGTTGTTTTAACTTGGATAGTAAAACATTTTTTTTCTGCCAGTAAATACCTTATACAGCCCACTTCCTGTTTCTTGTCTGGTGAAACGCCAAGGCTTATGACATCATTCACATCCATCCATCTCTTCCTCTCTCTCTCTCTCTCTGAGTGTTTGCCAGGAAGGGAGAGGGGATGAGTCAAAAGAGAGCCAATGAGAGCTGGAGGTGTGCCTCTGTGTAAATCCAAGAAGTGAACAGGCAGCAGCTTCAGCTTCTCACAGTTAAAATGGATGCAGCCAGACTCAGCGGAGGGAGATTTCTGCAGCATATTTGGCAAGTACAACATCACAGTATATATAAAATAATATGCAAAGTGGTTGGAGGGAAGCTTCAGAATGGCAAAGATTATTTTTTGTATTACAAATCATGTGAGCAGACTGCAGTTCCTCTTTAAGCATTAGCTGGAGTTCGGCTTTAATTTGTCTAAATCGGCTAGTACATTTAACACTCTCCTCTCCTCAGATTGACAATGTTGCTGTTCAAATGTGCTCCCTGTGCTCTTTCATCCAGAGGGAGGAGGGGGGACACTCTAGAACAGGAGCTGTGTTACAGATCATTCGGAGTAAACAGAGGGAAAAAGTCTAAAAACGAAAACTTCTAATGATTGGTATAATTGTAAAATATTACATTTTTGTTTTGGGGTTTAATACCACTTTAACATGATGATAATAATAATAGAACTAATAATAATAATGACTATTAGTTCTATAATTATTATTATTTATATTATTACTATTAGTAATATTAGTTCTATTATTAGTAATATTAGTTCTATTATTATTATTAGTTTTATTATTATTATCTCTATTATTATTATTATTATTAGTTTTATTATTACTATTATTAGGTCTATTATTAATTATTATTATCCCTATTATTATTATTATTAGTTTTATTATTATTATTATTATTATTATTATTAGGTCTATTAATAAGTATTATTATCTCTATTATTATTAATATTATTATTAGTTCTATTATTATTAGTATTATTATTATCATCATCTCTATTATTATTATTATTATTATTATTCGTTTTATTATTAATATTATTAGGTATGTTATTAATTATTATTATCTCTATTATTATTATTAGTTTTATTATTACGTCTATTATTAATTATTATTATTATCCCTATTATTATTATTATTAGTTATATTATTATTATTAGTTTTATTATTATTACTATTATTAGGTCTATTAATAAGTATTATTATCTCTATTATTATTAATACTATTATTATTAGTTCTATTATTATTAGTTTTATTTTTATTATTACCATCATCTCTATTATTATTATTATTATTATTATTATTATTATTAATAATAATTGTATTATTAATATTATTAGGTATATTATGAATTATTATTATTATCTCTATTATTATCTCTATTATTATTAGTTCTATTATTATTATTATTATTTATTGTTGTTAGTATTATATGCACTGAATAAACTGAGATCAGACATATAACTCTCAGCATGCTGAAGTCACAATGTATTCTATTGTGCACCATGTAGTATAAAGTGTTAATGAGTATTTTTTCCTTTGGTCATGAATACTCTGTATAGTATAATAAGAGTATGTGCTGGAGTCTTATTGAGCAGGCTGAGCTCTTCATTGTCACATCAGGTTGGACAGAGATGTATGTGCAAGTGGATAATAGCCATGCAGACGTCACCCTTTCTGTTTGATCTGTGTCTCCCCAGCACCCCGTTCTCCTCCCACTCAGGGAGTTCAGGTATATAAGAATGTGGGCTTCAACTTCCCGACACAACTACCATCTCACAGTCCCAGTGCGGGGAATTACTGAGCATCAGAAATCTAAGGAGAGGAAGAGAGAAGACTGGAGCTGCAGAGGATGTAAGTAAATGCAACACTTTATACAGCTTTGCACTGCTACGAGGGTCATAGGCACTTTTCTATATGATTTCTATGTACTGTATGACTCGCTGTCATGGGTGGTCATTTTGACATTTACATTACTGCTGCTTCTGGGGAATTCTAATTGGGCCACTGCTAGGTGAGATTTTTCAACCTGACAAAAGTGAGGCCGCGTACACACGCGGGGACTGTCTGCCGAAACTAAGTTCGTCAAACAGTCCGCTCAAACTTTTGAATGAACGAACACGCCCACACACGGCACTTTTTGAGCGGACAAATACGGCAAACTTTGTTCGTCGTACTAAGTCCGCGCAACTTTTGAAATGAACGGACTCGCCCACACACGAGGCAACAGTCCGCTCATTTCGAGCGCGTGTGCAGGTAGGCGGGGCCCGCGACGGAGACGTCGCGGGCTCCGCCGCCTGGAATGTACTTAAAGGGGAACCCCAACGCCGAAAAAAATCGGCTTGGGGGTCCCCCCAAAGTCCACAACAGACCCTTGTCCGAGCACGCTACCCGGCCGGCCAGGAAAGGGGGGCGAGCGAGCGCCCCCCCCTCCCGAGCCGTACCAGGCCGCGTGCCCTCAACATGGGGGGTGCCTTGGGGAAGGGGGGGCCACGCGGCCCCCCCCACCCCAAAGCACCTTGTCCCCATGTTGATGAGGACAAGGGCCTCTTCCCGACAACCCTGGCCGTTGGTTGTCGGGGTCTGCGGGCGGGGGGCTTATCGGAATCCGGGAGCCCCCTTTAATAAGGGGGCCCCCGGATACCGGCCCCCCACCCTATGTGAATGAGTATGGGGTACAATGTACCCCTACCCATTCACCTGTAAAATAAAAGTACCCAAAAAAAAACCACAACACACGAGATAAAATATTTTATTGCACAGCTCCGGGGGTCTTCCGTCTTCGGGGGTCTTCTCGCCGGACTCCTCCGCTATCTTCTTGTAGCTCTTTTGCTAGCGGAGGAGTCCGGCTTTCTTCCTCCCCGCCGCCGGCCTCTTCTCCCGACTTCGGGGGTCTTGTCCCCCTCTTCGGTTCTTCTGCCGGGCCACCACGCCTTCTTATAGCTCTTTTGCAGGCGGTGGCCCGGTCTTCTGTCGCCGCCGCCTTCCGTTCTTCTGCCGGGCCACCACGCCTTCTTATAGCTCTTTTAGAGGCGGTGGCCCGGTCTTCTGTCGCCGCTGTCGCCTTCCGTTCTTCTTCTTGTTCTTCTTCTTCTTCTTCTTCTCCAGGAGATGTTGACACGTCGCTCTCTCCGGCCGGAATGCCAGAGCCGCGCTGTGCGGCCACTTATATAGTGACAATGGGGCGGTGTCACATGGTATATGTCACATGGGTTGGTCACATGGTGACCCCGCCCCCTTACGATGTCATAGTCCCCATGTGACATCAACCCATGTGACCAACCCATGTGACATATACCATGTGACACCGCCCCATTGTCACTATATAAGTGGCCGCGCAGCGCGGCTCTGGCATTCCGGCCGGAGAGAGCGACGTGTCAACATCTCCTGGAGAAGAAGAAGAAGAACAAGAAGAAGAACGGAAGGCGACCGGAAGGCGACAGCGGCGACAGAAGACCGGGCCACCGCCTCTAAAAGAGCTATAAGAAGGCGCGGTGGCCCGGCAGAAGAACCGAAGAGGGGGACAAGACCCCCGAAGTCGGGAGAAGAGGCCGGCGGCGGGGAGGAAGAAAGCCGGACTCCTCCGCTAGCAAAAGAGCTACAAGAAGATAGCGGAGGAGTCCGGCGAGAAGACCCCCGAAGACGGAAGACCCCCGGAGCTGTGCAATAAAATATTTTATCTCGTGTGTTGTGTTTTTTTTTTGGGTACTTTTATTTTACAGGTGAATGGGTAGGGGTACATTGTACCCCATACTCATTCACATAGGGTGGGGGGCCGGTATCCGGGGGCCCCCTTATTAAAGGGGGCTCCCGGATTCCGATAAGCCCCCCGCCCGCAGACCCCGACAACCAACGGCCAGGGTTGTCGGGAAGAGGCCCTTGTCCTCATCAACATGGGGACAAGGTGCTTTGGGGTGGGGGGCCGCGCGGCCCCCCTTCCCCAAGGCACCCCCCATGTTGAGGGCACGCGGCCTGGAACGGCTCGGGAGGGGGGGCGCGCTCGCTCGCCCCCCTTTCCTGGCCGACCGGGTAGCATGCTCGGACAAGGGTCTGTTGTGGACTTTGGGGGGACCCCCACGCCGATTTTTTTCGGCGTTGGGGTTCCCCTTTAAGTCCATACCAGGCGGCGGGGCCCGCGACGTCTCCTTCGCGGGCCCCGCCTACCTCGCGCTCGAAATGAGCGGACTGTCCTCCGAGCAGGAACAGTTTGCTCATTTCGAAAGTGGCCTACACACGGGCGGACTGTCCGCTCAAACCAAGTTCCAGCGGACAGTTTTTCGGAATTTCCGAAAAACTTTGTTCGTCAAACTGTCCGCTGAAACTGTCCGCTGAAGCCCCACACACGAGCGGACTGTCTGCTGAAACACTGTTCAGCGGACAAAGTTGAGCGAACAGTCCGCCCGTGTGTACGCGGCCTCACTCTTCATTTGTCTGACATCCAATCCATTTCTGGTGAGGTTCTTCAATCTGACAAAAGTCACTCTTCATTTGTCTGACACCCTGTCCATTTCAGGTGAGGTTACATAGTTACATAGTTAGTCAGGTGGAAAAAAGACCCAAGTCCATCCAGTTCAACCACAAAAAAAATAATAAGAAAATAAAAAAAAATAATATCATACAATCCCATATGCCCAATTCTATACCCACAGTTGATTCAGAGGAAGGCAAAAAAAAAACAGCAGAGCATGATCCAATTTGCTAAAGCAGGGGAAAAAATTCCTTCCTGATCCCCCGAGAGGCAATCGGATTTTCCCCAGATCAACTTTACCTATAAATGTCAGTACCCAGTTATATTATGTACATTTAGGAAAGAATCCAGGCCCTTCTTTAAGCAATCCACTGAGCTGGCCAGAACCACCTCTGCAGGGAGTCTATTCCACAATTTTACAGCTCTTACTGTGAAGAATCCTTTCCGTATTTGGAGATGAAATCTCTTTTCCTCTAGACGTAAAGAGTGCCCCCTTGTCCTCTTTGTTGACTGTAAAGTGAATAACTCGACACCAAGTTCCCTATATGGACCCCTTATATATTTGTACATGGTGATCATATCCCCCCTTAATCTCCTCTTATCAAGAGTGAATAAATTCAGTTCCTCTAATCTTTCCTCATAGCTGAGCTCCTCCATGCCTCTTATCAGTTTGGTTGCCCTTCTCTGCACTTTCTCCAGTTCCCCGATATCCTTTTTGAGAACTGGTGCCCAAAACTGAACGGCATATTCCAGATGAGGTCTTACTAATGATTTGTACAGGGGCGAAATTATATCTCTCTCTCTGGAGTCCATACCTCTCTTAATACTGGAAAGGACTTTGCTCGCTTTGGAAACCGCAGCTTGGCATTGCATGTTGTTATTGAGCTTATGATCTACCAAAACCCCCAGATCCTTCTCCACCATGGATCCCCCCAGTTGTACTCCCCCTAGTATGTATGATATGCATATTCTTCGCCCCCAAGTGCATAACTTTACATTTCTCAACATTAAACCTCATCTGCCACATAGTCGCCCAATTAGACAGAGCATTGAAGACGGCTTGTAAATTGGAGACATCCTGTAAGGACGTTATTCCACTGCATAGCTTGGTGTCATCTGCAAAGATGTTACTTTTGATCCCAGACCCAATATCATTTATAAAGATATTAAAAAGTAAGGGTCCCAACACTGGACCTACCTTAGACCATTCAGAGTAAGAATCATTGACCACTACTCTCTGAATTCTGTCTTTTAGCCAGTTTTCTATTCATTTACAAACTGATATTCCCAAACCTGTAGACTTTACCTTACACATGAGCCGTGTGTGGGGAACTGTATCGAACGCTTTTGCAAAATCCAAGTATATCACGTCCACCGCCACCCCTCTGTCCAAGGTATTACTTACCTCCTCATAAAAAGAAATCAGGTTTGTCTGACAACTTCTGTCTTTCATGAATCCATGTTGTCTGTTGCTTAAAAACGGAAAATTGTATACTCACCTTCGGTAATTTTCCTTTCCTGACGCTCCTTCATGGCAGCACACACTGGGTTGTGACTCCGCCCCCACAACCTGACAGGATTGGATATCTATAAATTTGAAGGGGAGACCTCCCGCTGCATTCTCCGTATATATTAACACCAAGAAACAGGGAGGGAATTGTGTGCTGCCATGAAGGAGCGTCAGGAAAGGAAAATTACCGAAGGTGAGTATACAATTTTCCGTTTTCCTGACGCCTTCATGGCAGCACACACTGGGAAATAACTCGCCAGTCGGGTGGGTGCAAGTAAAAAATAAACTTTAATTCCTTATAAAGCAGAAGAATTTGCTCTAATAACAGCTTTTCCAAAGTCGGTCATGGATAGGTAAGCTGAATCCACTTTGTAGTGGGAAATGAAGGTATGTCTGGAGGACCAGGATGCTGCTCTGCATATCGTCTCTGGAGACACTCTACAATACGCTGCCCAGGAGGTAGCCACTGCCCTTGTAGAATGAGCCCTGATGCCTTCAGGAATTGCCAGTTGCTGGGAGGAATATGCTTTTTTAATGATCCTAACCAGCCAGGATGCGATGGTGCGTGAAGAGGCTGCTTGACCCCGCTTAGAACCGTGAGGAATGACCAAGAGAGAATCTGTCCTTCTGATTGTGGTAGTAGCAGATAGATAACTGACAATGGCTGACTTCACATCCAAAGGGTGCGGATCCCCCTGATCGTTACGGAAGGATGGAAGAATGATATCCTGGTTATAATGGAATGGAGTGGCCACTTTGGGTATAAACTGCTCCGAGGGTCTTAGAACCACTTTGTCGGGAAAGAGCACCAAATATGGCTCCGAGATCATTAGTGCTTGTATTTCCGATACCCTTCTAGCTGATGTAATAGCAATCAGGAAAGTTAGCTTCAAGGTCAAGTCCCATAAAGAAATCTTTTCAGATGGAATAAATGGAGGTGAGGACAGGGCATGAAGAACTACCGATAAATCCCATGATGGAAAAAACGGCTTCCTGGGAGGTTTGATCTTCAGATAGGCTCTCAAAAACTGAACAACTAGAGGATGAAAGGCCCACTTAGTGTCCGTTTTGACTGATAGAGCAGACACCTGAACCTTGAGGGTGCTTAGACTCAGGCCCTTATTGACCCCCGACTGGAGAAATTCCAGAATGTGAGCAGGTTCTGGAGAGACGTTATTCCATCCTCTCTGCTGAGCCATGGAACAGAATCTTTCCCAAACTCTAGAATAAACTGAGTTGGTCGTGAATCTCCTAGCTTGCATCAGGGTAGAAATGACCTCCTGAGAACAGCCCTGGGCTCTCAGCCTAGCCCTCTCAATTTCCAGGCCATCAGGTGCAGCCTCTCTGGAGCAGGGTGCAGGAACTGTCCTTGGGACAAAAGATCCGGAGATACCCGAAGTGGAATAGGAGGTTGAAGGCTGAGTTGCAGAAGAGTCGTGAACCACGGCCTCCTCGGCCACAGTGGGATAATTGCGATCACAGTAGCTGAGGATCTCCGGAGTCTGGATAGAAATCTTGCTATCAACGGAGTTGGAGGAAAAATGTACCCCAGCCTGAAATTCCATGGGTGGCTCAGACAGTCCACCCCTTCCGCCGATGGAAATGACCCTCTTGATAGGAACCTGAGACATTTGGTATTTGCTGGTGTAGCCGCAAGGTCTATCTCCGGCATTCCCCAAATTTCTGTCAGAAGAGCGAAGGTTCGAGGATTCAGGGACCACTCGCTGTTGGAAAGGGACTCCCGACTCAGGTAGTCGGCTAACATGTTCTGTGCTGCTGGGACATATATCCAGTCCTTCCAGTCCTGAAAGATGAATCTGAGCCCAATCTAATATGGGTCGAACTTCCTCCATCAAGGTGGCACTCCTGGTACCTCCTTGCCTCTGAATGTAGGCCACTGCCACTTTGTTGTCCATGCGGATAACTACATTCTTGCCTCTGAGGAGAGGCGCAAAGGCTCGCAAGGCTTGGAAAGCCGCTCGAAGCTCCAAGATGTTGGAAACTAGGCCCACCGCCTGAAAGAGCCATTGCCCCTGAGCTGCCAGGTCTCGAAAATGGGCTCCCCAACCTGTCTGGCAAGCGTCCGAAGTTATAATCTCTGGATCTGGAGGAATTATCGGCCTGAATCTCCCGAGATTGCTGTGGTGAGTCCACCACCATATCGATTGCTTCACTGAACTGGGAACCCGGATGGTCTGACGCATCGATACTCCATCCCACTGCCTGAGAAATGAGCTCTGGAGAGGTCTCATGTGCCACTGGGACCACTGGACCATAGGTATAGTTGCTGACATGGACCCCAGAACACTTAGGCAGACTCTGGCTGGCAACTGATCTGTCGATAATAGCCTCTGCATTTTTTGTACTAGAGGTTTGACTTTCTCTTGTGGAAGCTGTATCCTGTTTAGTCTGGTGTCCAGGTCTGCTCCCAGAAAGACCATTCTCTGCGTTGGATGCAAACTGCTCTTTTTCCAGTTGATTATCCATCCAAATTTCTGGAGGGCCGCAAGGAGAATCTCCCGATGGAGAGTTAGAGATTCTTGATCCTTCGCTAACAGCAGGATGTCGTCCAGATAGTGGTGGACTCGTAATCCTTTTTCCCTGAGGAAAGCTATTAGTGGCAGCAGAATTTTGGTAAATGTCCTGGGAGCCGAGGAGATGCCGAACGGAAGACACTGAAATTGGAAGTGGTGTTGATTTATGGCGAAACGCAGGAATTTCTGAAAAAACGGGTGAACTGGAACATGAAGATAGGCGTCTGACAAGTCTATAGAAAGCATCCAGTCGTTCAGGTTTATGGCTAAGAGAATGGATTGCAAACTCTCCATTTTGAAAGACTCCACTTGGACGCTTCTGTTGAGTCTTTTGAGATCTAGTACGGGCCGTAAGTCGCCTGTCTTCTTCTTCACCAAAAAAAGAGGGGAATAAAACCCCCTCCCTCTTTGGTGCGATGGTACCTCTAGGATTGCACCCTTTAGTCTTAATTCCGTTACATATTTTACTAACAGGCCTCTCTTGATTGAGGAAGACGGAAGCCTGGTTGCGCGGAAGTAGCTTAGTGGAAGACCGTTCTTGAACTTCCATCTGTGGCCAAATTTTATCGTGGAGAGTGCCCATAAGTCTTCTATGTGACTTGCCCATACTTTGAAAAAACTCTTCAGCCTGGCGCCCACCTGGGCCGGGTGGGCAGGCAGATCTTCAAAATGATTTAGGCTGATCCCCAGTCGGGATGGCCTTGGACTTCTGTAACTTGAGAAAGGAGGTCTTTGTGCTTCTCCAATCTCTTCTAAACTCCCTACCTGGACGGTAGGATCTGGACTCCCGGTATTTGTCCGGTAAATTACGCCTGAAGACTGGACCTTTCTGCGCCCTAGGTCTTCTGTCGGAAGGGATCATGCCTGATTTGCCTCCGGAAACTTTGGAGATGGCCGAATCTAGTTTAGCGCCAAACAGATTTGAGCCATCGTAAGGAATGCGACACCAGTTAGTTTTAGAGGCTGCGTCTGCAACCCATGGCTTGAGCCATAAAGCTCTTCTTGCAGTTACTGAAGCCAGCATTGATCTTGCAGAAGATCTAATAATGTCTACCGAAGCTTCTGCTACGAAATCCCCTGCTAGTCTGATCTCCTGCAAGGAGGATATTATCTTCTCCATCTCCACACCGTCTTTGAGATCTCTTTCCACTCCGGATGCCCATCCTGAGATGGCCCTGGCTACTGCCCCTGTAGTAATCGCTGGTCTACAGGCTCCTCCAGCCGTGGAATAAGCTTTTTTTAATTCTAGATCCATTTTCCGATCTAAAACATCCCGGAAGGAGACCGCATCTTCGATCGGTAGGGTTACATGACGGGCTAAGCGCATCAATGAAGAGTCAACGACGGGGGCATTCATAAGGGGCTTTACCTTCGCCTCCTTCAAAGGATACATCTTTGCCAGTCTATTAGAGAGGCTCGCTCTTTTATCTGATCTTTCCCATTCGTCCTTGATGAGGTCCTCAAGCTCCTCAATAAAAGGGAAGGTCTCTGGATCCCTTTTCAAATTCGGAAAATATTTCCGTACCTTAGGAGGATTAGCCGAATCTTCCTGCCAGCCAATTGCCTCCTTAACGGATTTTGCAAAAGGCTCCACCAGGGAAAAGTCAAAGCCAGCTGACATATCCTGACACTCTTCCTCAGATGAGGATTCTGAAGCTTGGGTGAGGCGAGGTTCCGCAGAGGATGTGCTGGGAACTGCTCTATCTAGAGCTGGCGTTGCTGACTCAAGCAATGTGTCTCGAACGGACTCCCTAATGAGATCCGTGGCCATTCTAGCATCCGCCTCCTTTTCCCTAGTGGCCTCACAGAAGCAGGAGCGACAGACGAGCTTGTCTGGCAAAGCTGGGGCACCGCATACCCAGCAGGCATTTGGTGCAGGACGGGCATGGCGACTTTGATGCGAAGGAGATTTCCTGCGTCCTGACTGGCTACGGTGCGTGTGGCTATGCCGTGAATGGCTATGCCGTCGGTGGCGTGAAGGGGATCTTGAGCGGCTTCTATGCGATCTTCTGCTTGAAGTATGGCTGGATCTTCTTCCCTGTCTCGAACTTGCCGTTCTTGACTCAGCTGGGCTGCCGAAAGAAAAAAAGGCAGCACTAAGCGTCCAGCACTCTTTTGATCTCCCCTTCAATACGTACCTACTGGAAAAGCCTCTTACCTAACTTGCTGATGGTGGTCTGCGTGGGCAGTGGACTCCATAAGGAAAGGGTACAGGATAGTCTAAAAACGTAAGAAGGAACGCATAAGCAGGAAGGGACTACTATGATTCGTACCGAGAAAAAACGCACATTTTATATATATATTTTTTTTTTTTAAATAAAATCGCTATGAATGCATAAAAAAAATACGTTGAAATTTAATAAAAATAAATTAAATATTTAACTACAATTATTAAAATAATATTAAACATAAGCAAAAACAGTTAAAATAATATAAGAAATCCCACAGGGACTTACCTTAGAAAAAACCAAATTTTTAGGGATGCAGAACAGTTCTTTCCACTAGCAGCAGCCATCAATAGAAACTTCATAGAATTTCACACAGGAGCACTGTGTTTTTAAAAAATGGCGCCATACCGCCGCTGTGTGACGCTCCGCGCATGCGCAGAAGCGATACGAGCGCTCCAGCGCCATTTTAGAAGAGGGAAACCTTAGGAAAGTATAGGAGCAGAAAATCTCAGTACGGGGCATGCGCAGAACGGCGGAACGAACGGCGGACAAGAGGGATAACAGGTGCCAGCAGACCTGAACCCTCCGCTGCAGCCACTCCTGATGCCCATCCAGAAAAACAAGGTACAAAGTAAATTCAGGAAGGGACTACTATGATGACCATAGGAGGGAAACTTAGGGGTACTATGTACAAAAAGGCATAAAGAAATGGAAAGGAGAGAAAGAGGAATCCACTGCAAAATAAGCTTCTTTAAAGCTTGTAAAATGCCAGGCAGAAAAAGATATCAACGCCCCTTGAGACCACCAGAGCGGGGGGCTCCCTCCATAGAAGCTCCTTTAGAGACTGTACAGGAGGGACTTCCAAACAGGAGAGGCTTGAACCTGCTGGGGCGAATGCGGTAGAGGCTTGATTCATCTGTCACATGGAAGCGCGTCCGTCCAACCTGTCAGGTGAGGATAAAAAAGAGAATGCAGCGGGAGGTCTCCCCTTCAAATTTATAGATATCCAATCCTGTCAGGTTGTGGGGGCGGAGTCACAACCCAGTGTGTGCTGCCATGAAGGCGTCAGGAAATATTTTTTTCCTGCAAGAACTCATCTATGTGATCTTTTATTAATCCCTCCAGTATCTTCTCAACTATAGAAGTTAAACTAACAGGTCTATAGTTACTTGGTAAAGACTTTGTTCCCTTTTTAAATATTGGCACCACATTGGCCCTGCGCCAATCCAGTGGTACTATTCCTGTCATTAATGAGTCCCTAAAAATTAGATACAATGGCTTTGGAATTACAGAGTTCAATTCTTTTAGGATCCGTGGGTGGTTCTTCAACCTGGTTCTTCAGTCACTCTTCGTTTGTCTGACATCTTCTCCATTTCTAGTGAGGTTCTTCAACCTGACAAAAGTCACTCTTCATTTGTCTGACATCCTGTCCATTTCTAGCTCGGACCTCCTAGGCAGAAACTAGTGCTGTACCAGGGCAAGAATCGGAGAAGAGCTTTTATGTCAGAATTACGCAGGCTCTCAGAAAAATTCTTCAGAAAAATATTTCTTGCCTGGCTGTCATGCTGATCTAATGTCATCTTCTTTTCTGAGTTCCTGATCTGGCACATGGGTGCAGATCAGGAATTCTGATTTGATGCATACTTGCTACAGAGCAGAAAGTACTGGTTGGGATCCTTGTACATGGAAGTCCACAGCTTTATTTTGCTGGTTCTGTTGCAATGGGACAACTCCCAAGCAGATTTGCTCTTTTGTGCTTTAGTTAATGTTTTAAATTTATTTATTACAAGTACTTATATAGCACCGTCAATTTACGCAGCGCTTTACATATACTGTATATTGTACATTCACATCAGTTTCCTGCCCTTGAGGCATTTACAATCTAAAGTTCCCAACTCGCATTCACATATACACATACCAGGACAAATTTAGACAGAAGCCAATAATTTACCAGCATGTCTTTGAAGTAGGGATTCACCTAGACAGTCCGGGTTTTGAATCATATTATTCAGACAGGAATGGGACTCGGAACGGGGCCTGACGGGAGGGTGAGGGGGCACTATGTGCCCCGCATTACTATTCTCTTTGGAGTGCCCAAAGGTATCACAGGTCTGTTACAATCCTATAGTTTATACTAAAATGCGCTTCTGGAAGAATGGTGAAACATTCCCATAGACACACTCCTAAACCTTGTGGACAGCCTTCCCAGAGGAGTTGAAGCTGTTATAAAGGGTGGCCTAACTCAATACGGAACCCTACAAAATAAGACTGGGATGCCGCTAAAGTTCATGGGCGTGTAAAAGCAGGCGTCCCAATGCTTTTGATAATATAGTGTATTTGTATGTCTCACTTCCATCACAGATCCAGAAAACAAGGGAAGTAGTCCTCATTTCAGAATACTGGCCTGAGCCTGCTATGCTAAACAATAGGTTATGTGACAATAACGATAAATTAAAAAATGATTGGAATTATTCAGTTTACAGAGTTTTATTGGATTGTAGAAAGTTTGTTTTTTTTAATCAATTCTAGTTTACCTTTTCAAATGCCATTGATATATATCATCTATCATAAGCTTACTTACCAACACCAATCCTGCTCCTTGGCTGCACAGTAACCGTTATGGGTGATCCCAGGACACAGCATCATTGGGACAGAGATCCAAGGTGACCCAGATTTGCCGAGTCAATCCCTCAGCTATGCACAAGTACTTCTTTGTCAGGACTTTGTACTTCTTTGTCAGGAATTGTCTATTCATTTCTCTGGTCACTGGAGGTATAAATATATATAATTAGGATTCTGCATTGTTGGCGGGATAACTGTTACTTTTTTTTTTTTTTTTTACTTTTATCTCCCAGCACGATGGCCAGATCCATTTACCTTCTGTTATTGCACCTTGCCTTATGCATACACTGCTACATTCTTCATCCAGATTACAGGTAAGTAATTATTCCATAAGGAATGATGTTATAACAGCTACTCTAATGGTATGCACGCTCGGTTAATAACTTCATTTGCTTTGTGTATTACACCTAGCCACAGGTGTTGCAGGAAATATTGTTTAACCGATTCAGCACCGGGAAGATTTTCCCCCTTTATGTCCAGGTGATTTTTTTGCGATACGGCACTGTGTCGCTTTAACTGACAATTGCTTGGTTGTGTGACGTTGTATCCAAACAAAATTGACATCTTTTTCCCCCCACAAATAGAGCTTTCTTTTGGTGGTATTTGATCACCTCTGCGGTTTTGATTTTTTGCGCTATAAACAAGAAAAGAGCGTTAATTTTGAAAAAAAAACAATATTTTTTATAGGGCTGTGAAAATTAAATTCCTTGATTAATCACATTAATTTTTTTGATCAATCAAAATTCTCACCTCTCCGCCGGCTTCCAGGTCTTCAGGGAGTTCCGTCGGAGATCCGGTGACGTCACGGATCTTAAACCTTTTGATACCCACTTGCATGACCACCTGATGATGCACAGGGGTCCATGCCATAAGGTGAAAGTGATTAGTTAGACCGGAGGTGGAGGGATTGTCACGCTACTGGGGAAAAAAAACTACTTATGTCAGTGCTACAGTTTGAATTTAAAACTTATTTGTGTGAACTGTGAAGTTAAGTCATGGATTGTGGAAACTAACTAGTGTCGTGTGATTGTGGTATACACAATATACATTTACCACTGACTAATGCAGAGTTGCAATGCAAGGAGATCAACTAAAAGTAGTTGGATCTGTATGTGTGTTTATAATTAATTGAAATTTTAATCAGTAACAGCCCTAATTTGTTACTTTTTGCTATAATAAATATCCCCCCCCAAAAAAGAAAAAATTCTTCCTCAGTTTAGGTCAATATGTATTCTTCTACATATCTTTGGTAAAAAAAACAAAAAAAAAAAAACAATCGCAATAAGTGTATATTGATTGGTTTGCACAAAAGAGGGGATAGATTTATGGCATTTTTATTATTATTTTAATTTTTTTTTACTAGTAATGTGGTGATCAGCAATTATTAGCAGGACTGCGACATTGCAGTAGATAGATCGGACACTTTTGACACTTTTTTGAGACCAGTGACATTTATACAGCGATCAATGCTAAAAATAGCAACTGATTACTGTATAAATGTCACAGGCAGGCAAGTGGTTAACACTTGGGGGCGTTTAAGGGGTTAAATGTGTTGAGCTGTCCAGGTGGTATGGATCGCCCAGTCCTGTGGTGCAGTGCCCGGATGATGAGGGGCCCCTCAGCGGAGGGCTAGCAGGCTGCATGTTCCCCGACACAGACAGCGCTCCGCCTTCCTGCACTTCAACACTTGTTCGCTAGGTGGCGCTGGGCACCATACAATCTGCTGCTAGGAGACGGCTGACTAAACAACCCGCAGAGATGTGTCCTCATTATATGTTCTCACAACATGAGGCGTGCCGGTGTCTTGTCAAATAACGTACTCCATCGGATAGTGTCCGCTGCGTACTGCACATGCGCAGTACACAGCAACACAGATTCCGAAAATTGCCAAGGATGAACGGCGCCTGCGCCCTGAGTCCAGGTTCTGGCCCCACTATCCAAGTGGACATAGAGTAGGATAAAAAAGAGCCGAGCGCAGCAAAGCTCACCCGCGAGGGGCCTGCTAAAATTCACAACCCTATGTCCGCTTGGATGGTGGGGCTACCACCTCCACTCACGGACACTATTTGATGGCCGGACACTATATGGCAGAACACCGGTGTCCTATCATATAAGGTCCCCCATCGGATAGTGTCCGCTGTACACAGCAACACAGATTCCGAAAATTGCCGAGGACGAACGGCGCCTGCGCCGTGAGTCCAGGTTCTGGCCCCACTATCCAAGTGGACAAAGAGTAGGAATAAAAAAGAGCCGAGCGCAGCGAAGCCGAGCCCGAAGTGTGGCGAGCAAAGCTCGCCCGCGAGGGGCCCGCTAAAATTCACAACCCTATGTTCGCTTGGATGGTGGGGCTACCACCTCCACTCATGGCGCAGGCGCCGTTCAGCTTTGGAGATTTTCCGAAGCTGCGTCTGCTCCGTACTGCGCATGCGCAGTACGGAGCGGACACTATTTGATGGCCGGACACTATACGGCAGAACACCGGTGTCCTATCATATAAGGTCCCCCATCGGATAGTGTCCGCTGTACACAGCAACACAGATTCCGAAAATTGCCAATGATGAATGGCGCCTGCGCTGTGAGTCCAGGTTCTATCCCCACCATCCAAGTGGACATAGAGTAGCAATATAAAAGAGCCGAGCGCAGCGAGGCCGAGCCCGAAGCGTGGCGAGCGAAGCGCGCCCGCGAGGGGCCCTCTAATATTCACAACCCTGTCCGCTTGGATGGTGGGGCTACCGCCTCCACTCAGGGCGCAGGCGCCGTTCATCTTCAGAGATTTTCCGAAGCTTCGTCTGCTCATGCGCAGTACGGGGCGGATGCTATATGATGGCAGGACACTATCTGCCAGAACACCGGTTCGCTCGGCTCTTTTATATTCCTACTCTACGTCCACTTGGATGGTGGGGGTAGAACCTGGACTCACGGCGCAGGCGCCGTTCATCCTCTGTGATTTTCGGAATCTGTGTTGCTGTGTACTGCGCATGGGCAGGGAAGGTATATCACTTTTACTGCCCACTGGGTGAACCTTCTGACGGCCGTCAAGCATGTAACCCGTGGCACCCGTGTAGATTTGGTTTTACCGCCATGGATTGCATGCAGGCCTGACTTTTCTTCTCCTCCTCCTCCTACTCCATCCTCCTCCCTCTCCTCTTCAGCTGACTCCTCCTTTTCCGCTGCTAGCGTCTCTTCCGCTGCGCCGCCCTAGCTCCCCAGAACCTATTCCACATGCCAGGTGAGACGTTGCCATGCCGTGCTGCGTCTGTTGTGCCTGGAAGCCAAGAGCCACACTGGCCCGGCACTCCTTTCAGCTTTGCGTTCACAGGCAGATCAGTGGCTAACACCGCTCAATTTGACAGTTGGTAAAGTGGTGTGTGACAACGGTGCCAATCTGCTTAGCGCATTGAAACAGGGCAAAATCACGCACGTGCCATGCATGGCACACGTCTTAAACTTGGTCGTGCAGCGATTCCTTGTCAAATACCCTGGGGTCCAGGACATCTTGCGGCAGGCAAGGAAAATCTCGGCCCATTTCAGAAGATCTCACATGGCCATGGCTCGCCTTGCTGACATTCAGTGGCGACACAATCTGCCGGTCAGACGTCTTATTTGCGATTGCCCGACGCGATGGAACTCCACCTTCTATATGCTTGATAGGCTGCTCCAGCAGAAACGTGCAGTTAACGTCTACCTGTATGAACTGAGCGGCAGAACCGATTCTGGGGAGCTGGGGGTTCTTTCACCGCGCCAGTGGCTGCTCATACGCGACGCATGCAGACTTCTGCGCCCATTTGAGGAGATCACCAAACTGGTCAGTCGCAGCCATGGCGCCATCAGTGACATGGTACCTTATGCCTTCTTAATGGAGTGTGCATTGTGTCGTGTCATTGATCAAGCTGTGGAGGAGCAGGAGCGGGAAGATGAGGAAGTCGCAATGCTGGATGAATTCCCAGGGGGGGGCTACTCTATCTGAGACAAGTCAACAACAGGAGTCTGAAGAGGAGTCAGAGGAGGATGGTGCCGGGGCGGATGAGGAGGAGCAAGAAGAGCATGCTTTAAACCTTTCTGGGATCCCTGTTGTGCGTGGATGGGGAGAGGAGAATGAAGAGGACGACATTATCCTGGATGATGAGCAGGAGCCAGGCCACCACACCGCTTCCACTTTAGTGCAAATGGGGGCCTTCATGCTCCAGTGTTTTCATAGGGACCCCCGTATAAAAAGCATAAGGGTCAAGGACCAGTACTGGGTGGCAACGTACTTACAAACACAAAATGGCAGAAATGTTACCGCCGTCACAGAGGGCTGTCAAAATGCAGCACTTCCAGGCCTTGCTTCGAGAAATGCTGCATTCTGCTTTTGCGTGCGCTGGCAGAGGAGCAATTCCCACTCCCAAAGAAGGAGCGGGTACCAATCCAACAGCGCCTGCAAGAAGAGGCCGGTTTGAAGATGTGTTGGTGACTTCGGATATGAGGTCATTCTTTCAGCCGACCCATCGGCAGGTGTCATCCAGATCCAGCATCAGGGAACGCCTAGACCGCCAGGTGTCCGACTACATCGGGTTAACGGCCGATTTGGACGCTCTGAGGAGTGATGAACCCCTGGACTACTGGGTGGGCAGGCTTGACCTCTGGCCAGAGCTTGCCCAGTTTGCAATCGAACTGTTGGCTTGCCCCTCATCCAGTGTCATGTCCGAAAGGACGTTCAGCACAGCAGGGGAGATCGTGACCGATAAGCGTACTCGCCTAGCTCACGACAGTGTTAACTACCTTACATTTCAAAAAATGAATGAGGCATGGATCTCGGAGGAATTCAACACATGTGACCAATAGACCATGTATATGTCTATAAACAATTTTTTTAATCGAGCACAGAGACCTTCTTTTTTCATATGGCTCACTTCCTTGTCCAAAAAAAGCACACCGTACTATATGCCCGTACTCTCCTCTTTGAAGAGGTTGAGTGGTGTCATATTTCTACTGGGGCTGCTTATTATGAGGGGCTCCCACCATCCCTGTGCTGTGCTGACATCCTCCTGGGGCTGTACCTCTGCTGTGCATATTATGATTGGCTCCCACCCTCCCTGTGCTGTGCTAACTACCTCCTTTGGCTGTACCTCTGCTGTGCATATTTTGAGGTGCTCCCACCATCCCTGTGCTATGCTCATTATGAGGGGCTCCCACCATCCCTGTGCTGTGCTGACTTACCCCTAGGGCTGCTTATTATGAGGGGCTCCCACCATCCCTGTGCTATGCTGACATCCTCCTGGGGCTGCTTATTATGAGGGGCTCCCACCATCCCTGTGCTATGCTCATTATGAGGGGCTCCCACCATCCCTGTGCTATGCTGACTTCCTCCTGGGGCTGCTTACGGTGCAGATGTCAGTGCTGTATATCATGGTGCTGATGTCAGTGCTCTCTATCACGGTGCTGCTGTCAGTGCTGTATATCACGGTGCTGGTGTGAGTGCTTTATGTCACACTGCTGATGTCAGTGCTCTCTATCACAGTGCTGCTGTCAGTACTGTATATCACGGTGCTGGTGTGAGTGCTTTATGTCACGCTGCTGATGTCAGTGCTCTCTATCACGGTGCTGCTGTCAGTGCTGTATATCACGCTGCTGGTGTGAGTGCTTTATGTCACGCTGCTGATGTCAGTGCTCTCTATCACGGTGCTGTTGTCAGATGACTCTATCACGGTGCAGGTGTCATTGCTGTATGTCACGCTGCTGATGTCAGTGCTCTCTATCACGGTGCTGGTGTCAGATGACTCTATCACGGTGCAGGTGTCATTGCTGTATGTCACGCTGCTGGTGATCATCTCCTGCACCCTCTTCTTTGTCTACCCTGGTCCCTGACCTTCCCTCTCCTCCATTGCCTTCATGCGCTCCACAGTCCTGAATTGTCACAACAATTTCCCATATAAAAAAAGAATGCTTGTAGTTGTCGATCCCAGATTCACCTCATACATGTGTTATGTCATTGGCCATGTGGTGGGACTATGTTTGCACAGCTATTAATTATTTTGTGGCTGCAAATTTGACCTGTAGATTTGAGAAGTTCGCCTCCCATTGAAGTCAATGGGGCCCACCGCGAATGTTCCGGTTCGCAAACTATCGGCCGCGTTCGTGGTCCGCGTTCGCGAAACGTCCCGTCGGAAGTTCGTCCACTATACACCAGCATCTCCCCTTTAATTCCTGTTCTATAATAAAGGCATCTGCAGGAGTTAGTGGATGTTTTGTGCATCCAGCACAATATACACTACCCAATTGCTGGTTTTCCCATCTCCCTTCAGGCCATTACCATGTCTGAAAGGCCAACAAGGAGAGGCAGACAGGCACGAGCCGATAAAAGAGGGAAAGCAGGCTCTGTGTCTAGAGACAACAGTGCTGGTCATGGACGCGGTGCATCGTCATCATCAGCACCTGGCCATGGGACACGCTTGTCCTTATTTTCGGCAGCTGGACGTGTTGAGCCGCATCATGCCGAAGACTTGGTAGAGTGGATGACCAAGCCCTCTTCATCCTCCTCATCCTCTGTCACCCAGGCTCAGGGTACTAGCAAAGCAGCTGTCAATGCATTGTCTTCCCTCGTTTCAAGTCCCCTGAACTCTTTGAGCACAGTGTTGGGTATATGCTCCAGGAGGATGCCCAGTGTTTTGTAGGCTCTGATGATGATACTCAGCTAGAGGAAGGCAGTAGCGTGAACGCAGAGAGAGGGGATGCTCAAGAAGGACAGCAATCTGGCAGTCATAGTCCACAAGCTGCAGCATACTGCCAGGTTTACTCCAGCGATGAAGAGGGAGGGGATGATGAGGGCACTGATTCCACATGGGTGCCTGGTAGGAGAGAGGAGGAGGAGGCACATGTCCAACGAGGCAGGATGCCCTCTGGGGGCCAGCTTAGGGGGCAGCACACCGACTGAATCACACCGCAGAGCTCCGCCTGTGCAGGGCGCTGCCTCTGCGTGTTATTCTAAAAGTTCTTTGGTGTGGGCCTTTTTTGAGACGAGCGCATCAGATCGCACCGCTGCTATTTGCAACATATGTCTCAAGCGTATCTCGCGTGGCCAAAACATCAGCCACACTGGGGCAGATATTTTGTCAGCTCTGCAGGGGCAGGCCGAGAGGTGGTTGACACCAGCTTAAGCCAGGAATGGTGGTTTGCGACAATGGCACCAACCTCCTCTCCGCCCTCCGACAGGGACAACTGACCCATGTGCCCTGTGTGGCTCACGTCCTTAACCTGGTGGTGCAGCGGTTCTTGGGCAGGTACCCGGGCTTACAGGATGTCCTGAAGCAGGCCAGGAAAGTCTGTGTGCATTTCCGCCGATCATTTAATGCCTGTGCTTGGCTGGCTGAGCTCCAAAAGGAGTTGAACCTGCCCAAGAACCGCCTTATATGTGACATGTCCACCAGGTGGAACTCAACGTTGGCCATGCTGCAGCGGCTGCACACACAGCAGAGGGCCATCAATGAGTACCTGTGTGACTACGGCACTAGGACAGGGTTAGGGGAGCTCGTTTTTTTTTCACCACTCCAGTGGGGCATGATCAGGGATGCATGCACTGTCCTGTCACTGTTTGAGGAGGCCACAAGGATGGTGAGCAGTGACAGTGCATGCATCAGTGACACTGTACCTCTTGTCCACCTGTTGGAGCACACGCTGCGTGGAATAATGGACAGGGCCCCCTTTATCCAGACAGTGTTCCTGCTGTCCCACCCATCACACAGGAAGAGGACGAGGAGGAGGAGGAGGATGATTGTGTCAGCATGGAGGTGGAGGCTGGCACTCAGCAGCAGCAGCAGTCTTGTAGGGATGATTTACAGTCCCAAGAAACCCGTGGACTTGTACGTGGCTGGGATGAGGTAGCAGCGGATCATGTTGTCCTTTGTGACCCAGAGGACTCTGGACTGAATGCCTCAGCTAACCTACGCTGCATGGCCTCCCTGATCCTCCCTGATCCTGCAAAGCCTACGGAAGGATCCTCGTATTCTTCGGATCAAGGAGAGGGACCATTACTGGCTGGCCACTCTCCTTGATCCACGGTACAAGGGTAAGGTTGCCGACCTTAACTGCCCATCGCAGAGGGAGCAGAGGATGAGACATCTCTGGGAGGCCTTGCAGAAAGGTCTGTGCAACGCGTTCCCAGAGACTGGGAGGTTACAAACTCCTGGTCCTGGACAACGTGTTACTAAGGCATTGGTCAGAAGGAGTGGTGGAGAAGGTGGCCGTCTGACCAATGCGTTCAGACAATTTTTTAGTCCGCAGCCCCAAGGTATGATCGGTTCCAGCAACCATCGCCAGCGTCTGATTTACATGGTGCAGTAATACCTAGGGGCAAGGTCAGACTTGGACACCTTTCCCACCAAAATCCTCTGGCTTACTGGGTCTTGAGGATGGATCACTGGCCAGAGCTTGCACAGTATGCAATTGAGCTACTGGCCTGTCCTGCATCCAGCGTTCTTTCGGAACACACCTTCAGTGCTGCTGGTGGCTTTGTTACTGATCACAGGGTGTGCCTGTCCACCGACTCGGTGATCGACTGACCTTCATAAAGATGAATCAGTCTTGGATCACCCACAGCTACCAAGCACCTGAAGCTGATGTAACCGAATAATTTTTTTTTTAAATATCACATCCCTTCAAGATTGCCTATGCTGATGCTGAGTGACTGTCCTGTTATGTTGATTGTTTATCCTCTTCCTCCTCCGCTGATATGTTGGAAGAACATTTTTGGTTCTGGGTGATGCCACCAGCCCAATTTTTCAGCCCCTGTTTAACAGGGGCGTTTAATTACAATTTTTGATGCAATGCTTTGCAGCAGGGCTCATTCCTGCACCACAACTAGAGTATATAAAGAGTAGAAAAGGGAATTTTGGGACTTTGAGTGAGGTTGTAGACAGTGGTAAACTGGATGGAAATACATATTTATTAGTCATAAAAAATGCACAATACATCTCAAAAATAGAACCACATATAAGGAATAACATTATAGTGAATGTGATCCTAAAAATATCCATATGCACATAAGTATGCGCACATGCGATACAGGCATCAAGGGTACGACAGTGCATAACAACCAAGTGCCACATAGTGGTCTAAAATGATAAGTAATTACATTTGATGAATTAATCTATGTACATAAGTCATCTGAACAACATTGCGAAAGAAATATAAATTTATAAAACCATTGAGACCATGATGGTTAAAATTGGATGTTTGAAAATTGATGTTGGAATCGGTGCTTATATCTGCATCCCTATTGCCCGACGTGTTTCGTGTATGGAACACTCATCAGGGGCGGATGCTCTAGGATATCTACAAGATATAAGGAGGTGTAATTAGTCTGGTTATATTGAAGTGTATAGGGGATGAGACAATGAAGCTCACCCCGAGTACTTACATAGAATCCATGCGATGAAGTGTGGCAAGTGTGGAACCAGGGCCAAAAATTAGTCCGTGTTCCCCTGCCACCCATGTGTTAGGTTGTTAGAGCCCTGGTTGGCCATGCACCAGGTCCGGGCTCTGTCCATCCTGGACTTAATTATTTTAGGTCCAGGAGACTGTCCAACATATATGCGTTATGACATAGTCCTGTGATGTATTTGTGTGGTGTTTTGCTGTGTGACCCGGGGCCTTAATCTGTCTGTCTCTGGGAGCTGCGATGCGCTCTGCGTGCCCCCTCCCTACCGCCCCTCTCTCCGCCCCTTTTTGGGCGGACGGATGTGGGTGGGGGGGTTTGGTGCACACAGCGCATCGGCGCCACGCTTCCCGCTTCACGTGTGACGTCACACTTTGGCGTCGTGACGTGGAGCGTGAGTCGTTCCATCTGGTTGGTACAGCTGGGGAATATGGGCGTCCTCTGTGGGCGGCACAGACCGTCCGCGTCGGAACGCCTCCCCGTCTGTGCCAGACCTGCGTGACGCTGGTGGTGGATTCCTTGCACGTGTGCTGGGCGGCTATATCTGGCCTCCCCTGACCCAGTTTTGACGCTCCAATCTGTAGATTTCACATCACACCACTATGGGACTCCAGGATGCCACCTTAGGTTATTATATCCATTAATTTGATTACCAGTTCTTTGCCCTCATTTCTTTATGGGAAACAACATACATGACACTATGATATTGTCTTTTTTAGAATTCCTCTGGCTGTCCCCATTGGTCCAGTATCTGGTTCCATTTAGAACATCAACAATTGGTATCATGTGTCTCTGGTGTTCTGGGGGGGCTGTGTGTTTTGCGCCCCGCTGGCGTGCAGCTGTACGCTACCTCAGCTCCCATGACGGACTAATTTTTGGCCCTGGTTCCACACTTGCCACACTTCATCTCATGGATTCTATGTAAGTACTCGGGGTGAGCTTCATTGTCTCATCCCCTATACACTTCAATATAACCAGACTAATTACACCTCCTTATATCTTGTAGATATCCTAGAGCATCCGCCCCTGATGAGTGTTCCATACACGAAATGCGTCGGGCAATAGGGATGCAGATATAAGCACCGATTCCAACATCAATTTTCAAACATCCAATTTTAACCATCATGGTCTCAATGGTTTTATAAATTTATATTTCTTTCGCAATGTTGTTCAGATGACTTATGTACATAGATTAATTCATCAAATGTAATTACTTATCATTTTAGACCACTATGTGGCGCTTGGTTATTATGCACTGTCGTACCCTTGATGCCTGTATCGCATGTGCGCATACTTATGTGCATATGGATATTTTTAGGATCACATTCACTATAATGTTATTCCTTATATGTGGTTCTATTTTTAAGATGTATTGTGCATTTTTTATGACTAATAAATATGTATTTCCATCCAGTTTACCTTCACTATGTCTACAACCTCACTCAAAGTCCCCAAATTCCCTTTTCTACTTTTTGTAACAGGGATGGAGGCACATCATAAATGTGCCTCATTTAAAGCGGGAGTCCGCCGGGACTCCGCGTTTTTTTTTGTTTTAAAAGTCAGCAGCTACAAATACTGCAGCTGCTGACTTTTAAAATAGTGACACTTACCTGTCCAGCGCGCCCGCGATGTCGGCACCCGAAGCCGATCTCTAGATCGACACTCGAGTGCTGCCGCCGCCATCTTGGGTATGGGAATCAGGAAATGGAGCCTTTCGGCTTCATTTCCCGGTTCCCTACTGCGCATGCGCGAGCCGCGCTGCGCAATGAGGACGGTCCCCGCTGCCTCTGGGATCTGTGTGTTTCCCAGCAGGCAGCGGGGCACTTGCGGAAGGGGGCGGGGACACTTGCGGAAAGGGGCGTAATGTACGCCCCTTTCCGCAGAGAGCTAGCCCGGAAGTGA